>NC_139347.1:89529516-90179516 GCF_055883805.1 Amblyomma maculatum
ACTGACATCGCACAGCACACGGGCGCCTAGCTTTTCGCCTCCATCGAAAAGCGGCCGCCGAAGTCGGTATTCGATCCCGCGTCCTTGGGCACAGTGGTCGAGCGCCCTACCCACTGCGCCGCCCCGGCGCAGTGGTTTAAATGAAACGTTTGCGTAGTCCGGACACTGTAACCTGGCATATACGGCCGCAATCTAGGTAACAGGCTAGCAGTACGCGATGAGTGTAAGACCTCAAAGCAACTCCTAGATTTTCAAGCGGTTTGTTTGGGTCGACTCCTGTAAATAGGTAGCGGGAAATTTCCGTGTCAGATAGTAAGTAGGCTTGAACAGGTAGGATGCGTCCGTTCAGAAGACTAATTGTTGTCAATTTGCATAAGGCGTGTGTTTGCCTATAACTGGACGAGAAACAAGGACGAACAGGATCTTTTTGGCGGTGTCTATACTAATGTGCCCCTGGATGTGAACTTGTTCTTTGATGACGCCGATACGCAGGCGATGTGGATGCTACGATTTTGAGCCCCAAACCTCACGTAGTGTTTTACCAACAGACACTCATTTCCACTCATTTCCATACACCCTTCCTAAACACCTTTTTGTAGATGTAGAAGTTGAAGAATATAAATAACTTGGTGTTACCATGACTAACAACCTCAGTTGGAGCAGTCATAATTCTAATACATGCTCATCCTCCTATAGAAACCTTGATCTCTTTCGCCACAAACTTAAAAACGTACCTTCCAGCTTAAAGCAATTAGCATACTACAGCCTCACCCCACCGCAGCTAGACTATGCCTGCACTCTCTGGGACAATATTGAGGCATTAAAGAACATCTAGCGGAAAGCCATGCGCTTCATCTTTGCAAAATATCGCACGTGACTCTACCTCTATTTTAATGAAAAAAAAATCCTTCCAACAGCTGCAAACACGAAGGAAAATCCAGGGACTAAAATTTCTATTTCTGCTTAGAAACAACAAACTTGCTGTGAGTCCTGAACCTAACCTCACGCCCCTTACAACTCGTGGAACAAGGCATCGTCATGCGCAATTTTTAACTCCGTATCAAGCCCTAATTGATGTCTTTCAGTATTCTTTTTATTCACATACTATTGAGGAATGGAACAAGCTGCCTTCCGATGTGATGTTGACTATTGATTTTATTGAAACATTTTTGCCGTCTCCCCCATAGCCGTGTTTAGTGTTTGTGTATATTTGCACGTTAGTATTGGAAATGTCTCTTTGTAATATACTTATGTTAGCTATGTTTCGTATTTTTGTTGCAGTGAACCGATGTTTCACAATGCTGTACTCCTTACGCTCCACCTGCTAGGGCCCACTGAGGGCAGTATTTGTTAAATAAATAAATAAAATACAATAATAATAATAATAATAATAATAATAATAATATAGCAGAATAGCACTCGTGCGTGTGCGTGTGCGTGTGTGCGTGTGCGTGTGCGTGTGCGTGCGCGTGCGCGTGCGTGTGCGTGTGTGCGTGTGTGTGTGTGTGTGTGTGTGTGTGTGTGTGTGTGTGTGTGTGTGTGTGTGTGTGTGTGTGTGTGTGTGTGTGTGTGTGTGTGTGTGTGTGTGTGTGTGTGTGTGTGTGTGTGTGTGTGTGTGTGTGTGTGTGTGTGTGTGTGTGTGTGTGTGTGTGTGTGTGTGTGTGTGTGTGTGTGTGTGTGTGTGTGTGTGTGTGTGTGTGTGTGTGTGTGTGTGTGTGTGTGTGTGTGTGTGTGTGTGTGTGTGTGTGTGTGTGTGTGTGTGTGTGTGTGTGTGTGTGTGTGTGTGTGTTAAAAATTTTAGTAACAAGCATCATACAAGAGCTGAGCAAGTTTTTCTCGTGATCCCTTTCGGTTGTTGAATCATTAATGTGTGTGTACATCATTGAGCGTGATCATTGAGTGTCGCAACCTATCAATACACCCTGTTATTGTTAGTAGCACCACAGTTTCCAGCAAGGAATTGAAGAAATCCTATTTTGCAATAGCTTTATGTGCTGCAAAATATTTGCGATATTTACATGCTGCATCAATAAAACTTATTGTGAAAGCGATTCACGGGTCTTTATTTCAGACCAAAATGCGCTCAGAGCAATCTAAGGAGGAGGCAATCGTTTTCCCTGAAAATTCAGACTTTGCTAGAATCCAGCTGAATGCACAGTCTCAATGAGTAGAAACTTACGACTGCTACGCTTCCGCCTTGTCTAAGGCACGTCGGCAGAAAACTCACTACATAAGCCTTTTCCGCCCTTTTCTTCCCATTCGTTCTCCCTGCCTTCCATTCGCGTCGTTTCGACGCAACTTGCTCGTCTGCGCGCCCCGTCGGCAAAGGCGCTAATTAAGCGCCGAAGTGAACGCCCGCAGCACCTTAGGCAATGGAAAATGAATATCGCTTTTGCCAACGCAGCAAAACTCGCTACCAACATCAGCGCCCCCGCCGCCGCTACCGCATCTTCGCAACGTCGCACGTGCACGTTGGCCCGTTCCGTCAGCCAGTGTGCAAACGCCGCCGAAAACGCAAGGCGCCAGCTGGCTGTGAGGCAACGATACGAAACTAAGGGGTCAAAGCAGAATTCAGCGCGCGCGTTGTCGGAGAGGCTTCCTGAACGGTGAACAGCGGGAGAAACAGAGTAAGCTTGAAAAGGTAAAACCCAGCGCTTGACCTGTGTGAGTGTGTGCCGCTCTAACTCTCCGCCTAAAAAGCCGGGAATAATAGAAGCGCTCGGCATGCATTCAGACTACGCACATAGCTGGTAGTAGGGAAACAAAAAACCACACACAAAAAAAGACACCAAAATCCCCTCTCTTTTCCACACAGGAGAGGCCTCGACGTTGCCCCTCGTGGTGAACGTAAATCAGACAGTCGGCTGAGCAGGGCGGGGGGGGGAGGCACTACCGGGATATCGATTGCGGAAAGCCAACAGGTGAGATACGAGCCAGCAAATCCATAGCAGTCGCGCGTGCTCGGCCTCGCGGATACGCCAGCAGCTCCAGCAGCGGACGCTACGGGCAAAAATGATGTGCGCGGACAGGAGGTACTCCACTGTGGGGACCCATCTCGAAGGGTCCGCGCGGCAAGAAAGACTGAAGAAAGGTAAGACAGCCGCATACTTCCGGCACCGCCACCAAAATAGCAGTAGCACTGAGAATGGGGGTTTCAAAGAAAGAGGGAGAAAAGCGAGGAACTAAAAACAGAAGCGTAAGCAAGGGGGCGCGTTCCGATACAACCAATCAACGGCAACGCCTTCTGTGACGGCGCAGACTAGCGTGCGGAACGAAGAAAAACCGCCGAGGCCGAGAGGCAGAGCTCGCACCCACGTCGTCCCGTACCGACCTACCTCGGAGTGCTTGGACGATAATTGACCGCGAAGGATGCGCTACGTGAGAAGACGAGCAAAACCACCGTTACCCTGCCTGGTTCCCTTCTGTTCGCAACGGACAATGCGCGCGAGGAGGGAGGACGTGGATCAGCCTGTATGTTTCGTAGCCTGCCCTATGCTGGTCAGGGAGCAGATTCCGCAAGACGACAGCCATGTTCGTAGGAGCTACTTCGTTCTCTTGCTCTCAAAGTCTACTCTTCGTTGAAAAAAAAAAAAAAGTGCTGTCAGTGCTTGTCGCTATTCGCGATTTAAATTAACTTGGAGCGTTGCTCTCACTCACAACTTTTTACTATCGACAGTTCAATAATAAATCAATTAGTTGCTTTGACACCCGGTTAAAACTAGCTCCGTAAGCTAGGGATATCGCGGACAAAGCAATGAAAGATGCGGTACCGTAAGCACGCCGAGAGAAAAAAAAAATCTGAGTAAAACGATTGAGTCGAGCGAGTAGTAAAATTTCGTGCTGTGTGTGTGTGTGTGTGTATGTGGGGGGGGGGGGGGGACACTCTGGCTATAGGGCTCCAGATGGCGCTGAAAAGCAGCGTTGACCGCGTCCGAAAAGTGATTCGCCCCCCGTCGGCCGGCAGTGTTTTGTACAGTGTGTCGAGTACGTGCGTCGTAAACAGTGACATGGACACAGCAGAGCTATTGCGGGGGCCCGCCCGATGCGCCGAGTGCTCAGTGACCTGAGACATTTGCGGGTGGGCCTCAAGCAAACTATATTGTGCCATAGTGTACATATTTATTTTTATTTTTACTTACCCTGTCATTTCTCCCTATCGCCCACCTCTTTGATTTCCTCTACACCTTCCTCACTATCCCTTTATTTCCGCTGCCCCAGTTAAAGTGTTTCATATATCAGATAGAAGATACCGGTGCAGATGCCGGTATATAATAAAATAACCACTACAACAACACTCGGCTGTTCATCGTCCACATCGATATGAGTTTTTTATATTCGTGTAGAAAATCAGCCCATTAATTTCAACTTGGGCTCCGCACGATTATAACTATAAATACTCTTGGCACTTTCTCTTTGATATTCAACTCTGCCACACAAAAAAAGTCGAAACAATTTCAAGGTAACATGTTCAGTCTGATCAAGATACTAACATGACCTCAAATTTATTTGATGTAAAAGATATCGCATTCTCTGGTCTGTGTAAGGAAAGAAAGCGCAAGACACATTGCCCACTAGTTGGTATTTGATATACAATGGCATTATTCACAACTCAACACAAAATAAAGCCTTATTTTTAATTTTTATTTTTGTTCATCTCGGGAACAGTATCTAGAAGAAGGTGAAAAAGAATACGAAACTATGTGCTGCTTTATGCCTGTTTGAACTCAAAATAGAAACCTGTGTATTTTCGAGCATTGCAAAAGAACCTAAACGAAGGGGCGAAAGTAGCAAACATACCGCCAGCTGCTCCAAGTTTTCTCCAAATGCCAAAAGTTTGATGATCGCCGACAGTAGATGTAAGCAGGAAATCAATGGGAGGAACGGCGTACCGCGTTCAACGCCATCTTATTTCTGCTTCATCGTGTCTTCACTCTGACGGCGCGTTTAAGCTGTTTACCGAAACGTGAGATAGTTACGGAAAATATATGGGGGCGAAACGGTGAAACACCCGTGTGCTGTACGATTTCAGTGCGCGTTAACGATCCCCAGGTGGTCGAAAACTATTTCCGCGAAGTGACTACTCCGGAGGCTCAAGGTCTAGTAAAATCGTCTTAAGGAGTATAGACACCAAATTTTGGTGGCATTTCTCTTCTTGTTAACGATGCATAAGACATTCCTGTATACGGATCACCGCGGTTTCCGCCTACAACTACTAAATAATTTATAATTAAATTTTATTTCCTCCCCAGTTTCGGTTTCGGTTTCAGCAGCCAAGAGATGGTTGTTACGTCATAATTAAGTCTAGATCACGCGCAACATTAAAAAAACAGCGATATAGTCGCTCACTCCTCACTTATTGTGATTCATGCTCTTGTGGCAAGCTGGCGTTAACGTTTTAGTGAGTTCAAACAACACAGAAACGATTATGTCGCTGTTTGTTTTTTCCAGCTGCCCCGTGAGCTAGACTTGACTGACGTCAACGTCATCGCTCGGCTGTTGAAACCGAAATAGGTGAAAAAATAAATTCGATTATAAATTATTCAGTGCTCGTAAGCGGATATCGCGGGGTGATGCGAGTGTGTAACGTCTTGCCCATCTTTACAAATGATAAAATATGAACCGAAAAATTAGGTGTCTATACTCATTTAGGTTTGTGTGTCCGCTTCGTGTACGTATCGACAAAGGAGCAAGGCAGGTGTCGTGCTTCCCCCTTCACAACAAAAACCAACTAAACACTAATTTTAGGTTAGTTTATAGGTCTTCAAATAATGATCTAAAACTATCGATAGCACTGTCAATAGTTGGGTCTCTATCGAACTGTGGATGGTAAAACAAAATCGATTGTACTACCGATAGCACTATCGATAGTAATTTCAATAGTCTATGGATAGCACTGTCGGTAGTACTGCCGGTCCTGGTTCCCTGAGTGCGTGAAATGAAGATGGTATGACAGGACTCTTCCATTATCGTGGTCCAGGCGTCACTCGGGTACAGTCGGGTTTCCGGGGCCGCAAAGATCGGTGCAGCAGTTACGAACGCGTGCCGATAACAAAAGTTTCAATCCTGTTCGCAAAGCACATCCCAGCTGGTCTAAATTTCCGGAGCCCTCCACTACGACATCTCTCATAGCCTGAGTCGCTTTAGGACCTTAAACCCCATAAACCAAGCTAACCAGCACTGAAAAGAAAAACTGGCAAAGCGATTTCAGTGCTTAGGTTGTGAAAATTAATCGAGGCCTACCAGTACGCTACCTCTTTCTGTCCTTTACTCCCACCTTCTTCCCTTCCAATACGGCGTTTCTGAAGGCTTAGGTGTCCGGCAACCTATCTATAGGTGATGTGTCCGACGAGAAGCGTGAAAGATACTAAGCCTTTGCTTTCCTCTACATCTATTTCAATTGATGCAGAGTTTTCAAGTCGCAGGTGTGCTGTGCGATGTCAGTACACGTTAAAGAACCGTTCGTTAACGTGCTCATCGGAGCGTTGCTTTTCGCCTCCATAAAAAAGCGGCTGCAGCAGCCGGGGTCGACACCGGATCCTTTCGTTCAGTAGCCCAGCGCACTAGCCACTGAGCTACCGCGGTGGCACAAATTACGGAAAGGGTGATACTCGCCCGGACCCAGTTATGAAGCAAAGCTAGAGTGGCGGGACAGCTTGGTTTAGAAGTTGAGAGAGAACCGTCCGGCAAACGCTCTAGGTTTATAAAAGAAATAGAAGCGGAGTGGAACTGTCAAGGGAAGAGGGGAAGGCGAAATGTTAACGCTGTTCCTGGCCCAGGAAAGGGATCCGCCAAACAAACAAGAGTGGACATGCAGCCTGCAGCAACCCTGGCTCAAAACACGACGGAAAGCGCGGACATCGCACAAAATAGAACGGAAAAGAAAAAGGTTCCGCGTTGCACAATGCCCCCGAGCGCCAACATTCAAGGGCGTAGCTTGGCGGACATAGGTAAGCGTAATAAAAGCCCAGCGAAAGTAAAGTGAACAAAAGATGCGGGGGCAGCAGCAACGTAGACGACGACGTTGCTACCTATAGCTGTAGCGCACTGAAAGAGTAAACACGGATACCGTGCCGAAAGCACCAGCATCAAGAAGCGAGCCAGGAAGCAAGCAAAATCGGGGGAAGAGGCAACAGCAGCAGCATATCGGGTTGTATGAAAGCACGCGTGTTACACGCAGGAGAGACGAGGCCAGCAGCAGCATCGTTCGACGGTTCTGCCGGAGAAGATTAGATGTTGGGTCGGGCCGGCGTGATTACTTTTCTGCTACGCGCGTTACAGCGCTCTAATGAAACCCAGGGTCTGCACCTGCCTCGCGAGCTTTGCCTCCCCTCTCTTCTGAACGCCCCTCGTACAAACATACGCAATGAACGGCCAACCACGTAAAAAGTGAACCTGAAGCCCGGCGAAGAGAGTGTGCACCTGCGTTTTTGTGGAATAACATCGCCCCAACCTTTTGACGACTACTTCTCTGATTTGTTCGAAGATCCCGATCCGCGGTGTCTTCATTAAGATATCCTATCAAATGATGCTACATAAAAGCACTTCGGATGTCTTCATTTGCGTGGCCAGCTCCTATACGCACAGGCGCAAGAGGTTTCCGAGTGGCAGCCCATGCAAAGCTTTTATGGCGGCATTCCTGCATTCTCAAATACATGGCTTCAAAGAAGTTCATAGAACGGTTACAGATCATTTAAAAACAGCGTGATGGAACATTCCAGCAGGTACGAACTGGCTGCCAACTTTAACGAGGGTTAAATAGGTGGAATTACGGGTTATTACTCTGTGCTGAAAATGACTTCGGAAGCTCCAAGAAAGTAGCTGCCAAGTTCACAAAATAATTATGCAACGGCGACATTAACCTTATAGTAGAATGAAACACGATATCATTAGAGAGCCCGCCAGTCTGTAAAACTGACGTGACGTGATATGACTGTTAATTTTCGTGACTATAGTGACTTCAGCCATCCCTCTCTTACTCATCACTTTTATATCCTCTCACCCCCTTCCCCCAGTGCAGGGTAGCAAACCTGTTTCTTCTTCCGGTTAACTTCCCTGCCTTTCCTCCTCCTCTTCCTCCTTTTTTCCTGCACAACTTACTAAAACTTTGGTTTGTTCTTCGCGAAGACTGATAGCATCTACGTTGGCTAAATGTATTAGTGTTGAGAGATACTTGGTGAGTACGTTGAAATACGTAGATAAAAAAGGCCTCTTTTCAATGGTAGTGACTAAGAATGCCTTACTCGGGACTCAAGGTTTGATTTCCGTTTTACTTAAGTAATTTTCTTTTTTATTTATTTAATTTTGTTGGTTATGCGACATGTAATGTCGCGACTCTCTCGACCAATTAGGATTTACAGACACGCCGGACATAGAAGGGTTTTCACCACAATGGGGACCTCGTTAAAGTAAGGCAGATTACGCCTGATTCTATCCCACCGACTGCGAATTTCCTCTGCGGCCCGAGGATTCGGAGAAGAAGGAATCCGTTTCTATCGACCGTGCTTTCTTGGAAGTCTGATCTATTCAGGAAGTTCAAGAGGACCAAAGTACCGGCCAACATTAGCGGACGTTATCTTTTTTAAGCCTATTATTGTGCGAAAGCGAGGTCTTTTTTTCGTCCACTGTTTCTAACTATAGGGTAATTGCTGCTTTTTTTTTTTTACACGACACTTACCTAAGTGTTTAACATTTCCACAAGATGCTCAATGAACCGGTTAATCATCATACTCCCTCTGATGACATCACGTAACCTTACAATTGTTTTTACCAAACGGTGTAACAGATTTTCTGTCATTCTGGGTATCGTTCGCAGCAGTTTAAGCCTTACATCCGGCGCCATCTAGGAACCGCCGCGTCAAACGTCGGAGGTTTAACCATGGCCTCCGTGATCAGCTCTACAGCACCGGCCGTTTCACTGCGAAATTTCTGGGTTTGACCCTACTTGTAGCGCAATTTGCGACCCGCCAAGTCAAATTGATGTTTTAATCCTACTTACGCCTGGTAACAACGAGCGAAAACATCGTTTTTTGTTGTTTAGAGACACAAAAGATTCTTTTTTGCACACCGTATGCCAAATTTGGCTGAGGCGGCTGCTGCCATAGTACATTGTTGCAACCGAAGAGTTTTCCGCAGGGATTAGTGGTTCGTACAAAAAAGTCGTAGCAAGTGTGAGGTTTCTTTCGACGAGGTTTTCAAGCGATTATCTGTCAACAATAAAACGCAAAAAACTGTAAGAAACTGTACTGTGTTTTTTGCGACATTGTGTTTCCAGTGGCCTTATTCAGGGCCATGTATAGTGAAGACCCAGGCAAAGATGTTTTAAAGAGGGACCAAAAAATACCGGTGCCGCCAGGTACAAAAACCTTATTTTTTAATTTGCATGCCGGAACCTTGACGGTGAAAAATTTGGAGGGAAAGAGAATATTTATATCCTGGGGATCACACTGTTTAATATGCAGGAAGCCAGAAAAAAATAGATCATGTTTTTTTTTCCTACACTGTTGGGAGAAGGTTTATGTTGGGAATGTATTACAAAGAACGCCAAATATAGATTTTCGGCTAGACCCATAGGGTATATCCGGTACTTTGCATAGAGGGTGAAAATGGGGTACCATTTGATTTAATTATGCTCATAGGCCTTCAATGTATATTGCACTTAAGAATGCCAAGACAGCACCTTGGGCAAGTTGGTTATCCATTTGTGACAAAACAGTACGTTGCAATGGGACAAGACACAAGAGCTGGCATAAAGGATTAAGAATGGCTGGTTGCCATTGTGGTAAAGACGCACGACCTGCCCGAATTTATTTTCTGGGAAGCGTAGACTGGTTTATGGCAATACAGAAAGCTGCTGCGGAACCTCCCGTGTGGCTTTCAAGGCTAGAGCCCTTGTTGTGTGTGCGTTAATTTTAATGTTATAAAGCCAGACCCATACTGGCTGATCCCAATGGAGTCGTATGTAAATAGCGTCTTGTGTTTGTTTTTTCTCTTTTTTTTTTTGTTGATTTCGTTTTGGTAAAATGCTATGTGTCAAAGCCAGGCAATAAGGAACCACAGTGTGCGTTATCTGATAACCACCGAACATGACCACGAACCCTTTGACATGATTTTCCTCCTTGGACTGCACAGCCTGTGGAAAACTCGTATGTTGGATCGGAATACTAAGCCTCTTGTGTCCCCCGCTACTCATTTCGGCCAGATGGTGCATTAGCTTAGAGACACTTACGAAGATAGTGACCATCAACCGGACTGGCTGTCATTGTTGATGTGTTGTCATTGCTTGCCACCGTTTTAGTGAAGTTGTGCTAAGTCGTATTCTAGTTGTGTGGTGTTGTGTTGTATGTTTAAATTGGACTTTTCGCCTACAGGCTGATTACTCTGTAAATAATGTATATAGCTGTACGCTGAATTTAAAAGCATGTAATAAATTCCATGTTGAAAAAAAAAAAGCTGCGGTGGCTCAGTGATTAAGACGCTTGGCTATTGAACCCGAGCATCCGGGTTCAAACCCTACCAATTCGAATCCGCACCGATGTTGTCCATTTTTTTTTCAGTGTGAAAGCTCTACAAGAGATCATAGTCAATCAGTCATTGGTCAATCATAGGCTCATTACATGCGTGACGGGCAATATTCATTTCCCCTATGCCCGACAGCGCCCTCGCAAATTATGATACACCATTGCGCACCATTTGGGTGATCCTGCCTGCAGCGAGCTGCAGCCAATAGGGAGCCCACATTTTGCCAGAAGGAGGAGCGGCATGCAGGTTCCCTATGACAGCCCTGCGTTGCGAGTATCGGTTCTTATTCGCCGCAGGTATAACAGGCAAAAAACGTTGCATGCATAATTTCAAACAGCAAAACGATAGCGAGAAATCCTTCCTCTCCTATGCCAACGTCCTAGACCAACGAACAATGCCTGGCTAACGGGAGCGATGCGGTGCTCCTGCATTCGTTTCCAAACACAAGTGCTTCCACTAGCCGGATTGGTTTGGGTTGTTCGCCGAGCGGCTAATTTCTACAAACTCAAGTTACTCAGCTTCAGCTTTCACGGCGCTGTGCCCCCCTCGTGGATTTTAGGTGTCTTTTTCTCCTTTATTTATAATTACTGAGGGGACGCGGGGCCGGCTCGGTTGACGAAGTATGCGGTGATGCTTTCTAAATACGCACAGCGCCAGCTCGGGTTTCATAATTAAAAGCTGGTTCAAATTACGGGTTGTAATTAGCGCCCGTAATGACGACGCAGAAGAGGAAAAGAACGTTTAAAAACGAGACATGTCCCCGTCAAGCCCTCGAATGCAGGCCGAGGAAGATCAAACGAACAGGCAGATACGGTATTCATCCTTTTCTTGAACCAAACATGAAAATTGCGATGGGAGAAAGTAACTCAAGCTCACTTTGAATCGTAGGAAATCAAAGCCTACGAGCGGTGATTGCATGAAAGCTTCTTAAGAATGTCTTTATTGCAAAACTTGGTCTCCTGCCATCCGAACCAAGACCTTTAGGAGGGAATACTTTATAACGCTTTCTTTTAAAACACTGAAGACGTTATTGTAGTCCAGTCAAAAAAAAAAAAAAAAGAAAAGAAACAAAATAAGAAGCGGGAGCAGGAGGGGAGGGTGGGGAGTTGCGAAACGGATTTACTATTTCCTTATTCGTATTGAACATAAGGCATGAAAGATGGCTGTCTTATATGTGCCTAGGTGTTGCTGGAGGCTGTGAACATCGAAGGCGCTGCAATGAGCTTAAAACCGTTACGAAACCTCGACTCTATAGCTCCCGAAAAATAATGGTTCGGATACTGAATGATGCAAAGAGCACACACGACCGCAAGCATGGATATCTACTATATCTGCCTAGCAACATCAACTGTTAGCAAAATCATTCCCCATTGATATCCACCTAGCCCTGACTAGAGCCCCATAACGCTCTCCCATCCCTAGCCATCCTGCTCCTAAACCTTCCTATCCTCATTTGCCCTCCTAACTGTTCGCCGCTCCATGTTGCGTTTGTGTCACCTCCGTTACATATACGTGCTTACACATGTACCGTAAATTTGGATATGCAGCCTGCAGACTACCCAAGCCTAAAAGTTAACATTTCGACTTTGGCGATCGCCTATTAGAGGTGCGGATATTTTCTTCAATATCGTCCAGTGCAACGGGAACAACATTCTCAGTGCGATATTATATCCATGTTTTGAGTTACCGGATATGAACTATAAATAGGGTGTAAAACCCTGGGTAAAAAATAAAATCCAGGCAAATATTTGCCAGCCAAAATCAAGCCCTGCGTACTAATGCCGAATGCCGGCTGTATACTGCAAATTACAATACTTCGAATGTGTCGATTTTCCGCTGGACACAGTGCTACGTAAGACCTATTTGCTGCCGCAGCACTGGGTGCTAGAAAGAATTTCGGTGTTTTTAGAGATACAGCCAACGTTAATATATTTTCTCATCCAGGTAGCAATACGCTGCATTATGCGAATATTATTCTTCAGTGGTCGCAATACCAGAGGCAGGGTACCCATAGCTGCTTGAGCACAGTTGTTTATGAGTGTGACTCAGGGCACCGCCGCTCGATGCTCAGGGCTAGGCGTACGTGATGAAACCCCATGTAAGCTCCAATTTCTAACAGAGAGAAAAAAATTTGCGAGATTCATGTTAATACTTGAGCTAAGAATGAAACAGGAACGAGTGAACAGTGCGGTATGCGTAGCTTACATTTCAAAGAGGGATATTTCGTTTGTTGAGTTGGCGCTGACGTGTTCGGTAAGTAGAAGCCGGCCTTTAAAGAACTGGCTAATACACATTTTGGCTTATTTATTTATTTATTTATTTATTTATTTATTTATTTATTTATTTATTTATTTATTTATATGTTTGTTTAGTTAGTTAGTTAGTTAGTTAGTTAGTTAGTTAGTTAGTTAGTTAGTTAGTTAGTTAGTTAGTTAGTTAGTTAGTTAGTTAGTTAGTTAGTTAGTTAGTTTGTTTGTTTGTTTGTTTGTTTGTTTGTTTGTTTGTTTGTTTGTTTGTTTGTTTGTTTGTTTGTTTGTTTGTTTGTTTGTTTGTTAGTTAGTTAGTTAGTTAGTTAGTTAGTTAGTTAGTTAGTTAGTTAGTTAGTTAGTTAGTTAGTTAGTTAGTTAGTTAGTTAGTTAGTTAGTTAGTTAGTTAGTTAGTTAGTTAGTTAGTTAGTTAGTTAGTTAGTTAGTTAGTTAGTTAGTTAGTTAGTTAGTTAGTTAGTTAGTTAGTTAGTTAGTTAGTTAGTTAGTTAGTTAGTTAGTTAGTTAGTTAGTTAGTTAGTTAGTTAGTTAGTTAGTCATGATTGCTTCAGAATTCATTCATCGTTTGCACATGACTGGTAGCCAGGCAGCCTATGTGTTGTCCACTGTGCCACTCTTGGAGAAGGTCAAGTTCATCGGGTTGAACGCTGCTAGAGCGATGTGGTGAAGGGTGGCTGATCCTGGCCCTGATGGGGCTGAGACAGGTAGGTCACCGCCGTTTGCGGCGGGGCTAGCCTGCCACCGAATTTTATCTGTTGTAGGCCATCGTTGCACCCGCCACTGCTTCGGTGGTGGACGACAGCTGTTGTTGCGGCGCGCGTCTTTCTCTCCCTCTTTTTTTCTCTTTCAGCTCTGTTTTCTCGTCTGTCCGCACGAGGCAGCGGAGGTGCCTTAGCTACAGAGCCAGTAGCAGGCTCGTGCATTTTTTTTTTCTTCTTTCTACAGCCGCAACATCAGCAACGCTGCTAGAGCTCGACTAGTTGGTGATGTTCTTAATAAGGATATCCGGACAAGTGAATGCCGGACATCCTGGATTAATTAAGGCAGGTGAAACAGAAAATGCCTCATCCACCCTAATTAAGGATCATAGCTACCTGCGCAGGCCAAGCCTGCAAACCGGTGGACTCTCGAAAAGTCTGCGTTAATCTCATCAAGCTTCCCTTATCCGTGTGAAACAATGGCATAACACGCCTCCTTAGAAAACATTTCACAGAAAGTCCATAACGCGGTATAAGAGCCTGATTAGGAGTGCGACATTCGTCAAAAGTTCCGGTACAGCAGCATTTCGTTCTTGGTAGTGGACCCCATCTAGCTGATTCCCAGAAATGATTCGCGCCGCCGCCTTCAGGGGCATGATGTCACGGATCTTGATCGAACATCAGATAGCGTTTTTCTCCGGCCTCGTCAATATAAGATATTTCAGTGTTTAGTCTCAAAAACGCCGCAAATTGTAGCGCCCCCTACGCAGCGCGCTCTATTAAGTTTTTATGGGCTTTTAGGCAAAGTTGTTCTCTGTGGTTGAGGTGTCTACAGAGAACAAGTGAGACAGTTACCGCGCCTTTCCCTTCCTATAAATCAACCCACTAAAGTACTCCCTTCCCGGTCTATACTTCTCAGATCATAAACAACTCTCTTTCCAGGTGCAAATGTCTCAGCCTCCTTTCGCTGTTGCACAGGCATATTTCTCATTCAAATACGTTTGCGTGTACTGGATGCGATCGACTTTCAATGATTACATGCTGACTTCATTAAGCACCCCTATAGTTTTTCTTCGGGTTTGGTAGTGGCAAGCGTTCTTTGAAGGCTTCACTCTGGACTAATGTGGTTGCCCTTTTCGCGGCAGACTGTATTTTACATTTAACAACGAACGCAGGAAATGCTCCATCGCTATTTCTTTGAGATCATGCCAGCACGCGCTCCCTGTCCTTCCTAGAGCAAACCAGAAAGTTCTATTGTCAAGCAACAATATCATTCATCCTTGCCGTCGAAGCTTTCGTGCAAGAGGCGACGGGAGGTTGAACTGGGGATGTTCGAAGACTTAGCCACACGAAAGCATCTGCGCAGCCTCGCAGCCTCCAGGTGTCCGCAGCTATGATTAATACATCCGTTCCAATTCTATTCGGCGTCTGGGTGCATTGCTTGAAGCAATGTGATTATCAGCTGGAAATCTTCGACACACACTTTTGGTTCCGCGCTTGAGGATTGAAGAACGCGCCTTAAGTTAATAAGGCTGGCACAGGAAAGTACGAAGAAAGAAAGAATGAATGACTTCAGCAACGGCAGGCGCTTTGCGACACTGAAACTCTTTAAAGAAAAGAAAAACTCTCGAGGGCAAATAAAACGCACAAGGCATGAACCCGACTTTCAACGTTTACGCCCTGGGGTTCCGTGCAAGAAAAATGCGAGGACGCGACGCACAGAACATCATGCCCCGTGCGCCACGAATTCCGCCTCCACGGGAAGCTCATGCTTTCGTACCTTTTAGTCTCCATTTTTTTTTCATTACTGTTCTTTCATCCTTTTCTTCGCCTATGTCGGGGGTGTGGGCGGCGGCCGCGTGGTGTGTGCGCTCAGTGACTGTGCATACACACGTATACTCGCGCACCCGCGGAAAGTGTATAAGCCCCGCCGCATTCACACCTGCGAGCTGAAAAACAGTGGCCGTTGCCGGCGTTACCGTTGAGCGCACGAAAGACGACGCTTGGGTTGGCGCTCAAAGCATCTCCCCCCCCCCCTCCTCCTCCTCCTCCTCCGTCCCTTTTCTGAGGTGGTGCCACTGCTAATTGCGTTTACGGCGCTAATTCTCTCGCCGGAGCAGCCCGGCTCGCCTCGTAAAGTAGCGGGTGCACGCGTGTTCGCGCCGGTCTCGGCGAAGAGCCCCGCGTCGCTCGCTCTGCCTGGTCGTGAAACGAGTGCAGCGCCAACCATGCTGAGACCGTAGTGTGCGCGAAGCAAACGCAGTGGTGGAGCGGGAGGACAGTGAAGGTGATGACCCTTTCGCCTTGTTCTTGCAGTGCTTCTGCTGCGCCACTCGACGAAAAGATGCAGCCTCGCCGCGTCCGCTCTTTGGTCTACATGGAGGCCGCATCTTCGCGAAGCAAACCCTTTCTCTTGCCTCCGTGCTTTGCAGTTTTTGTCTTTCTCTCTCTCTCTCTGTCTGCGCGCGTACTCATAAACGCGCTTAAATACAATAATAGCTCGTTTCAGCGAAGGGGGAATGTTTAGAAATGGCAATTGTTTTTTTATGTAAAAGCATAGTTTACTCGGCATAGAAGCTTCATCGATGCAGCACGCAAGAGAATAGGTGAAGAATGTTAATAGTAGCCTGGCGAACAGAAAGCTAAATGTGGGAGTAAACGCCCGTTAGTAACGGCCAATGGTTGCGCCTAAGCGGATGCATTTTGTGGGAACCCTACTACAGCCCACCTCAGATATATTAAACTTGGATATATCGAGTTATTGCTTATATCGATCAGTTAGGATGCCGCCTTAAAAATTTCGCGCAAAGATAAAGCCCTATATATCGCTCGTATGTATCGAACTAACATTCAGTGGAGCATGCAATATAACGAACGACATCCCGCGCATCTTCAAGTAGCGCTTTTCCTACCGGAGCTCCCAGGATGACTTTTCACAGACTGAGCTGGATCGGCAGATCTAGTCACGTCAAGGAGTTATAAACTCGAAAAACGAAGAAAACGAAGGGTGCGGTAGTTGGTAACCATCGGCACGGCACTCACATCTTCAACGAAACTGTGATCTTGCAGGGAAGCCAACGTTTTATGCAGCAATCGCCATGCGGTGAAGCCAACGTATATAGTTGACAAATGTTTTAGCAGCTCTCGTATAGCTTGTCCCACCCGCTAAGCTGCCGAAGGAGAGAGACAGACAGAAAGGAGGAAGGGTAGGGAGACTAACCAGAGGAATGTTCCAATTCGACACCCTCCCCTGTAGGAGAGAATGAGAGGAAGAAAAGGGGAGCAAAATGAGGGTTCACGCATAGTTTCGTGTTCTCCCACAAGCATGACGTCATCATTTAGAGAACCGGTGGCCTGTGAGCACTAAGGGCTGTCTACAAGTGTGGCCGTGGTCCGAGAATGTTACCCTCCTTTAGCAGGTGAGATTCGGGACTGCCCGGAGCTGGCGAATAAGCTACCGAAATAAACTCAGGAACATTTATGTGAGATTTTATTGTTTTGATCGAACCAGTTTCAAAAATATATCTGTCATAATTGTACTAGCGTCAAAGTATCATCCAATACGGCTTTGATGCGAAGCAAGCAATGACTAGCGACACTTTGCAGGTAGTGTGGGTTAAGTAAGCCGAAGGGAGTACTGAAAAGCGCGCCACTTGTGCGGGTGCATAAATGTTTTTATGGCAAACTGTCTCGCGATCACCTTCGAGTTCAATATGTCCACGACCGACTGCATGCACGTTTTAATGTATTCAGGAGGATATCTCGGTTCACATTGGACAAACTAATATCTAATAGACTGCTTTGAACAGTTTGCATCCAAGTGGATCACTCCGAAACAAGATTCGTAGCTCGCCCGTTGTGGTACCCGCAGAAGCCCTGAGTGCTTCGTTTATATCACTCGGTCGGTCGGTCGGTCGGTCGGTCGGTCGGTCGGTCGGTCGGTCGGTCGGTCGGTCGGTCGGTCGGTCGGTCGGTCGGTCGTCCGACCGATGTAAATTGCTAAATACTCAACTTCACCACGGCTGTGGTGCAAGTAGCCGCAGCTCCCCAGGTTTGTCAAATCCAATCAGAACCAGCCGGCCGAATCACATCCATAGCCGCATCGACAAGCGCACGTAATTTGGGCTTTTCAGCGGTGTACATGACGTGGGCTCACTCGAGCTCCGCGACGTTTACCGCCCTCGCACTTCCAAAAAGAGTGATAACAACTTCTTGGTGCTCATCACTACTTCGACTGCGTCGCAATGTTGCACCAGACACCGGAGCAGCCTCTCCTCTCTGTAAATTGTGTCATACATATTTACGCTAATTTTCTGGTGATGTCTTTCCAGTCTAAAAGGTGTGAAATAAACCGTGCCTCTTGCAACCTTGTTTCTTAAGTCACAATAGCAGTGACAACGCACGTTCCACGGGCAGCCTAAAACGCGCTATAACCTCTAAAGAAATTAAACGGCTTAAGCATTCCTGGCCATCAAACCTGTAAAGTGCGGGAGCGAATCTAAAAGGTGCGCAGCTCGAAGCGAATATATTCTCGGCTCCTTTTAAAGTCGCTGCTTTAACCTTTAGCATCACATCGCAGCAACACCGGATTAGAATTCTGGGCGAAAAGAAAAAAAAAAGACGCCGTTTCATCCTACTATATTTCGGTTGTCTGAGCTGGGGAGGGCACGTTTTCATCTGGCTTTCAATGAAGGCCGAGCTGGCTACTGTCGTCATTGGAGCTCCGTTTCTTTGTGATGCAAATTCCAGGCTCGAAAGACCCAAGGAAACCTGCTTCCCCGCCTTTCTTGCGTTAACTCATCGGTATGCAACCTCGCGACCTAATTTATGAATGTTTTCGACTTTATTTGCGAGCGAGCTCGCCAAATAGCAAGGTAAGCTGCAGGACAAAGGGCAGCTGTGTGCAAGCTCAACAGTGTGGTACTGTGATAGCGTCTCGAATCCAAAACACTACAAAATGTTCAGAGACGTTGACCATCCTGGGCCCGTTTTATTCACATGTGAAGAACAAGGCTATCTGATAAAAAAACTTGTCTCGGTGCAGCTAATTAGACATTACTCGAGCAT
The DNA here is from genome assembly GCF_055883805.1 of Amblyomma maculatum. Taxonomy (NCBI): domain Eukaryota; kingdom Metazoa; phylum Arthropoda; class Arachnida; order Ixodida; family Ixodidae; genus Amblyomma; species Amblyomma maculatum. The sequence continues at coordinate 89,548,064 of NC_139347.1, forward strand.
ATTGTTACTTGGTGGCATGACAAGCGATGGAACACGGCGACACAACGGAAACAGAACGACGTGATGACATGACGATGAAATATGCTTCAATGGCCAGCGGGCCTGGCGCGAGCGCTCCGCCCCGCGCCACTGCCCGCTCCGTCATCTTCGTAGCACTATACCCGGGGCCACCGAGTGATCGTCCCGATCGATTGCTAGAAATCCACTGCATGAAGTGACGATGAACACAGACACAGGAGTAGGACATGAAACTCTCGACACCACAATGAATGCGAAGATGGGATGAATGCTTGCCCCGGAGCATTCGGTCCAATATTCACCGTTTGCCGAAGGCCAAGGCTCATGGACACTCCGAACGGCTTGGGCGGGGGTGCTGTCTTCGCTCGAGTGGTCGTGAGGTCGCTTCGGCGTGGGGTCGGTCGGGTCGGCTTTGGGCTCTTCCTGGTCGTCATGTGTTGTGGTCAGGGCTGGGGACGGGGCTGGGGAGAGTGGCTGGTCGGGTCTGGGCACAAAGGGCTGGGGCAAAGCAGAGCGGCGATATCCACGGGCCCGGCGATCTCCGATGGACCCGGCGTACGGTTGGCTTCGACGGTGCAAGGCGAGGATGGGGATGAACCGCATCTCCATCAAATGTTACGTGGTGGCATGAGAAGCGATGGAACACGGCGACACAACAGAAACAGAACTACGTGATGACATGACGATGAAATATGCTTTAATGGCCAGCGAGCCTGGCGCTAGCGCTCCACTCCGTGCCACTGCCCGCTTCGTCATCTTCGTAGCAATATAATTTTTAATCATTTAAATAAGAGACTGTAAGCATGTTTACATTCTACATTATTTCTCGGCTTTCTAGCAATTTACGTCGTGCTCACAAGAAGCAGCGAAAACGAAAATCGCTTCAAAGCAGGCAGAAGCCGTTGATGCAGTTTCTCTCACTTCCTCACCGCTCCGCAAATAAAGGGAAGAAGGAGGGAACGAAAAGGAGACAGCTGCTGCTGATGTGCCCGAACGCAGAAAGGATATGAAACAGGTCTGTCGGTTGACTGGCTCCAATAATTGACGGGTACTGCAGAACAAATGACAGATATATTGACGGGACAGCAAGAAGGAAAAGATGCCCGTCGCAACAACCGCGTTAGCCCAAGCGACATTTTGGAATCCGCAGCCGCCTGCTTTTCTTCAGCTGGTAGTTAAGCGCGAGCAAGGGCAGGGTGGTTTAATGGAGCGAAATTAGAAGATACGTCCCAGTACTACGAAATAACCATGCACGTTAAAAACCAATGCCGCCAAAATTAACCCGCAACCCTCTACTACGGCGCCACTTCCTTGATTTATTTATTCACGGCGTGGCCAAAGTGTGTACCGAGGGTGAGCCAAAGGCTGCACTTCCCTCTTCCTGATTACTAGTTTGTCAGCACAATGCTGCCATAAATGCAACCGAAAGGAAGAGTCGTGCTCAGCACGCTGCATGTAAGCCCGGCCAGTGTACGCTGGTGCAAATCAGGGATGAAACACATTCGGGAGCACTCATCAACCGCGCCAAGATTCCGCATATGTGCAACTGGTTTGAATCTTTCTGCCCCACATCGAGTGTGTGATTAATTGTGTCCGCAGGGTTACGAGTGGCTTTGGTTAGCGTGCAGGCCCGCTCTCTCTCTGTGTGTGTGTGCGTGTGTGTGTGTGTGTGTGTGTGTGTGTGTGTGTGTGTGTGTGTGTGTGTGTGTGTGTGTGTGTGTGTGTGTGTGTGTGTGTGTGTGTGTGTGTGTGTGTGTGTGTGTGTGTGTGTGTGTGTGTGTGTGTGTGTGTGTGTGTGTGTGTGTGTGTGTGTGTGTGTGTGTGTGTGTGCGTGCGTGCGTGCGTGCGTGCGTGCGTGCGTGCGTGCGTGCGTGTGTGTGTGTGTGTGTGTGTCCGTGTCCGTGTGTGCGTGTGCGTGTGCGTGTGCGTGTGTGTGTGTGTGTGTGTGTGTGTGTGTGTGTGTGTGTGTGTGTGTGTGTGTGTGTGTGTGTGTGTGTGTGTGTGTGTGTGTGTGTGTGTGTGTGTGTGTGTGTGTGTGTGTGTCTGTGTGTCTGTGTGTGTGTCTGTGTGTCTGTGTGTGTGCGTGCGTGCGTGCGTGCGCGCGTGCGTGCGTGTGTGTGTGTGTTGGAACAGCCGTCGTTTTGCAAGAATCAGGCGGCATAGAGAGGGAGCGGGCAACAACAACAACACACCACAGCTGCTGGCAAGGAGGACCCCGACAGGAGGGTAGACGACTAGTCTGTGTGCAGAAAACAAGGGACCTAGGGCACATTCGACTCGGCTTCCTTGCACCAGCAAAGAGGCTGCACCATAAAACGTTCAGCCTGGAATATCGTAGATGGCATAAAATAGATTCATTGTAACCTAAGTTGTCGTAAGCGATCCGGTTGAATTGTTGAACTCTTGTGGACGGCGCGGAAATCTATGTTCCGTGCAGCGCCCGTCACCATTGTGCTTCTCTCTCGAATTCCCCTGACAGCCAAAGAATAGTAATGAAGTGTATGGTTCCATTCATCTGCCTTTTGCACTTCATGCATTAAAATTATAGATTCAGCGCAGCGTATTATAAAAGCACAGCTTGAATAATACCTCAGCAAACACCGAAAAGAAATTGAAGACAATGATTTTCGTAACTCGTTTCAGCAGCACCTAGCGTTTGTATGCCTGCTCTGGACGAAGACTTACACAACTGGGAACTCCTCTCGTTAAATCTCGTTTGGTGCCTGCATGATCCCGTTTCAGCTCTATGCCTGGATATTGCGTCTCGCTTTTGGCTGGCGTCATCTCAAGCTCCCTGACAACGGGATCTAACGGCATGATATGCTAAATATGTGCAAGACTGTGCTTAAGTCTGCTTGAGGAGGGAAATTGCGAAAGCCACTTTACAGGACTGTTTTAGAGCGTAGCTCTTTGGCGCCCGTTCCTGGGTTTCTCTTCGTCGTCGTCGGCGTCGGCCTCGTAACCGGCCGCGCCCCCCTTTAATCTCTCAGTTCAAGCCGGCGCTTCGGCAACCGGAGCCTCACAGAAAGAGGGGGGGTACACTGAGGGCCAACGATGGGGGCAGGAGCGCGCGTAGCAACCGGATAACACGAGAAAAGGCAGGGGGGGGGGGGTCCATCCTGAGCAGTTCGCCCCCTGAGAGAGCGGACGCGGCGGAATCTCCCCGGCCGTCGCTGCGCGAGAACAGTCGCGTATGGCCATCTTAGCTTTCGCCCCAGAGCCGATATCGTAGTGTAAATGCCTGTAAATAGTGTATAAAGCTTTCTCCATCTCACCAGTGCCGACTCGGATTCATCGCTACCGCCCAGGGAGCTGACAGCCCCCGTTCACGAAATGGGTGACGAGCGCTACGCAACCAATTCCTTGGCACAACCCTGTTGACGGTAAGCTACTGTGTGATAACCCCACTGGCACAACATTGGTGGCAGCGGTGGGATTGACCGGCGTCAGGCACCTCGGCGCGGTGAGTACCTGAAGTTTCCCTCAAACGCCAGACTTTCTCTGACACACAGGGTAACTTAGAGAAAGGCTGAGCATAGCTTTGTGTTAATCTTGCGTGTTTCAAGCCTACAGGAAGTGTTTTGAAAACCAAGGAATGCTGAGAGGGCAATCAGTGTGAGAAAAGCTTGCATGTTTCTTGCTAGAAGCGAGACAGCGAACGTCTAGAACACTATTATAAAAAGCCAAACAACAAGGGGCGGGTGAAAGATGGAGAGTTACAAGATCAGAGAACTTCTCCAAATTTGTGATGAGTTGGGCATCGATTTGGGCTCAACAAAAAGAAAAAAGGAAATTATTGAGATCATGCAGGCAGAAGACGTGACGGCTTAGAAGCCGCAGAGGCCTGGGATGATATTCGAGAGAGAAAAAGGAAGGAGGAAGCCTAAAAGCTACTCCAAAAGCGCGATGAGCTTGGAAAGTTAGAACGCGGAAAGCGATTTTCCCGCTTAAAGAAGCTTATGCAGCCTGAGCTCTCAACACATGTAACAAGTGTTGAAAGACATGAAGCTTTAATTGCCATTAAAGTTCGAAGCCGCGAGAGGGTCTCCAATCGTTCCCCATCGCCGAAGATATGGCAGAGTATTCGGCAGATTTAGAGAGTGTCTACAAAAGTAAGCGCTTCGAGTGAGATACTTGGGCGCAAAAATTGGTAGCTCTTCTCTCCGCTGAGGCGTCGGAAGAAATCAAGCGCGTGTTGGACGGTGACTTGAAAAACTTCGATTTCCTGAAAGACTCATTACTGAAAAGACATCGGCTGTCCCCAATGGAGCTTAGGGACAGGTATCGGCGTGAAAAAACTGTACCAAAACGTTCTTGGATTTGGCGTATCAATTGAAAGCCGCTATAGCCGAATGGCTAGACAGTCAGGAAGTTCCGGAGCAAATCGTACTTGCACCAGAGAATGAGACACAGCTTGGGGAAGCGGCCGAGCAACGCGACCGCAGAACAGCCTATCACTACCAGTGGCGAGAGGCAAGGGCATCGGAGCGACCCGAGCGACGTTGATCGACGTGCCCCGGCAACAAGGCTGTCGGCAGAGATCCTGACCTGGCGAGTGGAACCCGAGGCATGTGAGGCTACCTGGCGCCCGGACACTGGACGTGAGCTTGGAGGAACCTGGCGAACGAGCGCGCCCGGCATCCGAGCCACATGCGAGCAGCTCGTCTTCCCGGCGCATTGTCTGATGGCAAGGGTGCTGTTGTGCCCGGCCAAAGCCACCCAGAAATTCAGCCGGACGCCAAACTTCTCCGGCGAACATCTCCTTCACAAACTCCGGATACTGCTTTGCAAAGCAATGGTGTACTGGAGGTGAGCCGTGCCAAGGGGAGAGAAGCGACGTGTTTGAACATGAGCTGAGCATCCAGACAGCTCGACGCCGTGGCCCTGGCGGTGGACCCCTTCTCGCCCCGCGGCTTTGAAGCAAGAGCGCAGCAAGCTCTTCCATTGGCCCTGCGAAAATGCTGCCGTCGGATTGGACCATTTGAGCGTCAACGGTTTCTAGGTGTACGGAGCCTCAAGTGCTTCCGCTCGAGACTGCGAGTGTGAGTTCGTCACTAGCGTCCATCGGGAGTAGTTCGCCCCCTGAGAGAGTGGACGCGGCGGAACCTCCCTGGCCGCCGCCGCATATGGCTATGTTAGCTTTCGGCCCCAGAGCCGATCTCGTTGTGTAAATGCCTGTAAATAGTGTATAAAGCTTTTTCTTCATCTCACCAGCGCCGACTCGGATTCATCGCTACCGCCCAGGGAGCTGACAGCCCTCGTTCACGAAACGGGTGACGAGCGATACGCAACCAACTCCTTGGCACAACCCTGTTCACGGCGGGCTACTGTGTGATAACCCCACCGGCACTGCGTAAAACACCGCCGCCACCATGCAGAAAGAGGTGGAGGGGGTCGCCCCTCTTCCTCCGTATCGGCGAGGGTGCTCTCCGGTTACCGAAATGCCAGCTGATCACGATGCGTGCCTCCCGTTCTCACTCGCTTCATTCGCAAGCGGCGTCAGCGGCATCAGTCAGTCGCTGCTATCTGTTCGTAGCGCAACGTTCCTATGGTCCCACGCGCTGCCTCCCGCAACCTCTTGATAACTTAATTGCTCTCTTCATTTCTCCGACCACAAACCTTCTTTCATGACAGCCAAGAAGTGTTAAGGGAGTGTTTCTTGAATGAATACGTGTGAAAAATTAAAAATAAGTTGTCTGTAATTGTACATATGTGTCTTGCTCGAAATCTTTGCCTCAATCTATCGAAAAGGTGAAACAGCTGATGAGCTGCGCTCAAATTTCGCATTAGGCAATAACGTAATCGTCGGCAATTTTTTGCTAACAGCGTTGTCATTGTCATCTCTACTATCATCATTATCATCCCTATCACTACCATCATCATTATCAACTAAATTTCCCGTCATTGTCATTACTAATATCATCGTTTTCACTAAATACGTCGTCATTGTCATTTATCCTCACGCCAGCCAATCAGAATTACGGTCGCTTTCTCAAGAGCCTGGCGTGGCTTTGTGTACTGTCATATTGCTGCGTTTGTCCGAGACATTCTTGAAATAACTCTTCAAAAGAACTCTTCAAAAGAACTTTCATATTACGCATCTATACGGTTGGTTGGTCGGTCGGTCGGTCGGTCGGTTGTACAACTTTTAATTCCATCGGAAATGGGCGTCCTCTTCCCCGCCCCCGGCACGCGTGCCGGGGAAGACGGGGAGTCGTGCGCCCGCGGATTAGAGGCTGGCAGGTAGCCCTTGGCTTGTTGCGGCCTCTTCCGCCAGATGGACGGTGCGGTGCTGGCTCGCAGGGTCCGCGCTTCGCAGCAGGGTATCCCAGACTACTCTGCTTGTAATATTTTGTCCTATATCCCTGGAGATTGTGGGCACTCCCAAATTATGTGATCGAGCGTCCCTCTCGCCCCACAGTGTTTGCACAGATCATTGTCCCTAAGGTCTGGTAGCGCGTGAAACGCCCAGACTGGGTTCATGAACGTATTAGTTTGTAGCCGCCTCCACGCGACAGCTTCTCTATTATTTAGTCTAATCAGTCCCTAGAGAAGGGACTGATAGTAGGTCCGCCGATGGCGACGCTTTTTTGCAGCTCCATAATATATGATCGTACCCGGCTATTTCGCCGCAGTGTTCACAATTTGGATTGTGTTGTGCTGGGTACATGTGTGATAATTTAGATGGGCTGAAGAAGGCACGCGTCTGGAACCGACGCCAGATTAACTCCTGCATTTTGGCAAGTTTCTTGTCTGATAGAGGATATATCCGCCTTTCTAGTTTAAAGAGTGTAGTCATGAAATGAGAAAGTGCATCTCTCGAGAAATTGGGGGAATTAACCTGGCTCACTGCACGGCTGACATAACCTCGAGCTATACTGTGAGCCAACTCGTTTCCTTTGTTCACTGAGTGTGCCGGCACCATTAATAATTCCACCTCTTTTTAGTTCCAGTCTTTATATTTTAAAATTCGCTCTGTCTCTTTGGAGATCATGCCCCTCGCAAAATTGTTTATAGCAGATTTGGAGTCGCTAATTAAGGTAACCGCTTTGGTGCTGACCATCGCCATGGCAATAGCCGCCTCCTCCGCTGTCCCTGAGTTGTTTGTTGTTATCGAACCTGCCATTATTGTTTTACCCGAGTCGTTCACGCCCATGATAGCAAAAGAGTTGTCTCCTTCGTATTCAGCCGCGTCTACATAAACAGTGTATTCAGAGCCTTCTAACTTGGCCTCAAGAACCTTTGCTCTTGCTTTTCTCCTGCCTTCATGAAAAGCAGGGCGCATGTTTTTTGGTAGTGGCTTAATAGTGAGTGCGTTCCTTACTTCGGTCAGCAGTTTTACTTGTGCATTTCTTTCCGGGATTCTGTCTTGTAGTCCTAATTTACCAGGATTTTCCATCCCGTGGATGTGGTGGCGAGCCTCTTTAGCTGTGTTATTATATGAGCCTCGCATAGTTCCATGGTGTTATTGTAGACCCCCAGTTTAAAAAGTATTTCCGAAGGGGTGCAGTGTGGTAGCCCCAGTGCTACTTCACATGCCTGATTTATGATTGTTTCAATTTTGTTCCTTTCTGCCACCCCTAGCTTGAGGTAGGGGATGTTGTACACTATTCTGTTTATCACAAAAGCATGAACAATTAGGCAAAAATCTTTCTCTTTGACCCCGCGTCTTTTGTTGGCTATTCGCCTTATCAACCTGGTTGTCATGTAATTGTTGACTTAAGTCGATTTATCATTTCTGTGTTCTTTCCGTTGTCTTGGATTATTAAAAGTGATTTTGTCCACTCTGGTTATCGCTGTCCCATTTAATTCTACCAAAATTTCTTCTGCGTTGATATTGCGTTTTTTTTTTTTTTTGTTCCTCGGATTACCAGAAGTTCCGATTTGCTTGGTGAGCATTTCAGCCCTGCCCATTCCGCCCATATTCTTCAACAATGTCAGTTGCCTGTTGAAGATTTTCTTCTATTTCCCCATCGTTGCCTGTGCATGTTCATAACGTGACATCATCAGCATATAGCGTATGTTTCACCCCTTTCACAGTCTTCAGTAATGGTGGAAGGTTCTTTAACGCTAGGTGGAAGAAGAAAGGGGAAAGAACTGAGCCCTCTGGGGTGCCCTTGTCTCCTAGCTTAATTGTTTTAGACCTGATGTCTGCAAGGTTTATTTCTGCTGTTCTCTCGGTTAGAAAATCCTTAACTGTTTTAGCCTGTAGAAGAAGCCGCGTGACAGACCGCCACGCCGAGCCACCACGTCCATCGAAGTCTCAGTTGAGTGAAAAGTGTGCTATGGTTCGGCGGGTATGTGCTGCGCAGGATTGACCTCCTGCCTAGTTGCCTTCACTCGATGCATATATATGTTTCCCAGAATTTTGATGTGTGGTCAAAGTGAGAGCTGGATGCAGGTGCGACTGTGTGCGACGGGTAGCGCGGTGTGACCTGGTTAAGTCGAGCTTGAAGACTGGCAGAGTTGGTATATTTCTATACAATAAAGAAAAAAAAAATTCCCGGCTCGCCTTATAGTTTGTGCGCCCGGCTGGGGACCGAAGGGATAGGGGTTCGATACCTGGTCAGTCCGTACGAACTGTCAGTTCGTAGAAACATTTCCAGCGTAGATTTCCGCAGTGCATGAGCTTAGAAAGACAAGCGCCGTAAAATCCTGATATGCATCGGGGGAGCGAAGATCGCTGATTGGGTGACGCGGGCCGTGACATCACCCACCACGTAGAGCACGACGCAGAGGCAATGAGGACTTCGACTCCACAGCGGGCGAGGCAGAAGTCGGCCGGTCTCGAGTGGAGCGCGCACTTCCCCATCGAGACCGCTGTGCCGACTTCGGCTGTTTCCGCAGGTGGAGGTAGGGAGTCGAATACAAGATTCGACTGGTCACGAATGCGTTCGACAGCCGCAAGGCGTCCTTGCATCGTAACCCACCGCGCTTGTTGGAAACCCGACGGACCATGCGGCCCACCTGGTCCGCCACCCGCCGGAGCTTGGCGAGTATTGTGTCGCATCGTCTCTGGTTGTGTATAAAGAGCCCAAGAACTCTGATTTCCTTAGATTCTTGAATGGGACCGCTTTGCAAGGTGAGATTGATTTGAGTCGAGCTTGAGCGCGAGGGGCACAGATGCACGAATTCAGATTTCTGCGGTGAGCATTGGAGACCACAGCCGCGGGCATAGCGGTCCACTATGCCAGCAGCCGTTTGCAGGCTGGTCTCCATGTCCCCCAGACGCCCTTGCGTGGCCCAAAGGGTGATGTTGTCGGCGTACAGCGCGTGCTGCACCCCTTCGACCGTACCCAACAGAGCAGGTAAGCGCATCATTGCAACGTTGAATAGCAGAGGGGACAGCACTGCGCCTTGCGGAGTGCCCCTCGTGCCGAGCAAAAAAGGTCCGTGTTCTTGATCCTGTATTCGGATATAAGACAGTCTGTCTGTGAGAAATTGTTTGATGTAGTTGAAAGTGTTCGTGCCACAGTGCGTTTGACTGACTCATTGACTGTACTGCGCTACAGCGCACAGCCCACGCGCGAATAAAAGAAGGTTTCCTGCAAAACTGTACTTTGTTTATAACAACATACATGGGCCACAACGAAATCATTTCTGCAGTGAAATATTCTAGGCACAGCTCGGATTAGACTGCCATCTTTTTTTTTTTTCTCTCTCTCGCCACTTTACCAGCTTTTATCGATACAGAGGCTTTTGTGGCATCACTTCTCAAAACAACTCTCTTGTTAACGGTGAACTAGTGATTTCGAATCCTGTTTAAAGTATTGCAGATAAATGACAGCAGCGCGCTTTTGTGGTCGCGGAGTGCACACACCTTCCCAAGCACGTCGATCGCTCGAGGTGCGCGTTCGCTTGTGAGGAGCGTCGTTGGATGGCGCTGCAATTCTGTTTCCCTCGCGGTCTCGAAAGCGACGTTCTCAGTCGTATCTCTTGAATCCCATGCATGGCGCTTGACAAAGACAACAAAGGTTTGCAAACAGTAATGCCGATGACTGACTGCGGTAATACCCATGAAACATTCGTGTCGCTGTCTTCTACATCTAGCGGCAACTTAGCCATGTCACGTATCGTAAATCATAAACAGTATAGTATATGGAACTTTAAATTGTTGGATTCGATCTTTCTTCTCGATTATAAAGTGTATCAAAGTCTGTTTAAGACCTTTTTCGTAAACGCGACAAGCTTTATACCAAGCTCTAATTACCCTTGTCGCACACACACAAAAAAAAAAAACGTTTGAGATTACTTCGGCACCCGCATTGGAGAATTCGTAAACATTCTTTATGGAAGAAGAAACGGGGGAAAAAAGAGGCTTCTGGTTTGTGACGTCACACTATGACGAACACCACATGAAAGTTGGGTACCACTTGGCTCCCCTTAGACGTCGACATTACCCCCTTTGGGTATTTTGACGTCTTTTGACTTATTGTCTCTATTTAAGTAACTAATTTTTCAGCATGTATCACACTTTACCCCAGCAAGTTTCTTTTTTTTTTTTTATCCTCTATCTAGTGCAACATGCGTTTTTTTATAACTCGCTCGTTCAAACGTAATCCTGCTGACAAAGTACTGGTGACCCGACCTTGAAAATACACCCGACGTCTCATTGACTTAATTGGCCCTAATTATTTACCTATTTACTCTAATTATTCCGACAAACTTCCGGTGACACGACTTACGCCATGTTTCATTGACTTAAATGGAGAATTAATAACTGATTATTCTGCATTCACTAAATTTTTTTCAAAATCGAGATTTTTTTCATCTTCTCTAATGCAACCATTCTTTTTTTTATCCCTCGTTTCGTCCGACCATAATCCTACCGCTGGTGATACGACATGCCCGGCATCTGACTGACTCAATTGGCTCAAATATATAACTAATTATTCTGAATGCACGAAATGTTTTCCGCGGCGAGATTTCTTCATCTTCTATCTAGTGCAACCATTCGTTTTCTTGTCACTCAGTTCATTCGAACGTTGTAATGCCGAAAAACTTCTGGTAACACGACCTTGAAAGTGTAGAGCGCTGTAATCCCCGAAAAAAGGACGCGGCAACGGAGACGAGCGTATTCTTTGACTGTTTATTCTCCGTGTGTCTCAGTGAGATTGATTTGATTGATTGATTGATAGGAAGGGAAAGGCGCGGTAACTGTCTCACTTGTTTTCTGTGGACACCTCAACCACGCCGTAAGGGAAGGGAGGAAGGTGGGAGTGAAAGTGGAAAGAGAGAAAGAGGAGCCGTAGTGGAGGGCTACGGAGTAACTTCGACCACCTGGGGATCTTTAACATGCGCTGACATCGCACAGCACACGGACGTCGCCTCCATCGAAACGCAGCCGCCAAGGTCGGGTTCGAACCCGGGTACTCCGGCACATTGGTCGGGCGTCTTACCACTGCGCCACCCCGGCGGGGCGTAGTCAGGCGTCTCGAGCGGCGGCGGAGAGTGCCGCCGCTGCGAGGGTGAGAAAGAGGGAGAAACAAGGGTGCTGTCGACGGGGAGGTGCTCATGACCACGGTCACGGGATAGCCAGTCACACACAGCTCAGATTGCGGCGCCGAACTCCGAGCAGGAATAAGCAGGACACCCCCCCCCCCCCCCCCCCCCCCCCCCCCGAGAGAGGAAGCCATTGCCAAGACGACGAGCAAATTTACGTCTGCAGGCAGCTGGGATGAAAGTGAACGCGACGGACCGAGGGCGACTGGTGTCTGTCGGGAAAGTTTTTTGGCGTCTGGAAAGCAGGCGCCGAAACACAGGAAACCGGGGCCTGGACGTACGCGAGCTTAAGCCGCTCAAGTGCCCCTGCATCTCGGTGTTCCGTCCATGTCGACGACGAAAGTAGACGAATGGCGCTCGATCAAACGGAATTGGCCGAGGTGGTGTGGTTGCAGGGAACCGCGAAAACATGCATTGCAGTTTTTAGGTCTGGAGTCACGAGAAAAGAGAGAGAGAAATAACATTTATTGCACCCGTCAAAAGGTTGGTGAGGATCCGAGGCGAAGCTCTGTCCCAACCATGTCCTCCCCCTCAGCCTTCGACCTGGATCCCTTGCATCTGAGCAGCGGCCAGAGCAAGACGGGTGACTTCTAGTTGCCCTTTTTCGTCCTGCTTGAGAAGTAGTGCCTCCCAGGACTCATCTGTTCTGTCAGGTTCTCCAAATCTAGGACACGTCCATATCATATGGATCATGTCCGCTATGCCATCGCAACGTTTGCACCTGGGGCTAAAAATTTCCGGGTGCCACTTGCTGTAAAGCTGGGGGTTCGGGAATACTCCAGCCTGTAGCTTACGCCACATAACCTCCTCGCTTTTGGTGAGTTGCTTACACGCTTTTGCTAGTACTGATCTGCCTAATTTGTAATGATTTAGGACATCTTGGTAGGTGTTAAGGTCATCGTCGAACTGCAGGGGCTCCTCATCGCGCAAGGGGTACGGGGTTGCGCATAAGTCGTCACTGGGATCCCGGAATGTAGCTAATCCTCGGGCCAGTACGTGCGCTTTCTCGTTCCCCCTCAACCCCTGGTGCGCCGGTGTCCAAATAAGCGCGACCTGCTCTGCCGGTGGTGGACCACTGGCCAACACTCTTGCTGTTATGACCGAAATGCGGCCCGCGTCAAAGTTTCTAATCGCTGATTTCGAGTCTGTAACTATAATTTTGATCTGTTGTTGTGTTAGAGCTAGCGCGATGGCCACCTCTTCCGCCTCCGTTGTGGTCGAATTTCGGGTGCTGCAGCAAACTACCGAGCCCCCGTCTTCTCTAGTTGCTACTGAAACACGTCCCCTACCGTTCGCGTGGTGTCACGAACACCGTGAGTGAGTGGGCTCTCGTCGGCTGCGGGCGAAGGTGACGGAGGATCCCTCGGAGTCTGTCGATGTAGTCACTTGCTGCGGGCGGGACAGCTGGTGGTGTGCTTTCGAAAACATCTGCTGGCAAGCGTAGACAAGTCCCATAAGCCAGCTCGACACAGGCGCATGAAAGGTCTTCTTTGAAAGCAGAGCGGATTCCGAGCAAGTTGACTGGGAGGGCGTCAACCAATTTCTCCGGAAAACCGTGTGCCATTAGCACTGACTTAAGGTGACGGTGGAAGCGCTGCACGAGTCCGTTGGTTTGCGGATGGTAGGATGTAGTTCGCAGCTGTGCAGTTCCGAGCAGTTTAAGCAGTTCTGAGAAAAGCGAAGACTCGAAGTGGTGGCCGCGGTCCCTGACTATGTTTGTGCGACAGCCGAAACGCGCCACCCAAGCAGAAACAAAGGCAGAGGCGACGGTTGCTGCCGTGATGTCTACGATCGGCGTTGCCTCAGGCCATCTGGTGAAGCGATCGATGCATGTTAATAAATATCGGTAGCCTTGATAAGAGGGCAGGGGGCCAACGATATCGATGTGGACAACTGCGAAACGCTGGTCAGGCTGCAGGAAACGCTAGACTGGCGGCACTGGGTACCGGTGAACTTTCGCACGCTGGCATGATGCATATACGCGCGGACCCAGTCGCGAATGTCGGCGTTCATGCGGGACCAAACAAAGCGTGATCCGGTCAGCTTTTGGGTTGCGCGAATTCCAGGATGGGCGAGGTTGTGCACAGAATCGAAAATTTTCTTGCGGAAACGAAGGGGCAAAAATGGTATTGGTGTTCCCGTTGAGGTATCGCAAACGATTGGCACATTTTCAATCGGGACTGTTTCAAGCTTATGGGATGTTTACGCTATACGCAGGTACGAGAGCTCGGGGTCATCCGTTTGCGCTGCCGACAGTTCATGTATTGCAAAGGAAACGGAGGACGAAGGTGATGATTTAGAACCACTGCGTGTCACAGCATCGACGCGACTAAGGGTGTCAGCCGGAGCGTTGTCAACACCACTAATGTGTCGGATGTCTGTTGTGAACTCAGAGATGAAAGCGAGTTGGCGCACTTATCGAGGCGTATAAAGGGATGCAGAACGACCAATTGAGTAGCTGAGTGGCTTGTGATCGGTGAAAACGGTGAACGGTCGGCCTTCAAGTAAGTGGCGGAAATGGCATACTGCCAGGTGGCGTCGGCCAGGGCGCGCTTGATGGCATCAAAGGCGTCTTCCGCAGCGGCGTCCCAGTGCAGTGTTTTCGTCGAGTTTTTGCCGCAAATCATGCGGTCAAGAGGTTCCAGGAAGATGGCGCAGTTTCTGATGAATCGACTGTAAAAATTTACGAGGCCGAGAAACTGGCGGTGCTTCGTGGTTGAACTGGGCTTGGGAAACTCGATGATGGTTTTCACTTTGTCGGGAAGCGAGCGGGTGCCGTTGGTGTCCAGGTGATGGGCGAGAAACTTTAGTTCTGATTGTCCGAATTCGCTCTTTTCTGTGTTGATAACAGCGCAGTTTGCCGAAAGGCGTTGGAAAAGTAGGCGCAGGTGTTCCAAGTGTTCTTCGGGGGATGAATTTGCCGCGAGAATATCATCCACGTAGGCGAACACGAAAGATAGGCCAAGTATGACGGAGTCGATGAAACTCTGGGCGGTTTGTGCAGCATTGAGAAGTCTGAATGGCATTCTTAAGAATTCAAACAGTCCGAATGGTGTTCTGATTGCTGTTTTAAGGATGTCTTCTTCTGCTACCGGGATTTGGTGATAGGCCCGAACAAGATCTATTTTAGAGAAGATGGTTGCACCATGTAGCGCTGATGTGAAATCTTGTATGTTTGGCAGTGGGTAGCGATCTGGGGCAGTCTTGCTGTTTAGGAACCTGTAGTCTCCGCATGGTCTCCAGTCTCCTGACTTTTTAAGGGACAAGATGTAGTGGAGATGCCCAGCTGCTGGAGGAGGGTCTGATGATGCCAAGTTCCAACATGTGCTCGAATACTGCGCGGGCCACTTTGAGTTTGTCAGGAGCTAGCAGGAAACGAGCCGCTACAGAAGCATACCCACTAAATGCTTACGCATTAATAATTTTACTTGGAATTCCCGAGAACATTTGTTGCACTAGGAAACGCGCAAGCAGTACATATAGTTACTTAAACCCTCAAAGCATTGATTAAGCAGTGAACTTTCATACTCTTCGCGTTTAGTGTGAATATGTGCAATTGCTTGCGATCAAATTAGAGCATACAAGTTTGTCATTGTGACACCCTCAGCTGACGAAAACATTTGAGGCACGCCAGAACACTTTTGAGCGCCGAGATGACGATCATATCGCCGTGTTATTTAAAAATATTAGCATTCTAATCAGAGCTACGCCTACATTATTCTACTGCAGGAATGCCTGCGTGCTGTCCGATGTTCTGTTGCTATAAAAAAAGTGCAGTTTTGCAGGAAATTAGCTTTTACTCACGCGTGTGTTCTGCGCTCTCCCGTAGAACAGTAGTAAGAGCATGTGGTAATTGAAGATACCTAGTTAATGCTGGTTAAATCAAAGTGTCGTGCAAACATGAAATCAATGCAAGATGCACTTCTGGTAGTGGCTTGAAGCCGGAGAGTAATTGTGACCTTGAGTAGCTTGTGCATGAACACTAGCAACGAGTGTGATTAGCGCCGATGATGAAGTCGCCGCCGGCGATAATGGGAGCATCCATATATGCCCGCGCACTGCATCGGCCGTGTTGCGATAATGTCGAAACGCAAATGCGTCATGTGCTGTACGATGTGCGCACATTAAAAATCATCAGGCAGTCGAAGTAATTCATGAGCCCTCCACTGCGGCAATTCTCTCTTCTTTCAATATGGCCTCCTTTCATTTCTTATTAAAGCGTTACTATAGTGCTATAGAAGATTGGGTTTCTAGAGCACTATAGCGTAACCATTGTATGGCAAAAGCACGGATGCTGCTGTTGGTTGCTTCTAGTTGCTTAATTGCACGTCTTGTTAGCCCATTGTAGTCTTTGGTACTTTCCAATTGCGCGCCAATCCCTTAATAATAATAATAATAATAATAATAATAATAATAATAATAATAATAATAATAATAATAATAATAATAATAATAATAATAATAATAATAATAATAATAATAATAATAATAATAATAATAATTGGTTCACAGGAAGGGAAAGGCGCAGTATCTGTCACACTTGAGTCTGTGGACACCTGAACCGCGCCGTAGGGGAAGGGATGAAGGTGGGAGTGAAAGTGGAAAGAGAGAAAGGGGAGCCGTAGTGGAAGGCTACGGAGTAATTTTGACCACCTGGGGATTTTTAACGTGCGCTGACATCGCACAGCACACGGATGCCTCTTCGTTTCGCCTCCATCGAAACGCAGCCGCCGAGGTCGGGTACGAACCCGGGTATTCCGGACAGTAGTCGCACATCTTACCACTGTACCACCCCGGCGGGGCCAATCCCTTCTATGCCCTTTTTCAGCTCTACTTCCTGTTGCGTGACGTCACATCCTCTACCTCATAATAATTCACTTCTTGTTTACCCATATTAGAATTTGGTACTTTCAAAAAGCGCCAATCCTTCATATGCACTTTTTCGGACCTACTTCCGGTTGCGTGACATCACATACTTGACGTCATATTCACTGCGGCATTCCTTTCTCTCTTTCCGCTTTCACTCCCACCTTCCTCCCTTCCCTTACGTCGCAGGCATAGCGCACTCTTTCCACTTTCACTCCCGCCTTCCTTCATTCCCTTACAGCGCGGTTGAGGTGTCCACAGAAAACAAGTGAGACAGTTACCGCGCCATTCTCTTCCTATAAATCAATGTCAGGTTCAGGTGTCCAGGAATGCCGTCGCCGATTCATGGGACGCCGTCAGATGGTACCGTTGAAAAGACATTAGAGGGGTGGCTGATCTTGGCACTGATGGGGCTGGGACAGGTAGGTCACCGCCGCTTGCGGCGGGATTGATTGATTGATTTATAGGAAAGGAAAGGCGCGGTAACTGTCTCACGTTTTCTGTGGACACCTGAACCGCGCCGTAACGGAAGGGAGGAAGGTGGGAGTGAAAATGGAAAGAGAAAAAGAGGAGCCGTACTGGAGGGCTACGGAGTAATTTCAACCACCTGGGAATCTAACGTGCGCTGACATCGCACAGCACACGGACGCCTCTTCGCTTCGCCTCCATCGAAACGCAGCCGCCGAGGTCGGGTTCGAACGCGGGTACTCCGGCACAGTAGTCGGGCGTCTTACCACTGCACCACCCCGGCGGGGCCAACAGCAGTAACAGAAGTTAGCATAAAGCCGCCAAAGGCTCGAGGTTACACTTAAGTCGTGTTGTGGGAGGAACACGTAAGGGCAGCTTACGAGGAGCGCGGAGCCTTGAACGCTGCACATGCGCGGAGGCCATAGCCACTAATGTGCGGCTTGTCAAAAATAGGACGAACGATAACAAGATGACTTGGGTGAACAAGTTTCCCAAGGTGGCTACGTATACGTGCCAGCATCTTTCTCAAAGTGCTCGTTTTAATCGTCCCAAACACCAGCACAATCGTCACACATTTCTGCATGGCAACGGCATTCCATGAAAAATGAAACAGTTACAAAAGCACAGGTGTACCAGCTAGAGCTGGTACACTTGTGCTGGGTGTAATCGCTATGTCAGATCGGTCTATAAAAGCGGGGCGAGAAAAAATGGGCGCACAGACTTGCGGCTGTTTTCGCGGAGTGACCCTGAGTACCGCGTCCTCCTTGTGTGTAACAGGTTGAATCAGTTGCCGCGGCAATGGTGCGCCTCTTTCCCCGCATGTTAGCATGCTCTCCCGTAAGAGCTGCGGTGTTCTGCCAGCCCAGCCGCTTTCCATAAGAAGGTATAAGGAAACGAAAGCGATAGTTGTCCGGTTAAGAGGAAGAACGATCAGAGTAGGTCAGGGAACAAACTCAAGTCAACGACATCCTTGCCGAAATCAAGAATAGGAAATGACAATAGTCAGGGCGTGTAATACTAACACAAGAAAGCGGCAGTTTTGTGATCATTCCAAGAGAAGACACGCGTAGCAGGAGGGGGCGGAAAGGTACTGAGTGGAGGCGATTATGATGTTTGTCGGAAGTAAATGAATGCAGCTGGCACAGGGCCTTGATAATCGGAGGAATACTGGAGTGGCTTTTGTCCTGCATTGCGTATGAATTCAGGCTACTGACAAAGTGGCCGGCCGTTACGCAGGGAAACGTTTGTTGGTCCTGCTAGGTTTAAAGAAAAACGACAACTTTAAATTCGGTTCAGACTCAACGTGTACTACGCCCTCTATTTGCTTTAAATCAACGTTATACTAACAGTCAGACTTCGTTTGGGCAAAAGCATAAATTATTCTCGGAGGAAGTTATATTCCCCACTGGGACGCGCGTCACAAAAGAGACCACGCGTCCAGAGTTTCTGGGTTCAAACTATGAACTGAGAGATGTTTCACGGTTGTTTAGTGAATTAAAACAGCACGCCGCTTTTAAAAAGAAGGGACTGGTTATGGAATGCAAGACCTTCTCACGACTGTAGAGGCGGTTTGGGTGGAACCAACACCTGTGGAACATCTGGGATCAGACGTCAGATGTCTACGGTAGGCCAGCGTCGACTACCTCTGTATGAGAAGGGTGATTAGCGTCCACAGATACAGGTCATGCGGGTGAAATTACTATAATAATAATAATAATAATAATAATAATAATAATAATAATAATAATAATAATAATAATAATAATAATAATAATAATAATAATAATAATAATAATAATAATAATAATAATAATAATGTACACTTGGCAGCCAATATCAGATATAATGGAAGGAAGCTCTTACCAGTGCCCCTCAAGAGAAAAGTATATAATAGCTGTATTTTACCGGTACAATTACCTATGGGGCAGAAACTTGGGGGCTAACGAAAAGGGTTAGGCTTAAGTTGAGCACAGCACACAGCGCTATGGGATAGTAAATTGCAGACATTAACCTTAAGAGACAGGAAGCGTGCAAAGTGGGCCACAGAAGTGGAAACAGACTCGAGTTGATGACATTCTAGTCGAATCAAGAAGAAATGGGAAAAGGCAGAACATGTGATGCGAAGGCGCAGGATAATCGACAGTCGTCAAAGTAACCATCTCGGTTCCAAAAGTAAGCAGGAGCCGGGAGAAAGTTATAACTGTGGATAAGGTTAGGAAGATTGTGGCATAAAGTGTCGACAGCTGGCACAGGACTGAGTTTATTGGACGGATATGGGAGATGCATCTCTCTGCTGCGGACGTAGCCAAGCGATGATGATGATGATGGTGGTGGCGTCATATCGGCTTCGCGCGTCTCACTCGACGACAACAAACGCTGCGCAAAGGTCGAAGATCGGTATACTTGCAGAAGTTGGTCACGTGATCACGGATGATCTCACGCCTCACACGAATACACCGAGAGTAGCGCGATACCTGTTCAGCGTATACGGCCACGTGATGGGCGTGAGCAGAGCTTTTTGATCATACCAGTTGTGAGAGAGAGAAAGAGAGAGAGAGAGAGAGAGAGAAAAAACTTTTAATGAGGATAATAATCAGTAAGAATTTGTGAAACTCCGCTTAAGAAAGTGCCTCATGTTAGCATCCTCTTTTCCAGGTGCTTATGAATTGTGGCGCCATCAAGAAGCCGCCAATAAAAGCTATCTGCTATTGCCGTCATTGCCTTCTGAAAAATCGTTTCTTTTTTTTCTTTTTCGTTTCCCTCTAATTACCCGTATGGCGGTTACGCCTCATAATTATTGTTTCTGCATCTCTTCAACTGACTTTATCTGTCCAGCCATACGCGTTTTCCGCTATACGTTGATATTCGATCCGGTAGAGTTAACTTTTTTGAGAGTGTCATATATGTTGGAGAAGTTTTAAAGGCTCCATCATGGTGTTCTGTGTTAGATGTGTTGGCTACTCTCAAGCGCTTTTAGTTATGTAACAACAGCCAAAGTGTGGTTGTTGTTTTTATAATGTCTGTTTTTGCTGCAATAAAGAAAAAAAATGATTTTATCTGCGAAGTGATTCCGCATTTATCAACAATCTGACTGAAAGTTTTCAACGTAGACAGAGTTTACTTTAATGACCGCAGGTGCCGCCACTATGCGTAAACACCCGAATTTCGGAAAAATCAGAGCCGGAGCCGGCCTTTTTTTTTTTTTTTTTCACATACCATGGGTCCTAAGTTTCACAGCTGATAATACATAGGAGCGCTGAGGTGTGAGTATAGGCTTAGGAGTCGGCATCTAGGCACGTCGCAAATCCAGCTCTGACTAAATGTAACCCAGAATGCATATCCTTTCGAGTGCAGTATAAACGCAACTTCTTGCGCGGCAAGTTGCTGTGAAATGTTGCTCACACCCTTACTTGCTCTGGCCGAACATCATTGCTAAAACTCAGTGTTGCTAAAGCCATTGTTATTCACGTTCAGTGATGCAGCAGCGTTGCTCAGGCTCCGTGCTGCGCAGGTCTAGTGGTGCTCTGATGCTCACGTCTAGCTTCTCAGTCTAGCTTCTCTCATTCTCTGTGTTGCTCATTCCAAATGCTGCTGAAGCTCGAGTTAAGTGTCGTTAAGTTCTGTGTTTCTGAGGCCCACCTGACCAACACTGGATTAGCGAAAACGTTTTTCGGTCGGGCCCACGCCGACGCTCAGGCCCTTCACACTGGATAAATTCTTCCAAACGGTCATCAATGCAAATTCTGTCCAAGTCTCGGCGTTGCAGAGCTCTGCCATTTTTGTTTCGGGCCTGTTTGGCAACATCTATATATACGTCAACTAAAGAAGAAAAGGCTCAGCAAGCACGAGGAGCAGTTATTGCTTACGCCGCACCCATGC
This sequence comes from Amblyomma maculatum, assembly GCF_055883805.1. Lineage (NCBI taxonomy): Eukaryota > Metazoa > Arthropoda > Arachnida > Ixodida > Ixodidae > Amblyomma > Amblyomma maculatum. The sequence goes on from NC_139347.1 coordinate 89,568,797, forward strand.
ATCAAACAGCAGAGTAAACTCAAGGCAGTCTCTATAATGCCATGCATTTTGCTTCTTTTTCTCATCGGGCTATCCCTGACATGCCTTCGCCTGCGGCCCGGCGCCATCGCTCACTCGCGGTGCGTGCGAGTGACAACAGCCACGCTGTGCTCTCTTCTTTCTCCGTCGGCGCTCCGCAGCCATCGGTCTTTCGTTTCAGCTGGTCGTGTCACCTGTCCCGGAGTTTGGTCATCCAGAAATTGCACTTTGCATATGCGGCACTTCGTCATTAGTGCGATCGTCGTCGTGTACTTTACTTTCCTGTACTTCGCTCTTTGTATAACGTTTGTCTCGAGCGATTTCGATTTCCAGATAAGCAAGCGAATGCACTCGTCACGTGCACGCTCGATGAAGAGATGGAAAAGCCTTGCACCGCCCTGTCAGGATGTTGTTCGAAAGCGATGGAACTCCGTGGCTCCTGTGTGGTGCCGCTTCGACGCTATCTTTCCAGTTTCGCGTGAATCTTCACCTGGCGTCCAAAGGCAAGCGCCTCAATATGCTATAGTCGCCACAAACCGCTCTTCGATGTCGATTAGATGTCTCGTCTAAGATCATGCTGGCAGCACATGTTTCTTTGAAATTCGTCAGTGCATTGGAAAGTCACGCGAATTTCGCCCTGTAGTGGAAGCAATTAAATGGCGCCTCGTTTCACATAGAACGAGCCGCGTTTTGGGAGGAAAGCACATTTTCTCCTATGTGACAATAAAGTCTCGCGTGTTACAAAAAACAAAAAATGTGAGGAATGGCTTATTTTCTGATAGCTAGTGTGAATGTTATGAAGAGAAAATATATGATTTAAATAATGATCATCAGCCTGACTACACCCATGGAAAGACAAAGGCCTCTCATATATCCCTTGCAATAAAATTTTAATTCACTTAAAACAAATAACAAGGGTTTCAATTTAACGTAAAATATAAGCATATATATATATATAGTTTACTCACGAAATCTATGCAGCTTTTACGTTTATAAGCATTATTAAAAATATGCTTCGTTGTTGCAGTTGATTTAGTAAAAAATAGCAAACATCAGCGTAGTCTGGTCAGCCGGACTCGGGAGATGGCTCGGATCCACGGCTTCTTGGACTGAGGAGGCTGCCCACCTAGGGCTGAATATTTCATGCCTGCTCACAATAAATGTTTTTCTCTCTTTCTCTGCTCTCGGAGCGACGTGCTGAAAAAAAAAGTCAATTTTTCAACCTTAAATATGGGCATGATGCATTGCGTTATTTGCACGAAAACGTTTTCACTTTATTGTTATGGTTATTTCCTTTATGTCAGGAAAAATTGGTAACTGTATATTTCTAGGCGTGTTCTCCAAAATGCCTAAAATTCGCCCCAACTTTGAAAACAGCTAAAGAGGCGTAACTTTTTTTCAATTTAAAAGGAACATCATCTTCGATTTTAATGAAAATCCCTCTCAATAATACTGAGTACCTCCGAAATATTACGGCATAAAGGTGTTGCATTATATTGTTTAAAATTATAAAAAATATTATAAAACTGAGCGCTTATTTTGAAAACTGTCAATATTCAGCCCTATATTCCGGCACGACTTAATAAAGTGTTGCCACTGAAACTTTTTCTCTATATTATCCGGGCCTTTTGCTTCATTCCTGAAGAAAGTTGAAGCTCTAGAGATGTCCGTTCTTCATCCATGTTATAGTGAAATAATAATAATAATAATAATAATAATAATAATAATAATAATAATAATAATAATAATAATAATAATAATAATAATAATAATAATAATAATAATAATAATAATAATAATAATAGTAATAATAATAATAATAATAATAATAATAATCAATCTTTATTTAATGTACGCAGGAGCAACCATGTGCAACGTTACAAGATACTTTGGTGTTCGTGCTGCAGCATAAATAAAAAAAAAATGCACACGCAAGGTTTACACACGCAGAACACAAAAGAAGAAACAAATAACACATCAAATTAAACTGAGACAAAAAAAGTCACGGAGAGAAAGAAATCAATGTCTTGTATACACGGTGAGAGAATTGTAGAGCACATCAAAAAAAAAAAAAACGAGAGAGAAAATAACTAATAACTAGTCATTGACTATAGTAATATAGAAATATACATAAAATAAACAACCACTCGAGGCGCAACAAGTGCGTGGTATCTAGAACATAGGCTAGAAATACAGGGAAATACAATAAAGAAACAGAATTGAACGCAGCACAGTAAGATTCGTGTATAAAGTTTAAAGTTAAAATATAAATAAGAAACTGATAAAAAGCAGTTCAATATACAAACAGCATTGAACAGGAGGAAAAACAAAAACTGAAGTAAATACAATATTTAGGTTAGAAAGTGGAAGCTATATGTGATAAAGTACTGTTTAGATTATGCCCCGCCGGGGTGGTACAGTGGTAAGATGCCCGACTACTGTGCCGGAGTACCCAGGTTCGATACCGACCGCGGCGGCTGCGTTTCGATGGAGGCGAAACGAAGAGACGTCCGTGTGCTGTGCGATGTCAGCGCACGTTAAAGATCCCCAGGTGGCCGAAATTACTCCGTAGCCCTCCACTACGGCTCCCCTTTCTTTCTTACCACTTTCGCTCCCACCTTCATATATATATATATATATATATATATATATATATATATATATATATATATATATATATATATATATATTGGTTGGTTTGTGGGGTTTAACGTCCCAAAGCGACTCAGGCTATGAGAGACGCCTTAGTGGAGGACTGCGGAAATTTCGACAACCTGCGGTTCTTTAACGTGCACTGATATCGCACAGCACACGGGCGCCTAGCTTTGCGCCTTCATCGAAATGCGGTGTATACATATATATATGCTGGTCGCATTTAATTATGCTGTTCGCCCAACGTGCATCAGTCACCTTCAGAGACAACGTTGACAAGCGGGGTAAAGGTTCTTCCGAAAATGAGAATATTTTTCTACCTACCAATACTCTCCATCGATAGTGTAGGTTTTCGTTGACCCAATTTTGTAACCATAGCATTTCTAATTCCCAGGCCTTGACATGTATATTCTGGCGCAGAAGATGCTATCTGACCAGCATTTGCGTACTTGTGTATACAAACGACTGCCTGCCTTTAGAAGGTGGCATATTCATGCACTCGAGGTCTTGCAGTTCACGGCGTTACTGCTTCAAGGAGATATGTTTTTTTTGTAGATTACTGACTAGAATTTCAGTAATCTTTATTTACTTTCTGGTCAAACAGTGTGTATTTACTCTCGATACCCACCATCAAAATGATTGCTATTGCTCCTTGCAATAAGTCGACCCATGTGCTGCCTCCTTTGCAGAGTGAATATGTTAACAGAAACTGCATAGCAAGTCGAGAAGTCAAGGCCAGGCCACATCCGGTCATTATTCGATTCGCTCAGCTCAGAGCGCATTCCTCGAAAGGCGTGACACAGACTGAAAGAGGGGAAAAGAAAAGTACAAACCGCTTTGATAAGAACTAAGTGAACTGCTTCCTAGCAGAGACCAAGGAAGAAAAAAAGACACTGGAAACAGGTGAAGGGGGGATTGCGCGACGACCGCAGCAGTTGGTCGGGGGCGCCCCTTAAATGTTGAGCGCTGGTCGACGGCGTTCCGCTGGAGAGGCGCCATACCCTGCGATCAGGGGGCCACCGTGGCCTGTCACGTCAAACAGGAACCCGGCCATCGAGGCGCCCATGTCAGGTTGCGTTTCGAACGCAGCACGCCATGCAAACTGCGGGCCTCCCGCGGGGCTTCCCTGCGATACGTGCACCATGTGCAAGAGCTTCTTCTGATATGCCTGCCCTTGACCTCGCGGGGGTCAGTTTCAAGGTTCAAGACCGCCTTGCACGCCGGGGTGGTGCTCGCCCTTGGAGAACAATCAGTTCCAAGAACGCCCTTTGTCTCCAGTCACCCCTGTCCCAATCTTTAAAAAGTAATTCATGCGCGCACACGCCAGCGGCACGTGGGGTTCAAACTTGGCGAAGCAGTACGGTGTGACACACACACAAGCACACACGCACACACACACACACACACACACACACACACACACACACACACACACACACACACACACACACACACACACACACACACACACACACACACACACACACACACACACACACACACACACACACACACACACACACACACACACACACACACACACACACACACACACACACACACACACACACACACACACACACACACACACACACACACACACACACACACACACACACACACACACACACACACACACACACACACACACACACACACACACACACACACACACACACACACACACACACACACACACACACACACACACACACACACACACACACACACACACACACACACACACACACACACACACACACACACACACACACACACACACACACACACACACACACACACACACACACACACACACACACACACACACACACACACACACACACACACACACACACACACACACACACACACACACACACACACACACACACACACACACACACACACACACACACACACACACACACACACACACACACACACACACACACACACACACACACACACACACACACACACACACACACACACACACACACACACACACACACACACACACACACACACACACACACACACACACACACACACACACACACACACACACACACACACACACACACACACACACACACACACACACACACACACACACACACACACACACACACACACACACACACACACACACACACACACACACACACACACACACACACACACACACACACACACACACACACACACACACACACACACACACACACACACACACACACACACACACACAAAAACATCTACGAAGCGCCTGTAATTCATTAAGCAGTTTTCTCAACTGCGCTCGTAATACTGGCACAGTGTTTTTCGCAAGGTAATCTGGCCAAGGCTGGCTGTCGCGTTAGGTGCGTGGATCAATGGAGATAGTTATAAAAGACCTTGGTGCGCCAGTAGACGCGCACTGACTGATGATGATCCACAACTGCACCTTGGCCAAATTTATGAGACACATTTACTATCAGGTTGATCGATGTACTTTCAGCATGTGCATCTGTCAAACATTACACACCTAATTGAGGGACTAGTGGTCGTGAGGTAGTCACTGATGAAAGTAGTGCACAATAATTGAATGCCGCAACAAAGTTTGGTGCTTTGAAAACACAAGACACATAAAGAAACTCACGATGGGAGAGGGGTAAAAGTTCATTTTCCTTACCTGCACCGTCATCACGCGTATCAGCCCTATTTGGTAACTTACAAAGCACAGTTAACAAGCGACGCACTCTCTCATATCTGATTGATACATGTTCACCAAACATTATCGCTTTAACCTACACATGGCTTTCGATACATGCTCATGACACCTATTTTTTCATAATGCAGCGTCATTTTCAATCTATTGTTGAGATAGAACAGCACGCAGTGATTGGGACGTCCTGCTTGCTATATCGAAAATAATATATCATCTTCGAGTATTCATACTAACAGACATTTAGCAATAGTTTAGACTCCAGCCACTCTCGGTCAACAAAAGTAATCTTCGGCGTCTATTACGTGCACCCTTGTCGTCGCCTACCTTTTCTAGCGAACTTCATGACGCAATTAACGTGGATCGTACGCACTTTCTCTCTATACATGTATTTCTTCTTGGCAATTTTATTTCCCTAATATTGCATGGACCTCGCGGCCACATCGCTTATCATCATTTACGTCGGAGGCCAATGAATATTTTGGATTGTGTTCCACATTCTCGATATCAAAGTTAGTTTCACGACCCACAAGGTAGACTAACTCCTAACTGCTAAAACACTCTTCACTTAATTTCAATCATCAATTCTGACTACGCATCTCCTGTGATGTATCTGCCGTGCATAAGTGATCACTGCATGCTATCATACTTCATTAACGCTGATGTGTCAAAGGTGACCAGGCATGTTAAAATTTAAGGAGGATTATAAAAAAGCTAACTTCAACGCTGTAAATAATGACCTTTCTGCATTTGAGCATGTTTTTTTTTTTTTCAAGATTTTGATGGCCGTTCTGTAGCGACTGGGAAATTTTTGCATCCGAAGTTCATTCCCTCATTGACAAATACATTCCTACCTTGAGCGTCACCGCAAACATCTAGACCCTATGGTATAACTCCCGCATCAAACGACTATCTAACAATAAGAAACGTCTTTATCCCTCCGCCACTTTCATCTTATTATGACCGCTGGTCCGCATACAAAAACGCTTCAGATGCGTGCATCGTCGCATTAAAGGATGTCAAGCAAGATGTCTTGTCTAACACTCACCCATCCATGGTCAAAACAAATTCTAGTAAATTTTGGCGTACAATTCGACCGCGGACTGATAACCGGATCACGCTCGAAGACACATCCCATAATTCTGTTCAAGCAAGCCAGTGTATTTGACAATTCATTGATGAAAATTTCTCTCAAGTTTCAAACGTTCCTCTCCCTCCGATAACCATTACCACTACATCACGATGCCCAGAACCACAGTAGACGATCAAGATATTGCTGCGCTAATCGATAATCTTCCCATTCACTCCCCTCCTGGTCACGACGTAACAGACAAGGTTTTACACAATAAATATGCTTATACTTCAGCTATCCTAACAAGACTTTTCCAACTATCACTTGGCATATATTTGCACGATACTGCCCGGAAAATAGGAAAGGTGGTCCTACTGTAGAAATCCGGCAGTAAAACTACTCTTGCGAACTACCAACCCATGTCTCCCACTAGCACTTGCTGTAGGCTATAAAAACATGTCATCATTTCGTAATTAGTAAGTTTCCTCGAATCTAACTCATTTCCCACCTCCGCTCAGCATGGCTTTCGAAAATCAAACTCTTGTGAAACGCAGCTAATATGCATCACACATAAACTACATCTCATCTTAGATCGTTCGTTGCGTGCTGATTGTATTTGTTTTGGCTGCTCGAAAGCGTTTGATAAGGTCGCCCACAAGCTCCTGCTCCTCAAGCTAAAACAATTAAGTATTGACTGCAGTCTTCATGGGTGTTTCTTTACTAATCGCTCACAAGATGTTACAGCCAACAACCACAACTTCCCGCTTAGACCTGTGCGCTCTGGTGTGCCGCAAGGCACTGTTCTTTGGCTCCTTTTATTCCTTGTTTACATAAATGACCTTCGATTTATTATACGCTGTAGCATTCACCTTTTGTATTATGTGTGTGTTATTTTTCGAGAAATTATAATAGCGATAGCCATAGTATTTTGCAAAGGGATCTAACTTCTATAGAGAACTGGTGGAATTCATGACAAACGCAACTAATTACTAATAAGTGTACATTAATGCGTGAGTCTCAGACAGACACCCATTCGTCGGCTTACTACTTGAGTAACATTTCTTTAGAGTCCATTAACTGCTACAAACACTCCTGTACTTATAGAACAGCGAACGTAACCTGGAAAAGGTACACTGATTATATTATCCATAATGCTAACCACATGCTGTGTTATACTTTCCCCGTAATTTCCGCACTGCCCCGTCCTCCCTTAGACTCCAACTCTTAAAAACACTAATACTAAATAAACTTGAGTACGCTTCATTAGTAAGGGATCCTGCCTATGTTAATCTAATAAAGTTTCTACAACTTATTCAAAATAACTCTATTCGCTTTAATCTTTCTAACTACAACCGAATAGCCAGTATATCAACAATGAAAAACAGCCTTGCAGTTCCGTCTCTATCCTCCCGCCATAAAATTTCGCTCTTAACTTTATTTCATTTGCTTTTTTGTCATCCTGTACTTCACGGCGAATTCATTACCAAGCCACTCTCGCTCTCATCGCAGTGATCACATTCGCGAAGTCGCTATCAATCGTTGTAACACAAAAACATTTCTCAGTCATTTATTCCTCTTACATCTCGAGAATGGAACCACCTTCTCGCTCACGTCGTATAAACTGATGATAACGAACTTTTCCGCAAAACGTTAGCTGTCATTGCATGATTAGTTGAAACTCGCGTGTATACTATATTACTGCATTCATTGTTACCTTCTATACCTTGTACCGCTCTCCTCTGTAATGCCCGTGGCCCTGAGGGTAAACAAATGTCTACGCGTACTGCATGTGATCATCTGGTGAAGCCCAGCTCTGGTGGCGCTGTAATTAGGGCGTTCGATTGCAGCATCCAAGGGTACAGTATCGAGCCCCGGCTAGCTGGCGTAATTCCGTCTCCTCAACGGTAGGGTCTCGCAACTTCTTTCTCCTCACTGGTTGCTTCTGAGCGGGTTAAACGGCGATTCTTATCGAGAGGTGTCTCTGAACGCAACATAAAGGTAACATACACTCACTAAAGGCAGGAAATCATTACGGTGAAAATAATTAGTATTGCCGTTGTCGTGCTGTCACCTCGTGGCTCTGTTTACGGCTGGTTTTGTGGCTATTAGGAATTAAAAGCATCGCATGATGCAAACTAAAAGGAAACACCCCCCACCCCCTCCCTAGGAAAGCTTTAAATTCTGTCACCAGGTGACGCTGTTCAGAGGACCCTACCGTTGAGAGAACGGAATCACGCCCCCGGCTGTTACGGCTGTTTTTCGACGGAGGTGAAAAGCAAGGAACCCGAGAGTGCTGAGTGACATCAGTGCACGTTAAAGAACCCTAGGTGGTCGAAATTTCAGGAGCCCTCTAATACGGTATCTATCATTGCCTGAGTTGCTTTGGGACACCATAAACCAACCAACGTCTGGTGACGCACTTACTTCACAGAAGACTGTGATGGGTAGCTGAAGAAATAGAAGCCTGCCCAAATAAATCTTCGCAAGGAAAGCAGCAGTTTTCTACGGTTTCTCAAGGCGTTCTTTTGTTTTGCTTTGTTTTTTTTTTTTCAAGGTCGTTATTCCGGCCGATGTTGTGTCTGAGGCTGGGGCCGGCGCGCCGCGGTTTCACCATTTTCGTGACAACCGGCTTTACAAGCCGTTTGATTTGCGTGCCGACACACCACCCGATCGCAGTGCACGAAGCACGCTCAGGTTACGGGAGACAGCTTGGATGGTCTTTTTATGGTACCCTTTCAGGATCCCCGCCGACTGTAATGCCCAAAAGAAGGTGCGGTCGCCAGCAAACAGTCTTTGTGCACGCATGCATGCAGGTTCGCTGAAGCAATGCCGTGCAGTTTCAGCGGGTACTAAGCTTTAAAAGCAAGGGCTTAAGTGCATGAACTCTTCCATAGCAGGGAGGCAGACAGAAAACATGCGGCGTGGGCCAACGAAGGCTCCCAAGTTTTTAATAATAAACGTAGAAGGCACTGAAACCGGTATCAAGGTTTCATCTTTTTTTGCAGCCTTTGATTCGAGTACGGCGCGGTAAACACACGTTTCGTTTTTAAGTTGTTCGCAGATACCTTGGTTTCGCATAGCCTTTTATCCGGCGCCTTTTCGTGCAGTTCTTGTTTTTTTCGCCTAATTTTTATCTATCCTTCATCTACCCTGATATTATCATTCCAATTTTGTATTCAATGAAGTGCCAGGAGATAATAATTGGAACATGATTGGGTGTCCCCCTACTAACGGTGGCCAGTGTCACAAGCATACAAATGCGGCTCGCTTGTTCACAAAATTCGTGATTGCCGATATAAATATTCAAACAGAGATGCGTGGCTTAGTAGCTGGCCAAAAATGACCCAAGATTCTTAAATAGAAACCCATATTTATTACAAATTGTTAATTACTACGAAAATTATTTTATTTTACAGTGAAATATCTGCCAACCGCAGACCCGAATCGTTCAAGGCCACAATAAATCTGGCCCTATACGAGGACACTATTCCAGAGCATCACTCGCAAGCAACCTATACCGCAGATCTTGGGAGTTAACCCATGCGTTCAGTGTATCGGCTGTCCTCTCGTTCTACTCTAGAAACCCACTGAACTGCGCCAGTGGCCACGAGTGTTTGAGGTCAAGCTTTCCTGCATGGCATTTTCTCGTTTTCAATCTCACGTGACCCCCCATTTGCGAGCAGACCTTCACTCTTCGTTCTTTTTTGTGTATGTGTGTGTTTTCTTTTTCTTAGCGGCGGTTTCTCGTTCACTTTCCAGCTGAGGTACGTTCCTTCGAAGTGCGACTGAAATTTCGAAATGAGCGAATGCCTTCTCTTGGGGTGACTGCAAGCAGACGCGACAGACACGAGCGCATTATCCTGAATGGGGACTCAGCTAAGCACACAGTGTATACGAGGGCGCAAACGGAAGAGAGGACAAGCGCGTGAGCGAATTACTGAGTAAGGAACCGGTCAGTCACCCAACTTAGTACTGGCAGCGATGCGGCCGAACTGAAAGAATACATCGAAGAGATTAACGTCGCCCTTGCCGCAAGAAGCTCGACGACGTGCGGCGACATTCATTCACTTTTTCACGTTCGATTTTTTTACGCTGTTTCATTGTTCTTGATTGCTTGTTTTTCAGCCTATGTAGGCCACAAGTTTATTGTGCGCTCTATTGGAATGTCCTTGACAGGCTGCAGGATTTACGGGTGTTTACGATGCTGCGCATATCAAAAACGTTGGACGGGAGGACATGAACTCCGTTTGGTTGCAGCAACACCCTTAAGTGGGCGAGATGACGCACCCCTTCCACACGAGAAATCTTCCGTTAGAAGGCCGCAAGACGCTCCGCATCTCTCAGGCGCTTGACAGCTCTGCTCCTCTCGTAGAGAGACCTTACTTTACCGAGATTCAGTGACCCCTTTCCTCTGATGGTTGAGTGTCAGCTTCAGTATTTCATAAAAGTCCTTAATCAAGGATTCCAATGGTTAGTGCTGCCTCCCGAGCTCTGGTGAGCAGCATGCAATGCCCAGGGATCCGTGTAAGCCAGCTACGTTTGGCTGAGTGCTCGAATCTTACATTTCTCTCAGTGTTCTTCGCAGTTTCTCATCATATGAATAATGTCAGAGAGTTCTTCGCATGTGGTACAGGCGTAGTTTTTGAATTGATCGGGCAAGATTTTCTAGTTTCTTTATGTTTGCGAATGTCCTAGCCGATATACTCCTCCATGCTATTGCCTCCTATCTAGTTCCTTATGTGGTTCTGAATATCGCTTCCTTCCCATTTTGAAGTATTCCATCAGTTCCCCATCCGTGAGAGGAATTGACGGCCCTGGGGCAGCTAGAGCAAGTGCCCGTAGAGTACACCGTCTGGCTATCCTGTCGGCTGCTTCATCGCAGTCAATTATTTCGTGTGCAAGCATCCACAGAATTGCGCTCTTCAGGATGACAATCTCATTTTCCTGCTCCACTATTCGGTGTGCGTGCACGTTTGCATACCCGTCTCAGGTGGAATGCTCTGCAGACATTTCGGGAATCGATGTTGCATTATGAATTCTCTTCCCTAGTTTCAAGAGTCGGACTATGAAGTGTTCTATACATGAAAAGTTTTGTGTCCCTAGTCAAACCTAATTTTTGTGCAGCTCAAGAACGATAAATGTGTCAATATATCAGTTGCGTTCTGAAGGAACATCAACGGAACGTACGAACACCGATACGCAGCCCAACTTTATTCTAAGAAGGCGCAGCCTACAAAAGCACCAACTGTAATTCTGCATCGTCCGCAGAGTAAATATCGACGGCGCGGGAAGCTGGTGTCAGGAATGGTGCTCCACCCGAACGCGCATCTCGCATCGCTGCCCGAACCAAGGAGAATGTTCCGGATTTATAATGGGAACTTCTTGACCACCAACCCTAAAGCCTCGACCTCGCACCTGTAGCGTCTATTTCCTCTTCTTGCACTTGAAACAGTTGCTTAGCGGATAAGGCTTGAATATAACGAGTAACTGAAAGCCGTCATTGGCAACTGAGTCAATTCCCAAGCTGCGAACGTCTATGCAGAGGCAATTAAGAAGCAGGCGGACATTTATGAAAAGTGCTTATATATTTATTTATTTTGTAGTGAACTACACGAGGATATACGAAGACGAGGATGAAGTAGGCGAGAATATCACGAAGACGAGGATAAGGACGACGAAGTGCCGCTGCACTGCTCGAGCTCGCTTGTGGAGACTGAGACTGGCTGTGTTCTTGTGTGGTTCACCGTGAAACTTCGAGAGGGCTATTATCCCTGTTAAAACACAGTAAAAACCCCCTTTCAATTTATTTATTTATTTATTTATTTATTTATTTATTTATTTATTTATTTATTTGTTTATTTATTTATTTATTTATTTATTTATTTATTTATTTATTTATTTATTTATTTATTTATTTATTTATTTATTTTGATAACAAATTATCTAAAGGCACAGCAGGCAAAGTTGTGTTAAAATTTGGGCAGAAAAATAAAGAATTGTGTAAATAAATGAATACACAAAACGATTTTTGGCACGGTTCAGCAGAGCACAAGGGATATCAGAACACAAATAAGGCAAAAAGGTACAGGGAAAAAAATATAACGGCATTCTCAACACGCAGAGGAATCAAGCACTATATGACTGATTTTAGTTTAGTCACTAGTATCTCCCGTAAGATTCTCGAATATGTCCTCTTTTTCACACACAGTAAACTTCTTAGAATCGAACTCGTTTTTTCATCATGCACAGTGTGGTTTTCGTAAGTCATATTCGTGCGAAACACAATTTGTCCTCTTTACCGATAGGTTCCATACATTTCTTGATCATCATTCGACTGGACATTGCATGTGCACATTGCATCTTTCAGACTGCAGATTAATTTCGTTAAGGCGTTTGGTATAATTTGGTATAGTTTGGTATAGTTTGGTATAGTCTGCCACCGATTTTGCTATTAAAACTGCGCATGATATGACTTGATACTAATTTATTGAAATGACTCGAGTGCTTTCTAACAGAGCGTCAGCAATTCGTAGCAGCTAATGGCAATAACTCACGCTTACATCCCGTTCTTTCTGGTGTTCCGCGAGGTAACGCGCTGGTGCCCTTACTCTTCTTAATATTTATGAATGACCTGTCTGACTCCGTTACCTCATCAATTCATCTATTTGCAGACGACTGTCTTTTTCCGCGAAATAATAGCTGATGATGACTTACGCGTAATTAAAAACTGATATTAACATTATTTCTAGCTGGTGCAATGCATGAGACATGACACACTAAACGTCAACCAATGTAAATTCTTACGAGTGTCAAGGTCGTCTGGCAACTTACCTACGTATCATCTTAACAACGTTACTCTCAAGTCAGTTGTGTAATACAAGTACATAAGTATTCATATCACATCTACCAGCTGGAAAACTCACGTCGAATTTATTGTCACCAAAGCTAACCGCCTATAATGCTACTTAAAACGGAACATTCACTCAGCCCCTGCTAACCCCAGGCTTCTCTTCTCCAAATGTTCGTTCGCCACTCGAATACGCATCGTCAGTTTGGGACCCAGGCACTATTGCGCTCATTAATCGGCTATAAATGACTCATAACAACGCGGCTCGCTTCATCTTCTCTAACTATACCACCGCACGGCTAACGTATCCTCTATGAAATCTAATCTCAGCCTGTTAACTCTCTCAACACGTCGAAAGCTCGCACGTATATGCCTCTTTCATAAGATATTTTATCATGATGACCTACACAATAAATTGCTCATTCCGCCTTCGTATACATCACCTCGCATAGACAACATTCACAAAATTGGCCCATAACTCATTCATGCCCCGCAAATTGAAAGACTGGAATCGCCTTCCCTCTGCTGGCAACTATCACTCATTTTTCATTATTGCAGTCTGCCGTACGCAGTGTAAACCAGGCAAATTTTCGTTAGCATTGTAAAAGCTTTGCTTGAATTTTTGTGTGTGCATTTCACAGTACCAGTGTTTAAAACCTTATCGGGAAATCAGTGCTTACATATTGTTTTATGAAACCTCGTTAATACGTTTTTCACCTGGCTTAATACTTGCGAAATAATACGTATTTCTTAACTACGTTGACCTCAACTATTACTTATATATTGCTTGTATGCTTTTTCAATGCTGTGCCTATTTTTTATTCTTGTACTGCACGAACTCCCCTCTGTAATGTTCCTACCCTGAGGGTAACAGCAAAATGAATTAAAAATAAATGAATAAAAAAATCGTAGTAAAGCCATTTGAATACACGACAGTTCGGTATGGCTGATGATGGTGGATGACAAGTGATCAGCGATCCTGCAGAAACGTGAAACCGGTTTTTAGAAAACTAAAACTACCGTAAGAATCTTTAATTTGCGCACGAACGTATATACGATTTATAAGAAAACGCTCCGTACATTTCCAATATGCCTCCTATAAATCACCGGCTTAAACGATTCGTACAAACGAACCCTTATGGTCTATAGAATAGTGTGCCTGACTGTATACAAGGGCATTGCAGGGTTGGCCAAACCCTGTAATATTATGCGGTCTTATTACCTCACACAACTTCATTTATTCTGGCAACCACACCCTGCCAGAGGTATACCCGTGAATGTTCTAGGGGCAATACCCATGAGTTTTCGGCCCCCACGCTGCTGGCAGGCGACATGCCCGGGAACTGATTGGTCGGCTGGTTCTGTGATGTCACGAGACCATGTGACATAACTGTGTCGACATGAGATCGGAATCGAACCCGCTTGGATCCCAACATAAAACAGGCCATCCCTATAGGCCCCACAGGTACTACATCCGCGCGGGTCGGTTAAAACGATCGAAGCTTGGAACGTATCTATATCGAGTGGTCTTCAACAAAATGTCGTACCTTACTAATGCATGTTAAAAGTACATATTAGAGAGTAGCCCAAACCAGCACCTGCCAACCAGCAGGTGTTACTGTAGGAGACACGAACAGGCACTGATTAGTCAGTAGATACCGTGACGTCATGAGACCACGTGTCATGGCCATATTGGCAGGAGCTGCCAACATGTGCATCTTCTTTGAGCTGGGAATCAAAACCAAACCATCCGGAACCCGCCACGGTGGCGCAGTGGTTACGGCGCTCGACTAGTGTGCCCGAGGTTGCGGGATCGAATCCCGGCCTTGGCGGCAGTTTTTCAATTTAGGTGAAAAGCAAGGCGCCCGTGTGCTGTGCGATGTCAGTGCACGTTAAAGAACCCCAGGTGCTCAAAATTTCCGGAGTCTTCCACTATGGCGTCTCTCATAGCCTGAGTGGCTTTGCGACGTTAATCCCCACAAACCATACCAAACCAAACACACTTCGTTCCAGAGTAAGAAACGCTACTCCTAGGCCATTACGGCCGCATTCGCAAGGCGTGGCTAAAGCGACGCTTTCTATGTGTCACCAGCTTCGGCAGTATTCGTATGTCAATCGATGTAACCCATCTCAGATCGATAAAAACAATGAAAAATCATAATAAACCGCGCAAAGCCTTGGCCAGCCGCTCTATTGCACGCGATAATTCGTGCTTAGCTCCAAGCTAAACCACGCGGTCATTTTTCTTTCTTCTGTAGACCATATAGTATTAGCTTTACTCACTGGCACACACGACGAGATTTGGACTTCAACAATATATTTCTCTTCTCCAAGCGACGTCCGAAAACAGCCTCAATCAGCGCGGATCAGGCTCGCGGTGGAAACAGCTGCGCGAGATTTCTTCCGAGACCACACCACTCACGTGGTCCATAGGGCGCTGAAGAAAAGAAAAGCATCGTAGCAGAAAGGAGGGGCATAATAAAATAAGCAGGCAGCGCAAGGATCTGGCTTCCAATTCCACTTTCAATCGATTCGTAAAAGTGTCTCTCGCCCGGCGAGACTTCCTGAATCGGCTTGCAAAGTGGTCAGCCGTATAAGAACGGCGTCCCGCTGAATGCTGGGTCGACCCCGAGGCGATCTTATTTCAGCCCAGGAGTTTGTATTTGAGATGCAGGTCGCTCGATTTTCGGCCAAGGGAAAACGAAGGACTCTTTCTTATACTTTCCTTTTATATATATATATATATATATATATATATATATATATATATATATATATATATTCACGTACGGTGTCGTGGTAACAGAAAGAAAATGAGAGTGAAGGAAAATATAATACAAACCAGAGCAGGTTTCACAATTGTGCCACAGCCGCAGTGCGATATTCTTGTGTGCGCTATCGTTTTGCGCAGGTCCTTATGGCGTTAGAATGATAGAATAGCTTCCGTGTTTAGCAAAGGTCATTGAGGCTGCTTCTTTGTGAATAGAGGTGCTGTGAAACAAGAAAAGAAGACGACGTCTGCTCCAGATCACTCTGAGATCAAAATTAAACTGTTATTACGTTTTTAGTGCACAGGTAACGATAATTGAGACACAGCCAAGGAGAGAGCATGACTTGATCATCGAAGAAAGCGCAGAGATCTGTTTCTTAAACACGCAGCGCGACAGACGAAAGACAAGCGAGAAGACGGAAACAGCGCTATCAACTGCTTGATTTATTGAAGCAACACATATATGCCCAAAGTGTTCAGACAACCAAGTGCGCATGTTCGCAGATAAAAACAACAATTCACATCAACCAGTTTCGTCAAGATATGAGATTTCGCTGGGATGATTGATAACGGATGGAGTGCTTACGCAGTGTCAAAATTCTTGTGAATGAGGTAGGCCTCTTAATCCTCTTGTTAATTTTTCTTTGTGCTTGCACAATACTGTTGTTTCTTTGAACAGAGGAGTGCAAGGAGGGTGCACAGGAGGATTTTGGTTACACTCTTTATAGTGTAGTTGCAGGTTCGATGATGAAGCTTTGTGTAGGGTGTTCTGATGTTCTAGTTGCCTTATATTGAGACACCTTCCTAATTGACCAATGTAATTCTTTCCGCGTGTAAAAGGTACTCTATATACCGCTCCTTCTGTGCACGTAAGAAAAGCTGCATCATGTTTTACCTGGCATCCACCACGGCCTGCACGTCGTTTCTTGTCATTTATTTTTCGGTCTACCTTAGCGCAAATGCTGCCAAGTTTTATGGGCGCAGAAAACATGACTTGTACTCCATACCTATGTCCAACTTGCCGTAGGTGGTGTGCAATTCCATGAACATGAGGTATGACGGCAATATTTTTCTTTTTACAGGGTGTCTCAGGAACCTGTCGTTTGCTAGAAGGCTTTAGTTTTTTAAGGACCTTGTTGCACGCCAGCCAGATTACGACATTAGCGAAGCCTGCTGACCTCAAATCTATCTATCTGATCTATGAAGCTATTGATGACGACATGGTCGCAGGGCTTAAAAATTGCTGACCTTGCATGAAGCGGCTGTACCACACTTAACTAATTTGGAATGGCTAGATTTAAAATTGAGCGAAGGCTTCTTCGATCTTGGTGCAGACGCCCAACAGACGTGATTCCACCCTAAATTCAACCTTAAATTAGGAAGGGAAGAGAAACACCAGACGGGGTTTCGAATGTGAAGTTCAAGCCATTTCCGCAGTCTTGAAAAACTTTTAGAATGTGTTCAAAGCACTTTGAAAGGTCATGCGTTCCTACAAAAAGAAGGTAATCATCCCCGTATCTGAACACTTTTTTCACAAAGGGTCGAAAAGTACTATTAATGGCTTTGTCAACATATCTTAGATAATTTTCACTTAACATTGGTTCCACGTTGTTTTTCGTAAATACAAATTTCCCTCAAACTGAAAAAAGGTGGATTGCAGGTATAATGACATTTGTATATATACATATTTCACATATACATTTGTACATAAACGTGTTGCTTCAATAAATAGAGCAGTTGATAATCAGCGTTGTTCCCGTCTACTCGCTTGTCATTCGTCTGTTACGTTGTGTGTTTAAGAATGTTTCACCAACTAGCTCAACTCTCCGTTTTATTGCAGAGATCTGCATAGTACATTTCTACGGTTTGCGACGACATCATTGAGTTGCGAATAGCGTAATGGGTAATGATGTGGCAAGCCGCCTGCCGGTAATGACAGTGCTTTGGAGGGTAGCGACAAAGCGCTCCCGTCAGCAGACCGAAGGTTAATCGGAATGAGGGATGCTAACATGCAAATAAGCAAGGATCTAGCGCGAATGTACAATGCGTTCACGCGCAGTGTCACGCGTGCGCACACGGGAGTGCTCATCTGCCGCCACAGGTGGCAAGTGCACACAGTCGTTCCTCGGAACACAATGGGTGCAAAGCTGGGAAATGGAGGCGTCTAAGACAGATTGCGAGGCGCACTCCACAGCTGTCCGAACGCAAACAGTGCACGCGCGGTCAGACAGCGCCGGATGGAACCTGTTGAGGAGGGAACTGAGGCCCCGGCCAATCGATGCACAGCAGATGGCAGGATACATCCATTTTGTCCCGCGGTGGCCGTGACCACGGCGTTGCATAAGACAATGCGAAAAAGTGGCATCACGCACGCGCTGCCCGCTAGTGGCACAATGGAACCAACGAAACCAAAGAAAGCGCCCGCTGCTGCTGCTGCATCCCGATTCAGTGAACGCAGCAAAACAAGGCCGGGCGCAATCGGGGAGTCAAGGCCGACCGCGCTGTGTCCGTGGAGCGGAACGCGAAGGGCTGCCCGATTATGCGGGCCTTAATTCTACTCGATGGGGGGGGGGGGGGGGGGGGGGGGGGGGGGAGGAAGAGATAAAAGCCATGTCCGAAGAAGCTGGCGACGTGCGACGGAAGAAGTGATTCGCGATACACGTGTTTGCTTCATTGGGAGCCGTAGTCAAAACCGACTCTCGCGATACTGGCGAGATGGAAAGGGCAACAAGCTCCGCGAAAATTTGCAAGTACACTGCGACCATGCTTTTTTCCGTGACCTTAAACAACTCACTGGGTTCGTTTGCCTTAGAGATTGTCCTTAAACATAGGAAAAAGATAATAGCGAGGATAATTATGAGAAGGTGTGTGTGCGTGGGGGGAAGGGGGGGGGGGGGAGGTGAGTTTCCGTTTTGTTTCTCTTCACGTTCATGTTTTCAACCCTCCCTGCAACCCCTGCTCTTAAGTCTTTAAAGCTCAGTACTCATAACTCCTAATTTCCAATTCAGCAAGCAGCCATGGGGTTCCATGGTGGGTTCCACGGGTTCCAGCTATTGGCCGCTCTACTAACTGATACCGCGGCATCAGTAGAAAAAAAAAATTATTTTCATGGCATTAAAATAAGCCATATCCTGAAAACATCCTGATGTGATCAGAGTCACAGGAAACGAAAATGTTCTCCTCAAAACATCCTGGCACCAGTGAAGGTCTGGCCCGCAGTGGTGGCTCAGTAACTAGGGCACTCGGCTACTCATCTGTGGGATCCGGGTTCGATATCGACCACAGCTTTGATGGAGGCGAAATGTTAAGCGCCCGTATACTGTGCGATGTCCGGAGCCCTCCACTACGACGTCCACTTATGCTTTAGTTGTTTCCAGACATATAATGACATTGTTACGTGAAGAATCTATTTACAGCATATTTACAAGACGGCTGCGACTGCCATAGCAGCGAGCAGCACCGCGGAAAAACAGTCCCACTTCGTCGTCATCTCTTTGTCCCTTCCGCGAGGCAAGGGAAGGAAACACTTCGTTGTCGTATTCTCGTAACATGACCCCCCGCGATGTGAGCCCCGTCCCGGCGCTAAACTGGCAAAAAAGGCATGAGTTCGTATGGCTTCAGGCGGGAAACATGGACAATGTCAGTAGTGAGGCGAGAGGAGGAGGACACGGGCGCAAGAGGGGCAATTTCATACGTCACGTTGGTGACTTGGCGCACCACACGATAAGGGTCACTTTATACTGGGACAAAAACTTTATCCGAAAGACCAACGCGGCGTGCAGGAGACCATAAAAGAACCAAGGACCCAGGGTCGTAGGATACGTGGCGATGTCGCCTATCGTAAGCAGACTTCTGGGAAGTCTGAGAGGCGAGGAGCCGACTACGGGCTACTTGGCGTGCTTCAGTGACTTGAGCAATGGCGCCACGTGCGTAGGTATAGTTATGGGGCGGCCAGAAAAGGCGGGATCAGAGTGCCCAGAGATAAAGCGGAGTTCCTGCCAAAGAGCAGGAAGAAGGGTGAATAACCCGTCGTGTCGTGCTTAGAAGAATTGTAGGCAAATGTCACATTTGGCAGCGCGAGGTCCTAGTCGTGGTGATCAGGTGATACATACATAGATAACATGTCCGTAAGTGTGCGGTTGAAGCGCTCGGTTATGCCGCTGGTTTGGGGGTGGAACGCGGTCGCAAGCTTATGCTTCGTAGAACACGAAAGTAGGATGTCTTCAATAACTCTTGATAAAAAGTAGCGACCGCGGTTAGCGATTAATTGGCGAGGAGCACCGTGATGCAGAATGACGATGTGTAAAAGAAAGTCAGCTACATCCGTAGCGCAGCTCGTGGGCAAAGCTTGTGTGATGGCGTAGCGTGTCGCATAATCGGTTGCCAATGCGATCCATTTGTGACCTGACCGTGACGTCGGGAATGGGCCAAGAATGTCTAGCCCAACACGATAAAATGGTTCCAGGGGCACGTCAATAGGTTGGAGAAGGCCAGCTGGTGGCCTCGACGGTTTCTTCCTACGCTGACACGTGTCGCAGGCTGCGATGTAGCGCCGGATGCTGCGGTATAGTCCTGGCCGAAAAAAAAAAAGAAAAAAACGACGCCGTACCCGGTCGTAAATGAGAGACACATCGAGGTGGCCCGCTGTGGGCAGGTCGTGGAGTTTTTCAGTAACAGAGCAGCGGAGCGTTTTGGGAATCACCAACAGAATTGGAGAACGGTCATTATGAAAGTTACGTCGGTAGAGGACACCATCCTGCAGAACAAAAAGCTGTAGAGGAAGATCCGATCTTATCAGGTTTTCAATGATGGACCTTAAAGATGGGTCGTTGCGCTATTCGTCGCCTATGTTGGCGATATCGGAGAGGGCGAAGACGCAGGGAATGGCCTATGTATCACCGAGATCAGAGGGCTCTACAGGATAGCGAGACAAACAGTCGGCGTCCTGATGAAGGAGCCCCGACTTGTACACCACGTTGTTGGAGTATTCTTGAAGGCGTAGGGCCCAGCGACCAAGACGGCTGGAGGGATCTTTCAGGGATGGCAACCAACAAAGCGCGTGATGTTCAGTTACAACTGAGAAAGAATGGTCGAGTAAGTACGGGTGGAATTTAGCGACAGCCCATACAAGGGCGAGACACTCGCGCTCAGTAATCGAATAATTGCGTTCGGCGTTGGAGAGAAGGCGGCTAGCATATGCGATGACGGGGTCTTCGCCATGGTGGCGTTGGGCCAGCACTGTACCGATCCCATATCCGCAGGCGTCTGTTCAAACTTCAGTGGAAGCTGAGGGATCGAAATGAGCCAAGACAGGTGGAGACGTCAGCAAGCTTATAAGCATTGCAAACGCACCTTGCTGATCAGGGCCCCGCGTGAAAGCTGCGTCGGTCTTAAGTAGGTCGGTGAAAAGACGAGCGATATGGGCAAAATCTTTGATAAAGCAGATAAAGTGAGAACAAAGGCCAACAAAGCTGCGCACATCTTTCGAAGAATGGGGACGCGCAAATCTTTTGACGACTTGAAATTTAGCCGGATCAGGTCGTACTCCAGAGACGCCAACCATGTGTCCAAGAATAGTGAGTTGGCGGCGACCAAAGTGGCATTTCGATTAATTGAGCTGGAAACAGGCTGTACGGAACACATTGAGAATACCGGTGAGGCATTCAACGTGCGAAGAAAATGTCGGCGAGAAAACGACGACGTCGTCGAGGTAGCACGCAAGTTGCCCATTTAAATCCGCGAAGAATGGAGTCTATCATTCGTTCAAACGTCGCCGGAGCATTGCAGAGACCAAATGGCATGACTTTAAAGTGGTATAGGCCGTCTGGTGTGACAAAGACTGTTTTTTCACGGTCCTGCTCGTCAACAGCGTTCTGCCAATACTCGGAGCGTAAATCGATGGAGGAAAAGTATTTAGCTCCGTGGAGACAATCTAGGGCCTCATCGATTCTGGGAAGAGGGTACACGTCTTTTTTAGTGATGCTGCTGAGATGGCGATAATCGACGCAGAAGCGTCAGCTACCATCTTTTTTTTTTTTTTAACCAGAACGACTGGGGACGATCATGGGCTCGTCGAGGGTTCGATTATGTCTTGAGCGAGCATCTTGTCAACATCCTTTTGGATTACCTGGCGTTCAGCACCGGATACGCGATAAGGACGGCGATGAATAGGAGCTGCGCCGCCGGTGTGTATGCGATGCTGCGCAAGAGCGGTTCAAGTCAATGGGCGCTGATCAAAATCAATAACGTCTCTGAAAGATGCCAGCAGACGGCAAAGTGCGTGAGCTTGTTGAGGAGAAAGATCCGTAGCGATCATCTTGGCGTAGTCTTGGAGACTGAAAACTTCAGATAAAGAACAGTCAGAGGAGGGCGGTAAACCGGAGGTCACAACAGAGAGATCACATTCATTTATAGGACACAGAGTGGCGAGCGTGATGCCTTGTGGGAGGGGCTGGATTTGCGACGCAAAGTTGAGAACAGGGAGGCATGTTTGGTTTGCGGTCTTAGTGACGACGGTATGAGCAAGGGCAACGCTTCGTACGAGGGGTATACATCAAAGTAATAGGGGGTACAGAGCAGAACGCGGCGTAAGTTGCGGCTTCAGGTGGCAGGCGGACAAAGTCGACACTACAAAGGCGGCGCACAACAGGAGAGGACGTGGGTCAAAAGCACAGGGAAGGTTAAGTTCAACGACTCTAGTAGCACAGTATATGATGGCCGCATGGTCAGAAAGAAAATCGAGCTCAAGATGACATCGTGAGAGCAATGCTGTAGAACTGTGAACAAGACGGTAGTATGGCGGCCAGGTATCGTTGCGCGCACAGGGCACAACCTTTGACGTTGAGCCATCTGCGACACATACAACCTGTATATGGGCAAGGGTGAGCACTTTTCGCAAGCGACAGCGTAGTTCAGGGCTCATGACAGAAACTTGCGCACCGGTATCAATCAGGGCTTGCATGGCTGTTCCATCAACGAGCACAGTGAGCAAATTAAGACGCGCACGAGGAGCTAGACGAGGATTTGTGATCGTGATCAATACTGCAGCATTCATAGAGTTTCTTACTCTTACCTAGAGGGAAAGCTGTGCTGCCGTCTATGGGAGTTTACATAGAGTTTCCAGACGGCCAGTTCAGCCACCATGGGCGCTCAAAGCATCATGGGCCGGAGAGCTACCGAGTGCAGAACTACAACTTTTGGCCAAAACTAATGCAAAGATAAACGTTGTTCTACCATAAATAATGTCCTAAGATTGAATATTGTGACTTTAAATTGCAAAAAGAGAGAGAAACAGCATGTCAGTGTGATATTTATCCAATATAAGCGATGGCTCTTTCTCCTATTGGCTTAGTTTTGAGCAGCACAAATACCGATATTTTGCACTTAATAGGCAAAATTTGAAATAAAAAAACGTTACAAAAATATTTATGGTTGTACAATCACTGAAGGAACTTTTTAGAGGCATTTCGGGAAACAAAAAACATTTATTGGTGACGTCTGCATTTGCGCCTTCGCTACTATGGCTTTCGCGGTCTATGTACGCACCTTCAGATGATGATGATGACGAAAAAGAAGCATCGCAGTAACGCCACTCCAAGTACCCGTGAAAAACCGACTGTCCCGCAACAAGTAGCACACCGGCCCATGATTCTTAGCGCGCCCATGGTGACTGAAGTGCAGCGCCCTCAGCTTTCCCTCTAGTTAGTGTAAGGAACTCTATGGCAGCATAACCTCCAGACGCTGCAGCACCTAGTTTTTCGTCGGGGAGCGGCCACAGGGACTTGGAGATGAAAAGCGACGGCGCTGGGGCGAACGGGACCGAAGGCGGTGTGGGGAGGGCGATCGGTTTAGGCGGGAAGGCTCGGAGTCAACAGCAGTGCTTGAAGGGTCGTAACGAGGCGAGAAGGAACGAGAGCGGTCATCGTATACAGAAGAAGGTGGAAGGCGGGACCTTTGTGCGAGAGGTACGGGGAACGATACCCCGCACCTCCACCAAGATGTTACGGGAAGAATCTATTTACAGTATGTCTACAAGACGGCTACGACTGGCATAGCAGCGAGCAGCACCACGGAAAAGCAGTCCCACTTCGTCGTCATCTTCTTGTCCCTTCCGCGATGCAAGGGAAGGAAACACTTTGTCGTTGTCTTCTCGTAACAATATAAGCCGCAAACCGTAGTAAACCGATGAATGTTTGGACAACCCCCCCCCCCCCCCCCTCCCAGGGTGGGATATAAAAAACACTCTTTAGATGATGGCCGCCCAAAGATATACTTACGAAAATCGGCCTTTCAAAGGCCGGCTTCAAAACTGTACCAAAAGAAACAGGAAAACGTTGAAAGGGGTTTTTAACGTTTTCCTGTTTCTTTCTTTAGGCCCTATTACAGTTCGCGTTCACGATACCTATGTTGCCCTCTTCATCAATGGTGACGTTCGTATAAGGTTCCAGCTTTAAGCACCACTTATGCTGCGCACTGTCGCCGACAATGCTAACGCTTTCTTCACCATTCTATGTACAAGGATTGCCAAAACTGCCATTCCATAAGGTCTGATTTTTAAGCTGCATATTAAGACACTTGAGGCGCTTATGATGCTATCAGTGTAGCCGGGGTTGAGGATAAGACTACTCCTTGCCTTCCAAAACTCTTGAGCTGGAAGGGCCGTATACGTGCCCTAACATATTGCTCTAAAGCAGGCAAGCAGGCGCTTTTGGCGTGGGGTCTGAATCTACGGGACGGTGCCTGTATCACTGGCCGCAACGTTCGTTAACACTTCGCGCAGACTTTAAATAATTATGTCACGGCATCTACGAGCGGGCGTAAGCCTTTCCGCAATTTCGCTCAGCTTAGTGTTCAATACGACATGCGTTAATGTGTAATGTTACAAGACAGTTTCATGTGTTTCACAATTTCATTGAAAAAAAAAGTTATTCCTTTAAGGAATGTTTCTCCCCCCCCCCCTCCCCCCCCCATTATGGAATACAATTCCCCTTCTTGCCTTCGGTTTACAACATCATCTAAATATCAGTACGCATTCAAAGAGTGGATCTACTCTCCAAAAACACTCTTCAAATTCTTCCATCATTTGGTAATGAAGGCAAAGACGCTTACTAAGTAGGGATGTTTTCTTTTTTTCCCCTTAATTCTTCAGCAGGTATTCGGTAGAGTATTGTATTTTGGATGCTTGTGGTTTTTTGTTGAATTTTCAGGCAGATAACCTCTTGGGGCCGATTAACTGTGTTCGCTCAGGCTGACGTCCTGAGGTATTATTCATGATAACTATACGTAGGGACACAAGGGTCCTATCTGCATTAGAGCAAACCAATTTTTTCGCAGTTCTCATAATTAGTGTTTGTTCGTTTGTCTCAGCGCGTAGCTTTATGAAGCATAAGCACCGGTAAGATTTCATGAAGATGAGAAAGATAATGTTTGATCGTACCGGTGAAGTTTACTGGTGGACGTGCGCGACGCCCACTCCAGCCCTCGTCATTCACCACCGTGACAAGTTGGGAGACTACAAGATTAATAGAAATGTGTTACGTGATTTAGCTGGAAATAGCACAAAATATACAAGGTGCGACTGTTTCACGTGCGTAGCACGCGGAGTTTTGCGACTCCCTCGCATAACGCTTTGCTTGTTTTGGAAGCGTCGCTCGGTTCAGAGATGGGAACATTCTGGGGCTTTTGTGCCGACAGCGCAGTCAAGACACTAAATTTCGACAAAACGAAAGGAGAAGAGGCAATGAGAAAGGTCGAAGAAGGAGATATGTTGGAATTAATTATTGTCTGCAGGTTTGTGTAGACATGTTCGTACGTAGAGTCCGTCTTCGGCGTTTTCGGTTTCGGCGTAGTGAGCAAAAAGAAGAAGAAAAAAACGACGGGCATGGCTCAGGCAGGTGGTAGCTGGCAGTTTACATGGCGGCGTGCATTGCGTATACAGTCGTCGGATTGTCACGAAACCACATGTCAAGGCTGAATTATCAGGTGCTGACAGCTCACAGGTTTCGCCATTGATATATATGGAAGGATAAGATCAGGACACAGCCCTCCTTTGGATCCCGACAAGCTGCCCTTAGGTGACGCAGGCACTATTGGCTATACCGAAGGAAGAAAGGACGAGGCACAGCGTTGGTACATTCAGGCACGTTCATACGGCGTGGTTAAAGCGGGGCTTTATATGTGTCTGGTGTCTTTCACACAATGTGGTAGACTATACGGCGATTATGTGTGGCATAATAGGGCGCGTTTTAAAATATTACTGAATGAGCAAGTAGGAAACTCACATAGGCCCAATACTGATAGTATGTTGACAATATTCGGCTTACATATGTGGCCAGTGAATTGCCAATGCGCCCCAATATTGGGCTGATTATTGGTGCGCGCCTCATTCAGCTTCAAATTCCGAAAAATATGCAGAATGCATAAATTAAAAAAAAAAGGAAGGTCTGTTAAAATGAAAACCCATAGGACGGTTACGAGTGTCTGACACGAATGTTCGAGCGCTTCTTTCTTTCATCACAAAATCAAACAATTGGAGGAGAATCCGGAACCTGTCCAGGACTGCAGCATACACGGAAATTTTGGACAAATTCAGGAAAAGATTTTTTGAACGTAGTTTTTTCCCATGTTGCAGCTTTTGCAATTTATTAAAAAAAAAAAGGCACCCCACTGGTTTTCAATGCCAGTCTTAATTACCCGTAGTGAGCGCACGACAAACGTTTGGCGCTAACTATTGCTAAGCATCAGAAGCATAGACAATTTTTATCAATATATGTTCATAAAAATGCGTTATAACATAACGTTAGCAAAGTTGCCTCACAATTATTTTCAAATGCTCAGCCGTTTTCGATGGCACATTTCAGTACTTGTTTCCGCGGCGGGGGGGGGGGGGGGGGGGGGGGGGGGGGGGGGGGCGAATTTCCAGCGATTTTTTGCTAGGCATTTGAAGCTTATAGGCCATTCCCATAAACATGCCCTAAAAGTCATTTACAATATCCCCCATTTGCCTGAAAATTTAAACGTATTTCAGAAGGCTGGACTTGTGACACTTTGGGGTGAACTTCTAATTGCCTACAGCAGCGAAAGTCATTCAGTGCGTACGCTAGTTTAGAAGAGCCAGTTACAGCTCACAAACTTAAACCTGCGCCTCCTGTGAACATGCAAGCTCGGGCCCCCATTGCAAGCACCCCTTCCAAACACTCACTCAAGGAAATCCGAGTGACGGGCATGAGGGCGCTTGTACCCATTCTCGTCCGGTGGAGGGTTGAAAACCACTCACCTCCCGCAGCCGACGGGACGCCGCCGCCTTTCTCACATTCTTCCTGTTCAATCTTCCTCTTCTGCCCTCCAAATCAACTAGTCCAGGTGAGCACAGGACGCCAAGACGGCGCGAAACTGGGAATGGAGTTAATAAGAACTTTAAAAAATTCTGGCCATGAAAATCACCGATCGCCTGCCCTTCTGATAACACGCATTTCAGTGGCTAGTGATGCCGCAGAGTTCCTTACTATTGCCTGGAGGAAAGGAGGGGACGCACCATATTATGTCAACTTTCTTAGAGAGGGCGATTCAGCAACCACCGACGCTCTAAGCATCAACGCGTCTAGAGCAAAAAAAAAATAAATAAAAAAGCATTACTTACCATATGGGGAGCCCCTGCTACCGACTGCAAAATAATAAACTTTGGCCCAAAAACAAATATTGTAATAAAAAAAATGTTTTTCAATTAGATCTGTCCTGTCCTTCAATACGCTGGGTGTAAATTGATATAAACGAGTAGAAAGGCACATAACTATAAAATTTATTCCAAACGAGAAATGATCTTCTCTCTTAGTTGCCACTTACATGTACGTGGCAAATAAGGAAGAAGGCCAGCTCTCACTTGAGGCAACGTCTGCTGGCCTACCTCTGAGGCGAGGCACCCGGCCAGCCGTCCCAAGCGACGGAGAGTTGAAGCTCCTTCATTAGCTAGTTTAAATAAAAAAATAGCTGTGGCTCAGCATGTGTTACGCCTGGAGTTACGCGAGAGATATCTGCATGGCTACGCTTAGGTTCAGCTTGAAAGTAAAGACATGGATTTTGCAGATAGTAGTTTACTCTAAGGTTTCAGCTTTATTTATGTCATAGGGGACACTTTTGACCACTAAAGTGCGATGTGGCGAAAGCCTTTACCACGCGGTGGTCCGAATCCCTCCACTACAGCACCTCTTTCTCTCTGTTTTCACTCCCACCTTCGCGATGACGCGATAGCGGTAGCTACCAGCTAACATATGTTTTATATATATGTTTTATAACATAAGTTTTATATATATATATATATATATATATATATATAAAACCCCGCTCTAACCGAGCTGTATGAACGGGCCTACGTGGCCTAGCGAAAACGTGAATGCAAGGGTTTGGAAAGACTGATTGTGATATCACCCTCCCATATGAAAGGACAGGCCGTAATTGGCAGTTCCTGCCAAACATAATTTCAGAAAACCCTACGTCCAGTTAGTGCTCAGCCATGGCAGTTGCCTGCTACCGTCTCCCATGACTTCTTCTTCTCCTTCTTTCTTTGATCTTCGAACAGGCACGGACAGCCATGGTGAAATGGCAAGACTGTGACCATTGTAGCTCTCGCTACAAAAGTTCTCTCTCTCTCTCTCTCTCTCTCTCTCTCTCTCTCTCCTTATTTGCCATTGCCAACTATAGCACACTGTCGAAACCAATTTTTTTAGTTCAACAGGCACACTTTTCAAAGAATATTTTTGCAATAAAAATATCTTTCGAGCCCTTCAAGGATTCTTTGTGTGAAGCGTACACACCCTGTTCGGCCGAAAACCCTTTACCGTTGTCGTCGCCGTAACCCGAGCTGAGAAAAACTGTGTCGGAGAAAATACGAACGTGTTTCGCGTCGGAACTGTGATGAAACCACTCTTTGCGCGGCGTTCATAGTGGCACCACACCATTTCGCTTCTCTTCACCATCCACCAGCTAGTCAGGTTGGAAGCTATAGTTTTGCAATAGGGATTGAAATAACGAAATATGTACATTTGATAAGTCCAGGTATCCACTGAGAAATGTTGTTGCGACTGCAGGAAAAAGGAAAAGAAAGTGCACGGGTGGCTCTGTAGCTGAGCCACCTCCGCTGCCTCATGCGGACAGAGGAGAAAGAAAAAGAAGAGGGAGAGATAAAGATGCGTATCGCAACAGCCGTCGTCCGCCACCGAAGCGGTGGCGGGTGCAGTGGCAAGCGGGACGCTGCCTCAAACGACGGGGACCTATCAGTCCCAACCCCGTAGGGCCAGGAGCAGCCACCCCTCCGTCCACCTTCCCCAAAATTCGACTTAAACAAGCAATATATATCTCTTCGCGGGAAGGAAAGGCGGTGTTTAAGGTACTTGGCGTCTACTAATTGGGGGAACGCTCAAGCTACGCCTCATTTGTACTGGCGTTTCGCAAAAAAAAACAACATTAAATCCATGTCGGATTTATTGAATTTTCACCACTATGACTTTTGTGATACCGCTTTGAAAAAGTCGTCTGTGCACGCTAAATGTCGGCTCTGGCCATCTCTTCACGCTGCGCGTACGGAGTTTGAAATAAGAATCTGATACGTCTCCAGCCACAAGTATACCCACCACAAGTATACGTGACTGTCATGTTCATATATAACAAGCGCAGCATGCGAACATTTCCCTCGAATAAACTCACGGACTCGCTTCTGTGTCCAATACACTGCTGCCGCCTGGCGTAGAAATCAGCCAATATTATAACCTTAGTTTTCGTGTAAATACTTTACGCCTCTAAAAATACAATTTGCTGAACCCTGCAATCTCTCCTGACCCAGGCTTAAACGAAGCTGGCCGATGATAGTTCAGAAATCAAGCGGGAGCTCGGCATTACCGTCGCTCTTTTCCTCCCTACCGCAACAGAGAAATTTCCCCCATCTAATTCCGAAGAGCAGCTCATATTTCCGTTCATCGCTGAAACAGAATGCCTGTGCACACATACAGAAATATCTTTTCGAAAGGCGGCATCTCAGTAATCCCGCTGTATTCGCTGGAATGAAAAAATGGCAGCGGTTTAACCATGATTGAACCCAGTTAGCCGGACCGGTTTTACATGATTTTCGCGTGATTTATAGTTTAATTTTGTATCCTACTCGTCGAGACCATTTCAATTATATATGAAGACGTTGTACCACAAAGTTCAATTGTTGATCACAGTGAACCTGCAATTCGTGTAGTCAAATTGCACTGGATATAAGCTATCCAACGATCAAATTGATGGTATATAGCATGAAGCTCAATTTTTAAAACTGTGATTAATGCTAATTAATTTAGACCTACAATCAGTGCAGTGAAATCGTAGTTAACACAAGCTGTTCAACGATATATGAAAATGCTTAATTTTAATTAACGAATTAACAGTGATTAAGGCCCAGAGTCAGTCCCATGCACATATACTCGACATCAGATGTGCAACCACTTATGTGTTGTTATTATAATCGATATGAGCTATACCGCCATATAACACTTGTTTTGCTGTGGCTTGACTCGCAGGTTTGACACTGAGGTCTGAAGGTCAAAGAAAGAGATCCACAAGGCGCTCAACTTTTGCATTGAGTTGAAATAACGACCGAAATGGCTGTCCTTAACTATAGGCAGCGATACGCCCCATGACCGAGCGTCCATTGTGGCTCAAGTGCAGCGCAGCCAGCTTTCTCTCTACGCAATAATGAGAAATACTACGGCTGAAGTGAAGCAAAATTCCGACGACAGTAGGAATGTTTAGCCATTTTTAGTAGTGGTGCAAGGCAGAGGTGCGGAGCTCGCGTGCGTCAAACAGATTCACCGTGACAAGCAAGTCTGAATGTGGAAAACGTGCGATGGAGACAGCCAACAAACGCGTCTCGTCGCATTTGTTGTCTTCATTCTCTTCTTTCGTCCCTTACTCCGTGTTACGACCACCCCACGCAACCTGGAAGTCTGGCCTTAACAGCTATCGCTGTGAGAAAAAAAAAATACCTAACTTCCCGGACGTTGAGGGCAAAACATTTCCCTGGCGACGAATGTAAGGACATGACATCTCATGCGCGACTTGGTCAGCTAGTTGGACGGAATGGCTTTTTTTTTCCTACGCCCGCGGTTGTTTTCTCGCAACTTGTGATTCTTGACAAGGGCCAACTTCAGCCACAGATCAGCCCATGGTATTTTAGAAGTACATACACCCTCATCCCAGCAAACAGTCACGGAAGCACGGCAACTGAAGGTCCCCCTGAAAGAGTTGAGCAGCTTAAAGCCAACCTTGTGGATCGCCAGAATCAGTCTGGAATAGGAAGTCATCGCCTGAACCCCGGAATGACTAAATTCGCGAGAACGGAACAAGTTTAAATTGCCGCAATCACTTTATTATGGCGAAATCTTAACGCGCACATTGCCCAGCAGTCTCAGAGAGGGGTATAGTATCTGGTCCCCAGCTGTTTTGGGACGCAGATATGTACAGCCTTTTTAGATGTCCTCGGACGCCGGTATCACCGCTGCCCCCCGCTTAACAGATTTCCAGTTCTTTATGCACTCCCCTGCGATGCGATTTCAAACAAAAATTTTAGGGGCGCTTAAGCTCCTCCTTTTTGGGTATAAGACTAGATCACTAATTGCTACCGTCTTCAGACTCCTGTGCGGATCCTTGTTCGCATATATGCGCTTTGATACTAGCTGGCTAAATCACTAATTCGTCATTTTGGGCTTCTATTATCTGGCACCGCGACTGATGGCCGTACAGTCCTAAGTGACCACATTATGTGAAAGACCACCTGACATAGATTTAATGTCCCGGTTTAATAAGGCGTACGAACGGGTCTTGTGGCTTAGTAGTATAAGATATCTGCCTCAAGGTATCCAAGGATTCCGTAGGGTTTCCTTCCCATCTCGCCCTTCTAAAACCTGCAAGAGACATGTTAGTTATATTTCGCTAACGACAAAAAGAACGCCTATGGCAACGTTATATTATCTGGAGAACAGTTCCCTTAAGTTGTCACGTCGAAATCAATACCAGTAATCGAGATGGAGTCTCACACTGATGCTGTAGCCTCCACCTTCTCCTCTTTCGCACCCTGGAAAGAGAGCCTGCTTCGGTGAGGGATGAGGGTAAAGCCCACCCAATTCATAATGCTCCTCCCTAGCCCTTCGAAATACCGGAGAAATATGGCGCGGAGCAGCACCTCCTGACGACATGGTTGCGGTGAATATTGAGTGCTTGCTGCTCTAAGCAGCACACGTTGGCTGCTGCGACATAGCGGGGGGGGGGGGGGGGGGGGGGGGGGGGGGATTCATTGCATTTTTCTAGCTTTAACGAACAACGGCGCATAGAAGAGGTCACACGCTGTGACATAACACCGACGCCAGCGACACATCACATGACCGTTCACGCCAGCTTCGAAGCCACTCTTAGCATAACTCAAGCCAGCTCACTGATACCTGCCTTGAAGCAGGTGTGTGACTTGAAGCGCTGCCAAAATCATCGGCGAAGCCGTGCTCGCCCTAATTGTGGATGCCGATACCACTTTTTTGAGGAACCAGGTAAGAACGCGAATTCTATAAAAAATATCAAGGAGAACGGGCAGCATAAGCAAAGTGCAAAAGCTGCACTGCATGCACCGCTCCGATTATCTTCGAGTGTTGCGCTAATTAGGCAGAATGTGACAGTGCCCCGGGCGTTTAATACTCCCGATAGGCCGCTCCACCTTCTCTTTACACTTTCCCATCTGTTCCTTTATTTCTACCCACACCAGGTACTCTAAGGCAATTCTTTCTTTGCTGACCTCCTAGGCCTCCCCTTGCCCCTCATCTCTCTCTTCAGCGCATGCACACACCCACCTTCAAAGATATGGACTAAGCCACTGTTCTATACTATCTTTTCTCGTCTCGGCCGCAACCCATACTCGGTTATCGCATTTCTTATTTTTGGCGTCTGCGGCACACCGTGCAACTTTTTCATGCGGGATTGCCCCCGAACCCATGAGTTTTGCCCCCGGTCAACGAAAGGGCTTGGAATATCACAAATCGGAAGAGCGCAGACATATTAACAACAACAAAAGCACTTTCTCAAGGGCACAAAACGATTAGTTCTTAAAAGTCTTAGCACGCGGACGGCCTCAAGTATCACCTTTAGCATAGGATGCAATCGCGAAGCGGTTCCTTTGTCTCGAACCCACCCTTCAGCGATGGATATGCGCGGTTCAGTGATTCCTTTGTTGGTGAAAAAAAAAAAAAAACACGGCGTGGGGGGATTGCAGCCGATTCGATAAACAGGCTGGTTTTGCATTGCGAAGATCATAGGATGAAGAACGCTGTAAACAGTACAAACTGGTAATAAATGTGACACAAGCGCATCCATACGAAACTGTCCGCGCCAATTGCACTGTATATTGAGAGAACAAGCAGAAGTTTATTCAAATGGAAAGCTGACGCGCCTACACAAAATCAAATCCGGGTCCAAAATATCCGCCCCGCCGGGGACTACTGTGCCGGAGTTCCCGGGATCGAATCCCGGCCTCGGCGGCTGCGTTTCGATGGAGGCGAAACGAAGTGGCGTCCGTGTGCTGTGCGATGTCAGCGCACGTTAAAGATCCCCAGGTGGTCGAAATTACTCCGTAGCCCTCCACTACGGCCCCCCTTTCTCTCTATCCACTTTCACTCCCACCTTCCTCCCTTCCCTTACGGCGCGGTTCAGGTGTCCACAGAGCAAGTGTGACAGATACTGCGCCTTTCCCTTCCTATGAACCAACCAACCAACCAACCAACCAACCAAAATATCTAACGAGCAAAGGAAGCAGTGATCTTACAGAGCAGACATGGAGGAGACAGGGGGAAAAGCACAACAGTCACCGACGTAGAAACCACGCGGGCGCTCATCCCTGGCAAAGAAGGCATCAGCGAGAGCGCGACGGAGGAGAAGGAGAAAACGAGCAAGGGTGGTGGAAGGGGTGGGCGAGAATATGAGCTAAAGAACGGCGTCCGCGTGCGGTGCCTTTGAGAGAAGAAATGTGAGGAGAGTCGGAGGAAGGGAAGCGTCCAGTGGAAAGTGTTCGCTGAGCTGAGCGCAGAGCGTGCGTACAAAACCGGGTTGCCTTTCGCCTTCGGTGCGAGTTGAAGACGAGTCTGCCTCTCGGGAAGGGGATAAACCGCCGCGATCCAACGCAACAACCTGCCCTTCCTACACGGAGAAGCAACTCTCCCTCACAGCCTTCTTCTTTTTCTGTTCCCGCTCACGCGAGTCGGACGACGGCGTTGCTGCTTCGCTTGCCTTCAGTTGAGCGCGGACACCCAAAGGAGAGACCGTCGCCCGCCGGTACACTGTCACTCGTGTCTCGTTCACTCGCAAAGGAGAAGAAAAGCGGCACAGCTCAAGCTGAAGCATGGGGTTCTCACCGGGTGGAAAGCCAGCCCGGCTCTTGGCAACGGCCCTCCTTGTGATCGTGAGCCACTTCGTCCCTGCAGCAAGTGGTAAGTGAGACGCTCCATAGACTTTCAAGTGAGACGATTCGTGAGCAGCAACAAGCCGCCCTAGAACGCAAATTCTTCCTGAGCCAAACGCACAAATTTAGCAGAAAGGTATAATTTTTCACGAATTTTTCACAGGCAGTCGAAGAGAGCGAAGGAATCATCAAAACACAACTAGTAGGCACGGCATGTTCACGTTTGGCCTGCTCTCACGTTCAAAGCATGTAGACTAGACCACCCAGGCGTTCTGCACAGAACCAGGGCGAGCTGCTTCTTATATTCAGCGCTCGTGCCCGATCAGGAAGACTCTTTCAGTGTGTTTAAAACCTCATAGAACGGGTATTACCGCTCATTGTCTCACGCATCTCACTCTTTCCCTCGCCGCAGTGTTAGCCGTCGTGTAGCAGACACCCGGAAATAATTTACTATGCACTCATTGCAGTGCGAATTTCAAACATCGGCGCACCCGTACCACGCCTTGTGATGCAAACTACACGCACGCGTGCGCGAGCAAACGGCTCCGATTTGAAACGCGCACTGCATGTAGCACATATACCTACCTACCCGTACTCTCCACTCCTCCGCCTCGCTGTCTGTGCCTACGTTTCCCGCCTGACGCTGCGAACGGCGCCGAGGGAGCCCTAATTCGGCGCCGAGAGAGCCCTAAGCGGCTTGCGGAGATGCGCGTGCGATGCATACGATTACCTGTCAGCAGCAGTCAGAGCCATTAGCTTATCGAATGCAGCAAGTCGGACGGAAGACAGTGTGAGTAAAGGCAGCGCCGATAGCACGTTCCCAATACCCGTATGCTTGTAAAGCACGCCGAGAGGTACGGAAAAGCTGGGCGTTGGCGACCAATCATTCTTACAAAGAGTATCGCCTGTTAGGCAACATTGCATGCATTGCATTGCCAAAGTAGGAGACAAGGTATTTCACTTGCGAATTTCGGCCCTGAACAGAAGTTTGACGTTGTACCTGTGTTACCTATAGCTTATGACATAGACCATCGCTAGAAGGCGGGTCGAATTAGGCTGCAGGCAATGGTAAATAAAATAAAAAAAGAAAAGGAGTGCGGGTTGTCACTAAGTGGCACAAAGATGCGGCCTGCTGTTCATTCTTAGTGCCCGTCGAGAGAGATGTGACGGGTAAATTGTGATCTTCCAGACTGTCAGTGCGAAAAAAATGTGCAGCTATTCCTTCTGACTTTATCATACATCCCCACGGCCGTTCCTTGCTTAAGATATATGCGTATAGTGACACACTCGTGGAAAAAAAAAAAAAAAAAAAGGAATAGATTACAGTAGGACCTAAACACAGGGTGCACAACAGCTAACGTGGACGCGATTTCTTAGTTCAAGCGACGTTCTAGAGCTTTATTGCATAATGGCATAAACCGATCCGCATCGCGTACAAAAATTTCCATATTAGCTCATCATTTCTTGAAAACAGCGCAAGAAACAACACAGAGACACATAGGAGAAAAGACGCTTGCACTGTTTTCAAGAATGGTATACCAACTAGCCCGGCATCTCGCACTCGCACCTCATCAAACGAATTGAAGTTCGCACTGAGCACGCACGCGAAGTACAACTTCTAAAGCTAGGGAAGGAGGAGGAATAACTTTATTTACTCTAAAGCTAGATGCTCTCTAACTTTATTTACTTCTTCTTTTTTTTTTAATACCGTCGTTAATTGAATAATGTAAAGAAGAGCGCCGATGACGTTGCCCTTGTAACACTGGTAGTTGCTGAAACAGCCCTCCCGCAAGCAATAAAACTCCTTTGGCAACAGACGCCCCGCTTCTAAATTGGCTGCTAGCATGTTTTTCTCTCCGAGTCGGCAGCAAGAACGTGATCGCTTTGCAAGATTTCCGATGGCTCTCGATATCAGTCGGACAACAATTTTTATGCCCTGCGAATTCAAGGTGCATTGCGCAGTATTGGGAAATGCTCGGCAGGATAAAGCGATGTATAGCGAGCCACAGCGGAGCTATAGGAGCCACGAAAGAGGTGGCGTCATGTGCACAAAGTGACCCTAATCATTCGCCCCTTCTCGCAGCTTTATGCAGTTCTCTCGGGGAAAGGATTCGTGTGCCATGGTTTTAGGGATGCACACAAACCGGCACGCGAGAAAGGGCACTTTAGAAACGATATAGGCGACGGGCCAAGCACGTCCGTTCAAACACCCTCACACAAATTTGCGCGTGTTAGTCGTTGTGATTTAGCGCCTACCAGATTTCACATTGCACGCTGTACAGACATACTGTAGAGCTATAGAGCACTATAGACGTGCCGTCAGGATCGGTGCTCGTGCGTCTTCTTTGCCGGTTTTCTCTCTTCAAATACTTATTTCTCAGCGTTCAGTGTGAAAGTTCTCATTTAGGGTGACTCTTCAATATTTGCGGCTCGTTTATGTCCATATTAGCTTGCAGGCCAGCTCTGCGTAGTCGACCAAAAGTAATTTTATGTTTAATCCCAAGGAGCAAGTAAACGCTTAAAAACTAACAAATAACCGCTTCTAGATAATCAGCTATTTCCGAAATTGGCTGAGATCGGAAAGCTTTAAATATTACCTACGAAGTGCATAGTGAAATAAGTCGACGAATGGGGCATGCGCACCACTATACTTCTTCTGCTCAGAGAGCCCACCAGTGTTCGTATAATAGCGTCGGAACATGTCAAGCTAGAGTTCGCGCGGTTTTAGTAAAGTAACTATGGCCTAAATTTAAAACATTCCCTGACCAAAGAGGCATCACTATTCGCTCAACTTTCGACGCCAGTATTGGTGCCCTCACGGTCTGTGCATAATAGCCAGGATATTATCCAACTCGGCTCTATTTCTGTCCAGCGTCAGAAGGCAGGCGGACATCATTGCGCAGTTCGCTGCCTGAACAATAAGTGTCGTCGCGTTTCTCCGAGGTGTCCTAAACCAAAGTGCCTCTCTTGGTGAATGACTGTAGAGAGAAACCCAGCAGACGCGCTAACGACACCGCCGCCTCGGAAGACACGCTTTGACAACACGCAGGAATCTGCGCGTGGAGATCTCTTTCCGCCCGCACGCAGCGGGGCCCGGTGAAAAGGTCTCGGCCTTTGCCCATCAGAGAAAGAGACCCAAGACCTCGGAGGACGTGGAGGAGGAAGAAGAAGAGGCGCTCAGGCAGACGTGACGCCTCTCTGCGCGAATTACGCCGAGGCCGCCTCCCAGCGAGCACACACAGGCGCACCGCGCTGCCTCCCGGAAGCGGACGACCGGCGGGCGAAGAAGGGGAAAGGGGTGCTTAGAAGAGCGAGCGCGATGAGCAGCAGCGCCCTGGAATTCCCCGCAGGCATTCCGGAAACGTGGATCGGAAGCGCGCTCGCCAGCAGCAGCCCTTATTATTCTCAGCCATCACGCGTCCTGTAGCGCGCGATGTCGCCGGCTCGCCCTTTATAACGAGAAGTTGTGACTGCAACTGATGCCGGCGGGAGAGATGCGAGAGTCTAAACAACATTACGGAACACGGTGTGTCACGAGGGAAAGGGAGCAGTGCTTGGTGGCAGCTGGAGTTGACAGTCAGAGTCTGACAGTGCACGTCTTGGAAGAGAGTGAAAAACTAGGCGCCACGCGAGCACACGTACGCTCAAACAAACACATACGCTCAAAATTATTCTCGAGTCTGGCTTGTTTAGGTATGTGCCGGGTGATAGTTACGCCATCCATGCAGAGAATCCACCGGCGGCATTTCGTGCGTGTGTGCTTACCCACAAAGCTAACGCAGTACTAGTGTGATCAACAGTTCTTCACGCCACGTATGCATGATCGCTAACTTAGACGCATAGACGAGACAATGTATGACCTCGATTCGTCCTCAAATGGCTCTGCAACTGTAGCTGGAGTATTTTCAAGCTACCCGCAGTCATTATGCCAAGCCTGTAACTAGGCTCCGGATAAGCTTCGAGTGCTATAGAAGACGGGCCGTGAAGACACTGAAGAGGCGGACAGAACAATCCCTTCTCGCCGTCTATCGTTTTATGCACTCCTTCACGGTGTATGCTCTACATTTGAATATATGCCACCCACTGGCGAAAAACGTGCGCAGATTACGAGTTACTCTGACAGATTGTTTTCATTCTGTATTGAGAGAGATTGCGTAAAAAAAAAAAGGGGGGGGGGGGGCGATCGCATTATCGCTTACTACCCAGAACTACACGTCAAAAACTTCCAGACCTCAAACTCGAAGCCCAATTGCGCACCTAGTATATTCAGCGTGCCTCTATCAGGCCTTGAAAGCACTGGTAACGGTCATGGTTTCCAGCTAAGCACCCGAAATCGACGAGGCGTTTATTTTGTCTGAATACCTCGGCTGGTCGTCCGCTGATCTCAGCAGCCAGCTGGCAACCCCCACCACACAAACGTCGGGCGAAGTTACGTGGCTCGTGCATTTTAACCCGTCTCGCGTCACTCGCGAGTCTGCCACTCGGGGCCGGAGGAACTGTGTGGGATGCGTGTCTGTGCGCATTCCCATGTGCGCGCTGCGGGGTTGGCGGCGTAGGCGCTTTCTAGGGAAGCATGGCGCGACGCCGGCGCTCTTTTGGAACGCTCTGTTTATACAGCGCTGCGTGCGCGTTTGAAAGACGCGCAGCACGCGACCCGACCGAGTCCCGGCCCCAGTGGCCTTGCCCGCGTGGAGCGCATTACTTGTGACACGACCGAAGGTGGAGCCCACGCTTCAACTTCTGCTTTCTCCACCATACACCTAAGATGCGTAAAAAGTGCGCAAGCAGCAAAACCGAACTGAACATGAATAAAGGGGGGGGGGGGGGGGGGGGAGAAGAAAGCGACAGTGTGCCCACGAGACAGAGGGTTGAGACGTGACCTGACTGCTCTCCTGCTCTTTCGTCCCGACCTGTCCTTCACTTTCGATGCCCCGTCTCCAGTGCTGAAAGACACCGTTCTGACGCATTTCGTTCAGCGCTCCTTTTAACGATTTAACCGCCAAGAAAGCGCTTACGCTCAACGCGAACATGTGACGCTGTTTGTATAGTTCTCGAGTAGCAAGTGGGCGTCGTGAGAGCTTGAGGATTCAAAACATGTGCACCTATAGGCATTTGGTATTCGCACAGCGATCTTGAACATGATCAAATTTCCTTTTTCTTGCGACCCTGAATCACATGCCACGTTTTGTGAGCATAGCGGAAACTGTTCACCACAGTTCTTCCAGACAAAGTTCCGCATTTTGTGCGCATGCGCGAAGTTTGAACACCGCGGCTCAACCTCTCGCTGGTTCCTATAGGCTTTGAACGAATTGCTGTGCTGGACCAAGTCAACCGACCTCGTCAACAGAAACGTGCAGAGTGACCATCACGGAAAGAGACAGGCGACACAAAGGGGCTGCACGCACGCTCTCGAAAAATAACGTAGTAGCGAGATACGAAGGCGCGCTTGTAGCGCTTTGTGTCGTCTCTCTCCCTGATGTCCCTCCGATGTCCCTCCGATGTCCCTGATGTCCTGCACGTTTCTGGGCCTCACCTCGGTCACCGCCGTAATTGTAAACATCATTACGCTCAAACTGCGAAGGCTCACTGAAGGACAAAGGCCTCTTCCGCTCACCTGCGATTGGCCCTTTCGTAAGCCGCCTGACATGTGCTGCCCCCAACTATTTTTCCTAGTGTCCTCCCCGTTGCTATAATAGCATTTTAGATAAACGACGCTGGCGCACTCTGGCGCACACTGGTGGCCAATTGTATCGTCGAAAAATTGCACCGGTGGTGCACATAGGCTTCCCTGCCGTTGGCTCCTGCGCACCACACTGATTTATAAAAGATGCCGTGACAGACCATCGGCGTGCCAAGCCGGAAAGCTGTGCGCTGTTGGTCTCACTGCCCTCCTATCTTTGTTTTATTCTTGATCTCCACAGGTGATAACAAATATGCTCGAGCTTCCTTAGTTCCGTCAGGCGTAGATGCAGGCACGTGGTGCACGAAGGTGACACAGAGAGGACCAACTAAACAGCGTTTTACAATCGCACATGCTTTAAGCCTGTTACGTACTGTTGTTTCTAGCCACAGACTCCCTGTGCGCTTACTTTTGAATGGCCGTGCCTTTCGTTCTGCCTTTTCTTCTCTGAGTTACAAGTTTCGAAGTGAGCATAAAAGCGCTTGAATCCTTATAGTAAGCACTTTTTCAGCGTGTTTTTTGTTGTTTAAACAGCATGCATAC
This sequence comes from Amblyomma maculatum, assembly GCF_055883805.1. Lineage (NCBI taxonomy): Eukaryota > Metazoa > Arthropoda > Arachnida > Ixodida > Ixodidae > Amblyomma > Amblyomma maculatum. The sequence continues at coordinate 89,609,555 of NC_139347.1, forward strand.
ACGCACATCAACGAGCGAGAGAGCCCCTGTCAAGGCTTGGCATGTCACAGCAGGATGGAAATGATGTGCCCTTTATTTACTCAGCATTATTTGTGCAATTATGCTACGCTGCGTCATAGTCACACCGCGGCTGCGTCAGAGTGTGGCCGCTGAATTGTACGCATGCCTTCCACGGCACAGCTCGGATAATGCGGCATCACCACCATAGCTGTTCTCTTGCCCCATTGCAAAACAAGTGGGAGAAAGCCGTGCACAGAGCTCTGCCAAACGGGGCACAGCGTCACGACAGCGTCGCCTTTCTCCTTTTAATCACGCTCCTAACCGCCCCACGCTAGCGAGAGCCGGAAAATCGGCCTTCCACGCACACGCGCGCCCACTGCTTCGTCCCGTGGAGAAATCACACGGTCGCCCGCCAAGTGCAGGTCCGTAATCGCGTCCGTCGCGCGCTGCACCTCTGCACGCTCGCTCTCCGCGCCAACAGGCAACGCCGAGGGGAAAGCCCGGTCGGTGCGGGAAGGTCGAGATTAACGGATGGAAGACGACGTCGCCTCTACTAAAGGCGTCAGTCGTCACTGCAGCCGTTCTCTCTCGTCTTGGGACCGTGAGCCCACAAAGGAGCTAGAAGTTGTCAGTGTTCTGCTTTGCAGCACGGAGGATGCGAGTGGCACGGTCATTAACAGCGCTAGCATTGTTCCGCGCAAGCAGTGCAGTTTTCTCTGTTGTAGCAAATGCGGTTTTGTGACTCGAGAGAGGGACCTCTGCAAAGAGGAATGGGCATGTAGGCACCTTTGAGTAACGTCTGAAGGTGCTTGCCTGATCATTTGCATGGCATCCCACTCTGAGATGACAATGCATAAAAGATGAAATCACACGCTTAAAGCAAACACGCGCAATGCACGAAACCACGCCACATCACGGCAATTTAAGTGGCGTCGCTCCCTCAAAGTAGGAACGCCTATGAAGCGCATTCGAGCCTATGCGGATTTTTGCGACAGCGAAACGTTGCAAACGTTGCCTTTAAAAAAGCACGAAAGGCACGAATTCTCAACTGTCTGGCACTGTTAAACGCAATAGTACTCCTCCATTTATCTCTGCAACAAGAAAAAAGGCGGTACTGCTCGCAGAACATTAGAAACGTCTGCTTACATGCAACAACCTTTTTTGTTTGTTTGTTTGTTTGTTTGTTTGTTTGTTTGTTTGTTTGTTTGTTTGTTTGTTTGTTTGTTTGTTTGTTTGTTTGTTTGTTTGTTTGTTTGTTTGTTTGTTTGTTTGTTTGTTTGTTTGTTTGTTTGTTTGTTTGTTTGTTTGTTTGTTTGAACCGCACGATGCAAGCTGAACGTCATCAAGAAAATGTTGAAACAACCTGACTGTTTTTTTTTATATTTTTTTTAATGAGAAGTAAAGCATAATTCGTTAACGCGTGCTCGATTTCCGTTCCTCCTTTGGAATGTGAGACGCATGCTGGTGCAGCATTGCAGCTATTTCTCAACTTGGGCTGCTGGAGACATCCATCCAGTCCTCTTTATATGCATAGCGTTCCCCGCCGCGAGAGTTCTACTTTCATATACACTACATGTAACCGGACCCGTTTTGTCTAAACGTAACGCTGCTCAATTTGCAGAACGTCATTTTCCGGTTGGGAATCGCCGCGGTGGCGCAGTGGATAAGATGCCCGACTATACTGATCCGAAATACCCGGTTTCAAACCCAACCGCCAACGTAGCGTGCGCTGGGAGCTTAGGGCAGCAAATATACGGTACACAAGCCCCGCGGGCGACCAACGGTCTTGGTCAAAGCGCAGTGCCATGTCATGACATAAGCAAAACAAGCAGAGGCATGACATTTTGCCATGCATCTTTTATAAGACGCTGTAAAATAGTATATGCGACAAACATTTTAATACGCGATAAAATATTGGCGCACGATGTAAGACACAAATATCACGGTATCAAACAGAAAGGCTTCGACGCTACACTTTCTCATGGGGTACAAATATGAACTGAAAGAGACCGAGCTAGCCATTTAGCTACAAAATAATAGTGAGATTACAGCACTGAGCAAAATTCAAATATGTTGCGAGGTACATATCACCGACGGATGTGGAAAATGGCTGTCTGAAGTTTTTAAACTTGTCCTTGCTTCATTTTTCGCATACCAATTAATTATGGGGAGAGCATATAGCATTGCGCGGGCGCCGGCCGATCAATTTCGCTCTAACTTAACTAAGCATCGCTTCGTTTCACTGAAGCGAATTTTGCCGAGTCTTGAAACGAGAAGCTAATCAAAGGCCAAAGCTAAATAACTCTTCTCCATTCCAGCGGTGTTATTTTACTGCACGATGTGAGAAGTGATTAGACATGTTTATTGTCCACTGGCATCGAATTTAGCTGCTAGAACGCTTCACCACAACCCGTCTATTCGATTTTTTTTTTGTTTTTTACATTAATTCTTGTGTGTACCCATCCCATGGGAAGTCAGTCAGGCTCCACCCCTTCCCCTATTTATCTCAGTTATTTCGCCTTTTTCCCCTTTCCTTTTAACCGAATGATTCCGAAGCAGAAAACGTCCCGAGAGCACGCAGCACCCAAGTGCGGCACCAGGGTAAATACCGAGACTGGCGCGCGGGTCAAAAAGGAGGCTAAAACGCAGGGGCGCTGCGGAGCCACTACTATGCACAGCCCGCGAAAGCGGCGACGGTCGCCGCCGAGCCAACTCGAGCGTGAGGGCGTCTCATTTGCGATTCAAAGCCGCCGCCACCGCAGACCGAGCCTAGCGCTCAGAATCGGTCGAGAAGAAGAGGAGTCGACCGCAGGCGGTCTCCTCGCTCGACGGCGTCGAGAAATAATTATGGGCGCTCACCTCGCGGTCCCAGCCGTGGGACATTGTGCGCGGGCCCAACACGCTCTTTCTCGTGCTGTTGCTATTACGACGCGTTGACGAGAGCGATATCGCGCGGTGGCGAGACCACCGCGCCAGACCTCGTCCTCATCCCGTGGACGCGATAACGCGCCGTGTGAAAGCCGTGCCTGCCTGCGCCGCTGTTTACCGACGCCTGTCGGGTCATCCCAAGCTAAACACGTCAAGCTGGGCGTGCGAACGCGAAAGGGGCGGTTTTTTGGCGAGGGTGGGCTGATTCTATCCGACAGCATCTAGTAGCCTCCATACGTTGACGCTTCCCTTGCTATCGAGCTGTCCGGGGACCGAAACACATACGGCTGAGACTGTTCACTGGAGCTTATTCTTTTTTTTTTTTTCGCGCTGGCAGGTGAAGTTCAGTGTATGCAGTCGGTCACTCACTTAGCTTAGGACATGTTTCGAAGCGTCACAGGGCAGGAGGAGTGTGTCGTGAAGAACAAACGTTCGATAAGCCTCAAAGAAGACAGTCGCGCGGACTTTTCACCTCGAGATGAAACGGGGAGGGCTACAGGCAGTATTCTTGTTCACTGTTTGAAAGGCTCCACACGTAGGATAGTTGATCATGCCCTGTAATATGTAACAGAAATTTCATTATCGACCGGTTCGCAAGACCATATTTCGTAAAAACTTCCCTGTTGGGATATCCTGCCTCCCCTGTCACTCGCTATCAGGCTACCTCCAAAAGCAAAGAACAAGTTTCCTCGGACATCGTTGTAGCGTGCACTGATACGCTAAGCTACATGACCCACGATTTCTTGGTACGCAACAGTTTGCCTTTAACATTATTATGCGTCCTTACTCATTATAAGGAACATGGAGTCTGGGCATGCACTCGGCATATATAACTGAAATTGGTGGACGACTGATGAAATTGCGGGATGGCGGAAATAGACAAACAAAAGAGATAACACGGAGGCATAGTGAGTAGACACCACCCCCGGCTTGGCCCAGACCCAGCTTAGTGTTGTGCCAGTTGTACATCTAGCTTACTCTGGCCCAACTTTACGCCTGGGCACACGGCTGCTAGAGATACTTGAGCCATAGCCACACGTAAGGAAGAAAGGAGTATAATGACGAAGAACATCTGCACACTTGAAAGTAAAAAGCATGCATCATTTATTATGAAAGTATAAAGCTGCTTGTAAGAAGAAACTGCATTAAATAGCCATCGCTCAAAAGAGTGCATCAGCAAAAGCGCCACAAGTCTTGAGAGCGAATCGTTTACAACACTAGAGCAAGCGTTGTTGTCTTCTTAGTCTTTTGTCTAGCGTCTTACTCTTTCTCGAGATCACAAGCCAACTGGCTCAAGCAGCCATTATCATGCATTGCAAATCGTCCGCGGCTTGATGTTTCGGTCAGTTTTCTTTGGGGACGAATCGGTTCGCCAGTAATATTGAAGAGGCACAGTTCGTGTAACCACGCGCTTTTCCTGGAATAACGCTCCAGTGTCTCAGAAAATGCACCGAACTTCTTGAAGCAATGTTCTCAATGTTAAGTTTGGTTTAGTCTGTATTGTATGTCCTAAAGAAACTCTTGCTATGGGGACAGCATAGTAGAGGGCTGCGAAAATTTAGACAACTTGGGGATTCTTCAACGTGCGCTTACATCACACAGTACTTTCCCGATGCTTAGTCGAGACTGCAGTTTACGCGTCACTAACTGGCCCTTTAGTGAGAAGGCTACGCAAGTCTAGTTTTTTTGGCGACAGCGCTGCTTCAGATAAACAACCTTGAATGCTCCTCTCTCCTACTTCGATAGGGTACGTTGAAATATCCGTTCGCCTATGCATCACGCACTATTCCGCAAGCCGTTGTTATTTTGCCGTCTTACTTCAGATTTTCCCTCGTCCTTTCTCTGGCATTGGAAGCTGCGTCTCAAAGAACTTTCATTTTTTCTCAAAGGCGCTTTCAGAAAACTAAGGAAGCGCATGTTAGCCCTCTAGTGAGTGAAAAACGTTTACTTCGTTTAGTCAGAGTACATGCATGTTGCGGTACTGGAAGTAAGTGTTCATTACGAAGTTTAACATTTCCGCGTAAAAAATAACGCCGGTGCAAATTGGAGCGTCATACAAGGTGGCATTTGCCGTGAAAATAGGCAACCGAACGGGACCCATAACTCGGCAGTGCCAAAGTTCGCTCTGTTTACATGCTCTGAAAGCCCCTCGAATACATGTAACTATAGCCGCATATATAAATTATGGCAGGCAGAGCTTCTAATAATACTTCTAAATTTTCCAGAAGGTCAGCTTCCGCGTTCGCCTCTTCATTTATGAACGTGTTCAAAGCAAGTGAGCTCTGAAACAATCTTTCACAAACGCGTACATGGTGCATTCGCTTGCGTGAGTTAGCGCAAATGTGCGGACATAGGATGTGTGCACGCACAAACAGGCGCACGCACAAACAGGCGCACGCACAAACAGGCGTTCGAGTACATGCACAGATACGACGCAATAATACGCGCACATACAGGCAAACGCAACAAGAGCACGTGTGGCCACAAAGCGAGGGATATGTACGCACCAACGTGTTCTTAACAATATGGACCCGATCGGCCACCGATATATAGTGGAGAACGCGCTTAGAACAGCTATTTATCCACATTGGCAACGCGCGCGCGCTCCGGGCTGCGATCAGGCCCGAAAATAACCCTCGCGCGCGCACCATTATGCGCGCCCTCGGTGCAAACCTGTTTTCATTTCTGGCGCCCAAAGAGCGCGTTCCCGCGTGACCCGCGGTCTCGGCAACGCACACCACGAGGCCGGCAGCCAGGCCGCGTTGGGCACGCGCAGACGGGGAAGGAAATGGACCGAAACGATTGGCCCGCTAGAACTATACGCTGCAACCTCCGTTCGTCCCCTCCCTGACAAACACTAACACACACCGGCACGAGGTGCTCCGTTTCTCTTTCCCAGCACGCGCGCACGCATGCACGTGGTACGTAGTTTTCCTCACTGGTCACCATGCCGGATGACTGCAGACGCTGCCATAGGGACCGATCAGCAGGCACCTTAAGTGATAACTGGAAGAAACTGGGCACGGAATGAGTGATATGCAAATGAAAACATGATGCTACAGTTAAACAGTTAAACAGTTAAACAGTTAAATTGCATTCGCGCGATTGGTTACCACTTGGAAATTACCACTATACAGGTTCCTCGAAAGAGAACGCAAGCCTGGGTTGTATCTTGTCTCGTCTTGGATTGTAATTTGTTTTCTTGGTTGTCGTTTGAAATGTCCCACACGCGTTTCGTTTCCCCTCAGCAGTGTTAGCGCTGAGGCCGCGTAACCAAGCGACGACGACCAACGCGCACTACAGAGTTGGCGTTCCGGAAACGGAATCGTATACTGCTATCATCACGCCGCGATAAAAAATCACACTATTCAGTATCTCTATTATGAAATTATAAGAACTCGCGGAGGCATGCATAAGCTGTGGTTTGACTCCGAGTGAAGTTAAGTCAGGTGGAGAGACGAGGTAATCGGAAACTTTGGACGAATAAAATGGATGGAACTGAGATAGGGATAAGTGTAAAGCTTTAGAGATATCCTCGTCGTGCAGTACACGCACGTAATCATGCCGATGATGATGGTAACGATGACAAATATTAGGCTGGTGCATGCACTGAGTGCTTGCACCAGCCTATAACTGTGGTCATCCAGCTGTGGTTTAGGCGACTTTTGATTGGCCTTTGATGTAGCACGTCTTCGCTGAGCAAGCAGAGTACTGGCATCTTTCAGCGCATACAAGCTCTGATGAGCTAATGACTGTCGAGTAAAAGTAAATACCATGGAAATGATAACATTACAAAAACTCAGAAGTTAGGATTTCGAACAGGAAAATCGAAACAAATTAATTTCCGTTCACTTCGAATAGCATCTTCGGAATTCTTTTTTTACGTCTCTCTTTTTCGGCTAAGCCGTTCGTCAGGGCTCAGGTCATACAATCGACAGACAGGTCAGCGGCTCGAATCCTGCCTCGGAGAGGGGCGCATGCATCATAGAGTTCCTTACACTAACTAGAGGGAAAGCTGAGGGCGCTGCACTTCAGCCACCATGGGCGCGCTAAGAATCATGGGCCGGTGTGCTACTTGTTGCGGGACAGTCGGTTTTTCTCGAGTACGTGGAGTGGCGTTACTGCGATGTTTTTTTTTTTCGTTATCATCACCATCTGAAGGTGCGTACGTAGACCGCGAAAGCCATAGCAGCGAAGGCGCAGAAGCAGACGTCGCCAATAAATGGTTTTTGTTTCCCGAAATGCCACTAAAAACTTCCTTAAGTGATTGCACAACCATAAATATTTTTATAACGTTTTTCTGTTTCAAATTTTGCTTATTAAGCGCGAAATATTGGTATTTGTGCTGCTCAAAACTAAGTCAATAGGAGAAAGAGCCATCGCTTATATTGGATAAATCTCACACTGACATGCTGTTTCTCTCTCTTTTTGCAATTTATAGTCACAATATTCAATCTTAGGACATTATTTACGGTAGAACAATGTTTATGTTTGCATTAGTTTTGGCCAAATGTTGTAGTTCTGCACTCGGTAGCTCTCCGGCCCATGATGCTTTGAGCGCCCATGGTGGCTGAACTAGCCGTCTGGAAACTCCATGTAAATTCCCATAGACGGCAGCACAGCTTTCCCTCTAGGTAAGAGTAAGAAACTCTATGGCATGCATAGCTTCTCTTCGTTTCGCTCACTGAGTGACGACAGAGGACGAAAACTAAACGAGTGGCGGTATGGCTAGAAGCAACGCCACCTACTTAGGCGGTGGGAAGGTGGCGCCTCTGAAGGGAGGAGGCCCTTAGCTAATGTTGTGGGAGAATGTCGCTCACACTTATGACGCAGTAAACAAATGTGCCCAGTTTAAATGCTGACAGAGGATATTTGAGACAGCACTTTACTAGCACGCTAACAGACGACAGACGACAGCGGATAGCGCTCATATGCGTTAAGTTTTTAGCGCACTGCACATCTACGGACATATCATGTCAAAACTCTGCTCCGCTGCGGTATTTTACTTTTTTGTTGAACTTATAAACTCTGAGGAAGTTCACCGTGCGCATTGCTCAGCTGAGCAGTACGAGACAGTTCCCCTGCATCCATTAATGCGGTCAAACCGAGCGTGAAGAAACGAGCCTGGGAGAGTTGATGCAATATATTGCCTTGTTTCCTTGAGCACGAGCAGCCTTCACCGCAGGTCAAACTGGTCGGATGCGAACGGTGATGGCGGCTGCTAATCCTGCCCATGCAACGAAACTATATGCTGTTTGTTAGCGAGGACAGCCTTAACCGATATGCGTTCGTTTCACGGCAGACACTGTGGCGCCTACAATGATGTTAATAGCGTTGCTCTCTGTCCAAATGAGCTATTATACAACGGTTGGATACAGCCTATTCGGTTCCGTTTGCATTTTTTCCACGCATAGATAACCATAGGATATATAACGGTTAGCTCGGTCAGCTAGCCTTTATTGCCTTTTGACGGTGCATCTACTTATAAATGCGCAAACAGAAGATGAAGCAGCAAGTGCTTCGTAGTGCCAAGTCCATGGACCCGGAGTCATATTCTCTAAAGCACCATTATACATTTTTCATTTCGCATTCATTTTTCTGCTGGAATTGGTGACCCTTATCAGGTGATGAAGCCGCGGCTTTCAATCCACTGTGGAAAGTGGCTGGACACAAGTAGCGGGACCTCAGATTTTGCTGCATGGCTGTCGGTACAAGCGGCAAGTGGTGATGGCTTATGTCGACAGTGGGATCTACTGCCTCGTGACTTCATTGACTGGCCGCTCGCTGCTTTCTTCTGATATATTGCCGTTCTGCTGTCGTCGCACCAAGTGAAATAGGAGATTGATAATTATTCATTATAGAATATGACCCCTGGTAGACGAAGGGACTGCTAAGCCTTCTCGTGCACACATCCTGTTATGGATAGATCGGCTGAAACATTTAAATCATGTGTCATTTATTTACAGCTTAAACAAGAACGACCGACTCTCCCGTGGAGCCCTTTTCTGGACCTTCTTCCCGTAAAGAGTCAGACGATGCAGTTTTTTCCAGAAAATTTCTGCTAGCGAATACAAGACTCTTGAAAGGAGGAAAAAAGTTTAGAATGTCACACAGTAAAAGTGAACACAACAGATACCGCCACGTCTATGCGAAGATGGCATTCTCACCAGTCGTTGGTGTCATTATGTGCCTCGCAGTTACTTTATTCATGTCGGTGGACAAAAGCTCGGATTATATCCTTACAAAAATTTCTGATAGGTGAACAGACTCGGAGCCATGTGAGTTCGTCCACTTACAGCATTCAGCTACACTCACATCAGCAGGGTTCCTCTCTTCGACTTATAGACGTCTTATAGACGTAACTGTCTAGAAGTACCTTCGAAGCCCTTTCAAGGGCTCCAAATTTTCAGTTGAAACGAAAAGTAAAGACTAACAACATGGTCATTAGGGGCGCCCCGGCAGCCGCTCTTTTGATCCTTTATTCCCACTCCGGTATCGTTTTTAATACGTGACCGGAAAACCTAACCAGCCGGTCCAGACGGCCGACAGACGAGCGTCTCGCAGCTCTCCGGAGAGTGATGTCACTTCATGGCACCGCATGAGGCCGACCACTTCTGCCTTCCCAGCAGGCGAGGGGACGGACCAGTGGCCTCGCCAGCAAGTTTTGACAATGCAGCCCACGTCTTTGCTGCCTTCTCATCGTGAGACCAAATCATTCAGGGAGCGGAGGAAACTACGCCATTTTCACTACAACCCTGACATACAAGCAACGCGCGGCGCCTACCCAACACCTTTCTTTTTTTTTTTGCTTCAGTTTCTTCTTTCCGATAAAAAGCGGTAAATGAGTCCTCCATCTCGCCTGCGCGGTGACCGACAAAACGCGAAGTATACGAATAAAGTTAACACTGCACTCTGTGAGGGCAGCGGAGAACTAGGCGTGAATTCCAACCACTTCACGTTCCTTGAACTGCGCTGCGAATGAGTGCTTTAACATGTAAGCGCCATCAAATTATTTTTCCCGCAAGGGCCAGGCGTCGATCCCGCGAGCTTGTTCTCAGTACGATATAATGACGTCATAGCTCCCTAGCTGTGCCACCGGTGCTGCAAGTATGGCGGTTTTGGAGCTATTACTGAATAAATTAAATGTCTACTAAGAAGTGGAACGGTTACGTTGTAAGTGGGTTTTTACCAACACTGCTCGGTTCACGCTTTCAGCATAGCGGGAGCAACGGCTCCGTGAGAGGTACCTGCTAATAACACGTTTGGCGAACCACAGAGTCGAATGGGGCCTCCCTCTTGAATCCGCGCGTCAACGCGGCGGCCCAGTTAGCCGCCGCGGCACCCATCCCTGGAGTGTTTCTAGACTTGAGAACCTCCGCATCACTCAGCCCAATGGAAGCGCGCTTAGCCTGACTCATCCCGAAACAACCTTGGAACGACGTCGCTGTGGAGGCGGGCACTGACTGAACGGATGAAGTATATGGTGGCCCGTCTTGCCCAGATAGAGCGTCCCAGGTCGGCTAGCAAGGACTCCAGGAGGAACAAAAAAAAAATCGCATCGTTCACGGCGCGCAATGGGTGCTGTCATCCGGATTCGCCCCGTCCTAGGGCGTCTCAAGCGCTATGCCGGGCTGCATCTCACTCCTAACTCCTTCACCTGATGTGTTGTGCGCCGGCATACCTCACCGTGTTTTCGTATCCAAGACGAATGGCTTAACTGACGACTCAAAAGGAAAGGAATGGATAAGTGGTTCGGTGTATTGCAAGCTAGCTATTTGTTTTCACTGCACTTTCGTCAGGACGCCCCGATCAAAATCCGCAGCCCTTGACCAGCCATGTTTGCACTGCACTGTGGATCATCAATATGGCATAGAAGGGAGCCTCGGATTCAGCATGACCGTGACCTCCGCTAACGCAGTGCTGTGCGTTAACCTCTTTCCTGCTCCCTCCTTAGAGTTGGCAGATTCGGCCTTGAACCCCTTTTCATGCGCGGGACCACCCAAAAACCGAACACTGCTGCTTCTTTCAGATTCAGCGAAGCAATCTGTCTGAGTTCGCGCTCTGCCGCGCAACCCGCCAAAAGCAAACATGCCGACGTGCGCACACAGTGTCTACTGACTATTCCTTCCACGGCGCAGCCCTTGCGCTACCGCCTGGCTCCATCTTTTCACCTTTTCAAACCTGTACAAGCACCTTGATCCCACACACTCTGGAGGTCAAGCTCTCCGTGGGTTCGCGGCGAGTTAGGCGATACCAAGAAGCCGCGGATTTTCCCGGCACATATCGCGCTTTGTTTCTTCTTCTCCACCTCAGTCGCGGGCGTCTCGCAGTCTGAAGGTTCCGCTCGAAGGGTTGCGAGATGCACCAGTCAGAACAGCCTCGCCACCGAGTGCATCCACCGAAAGACGGCGGCGATGTCGTGTCCTGAGAAATCTGCCGGCTCCTTCATCCTGATACGCTGGGCGCTGCTAAGATAGTAGAGCGTAGCGAAGAATAAAAAGAATGCTAAGTAAGGGGCTCGGGAAGTGTGTTTGTGTGTGTGTGTGGGGGGGGGGGGGGGGGGGTGCTAGAAGGGGCTCTGCTCTAAAGCTTCAAGTTGTCAGGAGGTGGCGTCACTGTAAGGCTCGTGTATTTAAACTAGCCGCGAAGAGCTACGGCAAGGAAAACCAGTCGAGTCAAGGGAACCTCTTCTTTTATGCGACCGTTCGCAGCTTCAAAGCCGCGCGCCCACCTCCACCACCGCCGCGACGAGCTTCTGCGTCTTTGCTCTTCTTGTTCTCTGGAGGCGGTGGCATCCGCTCACTCACTGGGTCGTGAACCCATGGGCAACAACAGCAGCTCCCCTCCTTTCCGAATTCATTGCTCTCTTCGAGGAGCAAGCTTTCTCCGAACGCAGTCCTCGCAATGCCTCTTACCGACGTTACAGCCGCGCCTTGTGCAACGAGCGAAGAGATAGCACAAGCCACTTTTCACTCTGCCTTTCAGCGCTGATTTAGTGCGATACGGCGGTTCTTAATGCCCTCGCCCTGATCTCGAGACTCGTTTGTTGAGCGCTGCCAGCGGGGAGCGGATCGAGGCGCCTTATAACGAGGACAACTTTCGGCGGCCATTTTGGCCATCGATTATCGCGCTTAACCTCATTCATTACGCATTGAGCGAACTCGTTCAGGCGGCGAGCAGAGAGTTCCTGGAAGCTGTAACAGCTGGCTCCCTTCCTCGTGGCATTAAATTGTTCGCTTTCATTCTGGACACTTCTTTCTACTGGCTTTGAGCAGCACACAAGGTCTACTCGCTCGCGCACCAAGCGGGCATAATTCTTCGCCTTTTCATGGCTCCAAACTCTTCTTGATTTCTATCACCCATCAGGTAGCCTTCTCTGACGCTCGTACTATTTCCATTTTCTAGTTACTTACTGTTGTAAAATTAATGCTACTCGAAAAAATCTCGGCCGTACCGTTCTCGTCTCTCCTCTATCGTCATTTACACCCGTTTCCTTTCATATTTTTCTGTTAGATTTTCGGTTAGCGTCGACTCAACAATCACTGACAGACGTCGCATAAGCAACAGACTACTGCCGAAATCCTTATGCGGAGTCTCGCGGCATAACGATCTCCAAAACATCGCGGAGCTTTTTTTCTTCTTCTTCTCGCGAGAACTGCAGTAAAGCTCTTTCCCCCGCTTTAATGCACGCCGCCTCTCGCAGAACGCTGCGCGGGTCGTCACCAATTACGCCACATTCCCCCCACACTCGGGGGGATTTCTCGAAAATGCGTCGTCGTCTCCCTCGCTTTCTCATTTTATAAACTATGAGAGGAAAAGGGACAGAGACGGCAGGCAGAAAGAGTCCTCCGACTCTTCTCGAACGGAACGAGGAGAGCCGAGAACGAGAAGGCTTTCCACGGGCTTATAATTTCCTCCTCCTTTTCGTTCGTTCACCGGCCCGCGCCTGCGTCGCGGTTACGACAGCACGAAGAGCGAAGGGGCGCTCGTTGGTTGAATCGCGTGCGTGTGCCACCACAGGCAGCAGCAGCAACACTCCTCGTCGTCGACGCCGCTGCTTGTGCACTGCTCCTTTTACGCCCTCGTTTTCATCGGCGGCGCGACGCGTGACTCTCGTAGCAGCGCCAGCAGCAGGGAGCGCATCAACGCGCGACAAGCGACGAGCTTTAAAAAATTCAACGATGCTTGTCTTGGAGGAAGTGCGGATGAGCATGGCCATACGATCGTCCTCGCGCCGCCGCCGACGACCGTCCGCACGGCACTCACCACCGGCGGCGACGCAAGGACGTTGGCCGACGTCCACATTCCGGAGCTCCTCGACCCTCGTCGTCATCGGTCGAAACGAGAGAGCGTCCGCCAGAGCTCTCAGGGAAGAACGAGGTGGGGGAGGGTGGGACGGAGGTAGCTGCGGCGCAAGCGCGGGAACAGCGCGCAGCTGAGCAGCTCAGATGCGGTCGCTGAATTGCGGGTCCAGCGGCGGACGATGAGGCGTGCAGGCCTGCTAGCGGATTGCGTGCCAAGGCCCACCGCGAGGCGATCCGATCGCTGCCGATTATTGTGTATCGCCTCCAGTCGAAGACCGGGACGATGGCGGTCACTGCTGACCTCCCCCGTTATCCCCTCCCCGCCTTTACGCACGCTTGTTGTTGATTTCCCCGACAGGCTTGGCACACGACGAGCTTCACATCGTATGTGCGTAACGGGCAGACACGTGCGTGAAGATGTAGGCAGAGATGCAGGTTTCGACGGAGAGTTGGCGACAAATATCCAGCTGGTATAGTGAATAAAAAGGAACGCAGCCAGCGCGTCAGCGTTCCGTTTGTTATTGTATCGACACAGTCTAGTCGCCTCTGCACCCGCTTTTTTCGAAATAGCGAAAAAGCTATAGCAAATCGGTGCAGATTTACTCTGACGAAGAGTTGGTTATTTTAGGATGAAGCGATGTTTCTCTTCGTTGTAGGTTCGTGACTCGGTGACACGTTGCAATGAGCGTAGAGGACACGCCTGCTTCAAACTATAATACACGTCTATTTACTGTTAATACTCGGCCGCTGCAGGTGACCCGCAAGGAAAACTTTCTAACCAATCTAAATGTTCAATGGTCGGAGGCTCGTGGAATCAGGCCTGAGCCTTCCGCGGACGAACCGTACCGTTTGGGCTCCGCTGCCAACCAACCTATACGCACGCGCGCAGGCATGCATATAATCACATTCGCCAAAACAGCTTGGCCAATCAGGGCCTTTCGCTTCCCTCCAGAAAAAAAAAAATATGAAAACACCCGCGCAACTCCAGGGCGCAGCCGCCAATTTCAATGCTCGGAGAGACACCAAGACAATACCCGCGCGATCAGGTCCGCCGGCGCATGAACACTATAGCTCTAGCCAAGCTGTGGAAGTAGCTCGCGGAATTGGTTTCTTTTCCCACACACTCCAGGGCTGCTGGAACCCAAAGTCTGGAAGTATTTTAGTGGATGTAGCGTGGGCGTCTCAGCCTGCTTTAACATCACACCAGGCATTTCCAAAGAGTTTCCGCAATTGCCAGTGTCAAGTACAAATGAAGAAACAACGCAACAACGATACGTGCCTTGTTTCGCCATAACGATCGGTGATTTTACCAGTGCACTTAGAACAGTGTGGTGGCTAGGAATAACATTGTCTTATTAGTGAGACACTCAATATGTTAAATGAAGCTCCTTGCAGAGTGACTTTTAAAAGTCGAAATCCGAATATAGTCAAAGAAACAGGCGTATTACGTCGCTAACATCGCTGACGCTACATCGCATGTAGCCATGTTGAATGTACCGTTTCCTTTGCATGTTCTTTTGCAACATACCAGCGCTGGTTAAAGCTCTCACAGTGCACTTGCCAAAGTAAACGAACATTCATACTGTTTTCTTGGCTACATGTACGTACGTACGTCCGTTATTTCAACACAGTACCATAAGTAGCGAGTAGCCGGATGTGTAAAGCTAAAACAGGCACAGAGGAAGTCTGGCAACAAAATCTCGCTTATAATAAACCAGGCTTACGCGACAGGTTATGTTATCCGATTATTCACACTACTAAACTGGCGGGGAGATAGCTCGGGCATTAATTTGAGGCTTGAATTTACGAAAATGGCACGGCAAAATTGTATAGAAAACAATTTCCAGCCTAAACTCCTTTCCATATGCGCGTTATATAATATAATATAATATGATATAATTTAATATAATATAATATAATATAATATAATATAATATAATATAATATAATATAATATAATATAATATAATATAATATAATATAATATGGCACGCACGCACACACACACACACACACATATATATATGTGAAGGAAAGAAGCCAATAGTCGGCGAGGCCAAGGAAAGCATTGGGTATTGTACATTGTCTTTTTTTTTTAATTTTTACTTCGATTATCACATAAATTAATTATGCAATCTGTTTAGAGGAAAGATGATTCAGCACAAAGTAAGAGAAAACAATGTGCCGATGGTGGGAACCGAACCCACGACCTCCGAATATCGCGTCCGGTGCTCTTCCAACTGAGCTACATCGGCCGCTATCCCCGCTGCTACTTTCTTGGGTATTAATGTTGTCCGTATACGAACCTTGAGAGTGTTCATATATATATATATATATATATATATATATATATATATATATATATATATATATATATATTTACAGCTGTGAGCTATGAAAGTTGGCGGTATATATATATATATATATATATATTTACAGCTGTGAGCTATGAAAGTTGGCGGTATAGGAATAAAGTCAGTTCCTGAAATATGAGGCAAATAGCTATAGTGAATATGCGCACTCAAACGCATCTTCCGGGTACTGTGTTCCGGGCGGCTGGCCTGCACGATTCGAACAAACCTGGACTGCAGCTGTTTTCTCTCGCGCTGGTGACCTACACTCACGGGCCGTGCAGTCCGGTTTTTGAAACGCCAAATGTTTTTCACAAATTACTTCCCGTCTTGTTCCTTTTCGAAATCAATCGCTTCCCACTAACCGAGAGCCTTATTACAACCAAGTCTGGCGCAACTCCGCTCATTATTTTTTTTTCTCTTCTTGATGCTCTTTTTTTTTTTTTTTTTTTTTTTTTTGTCAGGGCCGAGAAATAATTTGGACCGCGACGGTGTAACCGTTAGGAAGCGATGCGCTGCAGAGACTTTAATAATTAGCGTCCGCTTCATGTAACCGAGTGAGCTTCGGCTCGAACTCTAAAATGCTTGCGTTCTTCTCCGCCCTCTCCCCCCCTCCCTGCTATCCGGCGCCTTTATTTTCAATCGAGAGGAGGAAAACAAAACAGAAATACGTCGCTTCTTCTCACGTGACTTAGTGACTGCAACTTGTTTCCCCCCTGATTAAGAGAAGGCACGAAATTAACAGAAATGTATTGGAAGGCGAAGATATACTAGAGAGATTGGGATGGGTATCGGTTAAGGTTTACGCCAAGTAAGGAGAAATAAAAGAAAGCGGCGTAAAGGGGGAAAAAAGCCTCCTCGAAAACCGGCGGCAGCTTTCGGGCAGCAACTACACTGGCCGGCCCAGAGAGCGAGCCTTTTAAAAAATTCAGCGACGCTTGTGTCGTGGAGGAAGTGCGGGTGAAGGCGTAGTCGCTAGAATTAGCGAGAGAAATAACAAAAAAAAAAAGAAAAAAAATTACGGGGCGAAAAAGAGACAAAAGTGCGCGTTGCAATCTCGCACTGGTGCGTTTTTTTTTTCTTTTTTTTTTTTTTTAACCCCGTTGCTGGATCCGTGTAGACGCCGGCGGCGGACAGTTGGGCTCGTTCCTTATTGTTTTCTTGTTCGTATACTGTTTTTCCAGATGGTAACGCGAAGTTATGCGCATTCCCGCGTTCCCTTTCTTCTTCTGCTTGTTCTTCTTTCTCGTTCGCTTTCTCCTCTCCAAGCTTCCTTGCGTTGTTCGCTTGATTTCGCAGCTGAGGCAGGGAACGGGAACAGCGGAGCGTTTCTCCGCGAAACGCCATGGCACGCGTTTTCGGTCGAAAAGAAGTGAATAGAAGTAGAAAAGAAGACAGCAGGAAGCCGAGTGCTTTTGATGGCGACCACTGGAGCCTGTATACGTCGCGGAGTCCGCGCGATTTCGTTGTTGGTGCGGGAAAGCTGTACACACCGCTACAACGTGTATAAGCGAGTATACCTTTATATAGTTTTTCTTTCCTATTAGTCTTACTACTACTTTTCTTTTATATAACGGATGACGGCATCGCGCGCTTCGGCGAACACGATTTTGCCAGTTAGCGTTAGTCGCGTTGCATCTGCGTGCCGGCTTCTTCACCTGGCGTGTTTTACCGCTTTGAAGCTTATAGCTAAACATAGCGCTGATCGCTCGGCAGGGCGTGCGCGAGAACAGTTTGCGCGCGCGAGAACAGAACGCGGGTAGAATATGAAATTAGGGCTGGCTGTGTGTTTTGGTGCCGTCGCGAGGCTCCTTAAGCGCTGAGTGTGCTTCGTCTTGCAAAAAAAATGCGTGCACAGTAAGAAGCAGGCAGAGCCGCGAACAAGACGACATTAAAAATCGCTACGGAAATGCTCCACTGAATACGCGGGCAGCCTATAAAACCACTGTGCCCCCCCCCCCCCCCCCCCCCCCCCCCATTTTTCCCCTCCCTGCTCTCCATCTCTGTCACGTTGTTTCCGAATGTGATCGTTGATTTCTTTTACTGTGAAGCTTATAATAGTTTAGCGGGTTATATATCGAGATTTGCGACGTACTTATCGGGGTTTTTAATCGCGTCGAATAGACGGTCTGAATCGCCTTCTTACGACTCGAAGAATATTGCTGAGTCGACCGCTTTCGCCGCGACACATGCTACCTGTAAAAGGAGACACCGCTTGATTGGATAGTAAGTTGATGGTTCATAGAAAATTACTGTGAGTGGCGGCGATTCCCTTCGAGCTTTGCGGTGGCAATCATACCAAGAAGCATCTGCTCGAGGCTGCGGATGGGCAGTATATATGCTGTTTATAGCAACGTGCCAGTTTTGAACTAAAGATAGTAAAATTGTCATGCGCTATACGTAGATGAAAAGAGAGTCGTCGGGTAAGAAGCGGGTGCAACCACTCACTCTTTTCAACCTTTATAGAGTTTATTTGCGCGTGATTGGATGACACCGTGGTTTCCTGCCATCTGTTATTGTTTGTTTGTTTGTTTGTTTGTTTGTTTGTTTGTTTTTTCGCATGCATTCTTTCTTCTTTTTGGTTCGCCCTTTCATCTCTGTGCAAACCACAGTCCGTCTCCAGTGGCCTTACAATTAATTACACGCATATGGCACTCGTTTCGCTATTTGTAGATTATTTTATATTACATCCGCTGTGTGACGTAACACTGTGACTGCAGATCTGTAGCCACAGCAGTGTGGTCACGACGCACATCGTGAAATCAGCATAATTACGCTGGTAATATGTCCAGTGTTCTCAACGTTCCTTGTGAGCCACGATTGCGAATCGTGTGTCAGCGCACGTTAAGGATCCCCAGATGGTCGAAATTACTCCGTAGCCCTCCACTACGGCTCCTCTTTCTCTC
This sequence comes from Amblyomma maculatum, assembly GCF_055883805.1. NCBI lineage: Eukaryota > Metazoa > Arthropoda > Arachnida > Ixodida > Ixodidae > Amblyomma > Amblyomma maculatum. The sequence continues at coordinate 89,628,044 of NC_139347.1, forward strand.
TTTCCACTTTAACTCCCACCTTTCTCCCTTCCCTTACGGCGTGGTTCAGGTGTCCACCGACAAAGTGTGACAGATACTGTGCCTTTCCCTTTCCGTGAACCAATTATTATTATTATTATTAGCCGTATTGCAACAAAACAGCCAAAGAAATTACCAAGAACGACTTGCACCTTTAAGTCATCCAAAAACTGCCATGCTTGATATGGCAGCAAATTAATATAATTCAGTTTATTAACGTACGTCTTGTGACCACAATTCACCGCTCCCGTGAGCTTTTGACACGCATAGTTATAAGGCGCGATCTGCAAACGAACAGCTTCGTATGAAATGTATCGAAGTTTGAAGCTTTGCAGAGATTCATTATCGAAGATATATTCAGTGAGCATAGTGGATGGGTGAAAAAACAATAACACAAAGTTCACATGCGGCAGAAAATCCCAGACGGCTCTTTGTAAGGTTACCCACTTTTCTTTCCCTGAAAAAGTCGTAACTTCCTGTTTATTTTGTTAATTGCTGCTGAACAGAACATCATTGTAGCGCTTCCTCAGAAAGAATTGTCGCACTTTTTGTAATAAAATGTAATGCTTATAACACCCAGAACTCGTCGAAATATTAGCCAGCCGCGGTCATAGATAGGCTGACGACATCTGTATATACGTGTAATATTTTCAAGAAGTGTATTTTCTTTCAAGGCGCTCTATTAGGTCAGGCCCGTAAATTAAGACCGACCTCGTCATCTGCGATGGCACCGCTATAACAATGTTTTCGTCAATACAATGGTGGCGGGAGCGCTGCAATGCCATTTGCGCTACACAGTTTAGGGGCAATGAAAAAATGACTGTGGGAATATAACGCAGGGAGAGGGGGCTCAGGCGCGCACCAGCGCGCTCTTCTGCGGCCGGAGCCATTTGATTGAGTCGCGAGAGGCTGGTCCCTTCGGTAACGCTAGATCCAATCAGCGCCGCGTCAATCAATAGGTGGAACAAAGGAGCCGACGGCAACATCCGCCGGAAGCGGATAACGCGTCGCCCTCCCGAAGGGATTAACAGCCGCTTCCGGGAGCGCAAACCAGAGCGGTCGGAGGCTCGCGTCAGGACGTCATGCCGCTCCGCAGTGCGCCCACTTTCCTTATTTTGCAGGAGAAAAATAGAAAGAATAGTAGTACTCTGGGTGTTGACCACCAACAGCGAACATAGTAGGGCCACAAATAGGGATAATCCGGTGACATTTTAAAAGCCTTAGTACATGGAGGGCCTGCCAAGTATACTCTGCCATTTTCTCTTTTGTTGGTGGCAGTGATCATGGCGAAAATCAAGGTGCCAGCGTTCTGTGCGGTCAGTACATGTTAAGGAACCCCAGATGGCGGAAATTCCCGGAGCCCTTCACTACCGCGTCTCTCCTAGTCTGGGTCGCTTTGGGACGTTAAACCCCATAAACCGAACCAGCAGGCTATGTAGGTGCACGTTCACTGTCAATGGCCGCAATTCGCAAATAACTCGATAAATAATCTGCGATTGATCCAGCCGTGATCATTTTCGACCATGTTCACTAGGTAAACGTATATTCTTCTACCTGCCGTGTATGAGAACCACGGCGTCAGGTCTGCGCGCGGAACAAACTTACTTCTAGGCGCTTACAGCAGAGAACTCTAATTTTAAGCTCATTGTATAAAACGGCAGACGAGATTTATTGGATATTTGTTATGTTTTGTTTAGCATTGGTAGATAGATCCCCTGGTACGCATTGGCTTTACCTATGCGCCATAAAACCCAGCACATTCCTTTAAGCGAAGAAGTCAAATGGGCTCAGGGTTCGTAAATTCACTTTCTCTAACGGCCCGAGAATGGGGAGAGAGAAAAGAGGCCGCAGCCTTGCTGGAATTTGCGTGCCCCTTTTATGGTTAGGCACAAAACACAGAATGCGACTGAAAAAATAAAGCGCATGTCACATGTAGTAGAACTGATTCGTGGGAAACGGGACTGAGTCGCGGCGGTGCGCGCTTGGAATTCGGTAAGTTCGCATTTCCCCTCACTCTTTGAGACGGCGCACAACAATGCGTGACCTCGCAAAGTAGACGAACAAGGCGAAAAAAAAATCGCTTCTGTCCACTGTGCGTGCCGTTCAAAGAAGTCACACAGTGGAAGAAATCGAGAATGGCAGCTGCTTCACCTTCGCCACGTAACTAGACCTCCATGCAATGCATACCCGCCCAATACGACCCAGTGAGTCTACCTGCCTACTATTGTTTTCCCACACCAGTCCGGGGGCACATTGATTGACTGGTCGGAGCGCACTCTTTGTAATGGTTCCACAGATGGTCTTGCGATGCCGCGGCGCCACTTAGTTGGTCACTCGAAACATTGTCTTTTCATCGGAGCGTTGGACTTCAAAGCTTTTGCGTCACCGACGACTCGCTGAATTCTCGTGGGAACTTATCAGACGGTCACATGATTTTCGACTACTGACGCCGACAGTGAAGGCGACTTCAGAAACTGCTGCTGTGTGCTCACTGTTACGTGATTTCCTTTCCTTGTGTACATCAGCGTCGGTGTCGCAACCAGATCGTAATGTGCGACATTTTTCTCGCGATCTTCCAAAAGCGCTTCTCGAGGCATTTCTCCACACGCAACTATGGCGCACAAGTTAACTGCCTAGAGGTGCGACCCGCTTTAAACACTCGGAAGCTGAGGTAAGAATGATCCGGCAGAAACAAAAGACATCTCTCTTTTTGAGCGATGCCCTGCTGGCATGCGCGCCAGGCAGCGTCCCAGCGAAAGCGGTTGCCGCCGCAGGAGAAGCGACGTCAAGGCTGCGGCCGCTTCGAGAGCGTCGCGAGTGGCTTCGCGAAGGCGAGCCTTGTACTCAACGATGCGGCGCACTTAGCGATCATGGGATTCCGCCGAGCCAGACAACGACAGGCGGCACCGGAATGCGGCAACGACGACCGCACCGACCGGCTCCGTGGCGGATCACCGGTGCATACACAATGGCCGCCTGTGGATGCCAGAGGAGCGCCGAACTCTGTCCGACTGCGCGCGGCTTTTGTGAGGGGACGAAAGCAGCTTCCCTTCCTTAGGTGTCGGCTCGTGGTCATGATGACTCCTTCGTAGCCAGGCTACCAGCCGGGCACAGGAGAGAGCGATTCGAAAGTAGGCCTCACTGGTTCGATATCACCTCGTCCTGCGCGTGCGGCTTCGGCGAAACAATTCGATACGCGCTCGGTCTTGGAATCGAAGCATCGGGCGAACTTTGACTGCACTTACGAGGAGGCCGCCAGGTCGGTCGGTCGGTCAGTTCTGTGTCAGGATACACGTCTACACACGTTCTGTATCTAAATATGCGAGCAGATATTAAACTGCGCTGCAGTTTGCGACCATTCAACAAGCGTATAACATCAAGGGGCCGACAGCTACTCGACTTGAAGATAGCAAGCAGCAAGGCTGTCGTTTAATAGTTCTTTTGTTTGTTTGTTGTGTTTTTGTGTTCTTAACACTCAATTTGCGCGTAAATTTCAAGCGTAAAGGTGATGAAATGAGGCAGACGAGGCAGGCGGATGCCCTCGAAAGCCACAGGCCACCACAGCCCGCTTAAGAAACCAGCTATGTCCCGTCTTCCTGTTTAAGGCGACCACGTTAAGGGCCCCGCGCCGCAGTAAAGCTAGGGTCGCCGTCGGCGCGTCGTTGACCGTGCCGGATTTATCCTAATTTGTTGACGAGGTCATGACGTCACACAACAGCCACGTGACCGCACGTGGAAATTTCAAACACATCTCAACGCTCACGTTCAGAGTGACATCACGCATGGACTGAAAGGGATTAAAACTTGACATGTAACGCGAATTAAAGGTCTTCGCACGTCTGAAACCATTTAACTTTCTCCATTCACTGATTGCGCCGAAGGAAATACTTCATGAAATTTTAGTAGGATTCGAACCCACCACCCTTGTGTTGCGAGCAGTACATTATATGGACTAACTAGGTCATGCAAGACGGTGCGCAACTTTGGAACAAGCGGAGGTTTATACGCATGTGAGGTCTTTCACGTTTCATCTTAAAATTGTACGCTAATGAGCATATGTATATTTAGAGGAGATGACAGGTCGCTATCGTGTCGTGTACGTGCGTGAATGCGTGCGCGTGTTAGTGATGATGAGTGAGTGAGTGAGTGAGTGAGTGAGTGAGTGAGTGAGTGAGTGAGTGAGTGAGTGAGTGAGTGAGTGAGTGAGTGAGTGAGTGAGTGAGTGAGTGAGTGAGTGAGTGAGTGAGTGAGTGAGTGAGTGAGTGAGTGAGTGAGTGAGTGAGTGAGTGAGTGAGCGAGCGAGTGTGCCCTTTGCCGCTGCCCTTTACGAAAATGCATATCGCCCTTCCACCTGGTGTCGTTTTCGTACAGCCTCCTGTCACCAGCATATGATAACGGCGTACTCATGCGAAACGTATGCGCGCCTGTTCCGATCTAGCACCAGTTATTACATAGCAAACATTGCGCGCGGGGCTGCACTTGATTACACACATACGAAACGAAGGAAACCACTGGACGCACTCAGAAGTGACTGCAGGCCGTGAATTCCTTTGCTTTCCCCGCAAGTGCCGCGCGCTTTTCATCCGTTTCCTCGAGGCCTGTAAGGTGGAACGGCCCCGAAGGCCTCGCAAGGTTGACTGCGGCTTGGCGGTGCATCAGCTCGTTTCCTCCGCTCGCTCCTAGGCCGCCCGGTTATCGGGCAGTGAGGGGTTTGGCTGCGTGGAAGCGAAGTGTGATGACGAGGTTGCGAACACTGACGGATCAACTCAGTGGATCTTGTCTCGTTGGCAGAGCAGCGCACGCGCGCGGCGACGCAGAGACGCAGCGAGGATCATTTTCGAAGACGGATAGGCGGACCTGAAATGCTGTACTGCCGGCGAACGACACCTCGACGCTGTCAGTTGGAGAAACACAACATAGATGGATGTTTTTGTTGGGGTACTTGTATAGGACATCCGCACGGAACTTTCGCCGCTGCCACACGTACCGACGTCGCGCAAACCTTTTCGCACATTCCAGCTTTTCACACTCATCCGCCGACAGCACGAGCTCATTCCGTGAAACTTGTTCTGCCGACGAAGTGAGTCATGCCTTCATTAGGTGATGCTCGTTGACATTTTCATTTCTTATTTTTCCCCCTCAATTTCTACATGAGAATCTCTTTCACTTTTCTTTTTATTTTGACGACAAATCCTCAGCGCTGTCGCATGCGCCATTGGGCTTTCGCGCGCATTGACCTGCACGCCTCTGCATGTCTCGTGTTCGCTTTCCGTTTTCGCATCTGACCTCGTTTGGGTCTCCCACACGGTGATGCCCCCTGACATACGGAGGAAACTCAGGGACGTGTGCAAATAGCGTCCCGTGTCTCTCTTTTCTTTTTCTATTCACCAGGCACGCAATTCGGAGTGAAAGAGTCGCTGTCATTGCTACTCCAAACCCAAGTTTCCGGGAATTAGGGACCACTAGGCCCTATTTCCCTCATTGTATCTCTCGCTTTGCGGAGCCCCCTAGGAAGGCGAAATCACAGAGTAGTGGTGAACTCAATCAATATACGGAAAACGTTGAAGTAATACTCTTTGGCGCCGCGAGGCTGCTGGCCAAACGTACGCGAGGACACGAAGAGCTCGTACATTTTTCACGATAAGTGAAATGGTGTGATTCGGGGGAATAAACGGGGGAACGCGATAGCGAGCAGTGGTTCACGGGGGCTGCGACACGCCGACGCACGTAAGGGCGACTCGGGGGGGGGGGGGGGGGGGGAGTCGTCGCCGGGGATCTTCACAGTCGCGGCGGGCGATCCGTCTAGACAGGAGACCATGCAGGCTGACCCAAAACGAAAGCGAGAACCACGCGTGCAAGCAGTGACTCTCCCCTGGAGACGTCGGCGTCTACCGCGAACGGCTGCCGCTGTTCTTGCTGCTGATGCGGTTTGCCGAAGCCTAGGTAGTCACCATCGCAAGGCCGAACGGCACCGTTATACGAGACCTTCCTCGATCGGCGGCCCTGACCCCTGCCATCCCCCCCGCGCCAGATGAATGGTCTCTGCCGGCTTTCCCGCTCTGCAACGCGGCGCGTGTGCGCCTGACGCCGTTGGCCTAGCAGCGGCGGTACGTATATATGGTGTGTATGCAGTCACACACCGGCTGTGGTCGCTACAACCCGGATACGATGCTTTCCTTCTACGCTATATTTCGTTTAGCGTTTCGGAGAGCTGCGGGAGAGCTGACCCGACAGAGATACCCGTGCGGACTCTAGGAGAGGCTGGCCTTCTAACGTGCGCATGTCGACGCTGAGAAAGGAGCGAGACCTACTTCGGGGAGTGTTTTAAAACTGAAAGGCGTCGCTGAACAGAACTCATTTCACACACAATGTGTCAGGAAAACAGTATACACTTTTTTATTGATTTTTTTTTACACCTTGGAGTTTATTGTGTCATTAGTAATATCGAAAGTTATCCTCAAGCTGCTAAGTCTGGAATCTAAGGGCCCGCGATGACCCGAAAACATGACAGTGCCGAAAACAGTATTTCCAAGACATTTCTCTCCGTTTCTCTTTTCTTTCTTCCGGGGTACCTTCGTGGATATATATATACCAAATTTAGGCTCTGGTCAGCGTCCGACGACTGCAGCGAAGAACAGCGCATACATTTGACATTGCCACCTCAGAATGTCAGCGCATTACCAAAGAGCCAAGAAGAAAAAAATACAGGAGGTGCGCTTAAGTCTTCTTACTTGCGGGAATGCAAAACCATTGCGAGTTCTGCAATACTGCCTGGTGGATTCGCCCAAAGCTAAGCTCGCGGACCTCGCCCGCATTCGCCCAGATGGCGTATGTGTATGGAGCATTTACCTAGGTTAGATGAAGAAGCGGTGCAGATGGAACATGAAGACGACGATGTTCACTGTATAGCGCGAGAGTGTGTTGCAGTTTTAAACGAGGCGTGACCGGCTGAGGCGGTAGTATATTGCTCTCGTGTGTGGACCAGGGAAGGGGATCTGCTCGTTCTGACGCAAGTTCGAAACTCAGTCGCGGCAATGTTTACTTTCTCTTAAGTGTCAGTGTGGACACACTTTCTCGACTCGCTCTGGCGACACGCTTCGTCTACACTTCCTGTACACGGCACACATGACGAGAACTGATTTCCCAATGAAAGCCTTTCACCACTAATACGACTGGTTCAAATATCAATGACCTCTTAAGCAGTGCTAAATTGTAGGGGGTTGAAGCATGAATTGAAGAGCGAATTCTGTTAAGCATGGTTTTGCATTGGTTTACATGGTTTGATTGGTTTGATATTCATAACTTTTATCAATATCAAACCATTCTGTTAACTATAACTTTTCAAATTATATAACGATGATGTGAGGTCACTGCTGCCGCCGTTGACATTTCCCTCCTCCTCCTCTCACCGCAGCTATTGGCCTTTCCTTCAACGTCCTCTAGCATCCTACGCTATACGGTGAGAATTATAGATGCGTTCTCAGGAGGTAGGCATTGAGTAGTGGTTAGCTTTACGTGAATAACGAATAAAACTTTTCTAAAGCACGTACTGGTGTTTATCGCAAGTCGAGAAAAAATGCGCGCACACATGTGCCCATAGCATCGTAGCCTAAAGTAGTAATAAAGGACTAATTACTCGCTGACATCCACATAAGCGCAGCCATACGGCCACAAAGGAAAGTTATATAACTTTCTGAAAAACTTCGTAGTGACAGAAAAATTCGTCCTGATACGGGAATCGAACCCGGGACCGCCGCGTTACCATGGGCAGTCGCTCTATCAACTGAGTTAACCAGGATGGCCAGCGATCAAATTACTCCCTTATTACAAATCTACGCCACCTTAGGGTATTACCCTAAATATTCGACCAACAGCGATCTCGCTTCGAGTTATTGACCAATTCGCAATTGCCCTGCAATCTGATTAGCTGGCCGTCCTGGTTAGCTCAGTTGGTAGAGAGACTGCCCCGGAAAGCTGGTGGTGCCGGGTTCTATCCCCGGAGCAGGACGAAGTTTTCTTTAACTACGACGTTTCTGAGAAAGCTGTATAGCTTTCCTTTGCAGCCGTATGGCTGCGCTTGGGTGAATGTCAAAGAGTAATTACTCCCTAATTACAAATCTACTCCACCTTGGGGGATTGCCCTTAGTATTCGCCCAACATCGTAGTCTTTCTGTATTCAGTTTCAGTGGCAGTGCATGACCGCTCTCGCTTAGCTTAAACATAAAACAACTAGCAGGGAGTTGTAGGACGCCCCGTAGTTCCCTCTGCGTACCTAGCTCCTACGGCCTGCGACCCCTCCCCCCCCCTTCTCCTCCCTTGTAAGAAGAAATATCAAAAGCAAAAGAAAGAATGCGCGCGTAGTAACCTCGGTTCGCTTCCTCGACCACCTTGTCAACACGCCAGCACCATCGCGGCAGTAGCAGCAGCAGCAGGAATAGTTTTGGCGACGCTTTCCTTTCCAAGTTCCACGAATGCCTCCTCGTTCGCCGTCCAGCAACGATAGTGGCGCACAGACAGCTCCTGTTTTATTCTTGACTGTCAAACAAAACGGCTGCGCTCATACGAAAGCCGGTTTGGTGGCGTTGGCCCATAAGAGGAAGCGAGGGCTTTTTGGGCGATGCGCGCTATCGAAGCCTCCGTCCAAGCTCTTTGCCCCGGGAAACTTTCTTGCCGTCGCTTCGACCTGACGATATTTTATTAAACTGCATCAGCCGCCTCATGATCTCTCTGTCCCTCTGTTGGCCTCAAAATAAGACAACAAGATTGTGTCATAGGTTATAGAAAACCAAGGACGTGAAGGCTACGTGAGAGCGAGGATCCTTAACCTTGCTCACTTGTTACAGGACGAGAAATATCACTTGGAACCGGATTCATCCTGCAATAAAGACGCACTGTTGGCCCTTGCGGACAGGTCAAGCAAGAACATAAATTTAGGCAATCTTTATAAAAGTTGTGTTGCTATGATAACATCTGCGAAGTCAACCAAATGACTAAGATCTCGTTGTCTACCACATAATCATGCTTTTCCGAGACAGACGTGCGGGAAGTGCGGCTTGTGTTTGCAGCCACGTTTAGATCTATAAAAGTTATTTCTTCTTTTTTTTTTTTTTGACGCCACGAGAACTAAACTGATCTTTTCGCAGTTTTCTCCTTTCTTATTTCAAATGCTGTAGCTGTTGTCGCACCAGTGCTCAATTACACGCTTCTAAAAACGTAAGCTTAGGTAGTACATTAACCCCTTGTTCTGATTTACGTTCTGGACGACGTCCCATAAAGCTCAGTTATACTTGCGAGCGGGCTAGATGGCTACACGACTCCGAAGACCTCAGGCGCTGCATAGTTATATGTACACAAACACAACACACACACAAGAGATTAAAGCAAAGCGTTCACACCGATGATGTGCTCATCATCGCATCATCGGTGTGAACGTCTTGCTTTAATCTCTCTTGTGTGTGTGTTGTGTTTGTGTACCTATAACTATGCAGCGCCTGAGGTCTTCGGAGGCCCCATAAGTTCTCTGGTCTGGGTCACAAAACGTAACGATGACCTCAAGACGTCGCACTATAAGTTTCCTAATATGCAATCACACACCAAGTATGGGCGTCAGAGACATGAGGTAACCTTGTGTACGGTCACAGATGGCAATTTTCAAAATCACCTGTTTCTTTTCTTTATTTTTTTTGTAAAAGGCTTAATATTCGCATCGGCAATTGATTTCTTCGCTCCGTTCTGTCCATTCGCTAAATCCATTACATAAATTCAGAGACACTAGATTTCGGTCAATTTGCATGGCAACATCGGTTATCGCGACGATTCATCCAGTCGTCGACGCTCGGCACATGGCCCGATTGCGGTGTACCGCGCACATTAATCTGTCCCGGAGCAAGTTAGAGTGGGGCCGCCGCCGTTAATGAGATTCAGACGTGCCCCATTCGACTCAGGCGCAGACTGGACCGAAGCAATGCTGCTGCAAGGGGTTCCCATAGCAGCGACACGGTCTCCTTGCCGACGATTCGACGCCGATAAGACTTCGCGGGCACCGTCAGAGGCCACGGAGCTCCGCGGCCACACGCGACAGGAAGACTCGCGGGCTCCCACGCGAAAGAGAGCGGCTGTAGACGCCAGTGAAAGTAATAGGAGGCGGGTAGCGCGATACTCGTGCATCGCATCCCTTAACCGGGCGCCCGTGGAGAGCGGGCGAAGCCGGAGTGATCCACTGATCCGAAAGGCTCCCCAGCCGCCGGACGTTGGCTTGTGGCGCAGCGGGGAGTCATGAATGCTGAGACCAGAGGCATTCGGACATGACGGCTCCCCGGAATGGCCCCTTTCGCCGTCCGCGTTTTGCGTGGCCGGGTTGAATCGCTCACTGTTCGCCGCAGCTAGCCGCTCTCGTTCGAGGATGTTCTGTTCGGAACTACCGGGCAGGACGCATGCTGACGAACAAGATTTGTGAAGACATGAAGCGACGGTATCGTCGTAACATGCGTGATCGTAAGATGGGAACAAGATATATAGTACTTTTGCTGCTTATGAAGGCGCATTTCTTCGGACTGTCTAGGAATAAGATCTGGGCCTCGGTATTCCTAATCGCCAAACGCAGATATTTATGGCACACTAACAATAACGCCGCTGCCAAACTACAACACAGAGAGCACGCACGCACACACGCACACACATTATATATATATATATATATATATATATATATATATATATATATATATATATACACACACAACTAAAGCCGGGTGTTTGAAACGATGTACATGATATCTTGACGTTCGGAAGTTTCGAACCTGTAGGGATAATAAACGGATCCGTGGCGGTGATAAAACCATGGCTTCGACTCTCAAATCCTGTAGAACATGTAATCTCATTGGGCTGATTTAGTCCTTATATTATACTGTTGGCTGGTTACCTTTATATAAATCACAACTAATAGCTATCGTTCATGTAGCTTTGAAATATCTTTTTTTGAGGGGAGCATTGGTGGCGAATTGTTCATTATAATGATAAGGGCAGCTTCATGCAAACGGAAGGTAACCTCCAGCGTCAGAGGCGTGTCTCGTGCATGGTGTAAAAGGAAATGCATAATGAAGATGTGGAAGATTAGATAGATGAGAAGTAGAAGTGTAATGAAATTACGTGAAACTCAGTGTGAAGAAAACGGTGCAGAATCAAAAGTTTTGAAAATGGGTGTCGGAAACGCTATCACTCCAGCATCGTGAAGAAAGGACGTCAAAAGAAGAAGGCGGCGAGGCCAGTGTATAAGAAGTATTCCTCGCTTGTCATCAGAAACCTGGCCGTCCTTAGATGCTTTTCTCAGGGTACCGCACGAATTAGTGGCTTGTAGTACAAGAATCTTTTCCAACACTGTGGGAGAGATAAAGAGAGAAATGGGAAATTTTAATTATGCACTAACACAATGAAAATGCCGTCGTGGGTCGGCCTGCTTATAGCCCAGAAGAAGCACCGTCGGTGTTAAGAATATAGGCGCTCTTTATAGTATCTTTCTTTTTCTGTTCGATTTCTATTACTATGCTCCTTTTCCACACTACACACGAAGTAAAAGTGAAAACGAGTTGCATCTATAATGCGAGGGTCATCGAAAAGGGATCAATCATTCTGGTGCTTTCGCGAGAGAACTGAGCGATAGGATGCGACATACACACCCAGAAAAAGAAATGATGAGGCCCACCTCAATGCGTCGTCCTCGGCTAAGACACAAAGCAGGCATCGCAATAGGCGATGGGGGCAGTGAAAAAAAAAAGCGACGAGTAAAAGCGTGACAGCTGCGTCACGGGGAGACAGTTGGCGGCGGGGCTGGAGACTCCGGGTTCCCATCAGCTAGAGCAATATACCTGAAGGACGCACTGTCTTTGTCTTGCCCCGCGTTGTCTTTGCCCAGGGGATCACTTCGTGGTTGTTACCGAAGAAAGCGCCGCGCCGAGCGCTAAAAGTTTTATACAGCAGTGGGCAAGGCTGTGCTGTTAGCGGATTCGTAGGGTGCAGCAGCCTTGCATTGGTTCGGCTTTAGGGTACGCATATGCTATCTTTCCGGTGCGGAGCTCGCATGCTGCGGGTTTCCTAAATGTTCGCTGCACACTTTCTAAGGGCGATTTCGTCTACGCAGTGCAACCAGTAAGATCTTGTTTGGTCAGTCTTTAGTGGGTCCGTTGTTTGCTGTTCTTTCTTTGTATCGTGTGTTAATTAGTTGACAACACGACATGTTTAAATGCTTGAAATCGTTATTTTGAGTGAACGTATTTTGTATGATGACATAGCTCATGACAGGAAGTTTGCTGGAAGAAATTCAAAAGAAGAAAACAAAGAAACATAATGAGAGAGAAAAAAGGAGATGGAAAAAGGAAGAAAAGAAAGAAAGAAGGAAAGAAAGATAGATAGATAGATAGAAAGAAAGCAAGAAATAGAAAGTAATGAAGAAGAGAGTGAAAGAGAAGGAAGGGAGAACAGAAAGGAGGAAATAAAGATAGAAAGCAAGCAAGAGAAATGAAGAGAAAGAGAGAGAGAAGAAAGGAAGGAAGGAAAGAGGAAAGAAAGGACGTGAAAAAGAAAGAAAGGTTTGGTTTTGTTTTGGGGGTTTAACGTCCCAAAGCGACTCAGGCTATGAGAAACGCCGTAGTGGAGGACTTCGAAAATTTCGACCACCTGGGGTTCTTGTAGATTCTGCAGTTTTTCAATAAGTCCTCTTCGACGCTCATGTAGGTTTGAATGCTCTATGTAGACACTAAACACTCAGGCGGTCTCTTACACGCACATGGCAGCAGCTAGAAGGCTTGACATTCTCAATTCTTACGTTGAAGGCAACTTTCTCTATCAGCAAGCGGACTGATTATCAGGACCTGCTTGTATCTGTCTGGTTGGGACGCCTCTGATTTTTGCGCGTGATTCATCGGAGATAGAATATGCGGAGGGCGTCAAGATCAGTCTTTTCTACAAACTTAGGTTTCCAGACTCACTTAAGAGTCGGCTGGGCTGTTCCGCGCTCAGGGCTAATAGATTATTGAAAACGCGGACGAAATCAAATCAAGTGACAAGCGTGGGCGATTTATACTGAATCAACATCAGAACCGCTCTAGGTGGCACTGAGTTCTAGTAATTGAGCCTGAGTGTGGGCGTGATTGCCCTCAGAACTGTTTCTATCATATATCCTCATCGACGTCAGACTAGCGACGAGAAGGAAGCAGAGTGCAGAACAAACCCGCTGTTCCACGTTTCAAATGGCCAAAAAGAATAAGAAGAAATCCGCTACCAAAATATCCATGACAGGATGCTTATGGGCACGCCCCCCTCACCCCCCCCCCCCCCACACACACACACACCACAGCTATCGTGCAGTGGTTAGGGCGCTCGTCGACTACTGGGCTGCCGGATCGAATCCCGGCCGCCGCGGCCGCTTTTCGGTGGAAGCAAAAAGCAAGGCGCCGGTGGGCTGTGCTATGTCATGTGCACGTTGAAGAACCCCAGGTGGTCGAAATTTCCAGAGCCCTCCACTACGGCGTCTCCCATACTTTGAGTCGCTTTGGGACGTTAAACCCCATAAACCAAACCATGTGAATTTCTTACACCTTTTACCTGTACCTAAATCACTTACCCTCCCCCTCCTTGCTCGGGTTCGGCGGGTGAGCAACAGGCCTTAGTGATCCCTTTTCTCTGGGGCTTTGTTGTTGTTGACTTTACAACAAATGACACATACCCATACGGAGGGATCAGCCAAGAAATGGGGGGGGGGGAGAGCTTCTCAGATGTATTTTTACATAGCAAAAAAGAAATATGAGCAGTAGTGAAAAGAACACGTAACCATAACGCACTCAACTAAATAAAAGCTCATAACGCACCTCAACACTATGGGGTCCGCAGTGAAGTAGTATTAGTGCTGACCTTAACTTCTCGTCGGGGAGAGTCACGGCAGAGCTGCTTGCTCGCCTGGCATGCATAGAAAACAAACCCTCGCCTATGCGTCTTGTTCACCATAGACGGTGACAAGAAAACGAACCCACCCTTCTGGATGTAGTTCACAAGTGAAGGCAAGCGTTCTGCGTCGGGACGCAGTGAAGTGGGGAACGTTGCCAGTCGGCCTCGTTGACCTGTGATCGGGCCTCCCCGTCACGATCTTGAGGCACCCCACAGGGGGAACCAAGCAGAGACCAGTGGCGAGCCTATTTGCAATTGAGGCCCTTCTCCTTTTCCGCCATGGACTCCTTTGTCCCGGAATCTCTGACCGAATATCACGCGAGCTTCGCGTCTTTCGGCAACTCGGTCCTGTCTCGCTATAGCGCACATGCAGGGACGACAGTGATTCCAGCGGCCGCTGCAGCTCCTACGAATTTCAGGTCTGTTTCAGTTCAGCTGCTAGGGTATCAACAATGTCCATTCAAAGCTTTTAATTTGTCAACAACTGAAATTTCGAAGGCATTCTTGACGCATTCATTCCAAGCTATTTGGCTGCCTTCTGTTGCACTTTAAACTGTTGTCCTTGTTACCTCCCTGCTCTGTAAATTCTGTTGCATTTAAGATACACGTACCCAGCAAATCTTGGAAGGAGTTTTTGATCGTAATTTTTTCACGTATTGTATAACTGCACAAAAAAAAAAAAAACATCCTTTATATCCAAAGACGCTTTCTCGTCAGGCTTTGTGTTGTCTTATTTATCATCGAAGACGCATCCTTTCTATGGCCATAGTTTTCAATGGCAACACTGGCTAGCCCCATTCAGTCCAGGAATCCAATCTCGCCTCAAGCAGCACCCTTACGGCGCCGACTCGCCCGGATGCGCACATGCCCAAAAGCTGACGGCTGATGTCGGATGTCGGATGACCACCGCGATCAAGACACACGATGTGCGCAAGCCAAAGAACAGATGACCGCTGTCTAGGCGGGAGCTGGTGTTCGAATGAAATTGATAATTGCTAATTGCTAACGTATCTAAATGGCGCGACGAGAGAAAACGTCCGCGGCGTAGCAAGAACACTCGGCGCACATCTCCATCAGCGCGATCAGACAAATTTTACATCCGTGTGCACCGCGCTAGATTTTTCTTTTTTTTTTTTGTTTTGTTTTGTTTTTTTCTGGCAACAAAAATTTTGTCGTCGCCATTTTGAATTTCGAATTGGTTTCAAGAAAGCGCCCCCCCCCCCCTTTTTTTTAATAATATTTATATTCCACGAAAACTTCACCAACGGCAGTTCCGGGTGCGTCACTAAAAAATAAAACACAAAAAAAAGAAAGTTAATAAAGGTTTTGTTGAGCGTACAATGCAGCACATAAACTAAAATGCATACGCAATAAAATAGTTTGCTGGATTAAAATTGCTTGCAGTAATCCTCTGATCATTGCAGTTGCGTCTGTCGCGCCGTCTTTAGTACGATATGTTTTAATTCTTAATAGCAGCAAAACCTACCGCGAACACAGCCAGGATGTGGCGGTATGACAACAGTTTTCAAGTTTACGCAAAGATCGCGCTACGAACGCTGCTGATCGATGTATTAATCTCTTTACAGCAAGTAACTTTAATTCAGAAAACCATTTTATAATTGTGCATTTCAGTTTCCATACTGCGCTCTATGCTCGAACAAAACGTAAGGTTGTGTTTTAATTTTGAGTGACGCAGCCAGAACTTCCGTTGCTGGACTTTTCAGGAAACGGCAATACGCATCGCGTACGGTGTGCGACGGTATGTTTTTATATTTGTCGCCATTGATTATGATGATGTTGATAATTACTTCATTGCTGTGGTAACATCTCCTTGTTTTGGCTATAGTTATAGCCACGCGGGATATGAAATTACCGCTTCTTATGACCACTCTACAAAGCGTCGAAGACGTAGCGCTGCTGACCGCGTTTTTGTCAATCACGCGCTTGGCTTCTAGAAGGTTTGACAGATATATAAATTTTACGATTAAAAGTACAACTTTCACGTATTTTACTCTCCGTTTTGTGATAAATGAACACCGCGCATGAACTGCGCAAACTAATGCCGCCCTATTATTTTCAAAGAACTATTCCTTTTCTTTTTTTGCTTTTAACGCGAGTCGCAGCAACACTGAAGCCATTTGCAGTATATATACGAGCGCGCATACTTTTAACGGTATCGAATTTCCCGTAGTCTGGCCTTTTCAAAACGTAACACAAAGATACAACCTTGCTTTGCAACACTATACTGCGATATCGAGTTTTATACATCGGAGACGAGTGTCCTTTTCGCATCCTTTGATCTGCTCCGCCTTTCATATCTCGAACAAAGACTGAAAAGACTAGAGTAACTTGTGCGGCCAATTGAATAGCGGCCCTCGGTAACAGCATTAAAGGACTTCTTCCTATATTTTTTTTTTCCCCTGTCCGCGCGAGAGGTCAGCAAACGGACATTCAGGTGCAAATAAAGCCAATATTCCTCACTCCCCGCGCTGTAACTAAGAACGCCCGCTCCCTCTGCATCACATCGAGTCTTTCCTTCAATTAAACCGAATGGCTTGAGAGAGAACGAAAGAAGGCAAAGTTGCACTCTCGGTAATGAAGCTCACTAAGACAGCGAGTATTTAGAGGCCGCTCTCGTTCTCCTTTTCTCCTGCGTCCTATAGCTCCCCCTCCTCTCCCTCAACGGTGGCTCCCGCTCATAACTCCATGGCCGCCTTCTGCTCGTATTGGGGGACCCGGGAGAGAGGGGGGCGCCGGGGAATAGCGGTGGGAACAATCGCTCGTTATCTCAGCTAATTAAGACCAGCGCTAATTGTACGTGACACTAGGACGTCTTAAGGAGCCACTGGAGAAATGGACGGCAAGGAAAGGGGGCCAGATTCGCGCCTGGTTTTTTGTAAGCTGCAGTCGACACTGCGAGCGTTAATACACACGCAAGACAGACTAATGCGTTGCCGGGACAGCGGGTCTTGCACGTGTGAGTTACTACGATAGCGCTTAGACCGACCTCCTTTTTTTTTTTTTTTTTTTCTGTGCACGTCGGGGACGAGCTGGGGTCCTAGTGTTTCAGAGACAGCTACTATAGCGTCGAGTATGGTGCGAATGTTAGACTCGGTAGGTTAACCACTTCCAGCTATAGTGGTACCTAACTGTGCCATTCGATTGGTATAGAAGCTATAATCTTCATTGGCACTTTGTGTATACAGTGGTAATGAAGATTATTGTTAACTGTTTTTCATTTGTATTTCCAAGACTAATAATTATATAATAATAATAATAATAATAATAATAATAATAATAATAATAATAATAATAATAATAATAATAATAATAATAATAATAATAATAATAATAATAATAATAACAATAATAATAATAATAATACATCAGTATACCTTTAAATAGCAATTCACTCGTGCATTACCGTGCGCAAATTTTACTGCAATGCAACCGAAGGCTTGAATCCCCAAGGAAGTCCGCGTATCCCGCGGAGACGAATCAGCAATAGGTGAGGGGATACTGATGCTAAATGCACAGCCAGCTGTCACCGTTGGCGCTTCTTCGACCCTTCGCTTCCGCGGTTCCTTCCACAGCAGTAACCGCGCACGTTGCTAAAAGAAAATAGAGACCCGTTTGGTAGCACGCGGTCGATGAAATATTGGCGTCACTCGTAATCCCTGATGCCCTCCCGGCCACCACACAGGGGCGACACGGTGGCCTTGCCACTGGCGTAAATCACGACAACAGCCGCGTAAATTGTGGCCACCCGTGTCCACGGGCAGAAGAAGAGCACGATCGTGTGCGGGAAGCAGGTAGAACCTGCCTCATATGCATTCTCGATGTTTCCACGCCACTGCACGAAACGGCCGGATTATATGAAGCAATAACAAGAAAGGCGCTGCGTTGTCTGAGCACTGCTCGGGCCGACAGTTGTGGAAGATTCCATACTCTCCAAAGGCACGAAGACCCACTGTGAGGAGTCTCAATGCAGCAACCTCACTTAGCAAGCAGTTTTTATTTCCTATGTATTTGTTCAGGAATCCTTACAACACCGTAGAAGAGCTGTTTGTGCACTTAATCAAGCTGCTCTGTGAGACGGTTTCAGTGGGTGGGTGCGGGAAGTTCGGTGTGCCATCGAAGCTTGTACTCCAAGTATTTGCGTGCGCGTGCCTTGCACGGGGCTATTAGAAAAGTGAAACTTCTTGAAGAGCATAGCTCTGGCCTCAGTTGATTGATAATTATCGAAAAACGCAGAAGCTAAGCAACTAGTCACAGAAAGACAAAAGCCTTACGTTTTCTGAAGTGTTCTCGTGACTGGAGTCGCAGCTGTTGTCTAGAGTTTGTTATATTTTCTCGTTTCTGTGTTCAAGTTCGGCAAGATTTTTGAGAATACGATGACACGACTCTGTAGCACACCCTTTTTTTATCAGTTTATCTTTGGCAGCGCAGTCTAGAACCTTTCTTTAAAGAGGCTTTATAACGAGATGGTTAGTCCTGCGCAGTTCAACTTCTTAGTCTAGAATTTAGGTTTGTCTGCATGGAGAATAAGCTTAACTACTAAGCTAAGCACTTAACAGGGCACTGCTCAAGACTATAACAAGGTGTTCTTCCCTAGCTTGATACTCGTGGAAAATACATCAGTGCGCCTTTAGTTATTACCATAAAGTATATTAATCGCCTTATTTAATGGCAGCAGAGATTGCAAGGATGTCTTGCTAATAATCTTGTTTGAACCTCGACACTTGTAGCCGTTAAAGAAAATGATCACGAAAAAATGTTTTACCCTTCAATGCATTTATTGTTATTTATATATAAACAAGAATAAAATACATGTTATTCCGTATAATTTGAAATCCATCGTTCGATGGAAAATGGGCTTGAAAACAAGACGCTTACGGCATTTGCAATCGATTGCAGACGGAAGAATTCTCAAAATTTTACATCGCTTCGTTATTTACTAGAAGCCATAAAGACGGTTCCGTTGAGTTAAGCAGAGGCCAAAAACTCTATGAACCTAAGGCTCAGAGCCAAGGCTGCCTTTTTTTCAGCTGAGTGCGTCCTTGAACGCTGTGCGCATGAGCACTGCATTCTCTCTCGTGGGCGTTCGTGACCCAACATACGCCCTTGTATCTAGGCGCGAAAAAATGTACGCTAGCTGCGCGAGAAGTACGTACATGAAGTCGGAATCCTCTTTCGTCATTTTGGCCGGCACTTTCCCTCAATGCCAGGCGTGCTAGAAATGAAGAATGCATCGTATTTTCCGAACTGGCATTCATTGGCATTCCGAATACACGTTCAGTTTTTGCCTCGTGCGTGCCTGAGGAAAACTTTCCAACGAAGAGCCGAGGTCAGCATGCATTTTGTGCTCTGTGGAAACACGAGACGTGTGATCGTGGCGCCAATGATTGCAAGGCGGTTTATCGTAGGCTTAAAACGGCGAGCCTATAGTTCCTCTGCCGAATATTTAACAGAGGATGGCTAAGCAGCGTGCTTCTTTGTTTGTTTCCAGTAAACCTACATTTTATGGCCATCCCTCCTCCTGACACTATTCTCGAGACTGTGTGCGTTCCGCTCCAGTTTACCGCAAAGCACCTTTGGTAATGGCAATCAAGGATGACATGAGTGCATTGATGCGTGCAGTTCATGCAGCAGTTCATGATGCGTGCAGCTAATTGGATGCGCACTAGGTGTGCCTTCATAGAGCGGCCGTGCAAATAGAGTACATATGCTGGTCAAGTTGTAGGATAACTTGCAACGATGATTTTAACCAACAACATATGTGCCTCTAATTGCATGCTTTCAAAACCGAAGTTTTGGCGTATACGGCTTCCAGATACCACAAGAAGTGCGGCAGTCTGGCAGACTATGCAAATACGTAAACATGCACGCGCCCACATGCACGCACGCACGCACGCACGCACACACACACACACACACACACACACACACACACACACACACACACACACACACACACACACACACACACACACACACACACACACACACACACACACACACACACACACACACACACCGCACCGCACCGCACCGCACCGCACCGCACCGCACCGCACCCCCGAATGCAACGCCAGCAGAATTAAAAATATGTCGACAACCTGACTCGAACATGCTTCACCCTCGGAGCTATGGTATACATGGAAGAAGTTTTAAGTGAGCTTGCCGAGTTTCTTCGATTTTATTCCAAACACTTGCCGATACATTGCTATGATAGGAAAGGCGTGGCGTAGCTTCAGCCTGGGACATGGAGTTAAAAGAGCTAAACTGGGACGAAATTGAAATAGAATCGCTACCTCATTTCGGACCAGCTTGCTTGGAATTCGGAGTGAATTATTCCCCTTCGAATTCGCATCCCGCATTTTTTTTTTCTCACAAGCCGCGACCATACCTGATGCCTAAATATACTCGTAGGTTCGGCTATGATCTGAACTCCCTCAAACACGAGCGGGGCGACCGCACATAACGTTGAAGCGGTGCGTCGTACGACAGACCGACCTTAATTGGTCGTACGCGGCACAGATTACGCGAAAATCGATCACCCTCTGGCCGGCCAAACACGAACATCACCCCACCGGCCAAACACCCGTACACACAAAAGGAAAGAGAGAGCGCGCACGATCCCCGTGAGATGCAGGTGAGCTACAGCAGCAGTATTCGTATCGTCCCAGCTGTACGGGGAAAGCGACGTCGCCGCCGTCCTCCCGAGCGCTTGGGAGGATGACCCAACGAGAACCACGTGCTCGGCAACTGCCAATTTTACGAGTACCGCGCGTAAGCCCTAAGCTGGACGTCGTGTGCACGAGCTTGTGGTCGACCCGGCGTGTCGTCCTCATTGGCGGGGTCGTCTCCCCGCCTTCGATCCACACGGGAGCTCCTTGAATAGCATAAAAAGTAAAATAAAATAAATGAAAAAACAGATTGGATGGGGCTAGAGGCAAGAACAAACAAGCGAAGGCTGTAAGAGTGGTCTGACCTGGCGGTTTTAAGCAGCCCGCCACGCATCGCGCTCGCCGAGCACGAGCGCTTGCCGCGGTTGCTGCCGTGAAATTCGTGCGTACTCGCTCATTCTCGCCAAGTACTGTGCAGTGCTCGGAAAGGTAGAGCCGGCTTCATCTGTTTAAAGCTATAGGCATAACTCGCGAAGCTATTCGTATCATTACGAGCTTGCGTTATGGATCTGCAGCAGCCAGAAGGCTGCTCTGCCATCGGCTTTCGAGGGATGGACGAGCTGGGGATAGCTGACTGCGGCAAAGTACTGAGAGGTCAGTTAGCTGCATCGAAATTTTGGCCTCTGACGAACTAACCATAAAGATTTCGAGGTGGCACCACTTCGAGCTTTCGAGGCACTGCATGCATTTAGTTGGACCACGGCACGTAGGCGATGCCGAACGTTTATACAGTGAGCGCAGCACGCTGCGTGCACGTGTAAGGAGTGTGCGCTCTTGGAGCTCAGCAAAAAGCTGCTCGTTTCGCGTTCCGTCTCTATTTTTAATCTCTTTTTACTCCTTTTGCTTCGTTTTACTTTCCTTCCTAGTTCTCCCGCTTTTTTTTTTTTACGTTTTTTGTTCCCCTTCCTTTCTTCCATTTTCTTTTTTTTTTTTTTCTCGTCCGTTTGGCATGTGAGAGATAAGCGTATACGAACGAGTGACACGCAGCACCGAATTACCGAAATGCAATCATGCATTCTCCTCTGGAGTACCCGGATTCGATCCCGACCGCGGCGGCTACGTTTCAATGGAAGCGAAACGAAGAGGCGTCCGGGTGCTGTGCGATGTCAGCGCACGTTAAAGACCCCCAGGTGGTCGACATTACTCTGTAGCCCTCCACTAGGGCTCCTCTCCCTCTCTTCCCACTTTCACTCCCACAATCATTCCTTCCCTTACGGAGGGTGCAGGTGTCCACAGAAACAAGTATGACAAATACTGCGCCTCTCCCTTCCTGTGAACCAATTTATTATTATTATTATTATTATTATTATTATTATTATTATTATTATTATTATTATTATTATTATTATTATTATTATTATTATTATTATTATTATTATTATTATTATTATTATTATTATTATTATTATTATTATCCTCTGACACGCGTCGTTGACTTTTGGGTGTACAGTGTTAGGTTACATTCAGTTTCTGCTTTTTTTTCTCATTTTCTTCTCTCGCAAAGAGCGTTGACAGCGGCCGCCAGCGCTATTTCACTGCGTGGTTCAATGGGGTCCCCCGGCATCCGCCAATTGGAACTTCAGTATCGCTGTTTGAAGCTAAACGAATAATGAATAGCGGAAGGTATAAAAGCTTTGTCTAACTAGAAGCCCCCAGATATACGAATGACGTAATTTATTGCGTGCGCTACTGGCGATCCAAAAGCAGATATCTGAATTCACAAAGGAGCAGGATATCCGTGGCGGTCCAATCAGAACTCACGATATGAACGAAGTCGCCGCTTGAGACACGTTCTTCGGTTTAGTTGAGCAAGAACACCTGCGGCGGGTCGACTATTTTAATAGCCCAATAGTCGCGAGGTTCATTCAGAAGCTGGCCGCTGGCAACAACGGTTGCTGGCTTTAACCTCAGCTCTGACACTTTGTGATTGGTTTCAATCGTTTCAAATGAGCATCGACAGGTTTCAATCGTGGATTGCTTTTCATTTCCTTTATTACGGCACGTGGCATCACCTCACGCTGACTTCGGCTTTCCATATCTAGAAGACGCTGACAATAGCGTAGTTGTACTCCGTTTCACAAGCTATTAGCGGCGCTGAGAAATGAAACAGTGACCTGGAACAACCAGGACGGGCGCGCTCTACCCGATTGCGTTCCTACATGCCTGACGCTGTAAAAACGTGGTAGGGGCACAATTATCTTACGTGCGTCATCATGATTGGCAAGGTAACCCGTGCCTTTCGTACTGCTCTAAACAGCTTGAGACAACGAGCTAGCCTAAAATTTGGCTCTCTTTTTCCTGCACTAGATGCAAATTGAATAAACAGAGATACGACGTTAAATAAATTTTGTTTGTTTGTGGGGTTTAACGTCCCAAAGCGACTCTATAAGAGACGCCGTAGTGAAGGGCTCCGGAATTTTTGACCACCTGGGGTTCTTTAACGTGCACTGACATCGCACAGCACACGGGCGCGACGTTAAATTGCGTGTTTACAATTTTTTTCAGTGTGGTTTATTATTGTGTTCTATTTTTCGTGTCGACGACGAAAGCACCGGTGTAGTTTTTGCCGCTCCGCGAGTAATTCTAGATTTTACTACACACCCTTCCATTTTTCTGGTACCTTTTTCCTCGCGTGTCATCAAAGAAGGAGAGAGAGGCAGATAAGCCTCTTCAGTTCAAATCGTTCTGAAGAGGCTCTCGTCGGTGCAGTCCCTAATGCTTACAGCGACTGCGCGCGGCATGCGTTTCGTAAGCGAATCTCTTTGGGTGAACGAATGACCGCGGAGCGTCGAACTGGCGGCCAAGCTGACGCGACAGCCGCACAATGCGAGGCGCAGTGCTTGCGCAATCACCCCGCCGACAAAGAGCGGTGCGAAGGAAAGTAATGGCTGGAACAAGCACGCTAAGCAGCTGCCAAGCGCGCATATGCAAGAGAGACGCAAGCGTGCGCTCGGCACAAGACGCTTATCCGCTTATGTGCACGTGCGCCATTTCGACATGGGCGCGCGAACACGGACTTCCGAGCCGTGCTGTTGCGGCTGCGTTGCGACGCGAAGCGCCCCGCGCGATGGCTTTTGATGCCGTCCGTCAGAAATGGCGAAGATCGGAGAAACATTACGCACTACCTTCGTGGCGTTGATGAAGAATAGCAACCGCACACCTAACGTACTTACTGCATTTGACCCTGGTGGTGGAGTAGCGGTATCAGCATTCGCCTCGTCTGGAAATGGTCCAGCGTTGAATAACCATCGCCGCTGGGTATACCCAACGTTATTCCAGTCGGGACACGCATTCCAGTGCTGGGCTTTACAGTTGTGAAATGCTTTAAAAAAATTAGAAGAGTTCAACACTGCTGAACCGAATATTGAGCGAAATCAATAGCTGCGGGTGACCAAGCATTCTTCTTCTTCTTCTTCTTCTTCTTCTTCTTCTTCTTCTTCTTCTTCTTTTGCTTCTTTTCCTTCTTTTTCTTCTCCTTCTTCTCCAGCCCACACATAAAGCCCCGCATTAACCAAGCCGTATGAATGTGCCTTAGTGTCCTAGAGGGGTAACGAAATGCCAAAGTCCTGGCAGACTGATTCTAACGCAAGCGTTCCATGTGAAACGAGAGACCCAAGTTGGCAGCTCCTGCCAGCCCACATATAAAGCCCCTCTTTAACCAAGCCGTATGAAAGTGCCTTAGTGGCCTATTGGGGTAACGTGAATGCCAGGGACCTAGCAGACTGATTCTGACATAACCGTCCCATGTGAAACGAGAGACCCAAGTTGGCAACTCCTGCCAACTTGGTGGTCACCGCCGTTCCACGCTGACGACTCAAACTGCGAGCAGTATTGATTTCGCAATAAAAATAGGGTTGTGTAATCCAATCTCGCGCAAACGAAAAGACACTAGTCAAAACCCATTTTTGAATGATCTGTCCTTGTGCCATTAACGTACGTCTAAACAACAAATTCTTAATTAGTCCTTTTGTGTGAATTTGTTGATATGACGAAAAATTAGTCAAAAGTGGGCTTTAACTAACGTGTTTTCGTTTGTGCGAGATTAGATTACCCATCCCTATTACAAATTCATAACTATAGCACTTTTGTACATCAGGGCACGATAAAAATGCCCAGGTGGTCGAAATTACTCCGGAGCCCTCCACTACGGCACCCCTTTCACTCTTTCCGCTTTCACTCCCACCTTCCTGCCTTCCTCTACGGCGTCGGTCAGGCGTCCACAGAACAAGTGTGACAGATAATGCGCCTTCTCGTTTCCTGTGAACAGATTATTATTATTATTATTATTATTATTATTATTATTATTATTATTATTATTATTATTATTATTATTATTATTATTATTATTATTATTATTATTATTATTATTATTATTATTATTATTATTATTTTATACCGCACGCTCCTTGGTCGAGCGTCGCCGCCCTGCGCCGCCTGCGCAGTTATAAAAGTGAACAACGTAGTGAATACAAGCCCCGCTGCGGTGGTGCAGTGGTTAAGCCGACCGCCGGCGGTTGCGTTTCTAGAGCCACCCTAGCGTTTCGATGAGGGGCGAAACTGAGAGACGTCCGTCTGCTGTTATATGTCAATGCATGTTGAAGATCCCCAGGTAGTCGAAATTTCACCGTAGCCCTCCACTACTGTTCATCTTTCTCTCCTTCCGCTTTCACTCCCACCTTCTTCCATCCCCTTACGGCGCGATTCAGATGTCCATAGAAGTAGTGTGACAGATACTGCGACTTTACTTTCCTGTGAACCAATTATTATTATTAGTGAATATAATCTACAGAACAAAGGGCGATTTATTTTTACGAGTATATTTTGCTTGGTTTACAGAAAGGAAACTCCCGCCGAGATTTACCGCGATTCATGTTCGTTGTGTGCTCGCCGCTCCGACGCGTTTCACTTCGTTTGGTGATACCGGTGATTTTTCTGTGCACACACACAGAAAGGGTTGCCCTGGTACTCCCCTGATGGGGCTGGGACTGGTAGGTCACCGCCGCTTGCGGTGGGGGCTAGCCTGCCACACGTTTTATCTGTTGTAGGCCGTCATTGCACCCGCCATCGTTTCGGTGGCAGACGACGGCTGTTGTTGCGGCGTGCGTCTTTCTCTCCCTCTTTCTTTTCGTCTTTCTTCTCTATTTTCTCTTCTGTCTGCACGAGCCAGCGGAGGTGGCTCAGCTACAGAGCCAGTAGCAGGCCCGTGTATTTTCTTTTCCTTATTCCTACAGCCACAACAACAACACACACGGCCGTGAGCATATGTACGAGGTTGTTGTGTTGTGGCTGTAGGACGAAGGAAAATAAAATGCACGGGCCTGCTACTAGCTCTGTAGCTAAGCCACCTCCGTTGCCTCGTGCGGACAGAAGAGAGAAAGTAGAGAAGAAAGAAAAAGAAGAGAGAGAGAAATACGCGCGCCGCAACAGCCGTCGTCTACCACCTAAGCGGTGGCGGGTGCAATGACGGTCTACAACAGATAAAAATTTGGTGACAGGCTAACCCTAATGCCCCGCCGGGGTGGTGCAGTGGTAAGACGCCCGACTACTGTCCGGAGTTCCCGGGTTCGAACCCGACCGCGGCGGCTGCGTTTCGATGGAGGCGAAACGAAGTGGCGTCCGTGTGCTGTGCGATGTCAGCGCACGTTAAAGATCCCCAGGTGGTCGAACTTACTCCGTAGCCCTCCACTACGGCTCCCCTTTCACTCTTTCCACTTTCACTCCCACCTTCATCCCTTCCCTTAGGGCGCGGTTCAGGTGTCCACAGAGTAAGTGTGACAGATACTGCGCCTTTCCCTTCCTGTGAACCACCACCACCTAACCCTACCAGTCCCAGCCCCGTAGGGCCAGAACAGCTACCCTTCACCACCTTCCATCTATGTACAAGGGTTCCACCAATTCAGATTGTTTGCGCCTTACAAATAATACTGTTCATGATTTCACTTACGCCGTCGTTCGCTTATTCAATACAGGGCAGTCGTAAGAGAGTGCGTATACAGATAGGAAGGGCCGCCAGCTATTGCTACATGGAGTACGAAATTTCCCTCTGTCAACTTACAATATACCTGTGAGTCGCTTTCTTCCCATCCGTTCCCTTGACAGCGCTTAAGGCATAGCATCTATGTGGCAAGCTGGAGAGTATCCTAGAGCTACAAGAGTGGTTACGTGGCCAGCAGGCTTATGAGTATTGGCTATATTTATCCTGTGGCTAAGATATTCGGACGAATACCTTAGTTTGTATCTGCATACGCGCTCTTTATAATAATAAATAATAATAATAATAATAATAATTGGTTCACAGGAAGGGAAAGGCGCAGTAACTGTCACACTTGCTCTGTGGACACCCGAACCGCGCCGTAAGGGAAGGGAGGAGGGTGGGAATGAAAGTGGAGGGAGAGAAAGAGGGGCCGTAGTGGAGGGCTACGGAGTAATTTCGACCACCTGGGGATCTTTAACGTGCGCTGACATCGCACAGTACACGGACGCCAATTCGTTTCGCCTCCATCGAAACGCAGCCGCCGCGGTCGGGTTCGAACCCGGGAACTCCGGCACAGTAGTCGGGCGTCTTACCACTGCACCACCCCGGCGGGGCCTCTTTATACGCTGCTTCGTGATTTCTTTTTACTCCTTCGCGGGCCCGTCCTGTATGCCTGCGGCGATACCTCGGCCATTTTTAAACCTGACCAATCCCCAGAAGCCTATTTCACCAGCTCGCCGCTGCCCGCGCAAAACAAACACGAACGGTGGGCAGTTTAATTGGATGCCGCGCACCAACAAGCGTGAAACCGCATGACAGGCAACACGGCGCTTTCTGAGAAGCGTTCGAAATCTCCGG
Source organism: Amblyomma maculatum (assembly GCF_055883805.1). Lineage (NCBI taxonomy): Eukaryota > Metazoa > Arthropoda > Arachnida > Ixodida > Ixodidae > Amblyomma > Amblyomma maculatum. The sequence goes on from NC_139347.1 coordinate 89,655,521, forward strand.
AGCACGCCATCGGAGAAGCAGAGACGGCAGTCTGCGAATGGCTAGTGGGATGCTGGACCCATCTGCATCAGTTCCACGTCGTTCCTTGCACGCGGGATTATCCATTTGCTACGGCGTGGCGCGCGGGCTCACCCTAAAGTTTAATGGAGACGGAGAGAGAGGAATAAAGAGAGAGGTAAATGCTAGAAGATAACACGTGTTCCTGTTGAAAGCGAAAATCGGGCCATCCGAGTACGTAGGAGCACTCCTCCACCACTGCTAGCTGTTTCGTCCTTTGTTGTTTTTGTTTTCCTTCGTTCGCGACGTTTTGGGTGGGGGCGCATCGACCTGAATGGGTTGGCGGAACTTCTCGCGGCGGCTCTCGGGAGAGACGAGGAAGAGCGCACCGGCTGTGCAGCTCTCACGTGCGCCTCTTCGCTTAGACCCGGGTCGAAGCGACAATGGGTGGCCGAGTGAACAAGGGGTTAACCTTGCGGAACTGCCGCCCAAGCGCTGCGCGCTTCCCGCGCCGGAGCCCGAGAGGCCAGTGGCGGCGCGGCGCACGCGGAGAAGGGGCTTTGCTCTCAAATATAACTTCGTTCCCCGGGAAACTCGGAAGCGACCTTTTGTCCGTGGCGGCGGGGCTGGAGAGTGGGACTACGCTGGTCCGCCCGCTGACCAACGCTGCGACGACCGTGCACTGACACGTTGCGCAGTTCACGCCCGCCTCAGTCCGTCGCCGAGAGCCATCCCTTTGTCGGCGAGTGCTTGGTTAAGCCCTGCCTTGCGGATATGGCGTGCAGTACTAAAGGGAATAGTACGCTGGGCGTCTTGGTGTGATATCATGTATAGTGAAATTAAATTGTAACTAGAATATATATGAATGCATCGAGATCATGAATATGGGAATACTATCCGTAAGTGAGTGCATACGTAAAATCCATCCTTATAAGACACGAAAATATCATCGCTGCATCACGTTGCGGAAAGAAAATTAGTGACGCAGACTGTCAGATAAGGGCGACAGGTGGCGCGCACAAAAACTTCACTACTTGCACTTTCCACATGCGTGCTCGTCATCAAGCTAGCGTCGAACTGCGACATGTGTGTTCTGAGTGAAATGAAATTGATGGCAGTGAAATAAAAATGTCGTTGAAGGAAGTTGAAAAAAAAAACATATGATGAAAGGAAAATCACGATACATATATCTCATTGTGAATAAACGCTACCGTACCGTGACGTGGAGGTTTGAATGGGAACAAGGATGAAGACAGAAAGAGGCATCGTATCGTAGGTATCTGGATTAATTTCCCGCAATTAGCATTATTTAACGCGAACAAATGTCGCACTACACGCGGGCGTTTTTGAATTAGAAAGCAGGGCAACAGGTGTGGCGCAGAACTGTTAAACGTTCCGACGCAGTTAGAAAAAAACAATGGGCAACGAACACATGCGGTTAACGAGCAATCATCAAGAGGCATCAAATGTCCGCAAAGGTTGAATTGACAAAGAAACTTGCTTAAAACATTAGCCCAGAAACGACTGCCAACCGGTGACGTCTTTTCACTAACTATCTGGAGAAAGCAAGGGCGGATGGCTTGGCACTAGATGGAATGAGTGAGTGCGCAGAAATAAGCAGAAGGGTTCATTCAATGCTCTCTCGCCTTATATTTCCGCGGTATTCGCCGCGAGAGTGACCTAGAGGTGACGCCATGTAAAAAATAAAAATATGAAAATTGGCTTTAGGAAAGGAAAGACGCAGCATCCGCAACTTTTTCCGTGGAAGCCTGAACCGTGCCATAAAGGAAGGGGGGAGGAAGGTGCAGTGAAAGCGTATAGATAGAAAGAGGTGTCGTAATGTAGTTAAAAAGTTAAATTGGTTCACAGGAAGGGAAAGGCGCAGTAACTGTCACACTTGCTCTGTGGACACCCGAACCGCGCCGTAAGGGAAGGGAGGGAGGTGGGAATGAAAGTGGAAAGCGAGAAAGAGGAGCCGTAGTGGAGGGTTTCGGAGTAATTTCGACCACCTGGGGATCTTTAACGTGCGCTGACATCGCACAGCACACGGACGCCTCTTCGTTTCGCCTCCATCGAAACGCAGCCGCCGCGTAATGTAGGCCCTCTGCGGGGTAATTTAGACCACCTGGTGATCTTTAACGTGAACTGACATTGCACAGCACACGGACGACTCTCCGTTTCGTCTCCATCGAAACGGAGCCGCCGGAGGTCGGGTTCTAATCCGGGTACTCCGTTTCAGTAGCCAAGCGTCTTATCCACTGAGCCACCACTGCGATTAAACGAAAAACAGAAATAGATTTTCTGGGCGGTACCATTGGTTGTATGCAGAGCAGCGGCGTTGACATCATCGCAACGTTTGAGAAACCGCGCGGCTAAGAAATGCATGCGTTGTTGGTGTTGTGGCTGTTGGAAGAAGGAAAAGAAAATGCACGGGGCCTGCTACTGGCTCTGTAGCTGAGCCACCTCCGCTGCCTCGTGCAGACAGAAGAGAAAATAGAGAAGAAAGAAAAGGAAGAGGGAGAGAAAGACGATTGATTGATTTATAGGAAGGGAAAGGCGCGACAACTGTGTCACTTGTTTTCTGTGAACACCTCAACCACACAGAGAAAGACGCGCGCCGCAACAACAGCCGTCGTCCACCACCGAAACGGTGGCGGGTGCGATGACTGCCTACAACAGATAAAAATTCTGTAGCAGGCTAGCCCCCGCCGCAAGTGGCGGTGACCTACCTGTCCCAGCCCCATCAGGGGAGGACACCACTCATGCGCAGAAGACCAGCGGAGTATGTCATGATGGACAATTAGTGTATTCACTGTAGCGTGGAATGATGGCTGGTCTGCTCATATTTCGTTCGTAAGAGGCAGACAGGTAAATAAAGATTCTTGTGGCACTTAAGACCCCTTAAGAGCGATAAGGCGAACGCCTTGAGGCTGGTTCTGCTGATTACACATCAAGGCAGCGGCTTCTTCCGTGCCGGATTCGAAGTGAGAGCTCCACTCGTTGGCGATGGCGCGCGCCAAGCTCCCTCCTGGAGACCAGGGTGAAGACGTCATCGTCGCGCTCCTACGTTGTCATGGAGACGGCAGGAACGCTAGTCAAAACGTTTCTGACGTGCTTGGCGTGGCAACGTGCGCTAGAAGTCAGGCTGATGATTTTAGTACCTTTGTTTGTTTGACTTCGTACTGTTTCGTTATAACCCTGTTTGTGTTTGCATGAATATTCCGGTAATTAAAAAGAAAAGCCTGGCGTGGTGTAATCGGTTAACGCGCTCGCCTCGTGATTGGAGGGCTAGCAGTTCGATTCCCGGTGGAGGATGATTTTCTCCGTAAAGGTTAGACAGAACCCCTCCGATATCCCGCGGAATCTCGTGGACAGATATCGCCCACGCGAGATCTTCACTGTGAGCTAAGTAAGGCTTTCACCTTAAAAGCACACCGGCACCGCGAAACAAACACCAGCCGTATACACTAAACCCTTGCCCCGCCGGGGTGGTGCAGTGGTAAGACGCCCGGCTACTGTGCCGGAGTTCCCGGGTTCGAACCCGACCGCGGCGGCTGCGTTTCGATGGAGGCGAAACGAAGTGGCGTCCGTGTGCTGTGCGATGTCAGCGCACGTTAAAGATCCCCAGGTGGTCGAAATTACTCCGTAGCCCTCCACTACGGCTCCTCTTTCTCTCTTTCCACTTTCATTCCCACCTTCCTCCCTTCCCTTACGGCGCGGTTCGGGTGTCCACAGAGCAAGTGTGACAGTTACTGCGCCTTTCCCTTCCTGTGAACCAATTTATTTTATTTACACTAAACCCTGTTGGCTTGCAGACGACGCGAGCGTGCATCCACACGTAGGGTTCGCCGAGCCGCGATGTGGTGACTCTGCTCCATCTCGCGGCTAATACCTAGCCAAGTAACTAGCTAATCTTGAACGTCAAACCATCTCCAAAATCGAAAGGCTAGTTAAAGAACTGCATAGAAGCGAGGAAGTCAGCAGGATCCCCGACAGAGGGGCGTTGGATCGCGCTCACGACACAGCCACGCAGCATTCATCGGGGTCAGAAGAGAGGAGCCCTCGACGCCAAGGAAGCTCGCAAAACGCGGGCGCCGCGAAACAAAAGAACGCCCTCTCTCCCCCTCTATCACACGCGTGCGTTCTAATACGCTCCGTTGTCTTCGCAGTGCTCACACGACTTTGCGTCGCCCCTTCTTCCCCCACGGGCGCGCGCATACCTCCGCCGGCACCCGTCACAGCGACTGATCGCGTGGCAATTACAGAGGGGCCGCCTCGGCGGGATCGCGTGCTTTCGGGAGGGGTGAATCACGACGCGTGCCTCCCACGCTAATGGCGAGGTGAAGACGAGCGAGCGAGGAGCCGCACGCGCGATCACGAAGCCCGCAGAACGCAGCCGGGAGCGTGAGCGATCTTGCCGGTCTGCGCGCGGAAAGTCAGCTGTTGTGGCCCAGCGTAAGCGTGGGCCCTACCGCGATGGTTTTATGGGTTATAGTTAAGCTCCTGTGGGTTGCGTGCTGCAGACATTTAGCGGCGCGAAATATTTCGTATGCCGCTCTAACGACGCACCTGAGCCTTTCCTTTCGGGAAGCCTTGATGTATTGATATGAAGTTCGATTAGCATTGAATTCAGCGTCGTCACACGGCCACAGAAGAAACATGGTTACAAACTTCATAAGTCGCTGCAGGGTCAGGAAAAATTCTTCCTGGTTCGAGACTCGAGCCTTGGAATTCTACCATATCGACAGCTAACCTAGCCAGCACGCCTATCAGATGACAGAAAAGGGGAAAAAAAACCGAGAACATTTAGCTCGAGCGCTGGTAAATTAATATAAAGTCTTAATCAAATTAAATTTATACGTAGTCTTATGTGATATCTGAAGTTTGACGTCTCGAAACGACTCAGGCTCTTTGATGTACGCCGCGTAGTGAAGGACTCCTGATTAATTTGGTCTACATGGGTATATTTAATGCGAACTGAAACCGTACATCACAAAGGCGCGCGCCTTTGACGTTTTTCCTCCATTGGTTCGAACACGGGTACTTCGGTTCAGTAGCCCAGCGCCTAATCACTGATCTATCGCGACGGGCAGTCTGTGATGCTCAGCTCAGTTTGGCAATAAATGAATTGTTCCTTTGTTCCGCTTTACCCCAGACGATTGCATTAAACTGCAAGAGCAAAAAGAGCACTTCAAAAAGAACCAATTTCTCTTGTTACTGAAATTCCTGGGGGTCATCAGCGTAGTGATTGGATGACTGACGTCATTTACCAATGATGTGCGGCGACCTGTTTCGTGAGAGCGGCGAAATCTGAACTCTACTTAGGCCCGCCTAATGTACTGGACATTGTATGGTTTCAGAAAGGCGATAACCTTGTGTAGAACGCACTGAATCGAGCGGTTCATAACCAGAATTTCATCCACTACCTCGCGACGTATAGAAACGGAGTCGCGAATTGTTCTTACAAAGAGATGCTGACTTGTTATTTGGCGCTAGATGAAGATAAACAAAATAGTAATCCGTGACCCTTGCCGCGTTGACGCCAAGGCGAATTCCCGTCTGCGCGTCTGCATGGCCGGACAAGCACGCGGGTGTCTGACGATGAAACATTAACTCAGTGGAATCACGCGGCATTATCAACGAAGGTGAGACAGGTTCAGGGACACCCTTCTCCTCACATGCACTCAGCGCCAGCAACAAAAGCTACGCCGCACAGCCTCCAAACAGCATGTTATGAATGAAGGAATACTGCCGGCGTTGCAATCGTGCGCAAAGGAATACAAAGGGAAAAGGTGATGAATCGACTTGTGATCAAGGCGGAATGTGACGGTTGGAACACGATAATGCGCGCCTCGCGACCTGGATTTCCATGACCACCATGAAAAGAAGCTTGTCGTCATTATACAGCTCACGTGACAAGCCGCAAGCAGAAACGCTTCCTCGTGTGTATGGTACGCGCTAGACATTACATATGGTGCTTGCGTGTTGTTCAAGGCCATCTAATTTTCGCCTAACTATGCGACAACTTGCCCACATACTAATTACTGCTTAAAAGAAAGGATTACTGCCGAACCACGTTTCCCAGCTTCCCTCAAGCAAGTTTCGCCATCGGTCGCTGCGTTACCTTATTTTCCGTTCATAAAATTGATGTTCCGGCAAGAGTCTGCTTTTTTTATTCAAATTATTTCTTCAGTAAAGTTCTGACGAACTTTTCTCGTTGAAAGGTTGCAACATGTTTCATGTATCCGGTGATCGTACTAAAACTGGAAAAGTAAGCCGTGACGTCGTAATTTAAACACCGTTACTAATTCTATTAGGTAAAGATGCCCCATCATCATCATAATCATCACCATCAGCCTGCCTATACCCACTGCATCGCGAAGGCCTCTCCCATATTCTTCCACTTAACCCGGTTCTGTGCTAACTGCATCCACTTGGCCCCGGCGAACTTCTTAACCTCATCCGCCCACCTAACTTTCTGCCGCCCCCTGCTACGCTTTCCTTCCCCTGGAATCCAGTTTGTTACCCTAAGCGACCATCGGTTATCCTCTCTTCGCACTACATGTCCTGCCCACGCCCATTTCTTCTTCTTGATTTTTACTAGAATGTCAGTAACTTGAGTTATTTCCCTAACCCAATCTGCACGCTTCCTATCTCTTGATGTTACCCCTACCATTTTTCGTTCCATAGCCCTCTGAGTTGTCCTCAGCTTAATTAGAACCCTCTTGGTTAGCCTCCACGTTTCAGCCCCGTAGGTGAGTACAGGTAAGATGCAACTGTTGTATACTTTCCTCTTGAGCGATACCGGTAAGCTGCTAGTCATAACCTGCGAGTGCTTGCCAAATGCGCTCCATCCCAATCTTATTCTTCTTGTTATTTCCTTTTCATGGTCCGGATCTGCGGGTACTACCTGTCCTAAGCAGACATATTCGCCTACTACTTCTAGTGCTTCGCTACCTGCGAGTGCTTGCCAAATGCGCTCCATCCCAATCTTATTCTTCTTGTTATTTCCTTTTCATGGTCCGGATCTGCGGTTACTACCTGTCCTAAGCAGACATATTCGCCTACTACTTCTAGTGCTTCGCTACCTAACGTTAACTGCTGTTCTTTCCCGAGGCTGTTGAACATTACCTTATTCTTCTGCATATTGATTTTCAAGCCTACATTTCTACTTTTCCTCTCTAGGTCTTCAATCATTATCTGCAGTTCATCCCCCGAGTTACTTAGAATGGCAATGTCATCAGCAAATTGCAGATTATTGAGGTATTCTCCATCTACCCTTATCTTAGACGCCCCATAGTGACATTTTAATGTGATTCATACCTTCGCAGCCCATTGGCTGCAATAATAACAGCTAGAACTCAATTGTAAGGCATCCCATTCTCTAGCCTGTTCATCGGAGCCGAAGCAGAGACCAGCACTATAGTTAGTCGAACAGTGCCGTGCAGTGGTTGCGTTGCATATGGAAACCTTACACATGCGGATAAATGATAGGAGTGCTTTAATTATCTATAATTTTTTTCTTTGCCGTATCAGCTAAAATAATACACCTTGTTAGTGAAAAGAAAGAAACTACGCGCACGGAGCCTGTGTACACATAGATTTTTCCCGATGTCTCCACTTGTTATTTATAGATCTTCCACAGAAGCTTTCAGAACGCTAAACTCTCTTAGAACGCGCATTTCTTCGCAGTCATATGCACAGCTTGAGATGGACACCGCATAGAAACACCAAAGTGTAGAGTGTGAACTTGCAGGTTCTTCGACGTACATGTACCCGTATGGAAATACGATAGGTTCCCACTCTAAACATTTGTACTATAACATTCTGATCAGCATTCTAGCTCTTGAAATGCCGCCTTATCCGAACTTCCTGAAAGGCAGTAATTTTAGCGACCTACTCTGTTCTTTTAGAAGGGACATTTTACGTCCACCCTTCACTTAACTCCCACCACGTAGCTTCGGCGTGACCGTACGGTTCTACAATAGAGACCTTTGAGTCGGAAAGCCGTTTCGACTCGATACCTATAGTATTAGGAAGACAAATCCCTTTTTGAAACGGCGCCTTCAGCGCACGCCGGCTGTCTGGATGCAGGCTTCTATAAAGCATGACTTCCCTCAAGCTAGCGCGGTCTTCCTCACGTTAAGATTGACCAGCTCCTCCCAAGACGTGACACGGCGGCTCCTTCTCAGGAACTTTTTCGAAAGAAAGGGAGGCTCCACGAAATCCTGCTTCCGAGTGACAAGCGACGAAGACGTCATGACCGCCGCACGACTGCTGCAGCCGCATCTCCTCGTTGTATTTTTCTCTTGCCCACCTTCGAATGGGGATGCAATGGACCGGTTCTGGCTCACAGTGCCAGGCAGCAAGAAAACAATGATCCGGCGGCCCGCTCCTTCCATTTTTTTTTTCTTTTTATCTTTTCGTTTCCTCTTCCAAAGCAAAGGTCCCCTTCTGTGCTGGTCGGTCGCCTTGTTTGCCTTCGCGTTATCCGCGTAGCGAAGCTGCCCCGGTACACAGACGTGCCTCATCGGGGGGCCAGGAATTCGAGCGCTTTGCATAACGAGTTTAAAATACGCAGGCCGGCACAAGTTATGCGCGGAAGCGGCGACAACGAGGCACCGCTGCCTCCTCTTGCGGGATGCGCGCAACCGTTCTGCCCCTGTTTCTTTTCATTAGTGTCACCTGCATCAGCATCATTCTCCGCGGGCACGGCGAACGTGACAGGTGTCGACGTCATTGAATATCTGTCGTTCATTCAGCGACAGGGCATATATTCCCGTTGCAAAAAAGCACCTGTACTAGCAATCTAAACACGAGATGTGCGTTCACCGAAGGCTCTTTTAAAATATAGAAACTATACAGAAGCTTACAATCTGCAATATAGGCGTCTACAACCTCGCATTAAATTTCCTTGACCACGCAGCCGTGACAATGATGTTCGCAATAGTAACGTTGGCTAGGTTTATCGCTAACACGTTCATCGGCCTATGTAGCCGTGCGTAACCTGTTCGCTCAGAGTCCTTGCACGTATGAAAACGAAATTCGCAGGACAGTATATTGGGCGTAATGGTAGAATTTATTGCGCACTATTATTAATTACAGCTGTTATTACCTTCAAGGCCGTGGCAATAAAGCTTTTATGCGGGTCAGAGCAGCCGGATCACACCACATGCATGAACATCTCGTAAAGCACGCCACCAACATTTATTAGTATGTAACCAACATCTCCGTCCGCCGTAAGGATCAGAAATACGATACTTTAATCATTGTTTTTGAGATGCCTAAACAAGTAATTAAAGTTATGTTGCGTAGTTTTTATAACAAACATCAGGACACTATATTTAACCTGAATTCGACAAAATATTTTTATATATAGCAGAGATTTAAACAAGCAAGCACGTTGATTACAACTTTGTACCCTTATATAGTGAACAAAGTGAGAAATCGTCGTCACTAATTACGTGTTCTAAACTATTCATTTATTTAGCTGCCTATTAGTTGTTCCTATTTATGCAACTATTAGATCAAGTGAGAAATATGTGATTTAAAATGGTAGGTTGTCGCTACCGGTTTTATTCTCATACTCTGTGAATCTCCTAAGTTTGCAGTACTATCTGACCAAAATAGACAAGTAAGAAGCCGGACAGGCAGTAAGCACACGAGGCAAAAATAACTAACAATGGATGGAAAGGAAGTGGTTACCGGGCGCTCTTAAACGTGTGGTCATTATTATCTTCAACTACTGGATAATATACGCCTCACACTACCCTTCCACCTTTCCAATTCCCTCTTTCTCCGCCGTACGTTAACCTTAGGGTGTCCTGACTGTAAGTTTTCTGTGGGGTCGTATAACTCGCACTTATTGCAGGTTATATTCGTACTGCAACTGTTTTCCGTTCTTCAAATGGCTACTTTACCGCAGCTCTTTTTTCTCCGTCAGCTGTCTAAGCCATATAAATACGCAAAGTTACTGCCTGAATGTTCATTATATACCGAGCACAGATTTATTTCAAGCTATCATTCACTCGCCAAGTGTTCTGAAACGGCGGTAACCTGCTCACAGTGACTACAATGTTGGCAGACTTTACATCATCCTTACTTAATAACTGGATCGAGCGGCAATTCTAAAATGCTGCGACATTGGCAGGGGAGAAAAAAGAAGAATGATCCATGCCTATTCCTGTCCAATACGACAAACATGCGGCAGCATTTAGCCGGCATAAGCTGTCAACAACATCTCAATACAGTACAGTCGCAATACAATCGCAATGTTTTGAATCGAAAGCTTCACTATGCCATGTAAAGCCAAGGTCACCGTGCCGGGCGCAGGCCACAACTGCGCATGCGCCTCGTCTTGTTCTTCTTCCCATCTGTCTTCCACTTATTCTTGGCATCTTCCCAATCTTCTTGCTTTCAGCCTTCTTCTTGTTACCTTCTTCTGTCTTCTTGTCTTCCGAATCTTCTTGCTTCCCTTCTTCTGTCTTCTAGGCTTCTTCCGATTCTTCTTCCTCCAATAGACCGGTTATTCCCATATAAATAAATAGCTTTACCATGTGTATACCCATTAGTAATGAAGCTTTCGTTTATATACCAAGTTTAATCAAGCTTAAATTTTTCCCCATGACAGCTCGGCTTCATTTATCGAAACTCATCTCTGTTATGGAGCCCTTCTTGTGAAAACGCGTTTCTAATCCCTGTAGAGCTTTATTAACTCTATCGCTACTTTACTATACAGCTTGCGACACATCACATATGTCGTTAGCGACATTTTTTATCACGAATACTACCATGTTTCCCTAAATATACACACTCCGTGCACACACGAGCCGGAACGAACAGCTGCATGTCGTCCAGGACGCCGCGATCAGTGCGACGGCTGTCTGTGCGCGTTTACGCGCACGACTCGCGCAGTGTGGGCGCGCCGGCAACAGACGAAGAGGAGAAGCAGCGGCAGCGACGAAAGCGCACAACATCAGTGATTAGCCCCATTCCGGGGTGGAATCTCGGAACGGAGGCCTCCCCCCTGCGGGCGAGGTGAAAGAAACACCGGCGACGGCAAGCCGCAACACTTTGCCTGCCCTAGATGACCCAGATGGCCGGGCACTGCCCCGAGGCACGCCGCGCTTGGTGTACACGCACAAACACGGGGAGAAGAGAGACGGAGCGCTGCATCATCGCTCCGGTCGAGCCGGTCTGCTTGCTCTCTGCGCCGTATTATGTATACCCCTGGCAGTGGCGGAGCTCGAGTCGCTTTTGTTCGCGGCCGCTGCTAATGGCCATGCGACACGGCGCTAAATATGGCAGCGACACTGTACACACATTGAGTGTTGAGAAGTGTACAGCGCTCTGAAAACTGTGACGACGGAACCACGTGAACAGCCACAGGATTCGCGAAGGCTACAATGGATCACACTATAGCATTGATCCCTTGCGTCGGTGAACCGGGGAAAATTCATGGGATACGAAAAACAAGTCAGCAGCCAATGAAGAAATGCGCGCGAACAGGTTGAGCAGGCTAAGCGGATCTCCAGTTCATCTCCTTATCATATGACACCGGCTAGAGCTTCTATGGGCGCTGCACCGTTTTGTGAAGATGTTACGAGGCTGCTACTGCAGTGTAAATGTGCTCGCACGTTCAAGTCATGGCGGCGTACGCGGGAGGACTGTTTGCGAGCCTGTTGCACTTTGCTTAACCCGCGTTGTGTACGAACCTGTCCATTGGCGACTAAAGCCCACGAGACCCAATTATCTTGGCTATACGGAGACAGAGTGCGCGCATTTTCGCTGTTCGCGAACGTCTGCACCACCTCCAGTCCCTGCTTGGACGCGAGGTTTAAAAGAACGCCTTTAGGCTGAGATCATTTGAAAGCAATTGTTTTTAACAGGGCACAGCAAGTCCACGGCAGTTCTGGCGCACTAATAGTCAGACCAAGAGTAACGCTTGTTAATTCGTTTGATGCGCTCGTGAAAACCTGTAGTTATGGATAATGAATGTTTGATAGTTTGATCACCCCCTTCAGTACAAAAAAGATTAGCGATACGGGTGCTTCTTCGGTGAAGATCCCAGATTCAATTCCTCAAGCGAAATTTGTTGATGCGACTAGTCGGCGTTTCGTTCTCTCAGATCACAACTTGGCGTGACATAAAAATGTCCAGAAGAGAGACATACTGCGCAACGCGCTCACCCCACAATCCCGCGTCGTAACTCTGTTCTTTAATGCGCCGCATTAGTGGCCCAGTAGACGAGGTGCGTCAGATTTTTCCAGCGTGGAGCAGCATTGAAATATGTGTGCACCTGTAAATTTTGCTTTCGCGTTTCCTCAAGCCACGGTGTGCGGGTCTTTTTTTCGCAGGAGCTGAACGCGCGCGACGGGCGTCGCAGTCCGATGACTACGAGTGCCCGTTCGCTGACGGGATGTTCGCCGACCCGGAGACCTGCCGCCGCTTCTACATTTGCTCGGGAGGCACACCTTTCAGCCAGACGTGTCCGCCTTCGCTCTACTTCGACGACATCAAGAAGTTCTGCACCTTCAAAAACAAAGAGCTCACCTGCGGCCCCGTCGAGAGCAGTGAGTATTGCGGATGCGCGCTTATAACGTGTTGCACATACATTTAGTGCTAGTGTACTAGTATCAACGTCTTTGTGACCAAACGTGACAACGGCTACGCATTTGCGTTCGCTAGAATTTCGCTAACTAGTGTCATATCTGATGCCAGCATTTGCATTTTCTTTTGTCGAGTCCTGTGATATTCAAACGCATAGTATTTCGTAATGATATTACCAAACTTTCAGCCCTGCGCAAGAAACCATGAAGATCAGTTTGTTTGTTTGTTTGTTTGTTTGTTTGTTTTGTGGGGTTTAACGTCCCAAAGCGACTCAGGCTATGAGAGACGCCGTAGTGGAGGACTACGGAAATTTCGACCACATAGGGTTCTTTAATGTGCACTGACATCGCACAGCACACGGGCGCTTTGTTTTTCGCCTCCATGGAAAGCGGCCGCCGAGGCCGGGATTCGATCCTGCATCCATCGGAACAGTAGTCGAGCGCCGTGACCACTGCGCCACCCCGGCGGGGGCATGAAAATCGGTTGGTTTGGTTGATTTGTGGGGTTTAACGTCCCAAAGCGACTTAGGCTATGAGAGACGCCGTGGTGGAGGATTCCGGAAATTTCGACCACCTAGGGTTCTTTAACGTGCACTGACATCGCACAGCACACGGGCGCTTTGCTTTTCGCCTCCATCGAAAAGCGGCCGCCGAGGCCGGGATTCGATACTGCATCCTTCGGAACAGTAGTCGAGCGCCGTGACCACTGCGCCACCCCGGCGGGGGCATGAAAATCAGTTGGTTGGTTTGGTTGGTTTGTGGGGTTTAACGTCCCAAAGCGACTCAGGCTATGAGAGACGCCGTGGTGGAGGACTCCGGAAATTTCGACCACCTAGGGTTCTTTAATGTGCACTGATGAAAATCAGTGTATAGAGGTGAATGTACATCTTAAAGATATGCGTAGTAGCCAGCGTATTACACACCTTTTTTCTTTTCCTGGCGTCCTTCCTTTCCTCACAAACTCGTCCTCCTTTTGTTACCCCTCTTTTTGCTCCCTTAATCACTTTCCTCATGGCGTGACCAGCCTTGCCAGTGGCCCAGTAGCCAGGGCACTCAGCCACTCCTCCGGAGGACCTGGGTTCGACTCCCGCCGCGGCGGCCACGTTGCGATGAAGGCGATACCGAAAGCGGCCCGTTTTCTATGCGATACGCAATCATTTCACGCTATAGAAACCACAAGAGGTCAAAATTTATTCAGGAGTCATACATTAAGGCACCTCTTCTTCTTTCCCTGCCACTTTCCCTTCCCTCATGGTGCGGTTCAGGCGTCCATCAAGAAGTGAGACAGTTTGTTTCGTATACTAAAAAAAAAATCAAGAGGGACACGCGATTGTCTTTGAGACAGCATTAGAATCTACTGATGTCTTCACACTGGACTTCGCACACCATACGTCTGCCTGCATGCGACTATTGCGGACGGGCGCCATGCATATAGCTGGTTGTCGGATGTTTCCTTGAAGGTGCCGGTTATTACCTTGACGCAAAACAGATACAACGAAGCGTATACTTGTTACTTCCGGTCTGGTGAAGTGAATTTCCTCCGAAAAATCGGCGAATTTTGCGACACATTTTCTTACCGATGAGGCTTTTACTCCTAACGCGCATTAAAACAGTAAAAAAAAGGACTGTGCTCGAATCGCACTCGCAGCTGCTTCTGCTTCTGATGAAGCCGACGGATCTTCGTCAATATATATCGAAAATATTCTAACGTTCAGTGCCAGTTTAGGATGACAACTGCGGCGCCGCATGTAAGACAAAAAGTTTATTGGTTTGGTTTGTGGAGGACTCCGGAAACTTCAACCACCCAGGGTTCTTTAACGTGCACTGACAACGCACAGTGCACGTGCGCTTTGCTTTTCGCCTCCATCGAAAAGCGGCCACCGGGGCCTGGATTCGATCCTGCATCCTCGGCCACAGTAGTCGAGCGCCTTAACCACTGCGCCACCTCGGCGGGGTACAGAAGGTTGAGATATTTGGTCGAGCGCATTTGCAGGAAGTTGGGGTGTTGCTAGTGTTGAGCAGGTATTTAAAACGAGAAACTTTGAAACACTTTTGCAGCGACCACCGAGCGGCCGCCGCCCGACCCCGAGGTGGCGCCCAAGTGCGACCCTTCGATATGCGTGCTGCCCGAGTGCTTCTGCAGCGCCGACGGTACGCGCATCCCCGGAGACCTGGAGCCCAAGGACGTGCCTCAGATGATACTCATGTCGTTCGACGGGGCGCTGAACAACATGAACTACCCTCACTACCGGTCGCTGCTCAACAAGGAGCACCGTAAGAACCCCAACGGCTGCCCCATCCGCGCCACCTTCTTCCTCTCGCACGAGTATACCAGCTACTTCTACGCGCAGAAGATGTTCGCCGATGGAAACGAGTTTGGCTCCCTGGGCGTCACGTGAGTACACTTGTTCGCTTCGGCGCAGACTGCAGCTAGTAGCACTTATGGCGTACGGTGGACATGATTACCGTCGCAACGCTCTCCGAACCGCTTTCTATGAAGCACAAAAAGCGTCATTCGTGCACAGTCTCACTCGAAAGTCTTAGGGACGTGTGGGGTGTTAGCGAGTGAAACTATGAACATAGCGTGGAGAAGCTCTCCCCAGTGCCTTTAACAATGAACAGTGTTTTAGGTCCCTTAGCCTGCCCTAGGCAACAGAGACTCGCGATTAACTTTTTATTTACACATTTGAAAGACGTTAGTCTCCTTGACAAACTCTAAATTCACCTCGCATGTTTGCCTCAGGCATTTTGCAAGCTGTGAACTCTATAAGCACATTTGTCGGATCATGCATTTCATTATTTGATTTTATATCATTACTCCACGAAGCACCTGAACACGTATTTAATGGCCGTGTTTTATCTCCCCCTTCAATTCTATTATTTCCCTCACCATTCTTTTTCAATCTTTCCCTCCCGAATTCCCCTTCTTACACAGAGAAGCATGCCAGCAAAATCTAAACACCGGCAAAATTCTCTGTTTTTCCATTAAAGAGTCTCTCTCTCTCTTGATAATCATCCACGTATGGGCCAGGGCATATCGCACTCCCGTCCCGTTAGACATTGTCCTGGGCAAACCATGGCCGGCTTCTGCACACTCCCTATTCGTACCTGCCCACCTGACTCTTGGCCGCCCTGTGCTACGTTTACCTCCCTTGGAATCCACTTCGTAACAATAAGCGACCATTCGTTGGTCCCTTGCCAGACTGTTAAACATTCCGTCACATTTATTCACGTTAATTACCAGTTCAACCGTCTTACTTTGAGCGTGAAGTCTTCCATGATGCACTTGAACTTGTCCCTGAAGTAAATTATCAGGGCAAAAATCATCAGAAAATCGAAGACTTTTACGTGAACGTTTATATACCCAGTCTCCCAAATTCAAACTCCCGGATACCTCTTGTAAGGTCTTATATGTAAAGTGAGGACAAGATTTTTGCTCAACCTTCACATATTTGTAGCTTCATATGTGTGGTTGAAAAGCCAACTATGTGCTATCAAGACTTGTGACCAAGACTGTACACGCATATGTCAGTAGTATTCAGCTTGCGCGATCTCGCCTAGAAAACCAAGACGGCAGCTGTTTCGCGTTGTGTACAGCTGGGCCGAATTTGTTTATTTATTTTACGAGTAAGTTATTGAGTGAGTTTTACGCTTCCCATTTTACTCTATGACTTACGCGAAATTGGAACTTTCACCATCCATTTCGAGAAGCGACTGGATGCCTTCAGTTTAGTTTCTGAAAGGCTGGGAGCACGCGTATCGACAGTTGTAATTTTGCTTGGAAAGAAGAATGGTTCAGGATGAAGTTTCGTACCAGCCACAAGCCCAGAACAGCATGCAGTGCTTCAAGTAGTCTTGCCGCTCATACATCGAAAGAGAAAGAAAAGCGCGCTCGCTGCGCTCCATAAATCCGCGCTGTAAATCGCCTGTAATACGACACACTTACAGCAACACTGCTGTTCTTAGCTGCAGCTCTTGCCAGGGGTTGGTTCGCTGGACGAGAACTTTCAAATCACCGCCGTGAATCTCGACCGCTGCCGTGACCCCATGGCACTTCCCAACGAGGAGAGCTTCAGAACGGAGTCGTGGAGGGCTAGCTAAATCCACGTTCGCGCCGCCGTCCGCGTGACGTGTTTACGAGGCGGCGAAAATGAAATCGAATGCCGGAACCAGTCCGGTGAAACTCCGCGCTGCAAGGCCACGCACACAGCAGCGTGCGCGCGGCCTAGCTCGCGTGCCCCATATTTTTCTCTCGAATCATTGGAATTTATCCGCTGTCGGGTCCCAGACGGGGGAAGAAGCGAGCATTGCGTGTACGCGGCGAGCAGATCAAGGCTCGAACGCGGCAGGAACCCGCACGGCGGCGGCAGGGCGCGCACGCCACGGACGCCGGTCGCTGAGCCGTGAACAGTAGGCGTTCAACGTGACCTACTGCTGCGCCGATCGCAGTCGTGGCACAACTGCCTTGTTGCCCTCCGTTCTGTAGGCTATTTTTTAACCGCATTCGGAAGGACTCCGGTCGTCGGAGCTAGTAGTGAACTAAGTCGTAATAACCTCGTAGGCAACCGGACGACGGCTTTTCGGCTCGCCAGGTCAGCACCAGAAGTTGTTCGCGGACGGAAATAAAATAAACAGACTGAATTAAAGGGTAGCGATACATTCGCAAACTCGTTACACTATAGACATCCACGCTTGCGGCCCGAGTTTGCTCTCATTGAGGACAAAATGCCGAGGTGTTCTACGCATGATCCGCAAAGCCTAGTTGAGGCTTGGCGTTTGAAAGTGTCCTCGAAAGCCCTCAGTCTCGGAAGTTCCATCTGTACCGTGCCCAAAGCGGGTATTTGAAAATACATATTATCAGAACGAAACCTGTGATTCGCACTCATAACCACGCTCGTTCCTCTATCCTTGTCAAGAGGCAAAGGCACCAATGCACGAAGAAAAAGAAAGTACGCATGTGAAAAGGCAAGTGTCGAGTAAGCTCTTTATCGGATACTGTATGCTTTATTATATTAAAGTTTCTTTATTATCGCTATATTATGGAATCGTGTAATTTTAGGAATAAACAAAATGTTTGCTTTCATGAATCTACGCAGCATACTATATATAAGAGAGCATGTTATGCAAATAGTAGTAAAATGTTGCTGCCCGTGCCAGTAGTTATAACGAAACAGCGCATAGTATAGAGTGAAGAAACGGAGTTAGATATTTTCTTTCGTTATAATAATTACTTGGTTACAGTAGAGCGCCACTTCTGCAAATCTCAGCGGACTGGCGTTTTGTCTGCCAATGATGCGTGTTGAAGAGGCCTTCAGCAGCGGCCACGATGCTGTCTATATATTGAGCACGCTAACCGAATATAGGGTTAGCCTTAGCAACTGGTGACAGCTTTTCTCTTTTTTTTTTTTTTCACGGCCCGCGTGAGATTGAGCGCCTAAAAACGGGTCTTGGAGGAATAATGTAAGGTTAGAAAGCTAGGTTTATTTGTAATATTCGCGTCCGTTTTCGAAGCCCTGAAACCGATATGTACCGCTGTAAAAATTCGAAGACACTTTGGCGACTAAAGTGATGAAAGGCGAAAGCCTGAGTGCTGCATTCTGCTACGCGACTGTTGCGCATGTTGTTGTTGTTGTTGTAGTGGTTATTTATTGTATGTACAAAAGGAAAGAAAAGATGTTTGCCAGCCCCGGTATCTGCTATCTTATATCTGAAGCACCTGAACTGGGGCGGCGGAAATAAAGGGATAGCGAGGAGAAGGTAGAGGAAATCAAAGAGGTGAGTGATAGGGAGAAAGAAAAGAGTAGGTAAAAATAAAAGAAATATATACACTATGGTACAGTATACAGTAGTTTGCTTGAGGCCCACCCGCAAATGTCTTAGGTCCCTGAGTACTCGGCACATCGGGCGGGCCTCCGCAATAGCTCCACGTGCAGGCAACTGTTCACTACGCACGCACTTGCACACTGTACAAAACACTGACGGCTGTCGTGGGCGATCAGCCGTTATTGTGGGAAATAGCACACGTGGAGCGTTCAGTCCCAGCGCGCACTATCTGGCGAGGTGAAATAGGCGGGTCATCAAGCCCGCCTGTTCGATGTACTCACACAAGCTCATGTGAGCTCGCTCGCGGGCGCGCGCACAGCCCGGTGGCCACAGGAGCACAGCTACGCTGTCCGGGATTACCCCCTGCGCTCTGTAAGCCGCCAGCAACTCACGTCGTGGTTCGGCTAGCGCGGTGCAGCGCAGTAGAAGATGTTCGAGAGTTTCTACCTCGCCACAGCCATCACACACGCCACTATTGGCAAGTCCGTGGCGCATCCGTCGTTCCCCAGGCCACACACATCCAATGCGTGCACGGAGGATCATTGCGCGTTGCAGCCGAGTCAGCGAGCGGCCGCTGACACTGTGAATGCGCTCACCTCTTGCGATGCGTGGGTCGGGGTGCTGCATCCGGAGGTGATCGTCGATTACCGCACGCACATCCTCCAAAGCGAGTTGCTCGTCGCTGGGAGGAAGTTCATGTGCTGCGGTCGCGAGCTCGTCGGCACGTTCGTTGCCCTCTATGCCGCAGTGCCCGGGGATCCACTCTGCCCGTATAGCGCAGCCACGCTCCGCCAAGTGCTTGAGACGTGCGCGAATCTGGCACAGCAGCGGAGTTCCCCGGCCGGTGGTTCGAAGGCGGCTGAGGGCAGCGCGGGAGTCACATAGCACGGCACACCTGGGTGGCGGCGGAGTCAGTTCAAGCAGTAAATCCAGGCCTAGGCGTAGGCCCAGCAGCTCCGCCGTGGTGGAAGAACCCAGGTATGACAGGTGCAGCTGTCTGTGCAGTTGCAGGGCGGGGATGGTAGCCGCCGCTGCTAGCGAGCAACTGTCTCTGGCCACGGAGCCGTCGGTGTAAACGAGGAGGTGGTGTTGGAGTTCCTCGTAGATGACGGCTCTGGTCAGCTGCTGCACTGCACAGGGCGGTGTGGTGCGTTTCCCCGCGATTCCGACAATCTCTCGCTGAACCTCCGTAGCAGCGGGCCAGGGCGAGAAGAGGTCGTAGGGGGGCGTTGCATTGGTGAGCTGCTCGTACTCGAGCAGCGCCGCTCCCATGCGCGAGTGGCGATGATGTCGCAACCGATGTAATAGCGGGCCGCCGTCCTTTGCGCGCTGTAGGCGATCGATGTGTCGGAGCGCCCGCCGCGTGGCCTGAAGTTGTAAAGGCCACGCACCTGCCTCGGCCAAAGTAGCTGCGCATTGAGAGTTCTGAGGAAGGCCGAGGAAAATGCGGAGCGCCTTGCGATGCTCGACCTCTAGCTTCTTCCAGCATGGTTTGCGCAGTGTGACGAGCGGTAGCGCGTAGAGTATTGCCCTCAGAGCCGCGGAGTTGTACAGCCGTAACGCTGCTTGCTGGGAGATGCCCTGGCCTCGAGCAGTGAGTCTGTGTACGGCGGCGGTGGTTCTCTTCATCTGCAGGCAGGCTTTGATCGCCGCGGGTCGGAAGGAAAGGCGCTGGTCTATGTCCAATCCCAGGTACCGCACCGAACGTCGCCACGGCAAGAGGGTCCCGTCCAGTGTGAGCGGCGGTGGTCGTTTGCGCGAGCTCGGAACACAGGCCATTGCAACGGATTTGTCCGCGCTGAGCGAGAGACCTAGGCCGCGCAAACAGTCGCTCACCGCCGTCAGAGCTGCCTGCAGGCACGCGCGCACCCGTGCTGTCTCGCCCGGCGGTCCCAGGCACCACAGAGCAATGTCATCTGCGTATATGGAGATGTACACATGATGCCGGCCGCCTGCAGGCAGGCAGCCCGGCACCACCGACATCGCCACATTGAACAGAAAAGGTGACAGGACAGAGCCCTGCGGCACGCCTAGCCCGACCGGGCGAGGCGCCGAGAGAGCACCCCCCACGCGAACGCGCATGGAGCGCGCCTGGAAAAAGCTCCGAACGTATTGTAGCAAGCGTCCGCCCACGCCAGCCCTCTCAAGCGTCGCGAGAATGGGAGCGCGGCAGACGTTATCAAACGCGCCCGACACGTCTAGCAGTAGAAGCAACGCAACCTGCCTCACTGCCTTCGCGTGCTCGAGCGCGCTGACAACATCGGAGATGGAATCCGCAGTGCACCGCATTCCGCGAAAGCCCGTCTGCCGCTCATCAAACAAATCCGCCGCCGCAGCCTGCTCGTTAAGGCGATGTAAAGCCATGTGTTCCATGAGCTTACCAGCCGCAGATGTTAGCGCCACTGGACGGTATCCCGCGAGCTGGGTTGGTGGGCGTCCTGGCTTGAGGATGGGGCAGACGACTGCCGTGCGCCAGTCCTCCGGGAGGGTCCCGCGTTCCCACACTAGGTTGATCTGCTGCAGGAGAACCAGCCGTTGATCTGCGTCCAGGTTGCGATGAATGCTGCTACGAGTAAAGCTAGCGACTACTCTTTAACATTCTGCGAGCGCATTTATTCAGTGAATTCTGCTTGGCAGCGACGAGATCGCGCTCCTTGTATTTTCGCAGTTGTTCTACGTTTACTGTTAAGTGGTTGATTTCACCGGGTGCGCGGCATTAATTAATAATTAATTAACTATGCAACTTACACTAATTAGTAATTGACAATAAGTCGTCGGCAGTAAATTAGTCATTAGTTAGCAATTTGTAATTAGTAATCAGTGATTATTAATTATAATTATTAATCAGTCATTAATTTATAATTGATCATTGATTGACATATGGCCATATCAGGAACGCATTCGCGCATACTGTGGTGGTGCTCTGTGATTGGTCGAGACCTCCATGACGTCATCCCGTCTCAACCAATCAGAGCCACCGCAAAAGCGTGACACTTTTGCTGACGACAACGATGAGGCAATAAAGGCGTTCGCCTTAAAAGTGCAGGCGCGACGGAGAGTTCGTCGCAACCATCCGCACGTAGTGCTTCGCCGTTCGACATAGCTCTCTTGCTGAGAATGCCAGACTGAAGCCTGCCCTTCACGCCCAATGTCGCCTTTGATGATGATGGTTATTTTCTGGATCGATACTGGCCAACATAATTTTACACAGAGTGCTCCTTTACGAAGGATTAATCTACGGGCCGGGCAGGTATCCCTGAAGTTTACCACAAGATGCCAGACCGCATGTTTCGGAGTCTATACGAACAGATACGATAACGTTATACACAGAGGCTTTATCTGCAGCAGAACAAAGTCATAAATTTTGCCTATAATTTATTAAAATATAAGAACATTCTAAGGCGGTGAATTCGTTTTTATTTACAAATACCTTGCAGGCCTCAGGAGAGACATTGTCAGCAAATGCTTAGGTTGATGGGCAGAACAGTTAAACAAAAGCATGATAAAAGTGTAGTGATACATAAAAAAAGCAAGACAGTTGAGCACAGGTAGCAGATCCTAATTCCCAAGAATTTATATAGATTATAAGGCAATAACGCGTGGTGGAACGAAAACTGGGTGAAATGCATGAACTATCAAACAAACGCAAAATAAAGCATTACAGGCATACATGTGAGGAAACCGTGCATGAACAGAAGCAATGCTGCAATAATCACAAGTGGCTGAAAGCAAAGTTAAGGAATTACTAGCATATAAATGACGTGCAGCTGTTATCAAAGAAATGTTTAAATAGGCGTCCGCGAAAGCTATCGTGATTGCGTTGCAGGGCGAAGCAGTCCAGAAGGTTGTTTCAAAGGCGGATTCCAAAGTTGGTTTCTATCCATACTGCATAGACGTCTGGCGAACAGAGAGAGAAGACAGTAATGACGAATACTTGCATCTGTTAAAATTTGGCACTATCTATGAAGAGCGTGGCTTTCAAGCAAAATAATAATACCTTCCCAGTCCATGCTGCTTAATAAGCTGTGCCCTGGTTTTAATGCGCTGTGCCCTCTCTTTTTCTTTGTTTCAGCGTTAACTAAGCCTCCTAAGCACCGAGAAAGAAGTGCGAGAACATGCCCATCTCGCTCACTCTCCTCTCCCTCTTGTGGCGCAGGCACCGCGGCCCCGAGAGTTGGTGGTCCAAGGCCAAGTACGAGAACTGGACCGAGGAGATAGTCGGCATGCGTGAGATCCTAAGCCGCTTCGGAAACGTCTCCAAGGAGAACGTGCTGGGCATGCGCGCCCCGTACCTCAAGCCCGGCGGCAACACCATGCTGAACATGATCTACGACTTCGCGTTCGCCTACGACTCGTCCTTCGCCGCGCCGCCCAGCAAGACGCCGCTGTGGCCTTACACGCTGGACTACCGTATCCCACACCACTGCGTCAACAAGGGCTGTCCGACCCACTCGTACCCGGGCGTCTGGGAGGTGCCTCTGAACACCCTGTACGGCGAGGACGGCACCGGCGGCCAATGCGTGCTGGCGGACCAGTGCGTCTTCCCCGACGACGAGGACTCTGTGTTCGAGTTCCTGCTCGAGAACTTCCTGCGTCACTACCGCACCAACCGGGCCCCACTGGGACTCTACTTCCGCGTCAACTGGTTCACAGACAAGGTCAAGACCAAGGCCCTGCACCGGTTTGTGGACCACGTGCTCAAAAACTACGACAATGCCTGGTTCGTGACCATGCAGCAGGCGCTGTTGTGGATGCGCTCGCCTCGCCGCAGCGCCGAGCTACGCGACTTCGAGGCTTGGGCGTGCGTGAAGCGCGAGCCGGCCTGCAACATCCCGACCACGTGTGCGCTACCTTTCGCCGACGAGCACTCGTACGGTGAATTGCGCTACATGGAGACGTGCACCGTGTGCCCTGCCCGCTACCCTTGGATCGGCAACTATGGCGGTCAGCAACGGGGCAAGATGATCATGGACGAGGTGACCGAGCAACAGAACCGCCAGGCGGCCGCGGAGGGCTCCGGCGAGGAAGACTACAACATCACCAGCACCGCGGCTTGAGATCTTCACTGAACTCCGCCACGGGCCATGGGAACACCAGGCCGCCATAGACAATTGCGATGACAAGTCGCGCTTGTTTTAATTGTGACACCGCCTCGAAAGTGTGCAAAAGTAATTTCGCACTATTTTGACGCATGCATTGGCGCCAGTTACACGATCTTCTAAAAAGCCCAAAGCCCAGCTTCGCCAGAACCGTTCGCGAATGCGTGGTTGAATTTTCATCTGGGGCATCAGCAGTTTTTACCGAAGGAGGAGAACGACACAAAAAGTGCCTCGCAGCTTTCCAGTCGAATTAAATAATTGGCCAGCAACGGAATTTCATCATGACACCGTGACAATGCGAAATGCGAAAAAAAAAGACAAAATACCATAGTCTGAGTTTTAATTAGAGTCAACTCGTTTCAAAGCCATGCTTTAGTCTTGACGATGAGCTTGGACATGTAGCTAAGCATCGGAGGTGAGTAACTGTTACCACACATCAGGATTGACAGTGCCTTCTTGCGGATCCTGTTCTAATGCTCAATACAATTAGAACAGTTTCTTTTTTCTGCTTACCGGGATAGTACGGTGCGAACTGTCAGCGGCCACTTGGCCTCTTTGTAGTCAAAACGCGTGGCACGTACCGCTGCGTTTGATTTGGAAACAAGATGACGACCCCAAAGCTGAACCGAACGATTTGGGACAAAAGCGCGCCAAGCTTACTTTTACTGCTTAACATTGAACCTCCCAATCAACTAGAATTATTTATGCTCTAGGTCCAACCCTAAACTGCCAACGTTTATGAAACGAGTCTTCTGTAACCGTTTTCGTGGCGCAGTCACGCCAGGCTTTACTCCTGCATTAGAATTCGAGGTTAGAGGATGTGTGCAGAATCCTCTTTCGCTCACTGCACACGCGCTATACAATTTGTTATTGTTCGTGCATTTAAGTTTGTACCATCATAATCATAATTTATCCCGTTTGAGAATGCGTGCACATTTTGCTCATGCCCATGTGCATTTTTTTTTCGCAGTTTCCATATTGTCCACTATTCATCTTTTCCATTACTTTTCATGCGTGCGTCAGTGTTCCGTGCAGTGTCTCTTCTGCTACCTCTCGCCAATCAGGAGCAATCTGTCTGAGACGTTTGGGAAACGCTGCGATACAGTGCCCGCTTGCACCGGGTTATACCGACATGCTATTGAAATCACGTAAGAAAAGCGCGCGATTCCTTTACATTGCAGCGTTTCCTACCTCCGTATAGACTTTTCCCAGTGTCGGAAGCGGAGCTCAGAACGTGTGATCGCTGGTTCCACGGAACTACCAAACAGTTAATAAGACATCGCCAAAACATATGTCGAGGGCATATCAGTTGCTTCATGTTTCTTCACAGTTTGTGGTTCGAATAAAACTCATGCTCTTACTTGCAGTGTTCTTTTCTTTTGGTTTTAGCATCTGTGTTCTCTCCTCACTCTTCTTTCACTACTCGCGGTCAGCGAGGCAGCTGCCTTGCACTAGGGGAATAAATCAGACAAGTCGCCGAGAGAGCTACGCAATGCACAGCACCGTAAGTTCTCCGGTAAGACGCTAGTCAAGTGGATTGAGGACTTTTGATAAGCCTTGTTCACAGACGACTGCTGCTTGGTTACTTGAAAACGTTGTTTTCAGACTCGGTTATGGAAAGACATTTGCAACAAATATCATGGCCTTATCCCTTTTCTTCGCCCTTGCACATCCTTCTAACGATCGACCTAAACATGGCGTCGGCCGAAGGGATGACCGGCTGGCGTTGATCTTCAAGTCACCGACTAGCAATAAAATGGCTTTCTTATTCTTTCTAAGCTACCAAACCTATACTACGATCAGCGACGTCGCAACTGTTCGCTATAGGTAGCAGTCTCTCGACGTCTCTGGCACTGCGGGCGGCGATAAACAATTGACAAGGAGGTAAAAAATGATTTCGTAAAACAACCTTCACAAAATATGGTATACACACAGTTGTTCAAACCAGCTGGCAGCACAGCCTCAGGAGAAAGAAAATTACGAGGGACTTTAGCGACTAAAGTAGTGAAAGGCGAAAGCCTGAGAAGCCTCATCTTGTCTAGCATTCCTGCCATATCCAATCCCACTCTTGAACGCGCGCCAAGAAACGCCACGCGACAGCCGCCGCAAAAGCGATACACTTCGTTCACGGCAGTATGAGCCATTAAAGGCTTTCGCCTTAGAAGTTACGAGGAACTTTAGCGGCTAAAGTAGTGAAAGGCGAAAGCCTGAGAAGTCTCATCTTGTCTAGCGTTCCTGCCATCTGCAATACATACCACGCTAGAACGCACGCCAAGGAACGCCACGCAACAGGAGTGATGGCGTACCATCCAAACGCACGATTGTCGGAAAAAGTGACAGATACTGCGCTCCTCCAGAAGTCTCATCTTGTCTAGCGTTCCTGCCATCTGCAATCCCACACTTGAACGTTCGCAAGGAATGCCACGTGACAGCCGCCGAAATAGCGGGATACACTTTGTCCCCGACAGTAAGAGCCATTAAAGGCTTTCGCCTTTATAAGTTATGAGTAACGGGGCACTTCGTGAATCTCTGTGGGGGCTTGCGCAGACCGAACACGTCTTCCACTCACTTTCCGCTTTCACTCCCCCTTCCTCCCCTCCCTTACGGCACGGTTCAGGTGTCCACAGAACAAGTGTGACAGATACTGCACCTTTCCTTTCTTGTGAACCAATTATTATTATTATTAAGGCGAAAGGTTTGGTTTGGTTTGTGGGGTTTAACGTCCCAAAGTAACTCAGGCTATGAGAGACGCCGTAGTGGAGAACTCCGCAAATTTCGACCACCTGGGGTTCTTTACCGTGCACTGACATCGCACAGCACACGGGCGCCTTGCTTTCCGCCTCCATAGAAAAGCTGCCGCCGAGGCCGGGATTCGATCCCGCGTCCTGGGGAAAAGTAGTCGAGCGCGTAACCATTGCGCCACCCCGGCGGGGTTAAGGCGGAAGCCTTTAATGGCTCATACAGTCGTGTACAAAGTGTGTCTAGCTTTTGCGGCAGTTGCGTTCCTTGGCGCGCGTTCAAGTGTGGCATTGCAGATGGCAGAAACGCTAGACAAGAGACTTCTGGAGGAAAAGCGCAGTATCTCACAGTTTCTCCGACAAGTGTGTCTAGATGGTACGCCATCGCTCCTGTCGCGTGGCGTTCCTTGGCGCACGTTCAAGTGTGGAATTGCAGATGGTAGGAACTCTAGACAAGATGAGGCTTCTGAGGCTTTCGCCTTTCAATACTTTAGCCGCTTAAGTTCCCCGTAGTAATTTTTTTAAACGTCGAAGCGGGTGCGATCGTCCACCCTCTGTCCACCCGGTCAATCACAGAAGCTTCATTGTACAGAGACCACACCACGAGGTAGACATACTTCAAATGTGAAGAACATGTATGCGAACCGTTAGAGGCACCAATCGCGTCTGCCTTCCCAGCGTAAGCGGACGCTGCCTGCTGTGAAGTTAAGCGCCTCGCGTTATAGATCATTCAGAAAAGGTTGTAACTCGATCGGCGCTTGCAATTATCGTGTATAATTAAAAAAGAATATCATCGTGAATTAAACTCTGCCACGACAACTGTAGCGCGAAAACAAGAACACAACATCAGCAGCTGAAAAACAAGCACAGGCAGGATCCATGTAAGGTTGACCAGGTGGTGCTGGAGGTGGTGAAGGGTGGCAAAAGGAGCTTGAGGTAGTGAAGGGTGGTTGTTCCTGGCCCTACGGGGCTGGGACGGTAGGTCAACGCCGCTTGCGGCGGGGGCTAGCCAGCCACCGAATTTTTATCTGTTGAAGGCCGTCATTGCACCCGCGGTGCGCGTCTTTATTTCCCTCTTCTTTTTCTTTCTTCTCTACTTTCTTCTGTCCACACGAGGCAGCGGAGGTGGCTGACCTCGGCGGCTACGTTTCGATGGAGGCGAAATGAAGAGGCGTCCGTGTGCTGTGCGATGTCAGCGCACGTTAAAGATACCCAGGCGGTCGAAATTACTCCGTAGCCCTCCACTACGGCTCCTCTTCCACTTTCACTCCCACCTTCCTCCCTTCCCTTACGACGCGGTTGAGGTGTGCACAGAAAACAAGTGAGACAGTTACCGCGCATTTCCCTTTTATAAATCGATCGTCAATCAATCAGCGGAGGTGGCTCAGCTACAGAGCCAGTATAGCAGGTCCGTGCATTTTCTTTTCCTTCCTACAGCCACAACAACAAGGGTGGCAGTTCCTGGCCCTACGGGGCTGAGACGGTAGGTCAACGCCGCTCGCGGCGAGAGCTAGCCAGCCACTGATTTTCATCTGTTTTAGGCCGTTAATGCACCCGCCACTACTGTTGTTGTTGTCATTGGGACAGGTAGGTCACCGTCGCTTGCGGCGGTGGCTAGCCTGCCACATAATTTTTATCTGTTGTAGGGCGTCATTGCACCTGCCACCGTTTCGGTGGTGGACGACGGCTGTTGTTGCGGCGCGCGTCTTTCTCCCCCTCTTCCTTTTCTTTCTTCTCTATTTTCTCTTCTGTCTGCCCCGCCGGGGTGGTGCAGTGGTAAGACGCCCTACTACTGTGCCGGAGTACCCGGGTTCGAACCCGACCTCGGCGGCTGCCTTTCGATCGAGGCGAAACGAAGAGGCGTCCGTGCGCTGTGCGATGTCAGCGCACGTTAAAGATACCCAGGTGGTCGAAATTACTCCGTAGCCCTCCACTGCGGCTCCTCTTTCTCTCTTTCCACTTTCACTCCCATCTTCCTCCCTTCCCTTACAGCGCGGTTGCGGTGTCCACAGAAAATAAGTGAGACAGTTACCGCGCCTTTCCCTTCCTATAAATAAATCATAGTCAGAGTCTCTTCCGTCTGCACGAGGCAGCGGAGGTAGCTGAGCTGCAGGGCCAGTAGCAGGCCTGCGCATTTTCTTTTCTTTCTTCATACAACCACAACAACGCCACTAATTCGGTGGTGGACGACGGCTGTTGTTGCGGCGCGCGTCTTTCTCTCCCTCTTCTTTTTCCTTTCTTCTCTATTTTCTCTTCTGTCTGCACGAGGCAGCGGCGGCTCAGCTACAGAGCCAGTAGCAGGCCCGTGCATTTTCTTTTCCTTCTTTCTACAGCCATAACAACAACAACAACAACAAAGTTGGTCAATACTTCGCCACCTTCAATAAAGGTCTTTTGTTCCTCATGTTTTAATTTCGTTCGCGTTTCATTTGCCGCTGACAGTGTACCGTGCTTCTCCGCATTACCTCTGGCATGTCACGTTGTGCCTGTGAAAAATGCGTCTATTTTGCGCATACATATTGCACACGACCGCGGCGGCTGCGTTTCGATGGAGGCGAAACGAAGTGGCGTCCGTGTGCTGTGCGATGTCAGCGCACGTTAAAGATCCCCAGGTGGTCGAAATTACTCCGTAGCCCTCCACTATGGCTCCTCTTTCTCTCTTTCCCCTTTCAACTCCCACCTTCCTCCCTTCCCTTACGGCGCGGTTCAGGTGTCCACAGAGCAAGTGTGACAGATACTGCGCCTTTCCCTTCCTGTGAACCAATTTAACAATTTATTTATGTGTGGACTCCCCGACTCCCCTTGATGGGGCTGGGACAGTAGGTCTCCGCCGCTTGCGGCGGAGGCTAGCCTGCCACCGAATTTTTATCTGTTGTAGGCCGTCATTGCACCCGCCACCGCTTCGGTGGTGGACGACGGCTGTTGTTGCGACGCGTGTCTTTCTCTCCTTCTTCCTTTCCTTTCTTCTCTATTTTCTCTTCTGTCCGCACGAGGCAGCGGAGGTGGCTCAGCTACGGAGTCAGTAGCAGGCCTGTGCATTTTCGTTTCCTTCTTCCTACAGCCACAACAACAACAACAACGTATCTACAAGGTGTCTGTCAGCCCGTTTTTATCAGCCAGAATAAGGCACGTATCGGTGCGGACAAAAGTAAACGGAGCACGCAATTTCCTTCAAATATTTTCCACGCGTTTCATAATTGAAACTTGCAGTCGTGGTATGTGCGAACCGGTAGTAGACGCAAGTGCCATTTCACTTGGACAAATATTGTTTTCTTATCTCCATTGCAAAAGAAATAATTTTTAGTTTGAACGAAAAAGTGTGCTCCGTTTACGTATGTCCGCACCTGTATATGTAATTGCAAATATAAGTATTATTCCACGTCCCTTATGCAATTTTTCGACGTAGTCCCCACACCGTTCCAGGCATCGCGGCCCTAAACTGGAGATGCCCGGTGTTAGAATTCCTCCTGCTGACTGTTGAACTGCCGTCGGACTGTGATGTCGTGGCTCCATCACTGCACGTGAATCGCTGCCCTATCAGGAACTTCTTCAGCGGCCCAAAAATGTGGAAATCACTAGGAGGCGAGGTCCGGGCTGTATGGTGGATGGTCAAGAGTCTCCCAATGAAATGACCGTAGCTTGTCTCGGACAACCCCCGCCTCCTCCGTCGGTCGGGGCCCATTAGGGACGTATCCTGTCCTGCAAAATTCAACCGTCGGATCACTGATTCGGACAATGAGGACAGCTGCCCCGCTCCTGCCGCAACCTCCTTGGTGCCGCAAGTAGCTGGCTCTGGGGCAGCCATTCCCTCCTCCTCCCCTCCAAAAATGTTCAATCATGGCGAGACACCTTAGTCAAAGGCGCTCTTCTACCTCCAATTCGGCCATCTCAACATTAATAACACAATGTAACTGCAGAGGCTTTAAGGACCGCACTAAGCGGGCCAATTTCCGCCTCTACCTTGAAACATTCGAGTCTGTACCAGCCGTGGTTGCCCTCCAGGAGCCAGGCCTGGGCGCCACACTTTCAAATTACACGACGTTCCAACAGGATCCCGTGTCTTGTCTTCTCGTACACAAAGCATGCACAGCCAATTTAGTGGATCTCGATCTCCAACTAGATTATTCCTATGTAATGGTGACAATCCTACCACTCCGCCGCAGGGACCCGCCATTGCATGTACTCAACGTGTACTGCCCTCCCAAACTCAAGCGAGTGACATTCGCGGACCTCTTCAGCCGCGCGCTAAGAGTAGCGGGTCGTGATCCCCTCCTGATCGTGGGCGACTTTAACGCTCCCAGTCAGCTGTGGGGGTATCGCAAGGAGGAGTCGCGCGCACGTAAGTTGGCGGAACTTGCGTCCACGTTGGGCCTCACCCTCCACACTGACCCGGTCTGCTCAACACGGTTAGGAAACTCCGTGACACGGGATACGTGTCCGGACTTAACCTTCACTCGCAACATAAGACACACAGACTGGCTCACAACCGAGGAAACCCTCGATAGTGACCACTGCATCCTTAACATTACAATACACACACGCCCGCTCAAACGTCCCACAACACAAGCCCGTATCCCAGATTGGACGAAATTCAGGCAAAATTTTGACTCACTCGATAACACACCTATTTCCGAGCAGGACTACTCAGCATGGTCCCAACAGCTGCTGACACACATTCGCTCGCATGAAACACAGATCCAGCTCTCAGAGGCGGTTACGGACGTGGATAACCACCTCCTACGCCTCTGGGAAGCCTGTCGCAGCCTCGTCAGCCGTTGGTGACGCCAGAAACACAACAGAAAGCTTAAAGCTCGAATTGCCGAGCTCACCCAGTAAGCGGCTGAGTACGCGGTCCATCTCGCCGACTCCAACTGGGTGGATAGATGCAACACGGCCGCGCGACAAATGTCTAGCCGCAACACATGGCGCCTCTTTCGAGCCCTCATCGACCCAACCCAAACACAAACCGAAACACAGAAACATTTGCAGAGAGCCATGCATGCTTTCTCTGGCAACACGACTCAACTGGCACAGAAACTCCGGGACCAGTATCTGTGTACAGCCCAAGACCCTCGTGGATCATCATACTCTTATGCAGGCAGAGAGAACACAGAGCTGGATCAACTTTTACAGCTCCATGATCTGCGGGCGGCTCTTGCAAAAATGAAATGGAGCACTGCCCCGGGAAGGGATAAGGTCACCGTCAAGCTTTTGACGAACCTGCCCGACTCGGCATACTACATCAATGCGATTTGGCGCGGAAACACCCCCCTGCCAAGCGACTGGAAAATGGCTCTGGTAACCTTTATTCCTAAATCAGGGAAACCAATTGACACAGATAACCTCGGTCCCATCTCTCTCACCTCCTGTGTGGGCAAACTAATGGAGACAATGGTGCGGGACCGGCTATCTGAATATCTTGAACAAAAACATGTATTCGCAGGCACCATGTTCGGATTCCGCCCACACAGATCCGCTCAAGATGTCCTCCTGCAACTCAATCGGGAAGTCCTTGACCCACTCGAATGCCCCCATAATGACCGGGTAGTACTCGCCTTAGATCTCAAAGGGGCATTTGATAATGTAACACACGAGATTATACTCACCCACCTAAGCCAGACCGACTGTGGTCTCAACACATTCCAATACATCAAGCAATTTCTCACGGATCGTCAATCCTACATTCGCATCCAAGATAATGAGCATGGTCCTTACCTACTCGGCACGCGGGGAACCCCCAAGGCGCAGTACTTTCCCCGCTCCTCTTCAATTTGGCTATGATGAACCTGCCTGCCCAGCTCGATGGTGTCACTGATGTGCAGCACGCCCTGTATGCCGATGACATCACCCTGTGGGCCACGCATGGCAGTATCGGGGACATTGAAACCAGCCTGCAAACAGCGGCGACGATAGTAGACCGCTACGCCCGCCGCTGTGGTCTTCAGTGTTCCCCACAAAAATCAGAATTTGTGCACTTCCGCCCCTCGCGAAAGTGCCCAACTCAAATCACTCTTTCTTTAGACAGTGGTCCCATACACGAAGCTGACGAGATACGGGTACTCGGACTCTACATACACAAACACAGACGGTCAGACACTACATTGGCCAAACTCCGTAAGGTGGGGGACCAGGTGGGCCGCATGATCCGCCGGGTTTCAAACAAACGCGGGGGGTTGCGAAGTAAGGATGCCTTGCGGCTGGCAAACGCCTTCGTGACCAGTCGGATTCTATATTCGACATCTTATCTCCACCTACGGAAACAAGAGGAGGATGCCCTTGAGGTTATCCTTCGCAAAATTGTCAAGCGTGCCCTGGACCTCCCCATCACTACTTCAAACAGCCGTCTTATGGCCCTTGGGGTGGTGAATACTTTCCGAGAGCTCCGGGAGGCCCACCTTACAAATCAGTACACGCGTTTGTCGCAAACGGAGTCGGGTCGCCGCCTTCTTGCTCGACTCCATATCCAACACACCACACTCATGGAAGACAGGTTTCGCATCCCAGAATTGTGGAGACGCGCCCTCTGCGTGCGACCTCTGCCAGCGAATATCTCACACGAAGATCATAATGGTCGGCGCCTGGCACGAGCGGAAGCCCTAGCCCGACATTATGGCAACAAAACAGGTGTATACTACGTGGACGCCTCCGGCCCTCACCACGGGGGATGGTACACGGCCGCTGTAGTTCACAACAGCAAAACGGTTAACGGTTTCACCTTCAGAGCCCACAGTACAACACACGAGGAAGAGGTGGCGATTGCTCTCGCGGCCTCTCATTCCGACTCAAAATACATAATTAGCGACTCGCGAGGAGCCTGTCGGAACGTCAGACAAGGCTGGACTCCCTTACTAGCCTATAAAATTTACTTAAATTGCATACGGGATACGGACCCCGCACACCGTTACCTTATATGGGCCCCTGCTCATCAGGGTTTGGCAGGAAACGAGGCAGCAGACGCAGCCGCCCGCGCGCTCTCTCACCGGGCTGTTTTCTCCTCCCTACCTGATCAGGAACCCGGTTTTAATCCGGCCTACACCTTCAAAGATATCACAACGTACTATCAAAATTGTCATCGCCTTTACCCCAGCCCATGTAAAGGTCTCAAAAAGGCGGATGAGCGGCTCCTTCTCCCCTTTTTCACCAATACATTGCTGTGCCCGGCAGCCCTAAAACATTTTGACCCCTCCTTTAGTGGCAGCTGCCCACACTGTGGAGCGGTGTCTTCTGACATCTATCACATGGTGTGGGCCTGCCCCTCCAACCCGGCTATTCCCCCCATCCCCAACCCAACCCGGGAGAACTGGGAGGCGGTCCTGCTCGGCTGCCACGACTTACAGGCCCAACAAGCCTTAGTCGAACGCGCCCGAGCGGCGGCAACCGCCACTGCGGTCCCCAACTAGGGACCTCCACCTAGTGCTTGTAAGGACCGGTCCCTTATGGGCCGATCCAAACATCCTTGTGTAAATAAATGTTCTTACCACCACCACCCAGCTTGTCGGTGGTTCTGATTGCCACATTGTGGCCGGCCTCGCATTGAAGTTGAGGATAACCGCGTTGTACACATCGATAATCCCTCGGTGCTTTCGCCTGATGGCAGTCAGCAAAGATGATCGTGGGACGACAACTGTCGCCATTGATGATTGCCACTTGTGGCATGAGATCCAGCAGGAGTGGTTCTAGCGCAAAATCAAAACCCGTAAAAAGCTGGGCTCAAATTTTGCATTACAGAGTATCGTAATCGTCGATGCACATTTTGGCACACAAATACGCCGGAAAAAGTAAGTATATTTCCGTTGCCAATAATACGCTCTGACTGCATCTTGAAGCCTAGTTGCTGAATATTAGGCAAAGCCAAAACAAAAAACAATAACTTTCTACCCTTAGCTTCCTCTATCTTCATCCGTCTCACTCAACTCCCAAGTTGCCGTTAAATATGTGTTGGTGCAATTAAAGAATTGAGTGCTTAAAAGTATATGAAGACATGCACCAGAATGAAACGTTGATACTGCTCCTTTTTTTTTAATGCAAAAATAGAAATAGATCGTTCCGGCATAGCGTTCACCAAAGACCTACGCGTCACCAGCGAGATCGTTCCGGCATCGCGTTCACCAAGGACCTACGCGTCACCAGCGTGCTGCTCCGAATTCAGTGCTTCAAAGGACATGAAGTCGTGCGCCAAAATGAGGCATTGATACTGCGCCTATTTTTGCTGCTGTAATGAAAATAGATCGCTTCGGCATAGGAACTACGCTTCACCATCGTCTTCTCCACCTCTTTCATCATATTTTTGCGAGATTACGGACCTTTAACGACGCATTATGCATACGCGGAAATCAAGGTGTGGCACCCTAATTTCCTCGGGTGCGGTTGGGTTCAGATTCAAGCCTATCGGGTTCGGCTCCGGGTTCGGCTTGGAAACGACATTCAGTTCTTCTTCAAACCGGTTCGAGTCCTTCTCCAAAGGGGACTGGCCATCCATGCCCAGCGAGCAACAAAACTCAGCAGTGCCCTGGAATAGGGACGCCAACCCTGTGATACGGAGCCACGCCATCGACGCAAAGGAGATGGAGGAACTCTGTCGGCAATATCTCTAAAGTACAGCAATAAAGTTTATCCTATCCTATCCTATCCTATCCTATCCTATCCTATCCTATCCTATCCTATCCTATCCTGTCGAACAGGTTCGAACGGGTTCGGGACAAAATATTTGAACCAGGATTACTTCTATGGTTAATCCCTTTGGTTATCCTTCTATTTCGCGCATTGTCTACATACAAACTAAAAATGAAAAAAAAAAAGTCGCTTTATGCAAGATTATAAATTTAGCACGTGTGCCGAAGCTTCAAAGACAATTTTTTTTTTCTTACATGTATGCAGGGGTGGAAGCAGGCTCGAGAATAAGCCGCTCAGCTAGCAGTAATAAGGCCATTCTAACTTTGGAACAGCTTTCGAGCAATAAAACCAGAATTTTGAAGCACTCGAATTATGTTTCGGAGCATGTTTGTAGGCTCACAGGCTTTTAATAGTGGCAATTTTCGCTTCCTGACATACAGAAAACCCAATATGATCACTTTTTATAACACATTCATGATTTGCTGAATAGGTATACGCATCTTAACTGAACAACGATTCGAAACATACAAGCAACAAATTGAATGCTTGCTTCTGCTGTTCATAACTGAACATCAACTTTAGCTTAAAAACTTTTGACTATCTCGACTTGATAGATTCAGAGGTGGAGTATGCCACTGTGATGCACTCAAACACAGCCACTAGTTTGGAGTTAACATCGATGAGCAGCCCATTTTTAGTCTCTACCTTGTACATATTCTATCCAATCTGATGCCTGTGCTAACAAATTCCTGGGCACTGAGCAGTGATGCCTTCAGAAAGGCTTGGTAGCCCTCAAGTGTAGCCTTCTCCTTCCTCAGTTTTTTTTACGTCACAGCCTTTTGCCAGCGGCTCGAACGTTTTCACTTGAGTGACGCTTGAACTTCCTATGAACACGTTAACGATAGTGGTACATAAATGGCATCGCCTTCATCGCCGTTCAAGCAAGCTTTTGTCTGCAATACGCAGGTAACTGGCATAGGCATGACAGCCTCGGTGGTGAAGTATCTGCTTGATTTCACAGCATAACCATTAGAACAACTCGCGTAGTTCTTTACAGCCGGACAAGTTTTTAACGGCTCGTGGTAGCTTGCGGTGCCTGCTTCGCTCGCTACTCTCGATTCCCTTACCCCAAAATATTCAGGCGAAAGTCTTTAATGGCTCCTGCTGTCGTGGACAAAATGTGTCCCGCTTTTGCGACGGCTCTGATTGGCCGAGGCGGGATTACGTCATAAAGGTCTTGGCCAATCACAGAGCACCACCAGATGGAGATGGCAAAGATGGAGGAACTCTGTCGGCAATATCTCTAAAGTACAGCAATAAAGGTTATCCTATCCTAACCTATCCCATCCTATCCTATCCTATCCTATCCTATCCTATCCTATCCTATCCTATCCTGTCGAACAGGTTCAAACGGGTTCGGGACAAAATATTTGAACCAGGATGACTTTGGAGGTCAACAGCACTTCTGCAAATAGCTGCCCCTGGATGAGACCCGTATCATGCTATTAAATTGGTAATCTAAAGCTGGAACGTCAAAGCGACGTGATCCGCGCCAGCCGGAAACTCCAAGGTGCCAACCAGGTGCACTTTTTCTCTGCTCAAGGCCAGGTGTTGCAAAGTAATGAGTTTGAGAGGGTCTTTTTTAGGCACCTATTGTGTCGATCAGCATAAATAATCTTATCACACAGAGAAGGTGCCTTGTAAATAATAAAAAAATTTTAAACATACCTAAATGATTTATAAGAGTTCGAACCGAAACTCGCAGGACCAAAGAGTAGTAGACGCAAAATAGACTGTTGAATTGGGTTGAATTCTCTTTGGCCAGCGTTCCATTTCTTGGGGTCAATAAAGACGAAAAGCTGATTGTGCACGCATATATACACAAACTCTGCGTTTTTGAAGCACTGTCACGCGTGCAACTGGCATTCCACTTAATGGGATTTTATTCACCATCATCATCATCATCATCAGTTTGATTATACCCACTGCAGGGCGAAGGCCTCTCCCATATTTCTCCACTTAACCCGGTTCTGTGCTAGCTGCATCCACTTGACCCCTGCGAACTTAATCTCATCCGCCCACCTAACTTTCTGCCGCCCCCTGCTACGCTTTCCTTCCCTTGGAATCCAGTTTGTTACCCTCAGCGACCATCCGTTATCCTCTCTTCGCACTACATGTCCTGCCCATGCCCATTTCTTCTTTTTAATTTCCACTAGAATGTCGGTAACTTGAGTTATCTCTCTGACCCACTCTGCACGCTTCCTATCTCTTAATGTTACCCCTACCATTTTTCGTTCCATAGCCCTCTGGGTTGTCCTCAACTGAAGTAGAACTCTTGGTTAGCCTCCATGTTTCAGCCCCATAGGTCAATACACGCAAGATGCAACTGTTGTATACTTTCCTCTTGAGTGATACCGGTAAGCTGCTAGTCATAATCTGCGAGTGTTTGCCAAATGCGCTCCATCCCAATCTTATTCTTCTTGTTATTTCCTTTTTATGGTCCGGATCTGCGGTTACTACCTGTCCTAAGTAGACATATTCGCCTACTACTTCCAGTATTTCGCTACCTAATGTAAACTGCTGTTTCTTCCCGAGGCTGTTGAACATTACCTTAGTCTTCTGCATATTG
Organism: Amblyomma maculatum; assembly: GCF_055883805.1. NCBI lineage: Eukaryota > Metazoa > Arthropoda > Arachnida > Ixodida > Ixodidae > Amblyomma > Amblyomma maculatum. The sequence continues at coordinate 89,693,028 of NC_139347.1, forward strand.
ATTTTCAGGCCTACCTTTCTACTTTTCCTGTCTAGGTCATCAATCATTATTTGCAGTTCATCCCCCGAGTTGCTTAGCAAGGCAATGTCATCAGCAAATCGCCGATTACTGAGGTATTCTCCATCTACCCTTATCCCTAACTGCTCCCATTCCAAGTCTCTGAATACTTCATCTAAACAAGCTGTGAATAGTACTGGGGAGATTGTGCCTCCTTGCCTAACACCTTTCTTTATGGGAATTTTGTTACTTTCTTTTTGCAGAACTATGGTTGCTGTGCAGCCACTATGTATATCTTCCAGCACTTTCACGTACGGCTCGTCTACCCCCTGATTTCTCAATGCCTGCATCACCGCCGAGGTTTCAATTGAGTCAAATGCTTTTTCGTAATCAATGAATGCCATGTATAAGGGCTGGTTATATTCCGAGCATTTTTCCATCACCTGATTGATGGTATGGATATGATCGATAGTAGAGTACCGTTTCCGAAACTCTGCTTGATCCTTTGCTTGATTGCAGTCTAAGGTTGTCCTGATTCTATTAGCGATTACCTTAATAAATACCTTATACGTAACAGACAGTAAGCTGATTGGTCCGTAACTTTTAAGGTCCTTAGAGTCCCCTTTTTTATGAATGAGGATAATGTTTGCATTCTTCCATGGTTCCGGTACCGTCGATGACACCAGGCACTGCGTATACAGGGTGGCCAGTTTTTCTAGCACGATATCCCCCCCGTCCTTCAGCAAATCTGTAGTTATCTGATCCTCTCCAGCTGATTTCCCCCTTTTCATTGTTTCTAATGCTTTCTTGACCTCGTCCTTCATCACTGGTGGAATGTCTGACTGTTTTTCCTACCGCCAATCTCATTACGGTCTTGACTACTTTGGCTACTGTAGAGATCTGTATAGAACTCCTCGGCTACTTTGACTATCTTGTCCATATTAGTGGTGACGTTGCCCGCCTTGTCCCTTATCGCATACATCTGGTTTTTGCCTATGCCGAATTTCTTCTTTACCGCTTTAAGGCTTCCCCCGTTCTTTACAGCATGCTCAATTTTCTCCATGTTATACTTCCTTATATCGGCCACCTTGCTCTTATTGATTAGCTTTGATATCTCGGCCAATTCGATCTGGTCTGTTGGATTGGAAGCTTTCATAATCTGGCGTTTCTTAATCAAATATTTCGTCTCCTTACACAGCTTACCGGTATTCTCTTTAACTATCCTACCGCCTACTTCTACCGCGCACTCCGTAATGATATCTCTGAAATTATTGTTCCTTGCCTCTAGGGTAATGTCGCCATCCTCAGTTAGAGCTGAATACCTATTCTGTAGCGAGATCCTGAACACTTCTGCCCTCCCCCTCACCGCTAAATCGTTGATGGGTTTCTTTCTTACTAATCTGTTGCGTTCCTTCTTCAGATTTAGGCTAATTTGGGACCTCACCATCCTGTGGTCACTGCATCGCACTTTCCCGATTACCTCTACATCTTTCATAATGGCGGGGGTTGAACATATTATGAAGTCGATTTCATTTTTAGTCTCTCCGTTAGGACTTTTCCATGTCCATTTCCGGTTCTTCCGTTTGCTGAAGAAGGTATTCATGATTCGTAAGTTATTGCGCTCTGCAAACTCAACTAGTAACTCCCCCTTGCTATTCCTAGAACCAATGCCATGGTCACCTACTGCCTTGTCTCCTGCCTGCTTTTTCCCTACCTTGGCATTGAAGTCGCCCATTAGTACAGTATACTGCGTTTTTACTTTTCGCATTGCCGATTCTACATCTTCATAGAAGCTTTCAACTGCCTGGTCATCAGAACTACATGTAGGTTCATAGGCATGTACAACCTTCAGTTTATACCGCTTATTAAGCCTAATTACGATGCCTGCAACCCTCTCATTAATACTGTAGAATTCATCTATATTGCCCGCTATATACTTATTGACAAGGAAACCTACTCCTAGTTGTCGCCTCTCTGGTAAACCTCGATAACACAGTACATGCCCATCCTTCAGTACAGTATATGCCTCATTCGGCCTCCGAACCTCACTAAGCCCTATGACATCCCATTTCATGCCCTCTAGTTCCTCTAACAGCACTGCTAAACTAGCTTCACTAGCTAGGGTTCTAGCATTAAACGTTGCCAGGGTTTTATTAGCATCACTTAACCTTTCGTAATGCTGCGTAAATCTTTTTAAATGTAAGGTGATACTGCGTAAAGTGAAATAATGAAGTGCTAGAGCAATTTCAAATTTCTTCCGTGTGACTGAAAGGACATCACAGGTGTAAACAAATAATTATGCGAATTTCAGGGAGTGACGGTGGCGACATGCTAGAGGAACTGATTGCCAAGCTGTATAGGGCGCGATTTATGATTCCCAGCACAGCGGAGACACTAAAAATGCTAAAACGGCGCTATTTAATAACAGAAGAGTATACTAAAGATCCCAGAGTTGTTGGCAAGTGAGTTCCGATCGTAACAAATCCTCAGTGAGCTGATTAGGAAATGTTCAAAATATAAGCAGTCCCTTACTCATCCTACCGCACTTCTCACACCGCACCCTCTTCAAACTTCCGGTGGGAGAGGGGAGAGGGAGTTGCTCTTCGGAGCTAAGACCTTATTAAACCACTGCCAATGAATGCGTTGCAGACGAAGACCAGCCCACTCCTAAAATGTTGGCTATTGAACTGATGTTCTCCCTCAAAGGTCCTCCACTTATACTTTGTCTTTTAACTATGAAGTATATCCCATTTCCCTGCCAATTCTATTTAACATGGATGACAGTACTATCACAGTACTAAATTGAGGGAGTAATTTTAAGCGCCCACCCAAGCGCAGCCGTGCGGTTACGAAGGAAAGCTATACAGTTCACACACACACACACACACACACACGCACACACACACAAAATGCGCGTCAAGGAATGTGGGTTAGATAAGTTCAAATGACTGACACAGACACGTGGCGGAATGTGGGTTAGATAAGTTCAAATGACTGACACAGACAGGACTATCACAGTACTAAATTGAGGGAGTAATTTTAAGCGCCCACCCAAGCGCAGCCGAGCGGTTACGAAGGAAAGCTATGCAGTTCACACACACACACACACACACACACACACACACACACACACACAAAAAAAAAATTTGGAGGACGCTTAAGCTTCGCCTTCAAGAGTGGAACGCGATAGCGTTATTGCACCTCGTTCGCACCGCCCACTCATTCGCTCGGTATGCTCTTGAGTCCCGAAGGGGAGAAGCGGGTGAGCGAAGATAGCGATCTAAAGAAAGGAAAGACGCTTGATTCTACAATCCGTGAGGGTGCACGGTGAAACGTCAGGGGCGAGTGGCGCGCCACGTGTCGGGGCAGCGCCGCACATTGCGAGGAGGGGTTCTTCTGTTTGCCGCAAGATGGCTCTGCATGTGCGCAGAGCGCAGAAGAAATGTAGCGGGAACGTACTTCGCTACTCGTGTAACTGCGACTTCTGTAAGTAACATGCTCATAATTACCGATATACACGGCAGTATAACGTTCTACGGCACGTTTCTAAGGCAACACCGCATTCACTAGAAGCGCTTTTGTACCGCTTTCAAGCATCGAACTCGTGGCTGAGTGGTAGCGTCTCCGTCTCACATTCCGGAGACCCTGGTTCGATTCCATCCCAGCCCATCTTGGGAAGTTGCTTTTTATTTGTGAAGTGCATGCCGGGATTTATCGCTCACGGCCAACGACGCCGACGACACCGGCTTTTCTGCGACACGAGCTCCTTAACGCTACCGCGTTAAAATGCGCGTCAAGGAATGTGGGTTAGATAAGTTCAAATGACTGACACAGACACGTGGCGGAATGTGGGTTAGATAAGTTCAAATGACTGACACAGACAGGCGGTGGTCCGTGAAGTATAGACCTGGATATTTCTTATCGGAGCTTGAACCCGGGACGACCACCTGTCCGCTTGAGTGCAGGATGGACGCCATCCAGGGAAGCCTAAAGACGGTGGAATCCGCTCACCCGTATTAGCCTGGTTTTCCTTGGCCTGCTGTATATGACCTTAGCTGAACATGACCCTCCTCCATATGCCTGCTTATGTTATGCGAGCTAACGCGCAAGGTTGCTTTCGCGACTCCAATAGCTTCCATATCTCTTCTAATAGACCGTACTCTAGCAAAAGCGTCCGAGTGCTATGCGATGTCAGTGCACGCCAAAGATCCGCAGGTGGTCGAATGTATTCCGGATCCCTCCGCTAAGTCACATAATCTTTGACTTCCACCTTCCTCCCTTCACTCACGGCGCGGTACAGGTGTCCACAAAAAAGTGTGAAAATTACTGCGCCTTTTCTTTCCTATAAACCAATTTAAATTTTATATCGAAATTTGTGCGCACTTCTGCAGGTGTTTTAGCTGAGGTAAAGAACTTGAGAGACACGCTTTCATGCATATATGTTGAATTTGTGTCTACACTGACCCTCATAACCATCCTTCAATTGGCGCTAAACCTTCTCCCAGTTCTTGACTGCTACAATGAAGGCGTTTTCATGACAGCCCCGCCGGGGTGGTGCAGTGGTAAGACGCCCGACTACTGTGCCGGACTACCCGGGTTCGAACCCGACCTCGGCGGCTGCGTTTCGATGGAGGCGAAACGAAGAGGCGTCCGTGCGCTGTGCGATGTCAGCGCACGTTTGATCCCCAGGTGGTCGAAATTACTCCGTAGCCCTCCACTACGGATCCTCTTTCTCTCTTTCCAACTTCACTCCCACCTTCCTCCCTTCCCTTACGGCGCGGTTGAGGTGTCCACAGAAAACAAGTGAGACAGTTACCACGCCTTTCCCTTCCTATAAATCAATCAATCATGACACCTGCGAGCGGCGCATGGGTGACTTGGCGCGTTTCTCTTCCGTGCAAACCTAATTAGCCGCGGACAATTTGTGCACTCTCTACTCGGCTTAGTAGGCATTTGGAGGTTTCAAACTCGCTCCCTCATACCTTCATTGATTTTCGTTCCCGCGTATCTGCACAGGACCTTTTCCTCATACTTCAGCACACTTTGTTCGCCTGTGGTAGCTCTCAGCTTCCCGCCCTGCTCACAGTCGATGTCCGCAAGGCATTCGATTGCGTCTCCCATGATATATATTCTTGCCTGCCTTACCAGCACCGGCTGCGGCTCCCGCATGTAAACTACATTCGAGCTTTTCTTTCTAATCGCGAGGCCCGTTTCCGAGAATTGAACTTCACTTCTACACCCCATCGTCTCACCCGCGCTACCCCGCAGGGTGCCGTTCTTTCACCCACCCTTTTTAATATCGCCATGGCTCATCTCGCGGTTGTTATCGTCCATTCCCGATCTTCAGCACTTTTGTTTACGTCGACGACATCGCACTGTGGTGCTCGCGCTGATCTCCTGGTCACGTTCATGACATCATTCAGCAGGGATTATCATTTCTTGGTTTCTTGACCATGCATGCCTGTCTCCCGCGCCCAAGAAGTCAGAACTCCTACTTTTGACTCACTCTGCTTATGAACGAGCTCACAACTCACTGATCTTCCTTGCCTTGGGTGGCTCCCCAATCCCCCAAGTTTCTCAATGTCGCGTTCTTGGCATGCCTTTGCATGCCACCAAAAATGTCCGGGCTCTCCGTGCGGCTGTTGCTACCTGTCAGTCTGTCACCCATTTACTTCGTCGAGTTTTGAGACGGTCCTCTGGCCTGAGGGAAGCTCACGCCTGTCGACTGGCTCACACACTGGCTTTTAACAAATTCCTTTACTTTGTACCATATCTTTCATTCACCCAGAGCCAGCTAGACACACTTGCAACAGCTCTTCACGGCCTTTATAAGCTGCTCTTTGTCTTCCCATAACCACTTCCACCGATAAGCTTTATGCCACCGGGCTTTTTCGCAGCCTCCTTCCCCTTCACCGTGACAGACAGATAGCTCACCTCTCCGACACAGTTCATGGACGCTGGCTTCTCAACCAGGCTAACATTTCCCTCATCCAGTCAGTCCCTCTGCCAACACCTTCCCCTCCAGAGGCCACTAACCTCCGTATACTTCCTCTTCCAGCCAATATGTCGCCGGTCCTGTATGCTGGCCGCCGACATGCTGCTGCCTCTCCTCATAGTCCACCTTTTCGCTTACACGGATGCCTCTTATGTGGCTCCTCGCAGGTTCGGAAGCCAGGTCCTCTTTCATCCTCGTCTATCTACCCTTGTCACACACACTAGCGGCCCATTTCTCCACCCTCCGGATATTATCTCGCTTGAGATCCTCTCCATCATTCATGCAATTCAGTTTCCATTGTCTCCCACTTGTGCCTCGGAACATTATATACACTGACTCCCAGGCTGCTATCCGTGCCATCAAATCTAAAGGTCTAACACATCATCTGTCCACGGAGCTCAAGGCAGCACTTGTTGCGCTGCAGCCCTGCCCTGTCTTCCTCCGATGGATCCCTGGACACTCGGGGATTGACGGCAATGAACTGGCGAACCAACTCGCCCCGTGAAACTCGTGTCCTATGTACCACCTCCACCTGGAATGCACCACCTTCAGGCCTGCAATCCATGTGACCTGCCAACTCCCGCATACCAGAGGCGCGCTCGTGATTCTTCGCTGACAACGCCTACCCTCCTCCTCCGCTTTCCAGAGGAGCTATGGTCGAACGGGCTCGGCACTGCGAAGTCACATGGCGGGATCCCGACCGACGGATGTGTGGAATTATTCGAAGCGAAGTGAGCTATGTGTCTTGATGAAAGCATTGAAAACTTGCGTCAACTATGTGGGTACGTCTCGGTTCGCTGCACTGCACAAAGAAATGTGACTTTCGGACGAAAGTATTTTTTTCGTGAAGTTAAGGCTTATGTCATACGAAATTGTTGCGGAAGCACGTAGGCCTACCTGTTTCGTGCCTGCAGTGTATTATCCCATTGGGCTAGAGTGCTGGCAAATGCGATGCATTTGACGACTAACGTGTGGGCGTAGAGCGGTGTGCAAGACACTCCGTCCCGTTCAGCATTGGCCATGCTTACTCATCTAGCTTCGCTCATCGAAATGTATACGTACCTATACAAGCAGAAATTCAAATGCTGTAGTTATGGGCAGCGGGGCAGCCCTGCGTCAGCCTTCAAAATCCTCTTTAAACGGCAGACTTGCGGCCAGGATCGAGTCGTGCATGAAGTCCTTGCTTTTGATATGAGCTGAACAATCTGTGCGGTGCTTCATTGGCTTATCGCGTTTTTTTGCCAACACCCACGCTTCCTGAGCCTCCTGTTCTTGGGAAACTAATGCAGCCTTACTCCGGGTACGGCGCGGGTGTTTGGGCACCCGACGACTGCAGAGCGGCTCGGCATGGTTCTCGCATTTAGGTATACTCAGTATCAATGCAAACAGACGAAATCCGGACAGCCACAGAGTCAAATTTCCTTTCTTTTACTTGCCGCCTGCATTCACTGATTGCGATCGGCGTACCATCGTTGTCTGCTAGTCAGTTCTCCGCGCCCGGTTCTACGTCATACGCGCTCTGCTACATAGCTCTTAAAAGGGTCACTCTATGCGAAACGTCCCAGGCCCCAAAAGCGGCCATCATGTAAGCGAGTCGACTTTCGAAGTTTTCGCGAACACACAAAAGCTGCTTGCAGTTAAATATTTTTAAATCAGGTGTGGAAGCAGATACAATGACAAACAAATTATATTTTATATCATCGCATATGGGTGGTCAATTTAACTTAATAACTGCCCATATAAGGCTTTTCAGCATTTTCTTGGTTCAATAAAGAAGCAAAAAATTGTGCGTTTTCAGTATTTTTGATCGCGAAATTCTTTCAAGTTTCAGTAACAAAACATTTTTTCCTGGTTCACCGGTTGGTGGATTTGACGTCAAAAATAATCTAAGCTTTCTTTAAGAAGTACTTTGTGGAAAAATCAGACCCGAATTTGGCAAAAAGCGATACTTTTGTTAAATTGAGATTTAAACATAAAGGCCCCCGAGAGAAAAATGCATGGCATAGCTCATTAAACACACAAGTTTATCAGCACACAATCCAGAACTTTTTGCTACAGAATATTTTTTGTCCGACGCGAGAAAAAAAAAAGTTTTCAAGCTCGCAATCGTGTCCCTGCTCGGCACTGCCGAACTGCGCTTTCACTACCTACGCGCCACAGATCAGTTTGGGAGTGCCTATAAACTCTCGATCCAATATATATGGGTGATTGATATTTTCTGAGCGAAATATGGCAGTAAAATGACCATCTACGCCATTTCCGTGTCTTTTATTATTTTTTTTACAGTGTAATAACATTTTAATAATATACATTTGTGTGAAGAAAGCAGACCGTGAACATTTTAGATCTCCGCCCAGACGGGAGATTTATCCGACACGAGGACATCCTGCATGGCGCTGATTCATTGTTTTGTGCATGAAACAGCTGAGCTTGTTCAAAAACACCTAGACTAGGTACTACAAGGCCTGTGCAAGCTTATGTGACGTCATCGTAGTGAGATCATACTGAAAGTCGGCTTCACCCTACGCGGTTGCGTTTTTTTTTATTATTATTCAATGCTGCTCTTGAGCTACCTCTTGAACTTTTAGTGCTAGCGATGAAGAGGGTTGTACTTGTGTTACCTGCGTTATCTAATATTGCCAGTCTTTTGAAGTATATGAGAAGTTTGACAAAATCCACCGGGCATTTATTTCAATGGCAGAAATGAAGTTGCGAGGAAATTTTCACCTTCATTCAGAGTTACTTGAATAAACATTAAGACAGGCACAAAATTCATCTGAGAGCACATTTACTGTTAGATGGATAGATAAAGCTAAGAATGGAAGGCAGAGATATTACTCAGAACGGTGACCTTGACGACACTCGGTGTAGCTTGTCGTGAATACGAGGTAGCTTTCACGGAAGTGCTGGTCACAAAGCTGTAACGTAAATATAAAGGAAAGCTGCTTAAGCTGGGAGCAGCGATTGCCATGTGTATATTAGCGCAGCGAGCAGCTAACTCGGCTTTAAACCAGTCATTTACTACGGCAACTACGATCACTTGGCCACTAGCGAAATAAAATTGTTTCCATAAAAAAATATTTTAGGTTGCAAAACAATTTTGTTCCGCACTCAAAACAGGCCGAATGCTACTCGATTATCAGTAGCAGTGCTGTCCAAATTGTGTGCTCGATATGGGCACGCATACGCTTCAATATACTGTGCTAAATCAAATAGTGGTGAATAGTAACACGAGTATTAGGAAGCAAACAAGAACGCTTTCTTACCACAGTGCACTTCATCGGTAACACGTTTTTCCACTTGTCCACGCTGCATTCTGAGCCGAGTCGGACGGAAGCTTGTACACAATTGCGCTTTGGATCCATCGGCATGTTAGAGCGAAAGTTTAGCGCACAAAACCATCCAGACATTGTATACCTTGCTCGCAAGCGCCTATGCAGCACAGATTAGGAACACAGCAAACACAGGCTGAAAACACCAACACAGGCCGAGTCGTTTCAGGTCGCTAGCTTGCGTAAGCTTGCGCTCGGCGCTGCCGATCTATCTATAGATCTCACCGTCGTGACGTAGGACTAATGTAAAGGGGGACTTGCGCTGACCTTCTCTTAGTCTAGGGGGTGTTGGCTCGTTACGGGTCACATACAAGAGTCTGAATCTCGCCACTAATCGTCAACCGTAGCACACCTTTTCGAGGCGAACTATGCTCACGTCATGCTCCATCAGCATCAGCTTTACTCTGGCACGCACATCATCAGTATAACCCATGGAGCAAGAAACTATTTAGGAGGTGAAACTCCCGTCAGCGCGAGCGAGCGCGGGCGACCAGATAAGGTCACAATTATAGCGCCGACAGCACGGAGCATGACGCGGCCGTATGCGGTGGCGGCGGCATGCGGCGCGTCGTAGAAGCCGCTGCGACAAAAAAAAAATGGCGGTGGCTTAGCTTGGTTAAGCCTGGTAATTGCGAAAGCAATAGCTATGGATACGCCTATAGGTTCAGCTGGTGGTGTAGCTGGTTGTGGTGCTTGTGGTTATGCTTATGGTTATGCAGTGGTTCACTTTGGCCACGGCATATGGTTCAACTATTGTTTATTGCTGGGTGCTACCTGGTTATTCTATGTATAACTAGTAGCGAGGCAAGGAGTGCCGTAGCTGCAATGGTTGTGGGTGAGGTTAAGGCAGAATGTACAACTGCCGCTCCGGCACCGGCTGCAACGACATTCTTTACGCCAGCAGAAATGAAAGCATCCCTGGAGACTGCGTTGGTTCCACCTGCCGCTAGGCCACCTTCTATAGTATCCAACGTTGCACCCCCGGCGGTAGCTGCGGTAGGAGCGGGAGTTAGACCATAGAGAAAGAGATTGGTAAAGAGCGGACACTCCCATAGGGCCCAGCGGCCCATTTGACTGTAGTGCACCAAGCGGCCGGCGGCAACTACTTCCGGTCTTGCTGAAAGGCGCGCGATTTGAATGCTAGCTATGCGCTGCGCCCTTCCCAGCCCTTTTGGCGCATTATTTTGGTTTTAAATGTTCTGCTAGTGTTTCTATTTATTTTCAGCATGCATAACAGGAAAAATAGATTCCCAGTTCTCCAAACTGGCCATCAACGCAGCTGCGCCACAGCCTTTGCAAAACAGTATTGCAGAAAAGATGCCAATTGCTTTGTGAAATTAATTTATTTTGCTGCATACAAAACACAAGAGATGCAACAGATGTAGACGGATGCATATACAATACTTGACACACATTAGGCGATGTGCACAATACAGAAAAATAAAAATACACCAGATGAGAAACAGCACTTACGTAGTGACAAAAAATAGCATAACTGATTTCCGAATCATTGCAGTGATATGTAACAAAACAGGCATTATACATAAACTACACAGTCCCAGTCGCGGCTACCTTAGCAAGGGTAACTTGTATTGTCCAGGGCAGAGAGGAGTACTGACGCTTGAGGGAAGGCCACACCATTCACTCGTCGCATCTGCCGTGCTTCGGCTGCAGTCCGTGGGGCCATGCAGTGCTGTTGGAAAAGGAATGAACATCATGCAGAAGGTTGCAATGAAATGGAAGGCCATTGCACCGCGCAAACATCTGCGCATGTGGTTGGGTACTGAAAACTTGGTGAGCAGCAGTTATGGCCCAGAACAGAAAAGCTGTCATTCGTAAAATTGAAAAAAAAAAAAAAAAAAGCTACTCTTGCAACGTAGAGGTGAGGAAATGCAGGCTAACCGAACCTATCTGAAAATGCATTTCTACAGAGCGTGAAATAACAGCCACTAAACTAGCAATATTCCTCAAGAGCACTGAACAGCTGAAGCCAGCATGCCGCATAAGAAAACATTTTTCACTTTAACTTTGTCCCGTTAAATGTACGCGACACCACGCAAAACTAGCCGTTCGCAAAACCTCACGCCATGTCGCACGTCATCGCGGCAGGCGAGCCATATTGGCGAGCGCCTTGTCATGCCTGTTGGCTGCCCTTCACGTGCGACTTTGTGAAGCGCAGACCGCCGTACTAAGCTAAACTGCCTGAAATACTGCGTAGTTTGACAAGAAAGTCAAGAATGAAACGTTTCTCACTTTACCGTTGCTCTGCTAAACGCGACACTTAGCAAAACTAGCCGTTCGGCAAACTGCGTCAGCATGGCCGCACCGGCCGGCGAACACGCCATTTTGGCGCAACGGCGTGCCTTGGTGCCTTCACATGCCACTTTGTCAGGCGTGACGAGCTAAACTGTTCGAAATGAAGCTGCTTCCCGGGAACACAACATATTGCACCTCGCCGTGGTTGGGAACCGCCAGAGTTACGGCGTAACGAACTGCGCCTGAACAGCCGGCGCGCCTGTTGACGAGCTGCGAAACTTATTGGCACCCGGCCGGCATGGTCAGCGTAAACTGCTTGATATGCAGCGTAGTTAAGCAAAAAATGTTGCTCACCTTGCCGTTGTTTCCAACCGCTGTCGTTCCGCGAAGCAGCCCACGAGAGGTCTGTGCCGCACAAGCGCGGCGAGGCACGAGCACAAACCACTCCCTTCGACAACTTGACGTCTGCTCCGGCGGGCTACCGCTGCAGCGAGTGCCCGTCGCGCGCGCGTCCGCGCATGCGCACGTTGGTGCCGCCATCCATCAATCGGCGGCAGCGCAAAAAGTCGCGCGTCATTTCCTGGGGCCAGTTTTCGCCGAGTGACCGCTCTTTACCAATCTCTTTCTCTATGGTTAGACCGCGGTTGATAGCTACCGCCTCGCGAGTTGACGGCACGAGTTGGGACTGGGGGCCTTGTTTTTGCGGCAGATGGGATGACGTCACTCCGGCTGTAGTGCTCCCTCACGGAGGGAGCGGGAATTAGGCCGCGTTTGGCACGGCCGGTCTCGTATGCGGGGGAGAGCGCGCGCGCTCTCTCCCTCGAGACCGGCCGTGCGTTTGGTAGCTACCGCCTCGCGAGTTGAGGGCGCGAGTTGGGGCCCCTGTTTTTGCGCAGCTGTGCTTGGCGGCGCGCCAAAGGTCACGCTAAAGGTCAATGGTAGCTACCGCCTCGCTACGCGAAGGGCCGAAAAGTGAAAGTAGTGTTGCTTTCGCAATAAAAGAAACCTAGACTGGTTGCTTTGCCAACCAAAACGGCGGTAATTTCTTTCCACGCCGACAGGCGCTCGCTGCCAGCACGATAGTGGCGCCGCGGGCTTGTGACCTTTTCTGGTCGCCGCAAACAGCGTAGTTTCCACTCCTGAATGTTTCTTGCTCCGTGGTCTAACCACACTTAGCAGTTTTCGCAAGTAATCATGCACGAAACGGAAAATTCAAATGTTGAACAGATGAGGGGATGTGGAAATAAAAAGCAGAGAAGACGAATGTAGAGAAATTTCCTGTTTGCAAGTTAACCCGGTAATCCTTCTATACGTGTCCGTGGGCCCGTTCAAGTATTCATTTCCCTCTGCTGTGAGACAGGAGAAACGAAATGATCACATGATTCTCCTGCCTCTGCAAAGTTGACTAATTGACACAGAATAGGCGTCAAACCGAAGTTTTTTGGTTTTTTTTCGCATTCCTGACCACCCCGAGACCAAAAATGAGTGTCAAACTGTGGAAGTGCATCGTTCAAGATGGATTTTTGTTGGCCTCAACTGATTGAGAAAATGTTGCCTTGGGAAAGAGCTGAAGTAAACATACGTCCCAAGAGAAGGTCGGCGCTACACAGGTGTTATGCAGTGAAAGCACAGTTCGGAAGTGCCGACCAGTGACACTGGTTACGTACTTCAAAAATATATTTCTCGCGTAAGACAAAATTTACTCAAACAAAAAATGTGGATTGCGGGCTAAAATGTGTATGTGCTTAATGAGCTATTTCATGTATTTTTGTCTCGAGGGATATATGCTTAATTTAGGTCTCAATTTAATAAAAACATCAATTTTTGCAAACATTGGGAGCGATTATCCTAAAAAGCACTTTAAAAAAAGTTTAATTTAGGCGTAAACTTTACCGACAGATGAACGGTGAAAACATTTATTGGGATTAAACCATGAACGACATTTATGATAAAAGTGCTGAAAACGCACAATTATTTGCTTCTTATTGAACCAAGAAAACGCAGGAAGTGCTTATATGTATTATATAGGCGCTAATAAAGTTAAATGAAAGACCAACCCATCTGTGATAATATAAAACAGAATCTGGTATGTTATCTGCTTTCGCAGTTGATTTAAAAATATTTAAATGCAAGCACTTTTTGCGTCTTCGCGAAAAATTCGAAAGACGCTTACATGAGAATCTTTTTTTTTTCTTTTTTGCAAAATTAATTTGGCAAAACAGTATTCCCACAATCGACAGTTACCCCAATTTTTCTCGAGAGAATCGCTGATGGTTGCTTTGGGAGCATGGGACATTTCGCGTGAAAGACCCAGACCTCCGATATCTCTGCTACATCTTTTCATACAAGACAGAAATTAGTCACGACAGCTTTCATAATGTATCGAAAAGGTTTTCAGCCATTCTGAGTGAGGTAAAATTTCGTTTCAGCTGGCCTTTAAGTAAAACCTTATTCATTAGTCTTTACGTTTCAGCCCCATAGGTGCATGAGTACAGATTCAACTCTTATGTACCTTCCTCTCGAGCGATAAAGGTAAGCTGCTAGTCATAGTCAGCGAGTGCTTGCCAAATGCGCTCCATTCCAATCTAATTCTCCTAGCTATTTCAATTTCATGGCCCGGCTCTGTGGTTAGTACCTGTCCTAACTGTAAGTAGATATGTTCGCCTACGACTTACAGTGCTTCACTACCAATTGTAAGCTGCTGTTCCTATCCAAGGCTTTTGAGCATTACCATAGTCTTGTGTATATTAATTTTAGACCTACCTTTCTGATTTTCCTGTCGGAGCCATTAAATCATTCTATGCAATTCGTCACCTCAGTTACTTAGCAAGACAATGGCATCAGCGAATCGTAGACTACGAGGATATCCTCCATCAACCCTGATCCCTAACTGCTCCCATTCCATGTCTGTGAATACTTCTACTAATCAAGCTCTGAACAGCACTGGGGAGGTGTCTCCTTGCCTAACACCTTTCTTTATTGGAATTTTATTACTGTCTTTATGCAGAACTGTGGTTGCTGAGCAGCAACTATAGATATCTTCCAGTATTTTCACATATGGCTCACCTACATTCTGATTTCGCAATTCCTGAATGACTGATGATATTTCGGTTGAGTCAATGAATGCTATATTCCGAGCATTTTTATATCAATTGGTTGGTAGTATAGATATGATCGATGGTGGAGTGCCCTTTCCGAAAACGTGTTTGATCCTTTGGTTGATTTAAGCCCAGGTTGCCCTGATCCTAATAGCGATTACCTTAGCAAACACCTCGTACGTAACGAATAGTAAGCTAGATTGGTCGGCAATTTTTTAACTCCTTAGCGGGCGCTCATGAATTAATATAATGTTAGCGTTCTTCCAAGCTTCCGGCACCGTCGATGTCATGAGGCATTGCGAATACAGGGTGGCCAGCTTTTTCAACACAGTATCCCCACCATACTTCAACAAATATGTTGTCACTTGATCTTCCCCAGCTTATTCTCCCTTTTTCATAGCTTCTAAAGCTTTCTTAACCTCGCCCTTTGTTAGTGGTGAATCGTCTGATACCTAGCTCTTCACTACTGCCAATCTTATATTTGTCCTTACTACTCGACTACTGTATAGACCAGTATTGAACTCCTGAGCTACTTTGATTACCATGTAGATATTCGTAATGACATTGCCCGCCTTATTCCTCAGTGCACACCTGATTTTTGCCTATGCCCAATTTCCTCTTCACCGCTTTCAAGCTGAGACCGTTAGAGTATGCTTGATTTTTTTCACGGTAAACTTCCTTATGTCGAACCCTTTGCACCTATTGATTAGCTTTGATATCTCTGCCAGCTTTATCCTGTTGTTGGGTTGGAGACTTACAATTTGGTGTTCCTTGTCGAAATCTTTCGTCTCTGATAGTTTACCAATATGTTAACTATCCTACCGCCTACTTTTACCGCGCACTCAGTAATGATGTCCCTGAAATTATTGTTCGTTGCTTTTACACTAAGGTAGGATTCCTTGGTTAGCTACATCTATTCTGCAGCGAGTTGCTGAATTCTTCTACGTGCTCGATCCCTTACCGCTATATAGTTCTTTGACGTACTTCTTCCTAATTAATTTGTTCCGTTCTGTCTTCAAATTTATAATTAATTCGAGACCTTACCATCGTATAGTAACTGCATCGAACTTTTCCGTTTGCCTCTACATCCTGCATAATTCCAAGGTTAGAATAACGTATGCAGTAATTTCATTCTTAGTCTCCCTTTAGGCTTTTATTGCCTACTTCCGGTTCTTCCGCTTGCCGAGGAAGGCATATGATTCGTAAATTATTGCATTTTGAGGACTAATAACTTCGTTTCTATTCCTAGAGTCAATGCCACAGTCACCTAGTGCCTGGTCTCCAGCCTGCTTGTTGCCTGCCTTGGCATTGAAGTCACACATCAGTACAGTATAGTGGGTTTTTACTTTCCCCATTGCTGATTCTAAATTAGTAGATGCTTTCGACTGTCACCATAAACGTACATGTAGGCCCGCCTCTAGAACCT
This sequence comes from Amblyomma maculatum, assembly GCF_055883805.1. Classification (NCBI taxonomy): domain Eukaryota; kingdom Metazoa; phylum Arthropoda; class Arachnida; order Ixodida; family Ixodidae; genus Amblyomma; species Amblyomma maculatum. The sequence continues at coordinate 89,709,132 of NC_139347.1, forward strand.
TCAGTTTATACAGCTTAATAAGCTTAATTATGATGCCCGCCACTCCCTCATTAATGCTATAGAATTCATCGGTTATGAGCTATATGCTTATTGACAAGGAGCCTTACTCCTGGTTCTCGTATCTCCGGTAAATATAGAAAACATACATCATGCCAGCCCTTTAGTACAGTATGTGCCTCATTTGACCTCCTAACCTCATACGCCCTATGATATCCCATTTCATGACCGCTAGTTCCTGGAACAGCACCGATAAACTAGCCTCGCTATAGCTACGCTTAAACGTTGCCAGGGTCAATTTCATATGGCGTCCTGTCCGGAGCCAGAGGTTCTTAAAATCCTCCACAGCGTCGGTATGATCGTAGCCGTGGTCAGTTGCTTCGCAGCCGGTGGGAACCGAGAGTCGGAGGTTTTAATGCGTAAGTATTGTATGGCTATGTTTGCGGTTTCGTGTAATCACGAGCTTGTCCGCATGATTACGTTCGAACGAATGAGTCTATAAGAAAAAGAATAGTTGCATCGGAGCAACGTAAAATCTCGTATGGAAAATCAGAAGGTGCATGTGGGTTAATCAGTTAATTAATCAGAGCCGATTAAGTCAGTCAGACGTCGAAATAGCAGCGAGGTGTAATGTCGACGTCCAAAGGGGGTCACGTACGTGGTAATCGACTTCCGGTAACGTAAGCATAACTCCGGTGTCGGGAAATTTGAAATGTTTGAACGTGATCGAACGAGCGGGAAAAGGCATGATTCGCGTGCACAAATGGGCGGGAGAAGGACAACAGAACATCGTTATTTTATTCAAGTCCGCGGGGGGGACTCTCAGTCCAGGACCCCGTACAAATGGGTGGGGAATGGTTTGAAGGTGTGTAAAGAGAGGTAATCAACCAACTGCAGTCTGAAAAAAAAAAATGGCAGTGGCTTAGCTTGGTTAAGCCTGGTGATTGCGAAAGCAATAGCTATGGCTACGCCTGGGTTCAGCTGGTGGTGTAGCTGGTTGTGGTGCTTGTGGTTATGCTTATGGTTATGCAGTGATTCACTCTGGCCACGGCATATGGTTCAACTATTGTTTATTGCGGGGTGCTACCTGGTTGTTCTATGTATAACTAGTAGCGAGGCAAGGAGTGCCGTGGCTGCAACGATATATTTGGTTGTGGGGTACAACTGCTGCTCCGGCACCGGCTGCAACGGCATTCTTTACGCCAGCAGAAATGAAAGCATCCCTGGAGACTGCGTTGGTTCCACCTGCCGCTAGGCTACCTCCTATAGTATCCAACGTTGCACCCCCGGCGGTAGCTGCGGTAGGAGCGGAAGTTAGGCCACGGTTATTAGCCACCGCCTCGCGAGTTGACGGCGCGAGTTGGGGGCCTTGTTTTTGCGGCAGATGGGATGACGTCACTTCGGCTGTAGCGCTCCCTCACGAAGGGAGCGGGAGTTAGGCCGCGTTTGGTAGTTACCGCTTCGCGAGTTGACGGCGCGAGTTGGGGCCCGTTTTTGCGCAGCTGTGCTTGGCGGCGCGCCAAAAGTCACGCTAAAGGTCAATGGTAGCTACCGCCTCGCTACGCGAAGGGCCGAAAAGTGAAAGTAGTGTTGCTTTCGCAATAACATTCCGAGAGCAGTGCACAAATGCGAAAGCCTGAGCGTTGCTGCTGCACACAGTACACCACGGGCCCCTTGTCGAACATAACCAGCGTTTCGTTGAACGCATCAAAATTCACCGCCGTTCTACAAATGGTTTACAGGAAAGGAAAGGCGCAGTACCTATCACTCGCGGACAACACAGCAACGCTCGATCAGGCTAACGCATTCTCCAGCGCAGATTCTGCAGTGATCTCGGAAAATTTATTGAGTATTTATAGGAGGTTGTGGCTAATTACTGCACCAGGGTGGCAAAATCCTGTTCTGGAGATGCATCAATACCAGCTAGGTCGCAATCCCATCAACAAGCGAATTTTTTTTAACCTGTGAATAATTGCGCGGCCCCGAAATTTTTTTTTTATTTCGCTAACTTGTCATAAGGCATACTGTAGAAAACCTTGTAAATCGTTTTCTGTCAGAAACTGGAGAAGGCTTTTCCTGTTTGCCGCTTGGAGAAATCCTCCTTCCTCGTCGCCGAGAGTCCCACTTCCTGGAAAAACCGTGTCTTTGACGCCCTCGTCCCTGCACAAGTCCACAGCAGATGGCGAACGTCCACCTCTGCAGCCGGTGTAGAACATTTCGGGCATGTGATCGGTAATATGCCTTGAGAGTCCCATCGGCATGTGACCGACGGGGTAAGGGCCGCCCCAGCTCTTATGCTTCTAAGGGACACCTCCCCCAGTCTAGTTAAGTTATGAGGGAGGGGGTAAGTGCACGGCGGGATGAGGGCACTTGTACTTTTCCGCAAAGGATGATAGGATGGAGACAATGGAGCGGGCATCAAGAGGTAGCTAGGTGGAGGGTGCATTAGTGTTTGGAATTTGGTGTGTAAGGCACCGGAATTTGAACCACGATCCTGTTACATACAAGGCGGATGTCCTATCTTCACGTACGCGTGTCCCTTCACACACGTGTGCCGTTTATGTACGCGTGTCGTCTGTTTTCAAAACATGTAATGGATCTACGTTTCTTCCCGCTGCTTTTTGAGATGGTGTTGTCATCAACGGTCTACGTGATTATTTCGATTCGTTCATGATCACAAAGCAGAACGCGGGCGCACACGGAAAGAGTTCTTCAGCACGTTTTTCGAATAAAACAAATTCGCGGTGCACAGTTTCCGCCTCCAAAAACAGTACAGTAACTGAATAACAAACGCAAGTTGATATGGCTGTCCAACACGACGATCACTGCAGACATACGAGCGATCCTCACAAAGCGTGCTCAGCCGCGGTCGTCCGATTGGTTGGTTGGTTGCACAACTTTTATTTCCATCGGAAATGGGCGTCCTCTTCCCCGCCCCCGGCACGCGTGCCGGGGAAGACGGGGAGTCATGCGCCCGCGAATTAGAGGCTGGCAGGTAGCCCTTGGCTTGTTGCGGCCTCTTCCGCCAGATGGTCAGTGCGGTGCTGGATCGCAGGGTCCGCACTTCGCAGCAGGGTATCCCAGGCTTCTCTACTTGTTATATTTTTTCCTATCCCTGGATATTGTGGGCACTCCCAAATTGTGTGGTCGAGGGTCCCTCTTACTCCACAGTGTTTGCACAGATCATCATTGTCTCTAAGGTCTGGTAGCGCTTGAAACGCCCAGACCGGGTTCATGAAGGTATTAGTTTGTAGCCGCCTCGACGCGACAGCTTCTCTGTTATTTAGTCTAACATATGGCGGGGTACCAGTCAACGTCCCAATTTATAATGGTCGACCATTTCTCCGTAATTTTGCAGACGCTCGTCGTATGCCCAGTGCTCGGGGGGCTCGACGGCTACCCGGAAGTGAAGAGCTCGGGCTAGCTCGTGAGCCGCCTCGTTACCAGGGACGGCAGCGTGAGCGGGTGTCCAAATTAACCGAATTTTTCTATTAAGCGTTCTTTGGGTGAGGATTTTGGCTACCTCCGGCTACCTCGAGGTCGGAGAGATATCGACATTTTCGATAACGACGCAAACTCGGAATACGGGCCCTGCTCCTTTTTAAGCACATAATGCTGTAGAAAAAGTAGGCACTTGTTGAAGTCTTGAAATGCGCAAAAGGGACGTTTCTTGGCATCTGCCGTGCATCCTGCACATACATGACGTTAGATAAAGGCGCCGTATCTTCTTTCATTGCATGCGCGTAGCAGATCTGGTGCTCATTTGTTTTTATACTTACCTCTGCAGCGAATATGTTACGGACTGGGTGTCTTCGGCGAAATCTAAGATAAGCAGCAGCCATTTCGTGGGAAATTCAAAATCGAACGAAGAAGGGCACCCATCCTACGACACAAGTATTTTCCCCTCAGTCTACAAAAGAGTGCAATTCCTCCAAAGCATGGAATAGCACAAGGCGGACATCGTACAAACGAGCAGAGACCGCAGCGCGGTGTCGTACACTGCGAGACATTCCAACGCAAAAATGGTTTGGAAAAAAAAAAAAAAAAACGTGCTAGACATAGAGCCGCGTTCACACACGAAACTCTTGCTGGAATCACAATAATGAAACAAACTTGTACCCAGGATCACTCCCACCCCCCCCCCCCCCATCTTTACATCCACGGGCTACGTTCGGTGGCCCGGCGGATGACTGACTAATCGCGGGATTAAAAAAAGAAGGTAATAGTAGTAGTAGTAGTAGTAGTAGCAGTTGAAGACTTTATTGAGGCGCAACACTTAGGCGCCTAATACATCGATGGCCTGCTGAATGAGCAGAGAGAGAGAGAGAGAACTTTATTTCAAAAAGAAAACGAAAAGAAAAAAAAAGGGGGGGGGGGGGGCGGCAGTGAGTGGAGTCTTCATTTCAAGACCCCAGTGGCCTGGGCTGCCGCTCTTGCCTGAGTTGCCAGCCTACGCTGGATCTCTAGATCAGAGCATTGCAGAGTGGCCTCCCACTGCGCCTCCGAATGGTGCATGTTTATGTGTGGAGGTTTGGGGCCTGTGCACCCCCATGTGACATGGTAGGCGGTGGGCTGGTCATTGCACCAAGGGCATATGTCTGTGTAGTGTTCTGGGAACATTATGCTGTATTGATGTAGGTTGAGGTAAGTGTTGGTTTGAAGCTGTCTCCATTCCCGCATTTCTTGTGCATTTAGACCCTTGTGTGGAGGGGGATAAATCCTACGTTGTTCCCGTAGGTACTTAAGTCGCGCGCCGTAAATTGCTGGGACAGGAATGCTGGTTGTGAGATCGGGATTAGTGGCCGCTCGGTTTGTGTGACCTCGAGCTAGCCTATCCGCGACCTCATTACCTTCCAATCCAGAGTGCCCCGGAACCCAAGTAATCTGATGTTTGAGCTGTGAGGTTGTAGCCAATGGGTCAGTTGTGAAGCGAGATAATTTTTTAGGTATTCTGCCTGCAAGGAGGAGCCGACACGCCGCTTGTGAGTCGGTGATTACGTGTAGCTCTCGATTGGTCGCGTCTCCGTAGGTAATGGCCAGTACGATCGCCGCCACTTCCGCTTCTGTGATAGTACAGTGCGGGACGGACATGCTGGAGACTTCTGTGTACGAAGAGCCCACCACCACGGCTGCTGCTGCGTTCGGTGTATGCTCGTATAGAGCGGCATCCACATAGACAGTTTTCGGACTGCGTTCCACTGCACGTTTAAGATAATTCACTCGGGCGTGTCTTCTGCCTTCGTTGTGGACTGGAGACATGTTCTTTGGGAGCAAGGACACATATACTCTTGCCCGGTACGGAACAGGAATGTTAGTCGTTGCCTGTATAGCTTGTACGTCCGAAGGATGGCCAACGCGCTCGAGAATGAGCCGGCTGCAGTCTCAGTTGACAGAAGGCGTTCCCTTTGGGACAGGAGGTCAGCCTCTTGAATTTCTTCAAATGTGTTGTGCAGTCCAAGAGCTTCCAATTTGACGTTGGAGGTGCATGGTGGGAGGCCTAACGCGTTCCTGTAAGCTGCACGTATAATTGCGTTTACTTTGTTGAGATCTCTTCGGAGCAGGGTGAGGTAGGGTAGTCCACAGGAGAGGCGACTGATGACCAGCGCCTGCACCAGACGGATCGTGTCTTCTTCCCGCATGCCTTTTCTGTTTCTGGCCACCCGGCGGATCATTTTAGAGATCTGCTGTGTTGTATTCTTGAGGAGGTGGAGCACGTGGTCTACTTTTCTATCGCTTTGGAGCCAGAGACCCAGGATTCGTATGAGTGGCACTTCCCGGATTGGGACCCCAAGCAGGAGGATGCTAAGATTGCCTGGTGATGTATAGTGGTACCCACATATATACAGATGACTTCAGATTTATCTGGGGAGCATTGGAGCCCGCATCGAAAGGCCTCTGTTTCCACGCAGGTTGCGGCTGCTTGAAGTGTTCCTTCTTTCTGGCCTAGAGAGCCGGTGGTTGTCCAGATCGTAATGTCATCAGCATACATGGGTGTATCCAATGTTCGGAACCTGTTGCAGAGCCCTTGCAATTCTAATCATGGCGATGTTGAAGAGGAGCGGGGAGATGACCGATCCCTGTGGCGTGCCCTTGTTTGGCATGTCGTGAAGATCCGATCTGATGTCACCCATTCCTATCGTTGCCGTTCGATAGGACAAAAAATTCTTGACATATCGGAAGGTGCGTTCTCCGCAGTTTAGGTTACTGAGCTCGGATAGGATTGCCTCGTGAGACACGTTATCAAACGCGCCTTTTAGATCTAGCGCCATAATGAGGTGCTCGCCTCCTCTCGGAATGTTAGAAAGTACCTCCTCCTTGAGGAGAAGAAAAGCGTCTTGAGTGGACAGGCCCGATCTGAAGCCGATCATGGAGGGATGGAAGAGGCCGTTATCTTCTATGTAGTGTTGAAGTCGCGTCTGGATGACTCGCTCGTAGAGCTTGCCCAGGCACGAGGTGAGTGATATGGGTCGTAGCGTTTCGACCGCCGGCTTCTTGCCCGGTTTTGGAATTACGATTATCTCCGAGCGCTTCCACTCAGAGGGAGTTTCATTCTTCTCCCACAGCGAGTCGTTCAAATACTTGGTGAGGTCGCTGATTTGTGCCTTGCTGAAATTGCGGATCATGGCGTTGCTGATCTTGTCCGTTCCCGCCGCCGTGTTGCGGGTGCATGATCGAACTGCAGCATGCACCTCGGCTTCAGAAATGGGAGCATCGAGTGCCGGATTTTCCTCGCCCTGGTAGGTCAAAGAGCAAGGAGGAGCTGGGCTGGTGCCGATATATTTGTCCTTAAGAGCTTGAAGCAGCGTGGCGTCGTCCCCTGAAAAAAGGTGAGCAATACGCTTCAGGGTCCGTGTAGATGCGGATTTTGATTTAGAGGGGTCAATCAGGTTCCGCAGGATTGTCCAAGTACGGGACGTTCCCAGCGTTCCTCTCAATGACTCGCAAAATTGTTGCCAATTTTGTTGTGCTAGGTTGGTGGCGTATGTCTGGGCTTCCTCCGTGAGCTGCGCAATCCGCAGACGGAGAAGTCTATTTAGGCGCTGTCTTTTCCATCGCCTCACAAGGCGGCTGCGCTTCTGCCATAGCTTGAGAAGATGGAGGTCTACCTCTGGGGCTTCCAGTGTGCGCTGTATTATTTCGGTGGCTTGCTTGTGTGCTTGTGTGCTTGTCTGATGTCTTCGCTCCAGTCCTGTATGGACTGAATTGGACCTGATGGGACGTATGCGTTGCGGAATTTGGGCCAATCGGTGATGTGGGCAGCGCCCAAATCCCTCCGGATTTTGGTAGATGATACGGATACGCTTAGTATGCAGTGGTCACTTCCCAGGGTTTCTTCTAGGTTCGTCCATGTAGCCTCAGCAACGTTCTTGATCAGGGTGAGGTCCGGGCAGGAGTCACGGGAGACGCTGTTCTTCACCCTCAGCACCAAGCCAGGGAGGGGGTGGGAAAGAATACCGATTGCAATGCAACCGGACATAAAAATAGGCAGTGGGAAAGGTTAGCATAAGGGGAAGGACAGTTGGGGCATGATGGACCACGACGGAATTTATAGAGATATAGCCGCGTGCAGGGGTTATGAGTGTATTCAGCTGTATGTGCCGAAGAATATGAGCTCCCCGAACAGAGAGATTAGGATGAGGGTTGGGGTAGAGCTTGCGGTCTAAGCACTGATGGCGGCGCGAAGAGGCAGTCTCGACCCGCCCTTCAAGGATCTTGGCCGGGGGAAGAACGGTGCCCGGTTACGAGTTTCACGGGCGAACTGCTTCGCCACTCATTGCCGTCAATCCCCGAGTGTCCAGGGATCCATCGGAAGAAGACGGGGCAGGGCTGCAGCGCACCAAGTGCAGCCTCGAGCTCCGTGGACAGATGATGTGTTAGAAAAAAGGTAAGCTGCAACTCTCCTGCATCCTGTCCCTTTTCTATCCGCCGTCCGCAGCTCGAGTGCTTAAGATTAGATAACAATTGCCTCGACCGGTAACATTACTTTACTTCCTCTTTGATTATTTTTAACCAACCACCACCACTAAGAACTCGCTTCAGTTACATAATGATGAAGGAACCGAGTATGTTCCGAAACGTCGTATGTTTTTCTTCCTTTTTTTGCCGTTCCTATCACACTGTAGAATGTAGCGATAACCAGGGCCGGTTGTTAGATTGCATAAAGCTAGCAGCGCAACAGTCAGCATGCTAAAAGCCGGCAGATAAATATATTTCTTACCTTTAATTTGATGGTTTTTCGATGACGCACTGATGCTTGCCTGCGCAACGCACCGGGCTGTTACTTGGACCTTATCACACGAAATTATCTCCTTCACATTGTGTACACGGCCTGTTTCAAAAAGCTTCCTTTCGCACCTCGAATTTTTCAACCCCATTAACAGCTCCGAATCCAGCCTCTACAATCAGCGGCACACTGCTAGCAGATGACATCCCTGCGGAGACGCGCATGGAGCTTTCATGTCAGGTACGAAGAACCAGCCGCGGGGGGGGGGGGGGGGGGGGGGGGGAAGGGAAGGGGGCGCTGAACGCAGCCTCTACGCTGGCAGCGCCTAGTGGGTGCGGGGTGCCTATAAAGATCCGTGACTGGAGCAGACGAATCTGCGCATTCCACAGTTACATGCGTGCGTAAAAATGCTTCTGAATCCTTGCAGCCCAAATTTCACATACTAATGGCATTTTGATTTGTTATACCAAACTTGTTTGGGGTAGTTGCCCGATTCGATTAGAAGTAGAATGTTAGCATCTTATGTGGCGGCAACGAAGCAAAAGCTGCTGTTACAGCGATGACACCGGTATAGTGCTCTAGAATAACACCGGTGTCGCCCCATCGCTGCATTGCGGGCTCAACATTATTTTTTGAGATAAAGAACTCTTCAAATTCACTGCAGTTTTGGCCAAACTAAGTTTCGTTTGTTCTTATTGATAAAGAAGTTTATAAAGCTCTTCAAACCTTACCCAAAACAATTCTGCCGTCTACATTTCTTCACCAAATCTGTATGTTCTATTTCCTCTAAACAGCATGAAATGGCGCCACAGGTGCCATCGCTGAAACAGCGGCCTTTGCTTCACAGCCGAGACGGATGATGCGAACATCCGATTCTTCTGAAAGAATAAGGCAAGCATCCCAAAGAAATTTGGTATAAAAAATGTTCTGACCACCAGATGCTGTTTCAGCGCAAAATTTGAGCTACAAGGATTGGCGGTTTTGCTGAGAGAAGCACAACACGCTGTATTTATGGGTCTCTGCTAAGTAACTTTATTGCAAACGCAAGTCAATCACCCTGAAGTGTTTGTCAAGCCCTCCTTTCAAAGCTTTGACTGCCGCAAACATGACGGCTGCGCACTGCATGTGTATGGCTGGAAACGGTGAAGCATTGCCAGGTACGTTGCCGCGCTGCCCTTTTACATGGAGCATGGAGTGCAAATACGTGAAGGATAGTCGTGCGTGGATTGTGGCAACATGCAGCTGGCTGCCAGGGCACATCCGGAAGATTTCAACCCAGCCGATTGTTGACACAGATTTGCAATCTTCCGTGATACCCGCACTGTCGAGCCGCGTCAGACACGCGATGTTGCATCTCGGAGAGTTGTTTCGTTCGGCCGGGGTCGTTCGTGTCTACTTTCGGAACCTTAAAAAGACCACAGGTCCTTTGCGCAGCTATTCAGCTTCCGCTGCTTGCCCTGTGTATGGCTATATTAAAGTCTACGACAACGCAATAACTTATAGCTGAGGATTCCTCTGCTTGTGGAACCGCACGACAGCACTTGATACGTACGTTCGCCCTGTTCTTTCGGTGAACACAAAAATGGCTGACTGTCCCATAATTATCTATAATGCACCACACACGGCACGTCAGTGAATACCCCCTATACTTCACAGTGTTAGTTGCGGCCCGTTTTGCAGGTGCAGTATAACAAGTTCTAGTATTGGTCAATGCCAAAAGTTCTAAGGGAGTAATTACTGACATCCACCCAAGCGGATCATGAGTAATTTTCCTTTAACTACGAAGTCTCCGAGAAAGCTGTATAGCTTTCCTTTGTAGCCGTATGGCTGCGCTTGGGTGGATGTCACTGAGTAATTGCTCCCTTATTAGAAATCTACTCCACCTTGGGGGATTCCGCTAAATATTTGACCAACACCATTCCCACTTCGAGTTATAGATCAATTCGTTCTCGCCCTACAATCTGATGAACTAGCCGTCCTGGTTAGCTCAGTCGGTAGTGCGACTTCCCCGGAAAGGCGGTGGTGCCGGGTGCGATCCCCGGATCAGGACGAATTTTTCTTTAACCACAAAGTTTCCGAGAGAGCTGTATAGACAAGCGTCATGTTTGTAAACAAAGGTGGCGCTGCGATCGGTAGCGACATGGGGTGTAGGCAAAAACGCAGCGTGCCTACACAGAGCCAAGCGACGCTGCCTTCGAAACCAGTTCGCGCGTGCGAATATTCTGAAGCGTAAGCTTCGCTTGTGCGTAGAAATAGTTTTGTTTATGCCTGGAGAGTAGTTCAGCACTTTATCAGCCGATTACTTCCGGAATTACCTGGCGAAGAGCGCTGAATTGGCTTTCTTCTCCATGGCTTCAGCAGCGCGCGGCTACGGTGGGCGACTGTAGTGATTAAGTTAAATGAAAACTAGAAAGCGCAATGTAGTATATGAAAAACTAACAGCCAACATTGTTCAAATCCTGTGCCTACTCCTAGCGCATGCAAAGACGACGAATGAATGACTGGAGTGTGTTTTTCATATGACAACTCTTAATTGGCTTTCTGATGCTCACCTTCGCTCTAAAGAACAATATATTACCGACAACTATAGTGAACTAGAAATCATATTTCTAGCTCACTGTACCGGCAACTTAAGTCAGAATTTCACTAAATAAGAACTCAATCTTTAAGTTCTTTGTAACATATTCGCCTTTAGTGCGCGCTGCCAATGTTTTATCCTGCTCGATAAAAAGACGTTTGACGTCTGTTTCATCGTACATACGTAGCCCCGGTCATTCAAAGGTTAATATATACATGAAGGCCCGTAAGAATGTTCTATTTTTTATTTTTACGGGGGGGTCTTTAGGAGAGGTGCACGAACGGAAATGCAACATTCTCCACGATCGCTTGCAGCGAACTTTGCAAGATCTATTAAGCTTCTTTTTTTAATATACTTTGAAACTGTTTATTCAAAAGTGCGTCCTCTTATCTGCTTATTTTGCACCCCACATTGCCGATTACTCTCTGGGACATTAAATTGCATGTACCATATATTCCATACATAAATATATCCTGCTTGATCAGAGCTACATTGTACGTGGATATTTAATTCGTTCGTCAAAATCTTAATGACCTTAAGAAAGCAAGTTTTGAGAAATGACGCTGCGTGACTTTGCCCGGATCCTAACAATGTTTACTTGCTTTCTATAGGGTCGATGATGAAGTCACATCGTTGAAATGCGCGAAAGTGATATAAGAGAAAAGCTGCTTCACAAGTTCAGGTCTGTTTCGGCAATATCGCGCTGGAGTGACCGGTCAAACTAACAGCAGTTACCTTCGCAGCAACTTCTGTGTCCTATTCTGTACGAATATGGGCACAAGTGAATGGAACTCACAGGGCGGGCGGCGTCTTAACTTGATATATTATATAGAACAAAACGTGCACGAGCTGCAGTCATTTGCTATTGCGCTATTCATCGTGCGGCCGAAAAGCAGTAACGACAATTGAGAGTTGCAAACGAACTGATGGAGTTTCAGTGCAGAATTGTGCAACGCACGTTAGCCGCGAAGGTAATCAGTCTACTTGTCGCGCTCAACGCTGCTGCCCATAGCTCTCATATTTGTCCGACCGCAAGAACATGTGAAAACAGGTTCTATTTTCCTTTTTGTGCCTCGTGGCGAAACCACCTACACCACAGCTTGCAGGAATATTGGGAATTATGCCCGAAAACACAGCAAGCGCCGCGCATCCAATGCAGACAACCCGAGCTTTTGCCTACACCACGAAAGTCACTGCTGTCGCCAGCGCCGCCGCATCTCCACTGACGTCATGGGCTGACGCTTGTCTATAGCTTTCCTTTGTAGCCGTATGGCTGCACTTGGGTGGATGTCACCGAGTAATTGCTCCCTTTTTAGAAATCTACTCCACCTTGGGGGATTCCGCTAAATATTTGACCAACACCATTCCCACTTCGAGTTATAGATCAATTCGTTCTCGCCCTACAATCTGATGAACTAGCCGTCCTGGTTAACTCAGTCGGTAGAGCGACTTCCCCGGAAAGGCGGTGGTGCTGGGTTCGATCCCCGGATCAGGACAAATTTTTCTTTAACCACAAAGTTTTTGAGAAAGCTGTATAGCTTTCCTTTGTAGCCGTATGGCTGCACTACGGTGGATGGCTGTGGTTGGCTATGGTGGATGTCACTCAGTAATTACTCCCTCATTAGAAATTTACTCCACCTTGGGGGATTCCCCTAAATATTTGACCATGCCAAAAGTTCTGTGCATTTGCCTTAGCACCGAACATCGAAAACGCCGTTTGCCATCTTTGGCAGAACAGGGATGAATGCCCCTTTCCGAAGATGAACACATACCACTTTGCAGGTTAGCTGCAGCCATTTCAGACCTTGGAGGAACTGCAAGCTCAGCCACATGTGTGCAGCAGGTGTAAAAAAGATTTGTATGTCCCGCGGCCGGGCTTTCGCGAAAAAGACAATAGCCAATGGCGCGAAGTCAACAACATAAAGCGGAAAACTGATACCCAACAGCTTGGATTAGCTTCACATGGCATATTGAAAGCCAAATTTTGTGTATTGCAGGCAACACTGGCAACAACCTTCACAGGTAGGGGAGCCGTGCTCGAACTTAAATAAAGAAACAGTAAAAATTTATTAAATGTATGTGAAACAATATTTTCACCATATTTAGTGCAAAATGGTTGTACAAGTTCTGGTTTGGCTATTGTAGTTTAATGTCCCAAAACATTTCTGGCCATGAAGGATGCCGTAGTGGAGGGTTTCGGGAATTCAGACCACCTGGGGTTTCTTAATGTGCGCTCACATGCCACGCCTTGCTGTTCGCTTCCATCGAAAAGTGGTTGCTGTGTCCCAAGATTTGATCCCGCACCTGCATTCAGTGCTCTAACTCCTCAGCCAATAGCATTGATGGCATTGTGGTGTCGTGCCTTAAGGCCGCCACTCCCGAGTCCTGTCACCACCTAGTGGCGAAAAGTGTTTCAGAGCAAAACTCCCGGTTAACCACATCACCTCCGAGGCAGGCGATAAAGTCCTCAGGTGGGTAAAAGCAGGGGCCAACAGAGGAGGCCGAGGTGACAATGAGCGCTGTAGGCCGGCTGTCATCCCTTACACTCACAAGCTCTCTTGTTATCAAGAGCCTGGCTAAGCGGTATGACATTAGGGTTGTGTTTTCAGCACCGAACAAACTGGGCCCAATTTGCCCTAAAGAGCTGTTGGGCTAGCGCAAGAAAACATGAGGCACCCTTCACCGCTTGCAAGAAAGTTGTTGTGTACAAACTGCCGCTGTCATGCGGTAAGATGCACATCCGCCAAACAGGGCGCTGTTTAAATGCGAGGCTCTTGGAGCATTGTAATTTAACCAGAAGTGATTCGGGAGAGAATCCACCTGCACACTGCCGTGTGTAATTGCTTGCTCGTTTTCAAGAACCAATGTTCTTTTCTGGAATCACGACAGTGTCGCCCGAGAAACTATGGAAGCTTTTTTATATTAGAAAATATGCTGACTGGTGCGTTAGGGCTCCTTCTTATTTCTCTGGTAGATAGGGGTTCTATTACTTGGACTCCACTCCTGACTAGCTATCTTTGCCATGCACGTGCTTGCTTTCACATAGATGTGACCTATGCAGATGGCTACCTTATTTGTTCATTTTCTGCATTAAACTCCAGTTGCGAGTCAGCGCCCGTAACATGTCCTTCTTGTTCTATTGTCTGTGCCTCAGTGTGTGCTGTTTTTTCACCATGAAGCTTCCCAGTTTTTCTAGAAGGATCCCCGAGTTGCCGACCATTCAGTGGCTGAAGTGTAGCATTCTTCCATGCATTTTTCAGAAAATTCTCAGTTAACAAATTTTGGTTTTATCATATTATAATTTCTTTCCTGCTCACTATATTAAAGCACTCTACCTAACAACCATTCAGTGCTCCAACACCTTTCAAACAGTCACCATTTGTTCTGAACGCTGTTTTTATTAAAATTCTTGCACAAGCTTTGTACACAACAGAGAGTCATTGCAACCAGCATGCTAAAACACAATGCATTTCGAATTGATGCAGTCTGTTGCCTAAACGCGCTCTCAAGTGTCTCAGAAATATGGTTTTAAATATGTTCTCAATGTAACAATCCTCATTCCGCTATCTTACACTCTTAGCCTAACAGCCCACAAATGTGAATCTGTAAAGATGGCATCTCCCTCAAAAAGTTGATGCATTGAATTAAATGAGCAAGCACTTACATGTAACATGGTATTAAAATCCCCACTCAGACCAAGTAAATCTGTAAAAAAATATCACAAACTGAACAATTCTCATGCACACTTTTAAAAAAATATGGTCAAGAAAAAGGGTAAGATATCGAAAGCATGAACAAACACTACGCTCTTGGACAGGAAAAGCAATGAAAATGATACAGCTTCCCCTCTGTTTCTCAACAAATTGTGAAATATGACACTGGCCCAGAATAAAGCCTAAACATTTACAAAAACGCCAAGTCCTTGCATGCCATCCAAAAGGCTTCAGGTTAACATGGCTTGATCAGGCTAACACGATTTGGTACATGTATTTCTCATGTTGCTGGGGAAGCACAATGGTACAATAAAACTTGGATAACACAAAGCTACAGAACTTACAAAAGAAGTCTTGCTGGAGACAATCAGCTGGTAAGATCAGTCAGCAATATATCTGACAGTCTGGCAAGTTACATGGTACTGAAACACAGCATCATCTTGCCAGACAAAATACAGATGCATTACAAAATATAATTCAGCATATTCATGCAAAATTGGTGGTAGGTTGAGACTCAGCTTGAAGCATCGCCCAGAATGGAATTTTGCATGAATGTGCGAGCAAGCAACTCAAAATCTCCAATCGAGTAGTCGTCAGGCATCGACAGCAGTTCAATGTTGCGGCACGCCGAATGTGCTACGCTGTCTAGGGCACCTGACTCAGCACTAGTGATGAGCTGTAGGACCAAAGATGTCTTCTTGGCTATCTCAGCCTGGCAAAGCCTGCATATTCAATACCAACAAGATGTATCACTTTTATGTCACATGTTCCTTGGTTCAGGACCCATAAATGCTCTCTAATTAAGCAAAAGATGCACAATAATCGTTAGTATGTAAAAAGTGACATTCAAATTTCGAACTTTAGTTTTTAAACACTACAGATAATGTCACTTGTTATAATTTCAATGCCTATAAATTCTCAAGAGGAAAAAACAGCTACAGCATGTACTGTTTCATCATGGTGATTGTGGACAAACCCTCTGCAGGGGGCTGCTGCAGCAACCAATGTAACCATCTCTCTCCCTCCCTCTCATAAAAAAAAACAACGCACAATAGAAAAAATTGAGGACTATTATAGTTCTGCCCTTAAGGGTACAACGTTAATGGCCACCATCTGCAGCTCTTCTTGCAGATCCTCGTTCGCGTACATGCCCTTTGCTAACAGTTTATATACTGATTAGTGTAATGGATATGTGCTTCTCTTATCTCACACATATTCATTACTGATACACACGCTCATTAGTACGCTGCCGCAAGTACCACATTACCTGAAAGACCGCCCGACACGGATTAAAGCCTCAATTTAAAAGGCCCATGAAAAGCTATTTTAATAAAATTATAAAACGTGCACAAGCTATAGGCATCCCATTAGTACTCTCCAGAACGAAAAATTTTTTACTCTAGCTTCATTGGCGGTGAACATATGGAACAAATCGCGACGCCATGCCCTGCTCCGCCCAACAGCCCCGCTCACGTCAGTGGGGAGGTTTGCGCATGGATATGTGCCGCCCTAATCGACTGCAAGCGGTCACCGGCAGCACTTTTAAAAATCATTTGTATATTATCGGCTCCATGCAAAGCTTTCAAATTTGACTCGATTACTCACAAAAACCACCTCTATGGATTGCATGCATTATGATTTTACCTTAATCAGGGGCCCTTTAACCAAGCAGTGTGAACATTCCTGCGTGGCCTAGGAGAAGCATGTCTGACTTGGCATCTGAGGACCCCGACACTCACTCCACCATCTCACCTCAAGGTGCCTCCCAGAGGCATGCTCCTCTTTTCGCTCGTGATATTGATGAAAACAGTGACGTTGAATCTCATTAAATCAAGATTTTTTTGCATATAGATGGCATGCTCTATCGTGAAGCTGGGGCAAAGTGCTTCCTTGTGTTGGATGGCCATGCTATTTTATCCACAACATAGAGGTGGAAGCAGGTTTCAAAATCTTGGTGCAGCTCATGCAGCAGAAATAATGCCAATTTGGAGTTGCTTTCGAGCAATAAAACGAGAACTTTGGAAATGTCAAATGCCATATTGGTGGCTTTCCGCCAGCAGGGGAAGGCCACACGCCATGCAACACGTAACAAATATCAGCAGGGATACACAAAAGGGCTTCATGCAGTGCTGGTCGAAGGTTTCAAAAAACCCTGCTATGACACAAATAATAGATGGGATGGTGCAAAGAATAAGGAAGGCTGCCATCATATGGTAGCAAGTGGAGTCCGGTTGCTGCCCACATGTTGCAAGTACAGTTAAACCTAGATGTAACAAATTCAAATGCAGTGAATTCTTGAATGTTACATACATGTTCTCGATTCCCTAATGTCATTCACAATAAAATGTGTGCATTTGTGGATTCCATGAAACGAAGGTATTGTGGCATTTCATCTTCATACTATGATGGACTAAAAGATTGAGCTGACAGTGACGCAGGGCAGAGCAACTTCTCGATCATTTTGAGAAAACTCATTTTCGGAAAGTTTGTACCTTCAAGCACCTGTCATGAAGTTAACGCTGCATTTGATTGGGAAATGTGATAAAATCGGTTTTCAAAACATCATGAAAGCCACAAAATGTCCCGAAGGCCAAAACTTTTTCGAACTTCCCACGCACACCACGCACACCACGAGTAAACCAGCTGCCGCCATCACCGGCATCTTGGGCCCGTTTTGAAGCCAGTTTCTTTGTGCATATCTCATAATAGCATTGCTCCATTAGAACTGTCGCCCTTGCTGGCTTTCCAAGGGAAACTACCGGGTTGCTAATTGGGTCGCAGGGCACGCGTTTCAAGCCCTAAATGTCAACTGAACTAGACATCTGCTATCACTGCATAAATTACACTCGGGAGGGAAAAAAATTATGCAAATGAAACGTAAGGGTCTGACCTGTCTCTCGGTGTCTTGCAGGTGAGGCAGGATACTGTGCCACAGAGAGAGAGAACGGCTGGTCGGATGACTTCCAGGTCATATGCACTAAGGTCTCCCTGCAAAAGAAGTGCACATTAGTCCACCTAGTCCAGCACTAGAGCTGGTGAAGCTGCAAGGAAGTCTCGCAATAGAAAAGTGCAGTTCTGTGAGGTTCCCCTCCTTGCAAGCTGGACTATTGCCTTGGTTTTCCATTGCCAGATGTGGTCAACATGCAACTGACTCCAAGCCATTGGAAGCATGCACACTAGTGGCATTTACATGGACTCTAAAGGAGCAGGTTGAGTTGTCAGGTCAAAAACCGGCTACAGGGTTCATGTAAACACTTTCGGGTCAGGTCGAGTCAAGTCAACTCCAACGCAGGGGTGGGTTGACTCGACCCTGCCGCAGGAAGCATGTAACAAGGCCGAGTTGAGTCGGGACACAGTGGTAGAGGGGAAGAGTACGGAAAATGCTAGCGATGCGTGAGGGGAAAAAAAGTGGAACCCGGTGCCGTCTGCTAGTTCTCTGCCTTGATGCGAGGCGCCTCCGTAATCAATGTTTGTTGGGCCGGGTTCATGCAAACTCAGTAGGTAGAATCCACTCAACTAGAACCCCTTTAGAGTAAAGTCACTTGGACTGGCGAAACTATTTACTACATCAGGGTCTTTGCTACATCAGTTGTTCATGATGACATGGCCACTTACAAAACATGCCTTGTTGCTTTATGAAAAAAAAAAAAAAAAAAAAAACAACACTGAAATACCTTCTATCCCTCTCTCGTCACCTCTGTGCAGTCTTTTTTCGTCGTCACATTTCTTTGTTTACACCTTGTGGAAGTACCATTTTAGCATGAATGCAACATGGCTACGAATACAGCTGAGTTTGACTTGATGCCCTGCATGAATACTAATGCCTTGCATGAACACAGCATTGTCTTCCACTGCATTCGTCATTTAAGAGGCAATAAATGAGAAATGCGCGTGATAGTCAAGCGTTATCAAGCGCTATTGGAAGTTGACACACACACACACGCACACACACACACACACACACGCACACACACACACACACACACACACACACACACATATATAATTGTAACATTTATTCTAAATTAGTGGGACAGGGATCAAGACACTGGTCTTGATCAAAGGGGATCACGAAATAGTTTGATATATTGATAATTCGATATACAGAAATCGGCTTGAGATGCCGCTTGTGATTGTGAAAAATGATACCGCATTATTCACGTAATCAACCCATTTGCATAATGAACTCACCCTCTACTTTTGTCCCCGAGAATTTGAAAAAAAAAAAAAAAAGGGTTAAAGCCGGTTCACATGTAAGCGATTGAACCAACAGAGCAAACAATTTCCAACTTGTTGGAACTACGTGGCTCGAGCCACCCCAACAGCTCAAAACAGGTTTTTGCGTCGCCGTGGCAAAAATCGTGAGCGTTTCCATTTGCGTATGAAGCAGCCAGTCGGTAGCGCAACCCTCTGTTTTGGCCGCTGCATCCACAGCTCATTTATTGGTAACAGACTGTGCCGACCGCTCTGCACAGTGTGCCGGCTCTGCCGTAGTACAGCCGTATAGTAGTACGTGCCGGCGGCATCAACGTGGTGTACTGTCATCCAGGATGCTATTCGCACTGTAATTTGAACCCGCAGTGTCGTCATCGGGCAGCGTGGTTGAAGTTCCTTGCATATCTAACAAGTCTGGCACTAGCTGTACTGCAGGTCCTGACGGCACGCCCTGATTTTTTTTTCCATGCTCGTTTCTTATGGCTTCTAAAGGCTCGCTCGTTGCGTGTTCGATTACATCTACTGTTTTCCGGTATCTCAATCGCAAAAGAAAAATTCTCACAAAGTGGTGCGTCAAGGAACACGAGTGCAAAGATGCGCACGAAGCGGCGGCCACGGCTGCGAATATGTAAAACAAAAAGCAAAAATAACACGCCGGTCACAGCAGCCAATGGCAGACACCAAGTGAGAGCCAATCAGAGACCATAAACAGCCTATGGAAAACCGGTGCGAGCAGCCACTCCATTTCAGCAACGCCATTTTGAGATAGCGCAAATTGTGTACAAAGAAAACAGCTTCAAATCAAGCCCAAGATGGTGGGATAGCCGGCTGCAATGCACGTGGCGTGCGCGGGAATTTCGAACGAATTTCCTCTTTTTGAAGGGTATTTCATGGCTGCCGTGTTGATTTGAAAGCAGATTTTATCGCATTTCCTGACCGAATTCAGCGTTAATAATTTGAGTGCAGGTGCTCGAAAGTATAAACGGTCCGAAAATGAGTTTCTCTCAAAATCGATTTTATGACCATTTTCGATCTTCTAAGAGCAGTGTCTCCTCTTAACGTCGAAACCAAAGCATAGCATCGCTAATAAAGACGAGGCAAACAAGATAAGGAATGCTATGACTTGGTTATAAGTTATGTTCGGTCTCCCATACCCCCTGTAGCATTTGGCTATTTCACATGTTTTCGGAATGATCCGTCAAGTTTTTACTGCCCACATGGCACCCACAGCAGGTGTGATGGTTGACGGAAGGGGTGCTGCTCCCATCATAACATTAGTGGTGCTAGTTGGAATGACAGTGCTTTCAGGAGTATCGATAGTTGATGGGAAAACAGACACCACTTGCGCATTTCTAAGCTTTGCTTGACCAGCTACTAGCATGACCAGTGCTTTAACACATTTGGCGCTCGTTCACAGCAACGTTCAAGAGGGCCTGTCATTCTTCACGCTGAAGAAATAGACAACAGCAAGGCAGGCCACAAGTTCAATGTTTCGGAACGAGTGAGGCAAAATTTTCAGCTGTGACGGTAAGCGAAGAGGTTTCCGCAGGCTGAAGTTGGGACATTTTCCAGACCTGGAGACAAAGCATGCGGTGTATATCACTGAACCACTGTACGAAGTGACAGTCCCTGCCAGTGATGTGTGCCGTGGTCATGGAACAAGCGTGTCTTTGCTGCAGAAGCTGGTATACCTAGGACAGTGGTGGCAACCAATGGCAGCACTAGTGAACGCGATGGCACAAGCATGAATGAGTAGTCCAGCGGCCAATAAATTTTGTTGTGAAATGTGCATTGAGGCGTGCCCTTGTTTGTTTTCCTGCCATGCTATATTGGGGCAGGGGCCGGGGGGAAAGGGAGGTCGATTTAAAATTGTGTTAATACGGTATGCGTCTTTTCAAAACAAGATAAACACTTCCAAAAACACCAAAACCTTATGCTAAGACACGAATGTTGAGGCAGTAATACTGACCTGTGTGGCCTTCCTGATGGTGTCGCATACACCGAGGAAGTCATGAAACACCTTTCCACCGATGTTCCAATTCTGGACATCCCCACAGTTTTTAGCAAGGGGTTGCAAAAGTTTTGCCAGTTCATCGAGCTTATCTGCAGATAGAAACAAAGCAACAGCAAGCAGCGGAATCCATCAATCTGAGCCCATAGCCTCCTGTAACAAGCAGCAAGCATATGAATACAACTCAACAACTCACGAGAAAACAACTCAACAAGGGATGTGCATACCATATGTATCAAATGTTTGGTTGCGAAGCAAATGCGAATAATATTGCCACTTCGTTTTAATTTTAAATGTATGAACAGCCATGTTTCAGGTGTTCATTAGATAAAATTAATGCAATGATAACAGCTTTCATCACAGTCATTGCAAGCTTTGCTGTAGACAGTGATGCTGCAGCTTTTTCTTCAATGCCCTACAAAGAAAAGCTGAAACTTGTTTAATTCTTAAGTTAGCTTAAATTAAGAGGGGTCACTGTGCAAGTAAATATGGTACATATTCACACACCCTTAACCTCAACACATGCAGCAATAAAATACATACCATGACTATCTATAGCAATGACTAGAATATAAAATTGTTTTGCTGCAGTAAGGAGTGCAAGGGGGCAGTCAGCAAGATTTTTGTGAAAATCCACACAGTTACATTTCTTGAATGTACAGAGTGAATCAATTGAATCAAGAAATGTCGTGTTATAGAAAGAAGTAGTCCCAGAGCTGCTATTGTCGACCGGCTTGAGAGAAAACTTGTAGATCAGAATCAATCAAAGATGCTCTACATGTGGTGATGAATGGTGCAGTTGTTTGAAATCATGCCCCTTATGCGCATGGTTTGCTCTTAAATGAACCCTGAAATGATTTTGGGTAGCTTGGTTAATGGGGTTCAACATCCCAAAGTGACTTGGGCTACAGAGGGCTCCAGAAATTTAGACCACTTGAGGTTCTTTTAAGTGCGCTGACATCACCTCTTGCCTCTTCCATTGCCTCTAGTATCACAATGCAGCCATGACTAGGATAGAACTTGGGATCCTCAGCTCAGTAGTCGAGCACCCTAACCCTTCAGCCAGCCAGTGGGGGCTGAAATGATTCTTGCTGTCATCTCTTAAAGCAACAGTTCTGTACATGTAATCTTTGTGAGAATCTAAGCCAAATTTACAAGTTCTGTGTGGAATCTTCAATTTACAAAAGTTTTCAAGACTGCTGCTCACAACTGATTACAGTCGACGACAGATTTTTCAGACTCTCAACGAACCACGAAAATGTCCAAAAAGTCGGGCAGCCCGAAAAAACAAATGTGCACCAAAAGAGCTCAATTTATTGCCTATTATTCACTTTGAGGCCGAAAAAAGTCATGAATGTTTTTCTGCACCACGCTCCGTTTCCGTGCTAACAGGTCCACCTGAATTTCGCTTGCATCAGCTCAGCTTGCATCGGCTGCGCTGCTGCAGGTGAGTCATCATCGTCCTCGCTCTCAGACTCCACAAGCACTTGGCGAATAATTCCTGTATCTATGAGCCCAGAGCACAGTTCCAACTGGTGGTCCACGTCTGCGAACTTTGAAAACGAAACGGCCGATGGAATTTCGACACCAGCAGTGCGAAGGTCGTGAATGAACTGCTCACTGCCTGACAACTGCTCGACGACGCTCTCCTCATCCAAGGCAGCCGACTCGTCATTCAGCACAAATCCCGCGTCGCGGAAGCAATTGCACAGTGTTGTGGGTGCTACAGACTTCTACGCATCGGCGATGGTACTAAGTGCTCCAAGCAAATCGACAGAGTAGGTTTTCCCACTGTCGAGGCACACCACAACCACCAAACACTGAATCACAACACAGACTCCGTTGAGTGCCTTCGCGCTGTCGCGTTGCACGAAAAAAAAACAACAAATCTTATAAAATCCGGAAACAGAACTGAAGCCGATCCAATAAAATGCGAGCCACAGTAGCGACAGAACGTATTCTCGCATCAGCATGACCACGGCTAGGCCAACAAGGCAAACACACAGAGGCACAGGCAGTAGAAACGATCAAAAAAAAAAAAAAAAAAAAAAAAGCACTTCGGCAGCGACCTTGTCCCGGAAACGGAAGCTGCTAGGCAAATATTATAGCCTCGATCCAGCGTGTTTAGCTAAGGAGCGGCACGCAAGGCTGGCACCGGTTTCGAGGCTATCGAAGGAAAAAGTAAACAAACAAGATGGCGGCGACACCGCTCAAAATGTGTGGCAGTTGGCCCGGCCGACGCTTGGAATGTCCGAAAAATCGAATAGCCCTCCTTAGAGTGTCCGAAATTTTGAGCAGCGTAATACATTGACTTTATAAGGTATGTCCTGGAGCCGGGAAAAAGTCCAAATAATAAAGCATGTCCGAAAAATTGGGTGCCCGAAAAACCGGTCGTCGACTGTAAGGTGAAACCTCATTGGGCTTCGCCAGCTGCTCTTCTCTCACTTCCAGAAAGCGAGCCTTCCAACTGGGCGACCTGCTTCTATTTTCTTGCTTTTTCCTGGAACGCGGGTGTGTATGAGCTGAGAGGAGAAAGGAGGAGAGCCATTTCTAACGCTGATATGTTAATGTTAAAAAGTGAACTTAAAAGTTTTGTGCTGTAGTGACCAGTGATAAAGTGCAGACAGCTCGTGCACTTTTCCTAACCTCAGTGCTAAATATTGTATCATGGTCCTAACGCATCCTGGAGACTTCTGTCCCCAATAAAGGGCGAAGCCCTTGCACTCGCGTCATTTCTCTTCAGAGTTGCCCACAAATCTTCCCCCGGCTTTAGTGTCATATTAAGCCGCACAATATGCTCAGTACTTCCACAATGTTAACACGGATGTTGTGATATTACCCCTAAAGCTCAGTACTCGTGAATGGTACTACAGTCAAACCTGGATATATCAACTCGAACGGGATATCAAAATAGTTCGATATATTGATAATTTGATATACAGAAATCAGCTTGAGATGTCGCTTGTGGTCATGAAAACTGATACCGTATTTGTCGCGTAATCAACCCCCTCACATAATGAACCCACCCTCCACTTTTGTTCCCAAGAATCTTAAAAAAAAAAAAAAAAAAAAAAAAAAAAAAAAAAAAAAAAACATTGGTGGCACATCCCTCGTTTCTGGCGTCTCGTCCACAGCTCATTTATTGGCAACGCGTCATGACGCTGCACGGCGATAACATCACAGCGTGTTTATCGTTTGACTATACTTTTGATAGCTCCTACAGTGGCGGGGAGCGAACTTGGCAGAGTGCCCGTGATGGCTTCATTGCACAAGCCTGGTCGCCATGCTTGGGGCGGGCGTAGTCCACTGCCCCAAAATCACTAAAAAGCGTGATAGCTGCAAATGCCGTTAGAAGCGAACAGTGCTAAAAGCCGGTGGCATATCGCAGCTGACTGTGTGCGTTCGTTGATTCATAGATGCAAGAATGGACAACTCACAAAAAAAAAAACCCAGCGTGCAGCGTCCGCAGTTGCCGTATCTTACGAACGTTCAGTACGACACAAGACGCCGCCGCGCGCAGAGGGTTCACCACACACACTGGAGGAAGCGTCGGACGTTATGTCTGCCACGGGCTGAGCTGGCTAGTCTGCGCATGCGTAGTGCGTGCTGCTGCGAGCGAAGAGAGCGGAAGGAGAGAGAAAGCTCGGCGGAAGAATGGGCCACCTTTGCGCTTTGCTCTATCGCATTTTCCCCTTTCCCGAACCCTACGGCTGCATTTACTGGTTCCCTCTCGTTCCTTTACGCATATGGCTTGCAAATGTCACATGCTGGCGTGCGGCAAACGATCACCACACATGAGTGCGCCTTTGGGGAAAGGCCGTGGCGCTGCCCTGTTCCCTCTCATTCCTTCTGCGCGTGGCTTGAAGCCGCCGTGCGGCAAACGACCGAGGGTGATGCGATCGTCTATGGGGAAGGCGCTTCGAGTGGGTGGTGCGGAGTTTGATATATAGAACGACCGGTGAAATTGAGTTCGATATACAACGCAGCTTTTCTATACTTTTCCCTGGGATTTTCAAGGAGATATTTCGCGAGTTCAATATAACCGAAATTCGAATTATCCGGGTTCAATATATCCGGATTCGACTATAAGAAGTGACAAGCTGACAGGTGGACTCCAGCACAAGGCCAGAAACGGAGCATCCTAGCACTGCTCAGTACATTGCAGAATTCGTCTTAGCTAAGTCTGCATCAATGACACTCAACTGTAATCCAAGGAAAAAAGCGTGCATCATACCGTCAATAATGGCGTCGGTGGCGAGGTGATGGACAATGGTGTCATGAGCTTCGTTCCACAGCTCGCCCTTCAAAAGGAAGTCTGCTCTGTCACTGAAGTTCCCCTCTGCACTAGCACGAATGGCCTGCATTAAGTGATAGAAAGACTGATCACTGCATGTTACTGCAATAAGCGTATCACACAGCTACTATGAGATGAAGCAATAACCACCAAGGTGAGATCTAAATGCAAAAGTTGTCCTTCCATCCGTAACGTGGACGCTTGGGAGAGCAATGTACATGTAGCACAACTTCATGTCTCTTTGCTTAAAACCTGAGTTAATAATTTCCTCAGTACTAGTGAGTAATGCTTAGCCGGTCATCATTTACTCGTGCAAAGTAGAAATTTGGCCAAAACAAGTGTCTCTGGCAAAACTGCAGAATGCCACATGGCTCTTGTTTTCCACAAAAACTAGCAATAACAAGAACTCCTGCAGCTCGTTGAGGCATATTGGCACATCTTGGGACAAAAGAATGCAATTGTATCAAAAGGCACAAGTGGCATACTTAAGGGTAAAAACAACTTACGACAGTCCAGATGGAAAAAGTGGACATTTTTTTGAAGTGTAGTGTATGTTATAGAACTGAGTCGCACGGCTGATGTTACAGGTCTGCATCACAAGACTACTATTTTTTGTAACCCAAGAACTTTTAACACAGAAAAGTGCACATTACATGCAAAGTGTTCTCATAACAGCAAGGCATTACTACCAACCTGAAGCCATAAATGTATTTTTGTGTTTACTTGTGTTATTTGCTTGTAAAATACTCACAGTATACATACATTTTCCCATACAGAAGAAAAGAACCACATCAACTTTTTATGTTCATGAAAAGAGGCGCGCCTCTGTGCCAACAATGACAAATTTAATTGTGAAGCATATCTGTACATCACACTCAACACTTATCCACTTCTGCTTCTGTGCTGTTTTGTGGTAGCCAACACAATATTCCTCACCTATCAGAACCTAAAAATTGCATTCTTAAGCTGCAAGTAAGAAAAAAAAAATTGCAGGTTAGACAAATATGCCTTGAAGCCAGCCCGCACAACTGTACCTCGTACAGCGCAGCCCACATGAGGATTACTGTGGCATAAATTCGCTTTCGCGCCTTTAGCTGTTTGCTAATAAGTGTGCTCAGCGTCAGCAAGGCTGCAATACTTTAGAAGGCATCGAACACAGCAGCGGCCAAGTGGCAATGGAGTTTAGATTCCTGCTTTGGCCAGTGTGCTGTCGCTGTTCTACACATGCTGAGTGTAGCCTGTCAAACGCCAGCATGGGGTAAGACCGCGAAATGACATTCGTAATGTAGCATTGTGGAAGCTACTATAGTTCCAACCTATAACAGTCGTTTGTACTGCATTAAACAAAAATGGCTCGTGAAATAGTAGAAGCTGGGAAAACACAGCACCTGGGAGCATAATCAGGGTTCTACTGTATTCAATCGACCGAGACAAAGAGTGGGGAAACAAATAAAACCCTGACCTTGGCCTTGTAGACCCAGGCTCGGGGCACATGTAACCGGTTGCAGACAAAGCTCTCGTCCTCTGTCAGAGCTGTCTCGGGGTCGGAGCCCTCACGTGAACCTGAGGCATGTCGTGTGAGCAGCTCGGTCACAGCCTTGCGACGACCCTCCGTGTCTTCCAGGTGTAGCAGCGCGAACACTGCCCAGGGCCAGAGGCCCCATGACTCAAGTTGCGCAGCAAAGCCTGTGTGGAGGGTCTCGGCTGCCGTCTGTGACAGGTGTCCAAAGCCAAAGGCCTGCACAAGCTTGTGAAGAAGCCAGCTGGAAAAAAGAATTGCCTATGTCTAAACTGCTGTCCAGGGTATCTACCAAGTTTATGCTTACAAATTCTCTGAGTTTTTTAGGTTTTCCCTGTGTGCATTTGTAAAGTTCCCCGAGTGACACAGTATTTTTTTGTGCTAAAACGGGCTGACACAATGACGTCTGATGTCATCACTCTCAACTAAGCATGTTAAAAAATAACAATATAATCTGTTTTGAATGGTAAGGAGTAGCGTTTATTTCATTTAAAAGCAAAACAGAAGGCAGACGCATTAAATAGCAAATCGACTACCTAAAAAAAAAAAAATACTATAACCAACTGCAAATCAAATCGAGCATTTTCCAATACAGTAGCCGATCAATTTTTCGGAGTCTAATAATTTGCACTTGAGTGATATTTCATTTCATTCATTCAGGACTTCATTCAGGAACCGACACGTACCCTTTGGAACATGTACATTTTCTCAACCGATATTTTGAACTCTAGTGTCCAAAAGCTAGAATTTTCGAACCAAATTTGGCACCGGAGATACTGTGAAGATCATTTTTTTGGCCGAAGTCTCGTTTTTGCGGCATAATGCAGACGCGAGTGGGCATCATCATCGTAAACAACCGCAGCCGTGAAAGCTAGGCGAAGCAGTTATTCGGATGGACTAGCTTGGCTCTCTGTTCATCGTTGCCATTTGAGGTGGTGCCAATAAAGGAACGCTTGTCGTCGTCATCGCGGCAGCTTACAACGAGCATGCAGTTGGACTGAAAATGGAAGCACCAAGCTTCGACGCTGCTGTCGCTGGTCGTGGGAAAAACGATTTCGTTCCGCTTGCTTTTTTTTTCCCGCGAGATTCACTACCCTTAGCCATGGAATAGCATGGCGCGGCATCTGCATTCGTTCGAGGCATGAGCATGACCTGCAGCTGCGTCACAATATGTCGTGAAACGGCACGGACATGACGAATGCATGACTGGCCAAGATATTCTAACTGGAGTGTTATAATGGTTAGAGCCTAGCACTTTGGCACAATCCGCTTCTGCGGGGCGCTGCTGCGCATGCGGTGACTACCTTGAGTGTGAGTTGCATGCTTCCTGACGACCGCTTCCTCGTATCGGATTATGCAGCAATGCCAGCGCGAGAGCATGGACGGCACGCTGAAACTGATTACAGTAGCATATCATGAGCTATAACTTCCTCTTATCGACATATAGACGAAACATGGGGAGCAGCGAAGTTGGTGATTGATAAAGCTGTTTTTTTTAAGAAAAGTGATCTTATTTTTTTCAAGTTCACGATAAAGCGCGAAACTATATCCCCTTTCCCCAAAGCTGCACCGTCTGCATCGCGTACGTACACCCCCGGCGGCAGAAATGAACGCTTCCATCAAAGCGATGAGCAAGGAGGAAGAGTTCATTTGGGACTTGTAGTGCTCCCATTGCAAATCGGAAACGTCGCAAATTCTCGTAACGTGTCCTGCCCCCTTGTGGGAGCTGTGTACTGCAGAAAACGAGAAAACAAGGAGAAGTGGTGGCCGCTGAACAGCCCATATGCGATCCATAGGGAGCGTGTGCTCTGCTGCTGGCCAAAGGGCCGGAGAAGTGTCCGCCAGCAGCACAGCGCATTTCGCTGTCTTGCTGGGATGGTACACTTGACAGCACAACATGAGGGTCAGCACTCGGTGAGGAGAGCAAGTATAATGCCGTACTGTACAACCCGTGTAATGCAAGTTCATTTTTATCGAGAGTTTAGCTGCTTTCAAATAGAACTGCAACAAATTTTACCTGATATAAGCACAAATTCCAGAGTTCTCAGAGTTTTTCCAGATTATCCTAATTTCCTGAGAATTCCGTTTTCCCTGTTTTCCCTGTTGGTGACACCCTGGCTGTCCCAAGACTGCCTCAAAGAATGCAGGCTGCTTGGCTTTTCATAGCTAGCTGATCACTGCGATCTGGTGCGATGCAAGTGAAACTAAGAAGCACCGATTTCAACAGCAGTGCTGTATTCCAATTGGTAGCGAAACACCTTGACCTCCTCGTAGCCTTGATGAGGTTGAGAATACTGTGAAGGCCCATTAATAACTTCAATAACCTAAATTTCCGGATGACTATGACTGTGTAGGCAACTTGCAGATACAACGCCACACCGAAAAGAGCGCCGCTTGTAGAGGCACGAGCATCCCGCCAGCGACGCCCGTAGGCAACTCGAACACTGTTTTCAGTGTACCTCACAATTTTTCTCATGTGCTTTGGTCATTATAGGTCTGCGTTCAAATAACGAAAACTGGTGTGTAGTGTTGCACAACATCCAGCACGGGAACACTTCAGGAACTAAAATTTATTCTTTTTTATTCAGTCTTGTCACAATGCACCCTGATTATGTCGTGGATAGATAGATAGATGGATTTATTGACAGGAAAAGCAGAGAGGTTGGCCGGAATAATTCAAATCTGGCCTGCTACTCTGCAGTGGGGAAGGGGAGAAGAAAGAAGATCATGATGGGTGACGATGTGGGAGAAGGCATATGAAATATATATATAGGCACAGTAGCTTGCCTCACAAGCGTGAGTCAAGCATATTCCCAAGGGGAGCAAGGGTAGTAAAACCTTGTTGATACGTTTTTTAAAAAATGCAGGAAAAAAAATGGAATATCTGCAAAAACGTACGATCTAAACCGCCTGATTTTAATAAAATTTACTGCTAAATGAGGTACAAAGGCATAAAAAAAATGAGACTTCCGCTCCATAAAAGTGCAGATTAGAGATTACAGACAGCTCCTTCCTTACCTCTTGCAGAATTCAGTCCGTATTTGCGTTGTCTTAACGCAGAAGAGATTTTGTGACAAATCCAGTTCATAGAAGGAAATGATGAGCTGGGATTGCTTCCGTGATTGTTTCCGAGTGCTTTACCCCCTTATACCAAGGACATGTGAAGACGTCCCAGTGGCTTACAGCCGCCGCATTTTTGCGCAAGCTGCGTCCACCAAACCTGGCCCATGCAAGCAAATAGCTGTAGTTATCAAATGGTTTACCCTTATGCCCCTAAGGCACTGCAAGGAAGCCACCAGGTTTCTCCTCATCAAGCCATGCTTCCGCAAAAACGTGCACCCTGTTGGCTTTCTTTGATGCTTCGCCCCTTTGCACTTAGGCACTGCAGGAAACTGTGGCGGGTGAGCGCCATTGATAAACTTTTCATGTCACGAGCGCTCGTTACTACATGTTCGGTCGATCACTAAACGTATTATAAGACCACAATTCGTTGAAATTTAGAACATAGTAACTGAGAAATCGTGTTATCCGGGAACGTATTAACCATTGGGACTGCGGTGGCATTGTGTGTTTCCCTAACTTCCATCCACGTGGTTCTTCCACTGTGACGTGACTGTGCACTTGTCCAGCGCTGTTCGCATGTTGTGCGGTGAAGCCTCCTTACACACAACACAGGCTAGCACTTGTGAGGAGGCATCGCTACCACTGCGTTACATCTCTTTATGCTACATCTATCATTTTCTTTTTCACAGCTCGCTGCATCGCCGACAGATCAATCACGAGCCTCTTCATCATCTTCCAAATTTTTGCCCCATAGACGAACATTGGTAAACTGCTAATCGCGAGCACGAAGCTGTGTGTATGAAACACTCCTGATGCACAAGTCAGCAGCCAGGCAGCATTTGCAAAGGAGGGGGTTACCTGATCCTGAAGTCCAGCTGGGAAGGCACGGAGGAAACTGGAGCCAGCAGCCTGTCCAGCCGCTGAGACCGATCACAGTACAGCCTAAGCAGCAGGTAGCACGTGTCCAAGGGGGTCTCGGGGTCCAGTGCATATGGATCATCACCTCCGTCGTCCTCATAGCAGGGCGGGTATGGCGGTCGGGCATAGGGACGCAGAGGCCTGTCACTCTGCCCATACGTGGCCAATAGGAAAGAATGAGGAAATGGGAAGCACCAGGTGGATTTATCTCAGCTGTTACGTGTCGTGCTCAATGGAAACAATACAAGCAATGTTGCATGCTGATTCATGGTGCTACATTTCTCCCTGAACACATGAGAAATGGTAAGAAGATTTTCATCAATGCACAGTCGGCTCAAAATTGGTTAGAGAAATTAAATTTTCGATCTCTTCTTTTTCGCAATCCTGAGATCTTTCCGCAGCTTGGCTCCAAATTTTGGTTAAACAATGCCACCTAATCAGTGCGTTATAGTGCTGCAAAGAGGCGAATCAGCACGCGTGGCTCTTCAAATTGAGATCAAATCGTGCTGAACTTTGATCACCTGCAGTTAAAGATACACGCTCCGCAGGCATAGTATATGTCTAGTTAAAAAAATATAATAGTTATTCCCATATTTTAGTTGGTGACCATGGACAAGCCCATGGTACGAAAAACAAGTAAACAAACCATGCAAAATATGTACAGTAAAAGCTCGTTAATTCAAATTCCACGGGGCCGCTAGGCCAGTTCGAATTAACCATAATTCGAACTAATGAAAGTGAGCAAAAATGAAGGCGTTTGATGCCCGGAGGGCACGAAAAACATTTATTTAGCAAAAAAAGTCTGTTATCATCTTCTGCTTCTTCTCTCTGAGGGCTACCGTACTCACTCGGTCTTCTAGCATGCGAATGCGACGCAGGGAGTCTTCTTCCCCCTCTGATTATGTCTGTCTCTAAAGCGGTGAAACCATCCTTCGGAGGCGACAAAATCTTCCACATTCAAGCGCAGGGCGAAATCGGCCGCCTTCGCCATGATAATTGGGCCGCTCAGTGGAATGTCAGCGCTTCTCATTTCTTTCACCCACGTGATCACAGCGGTCTCAATTTCCGGATACTTGGCTAACCGAAGCCTTTTTCTGTTGCTGGCGAAATCTTCGGCTTCATAGGCATCCTCGATGGCCTTCCTATTTCGGACGTACGTCGACAACGTGCTTGGTGGAATCCCGTGCTTTTTCGCGATTTCCACTTTGCTGGCCTTCCGTTCATCCACCTCGCGTAAAATAGCCACTTTCTCCTTCATCGTCTTGGCACAGTATTTCCCACGCGAACACATCTCGCGGACACAAGCTCACAACAAGCGGCGTGCAAAACGAGGGCTCACGAAATGCAACACGAAACCGTGGTCGATAACACTAAAACGTCGTTCCTCGAAGAAGTCGCGGCAGGAAAGACTGTTTAGTACTTGTTCCAGCACCCTAGCGGCGCCCCGATGGTTGTGTCATCTATCTTTCTGCCGTGAAAGCTTCCAACGATGGTTTTTAACAGCGCCGCTTGGCGGCGCGCAGTTCGAATTATGGGTGGCGGCGCCAATTTTTGAGTGAATTAACGAGCTGTTACGCGCATAGACTTCTATGCACTGCGGACCGGACCACGATGACTATTTCGAATTATCCAAAATTTCGAATTAACGAGTTGTGAATTAACGAGCTTTCACTGTATTGCTATTGGTCTCCCAATGCACGTGGTCAAAGTGACAACTTTGGGTGGCCGGCGGAGTCAACTACTTCAGGCCTGACATCATTTTGAGGTCTTGCTATTAGGCCTAGTCGGCCTGGGGCAGTTCCCTCAACACAGTTATTAGCAAAAAAGAAAGTGAAAGGCAGAGCAAAAAAGAAGTGAAAGGTAGGTGCAGCAAGAATGCTGCATCACCACATCCTGTTATGAGTGATGAAGCGTGAGCGTCATAGTCTAATGTATATATTGACGGTCGCACTGGACTTGTTCGTGATAAGCGAGTGTTCGTCTTAAGTGGGCTCGACTGTACCTGAATAAATTTTTGAGGGCAAGGCAAGCCCATGTATTCAAAATATTATGTCTGAAATTTGTCATAATTTGATTAATCAACATAGGTCTAATTGATAACAAAAAATCCAGTGCTATGCTATTTTTCAGCAAGAAAATTAAGAAAACAGGCTTTGTCTTGCCCTGAGGAACCTATCTAGGAATCAGCATGACAAATTGCACAATGCCAGTGCCTTTCGCAATTTTTCCAGGCCTGATATAAAGGACCTATTCGAACCAATGTGATATGCTTCTGTAACTTGAGAACTAGCATGCACAATTCTATGAAACCTGGTGGTTTTTCATTTGTTAATGTCATGAGCCTGTCCTGAGAATTTCATCATGATAACTTGAGAAACAAAAAAGTTATTGTTCTCTCAACCTTTGAGAGCAGTTTTCTCAGAATCAATTTTTTGCATGGTGTGGCTGCTAAGGAAAGTCATATCTCAAGAACCGCTTATTCATGAGGTTTTTTTTGTTACATCTTTAAGTAAATTTCTGAGGGCAAGACAATTCGGGTTTTTTTCAAAATATTTCATGTGTAATTAGGGGCAGTCAATTAAAATATTGTCAGGTGTAAATTTTAACACTAAATTTGGGGCTGTACTAAAATTTTTCAGAGAGAAAATTTGGAAAAGGAAATTGTCTTGCCCTGGGGAAACTATCTAGGAATGACCATAAAAAATTTCACACTGCTAGCACATTTTGCGAATTCTCCAGGCCTGCCCCTAGGGACCTATGTAAACTACCTCGATATACTCCTCTAACTTGAAAACCGCCATGAAACTTGGTAGTTTTTCAAATGTGTGTACTATGAGCATACCCTAAAAATTTCATTCATTTCATTTCTCAAGAAATAAAAAAGTTTATGCTCAAGGGTAGCCTCCCCCCTTAAGCAGCCCAAGGATCCAAGTTTTCCTATTCGCGTGGCACTGCAAACAAACTTCTAAGCATGGGCCTGCAAAACACAATCCTTTTCAAATTATCCTTACCTCAAAAGCAGCTTTATATGCAACCACAGCGTCAGTGATGCTGCCAGTTGGCGAACAGTGGTACCTGCAACAAAGAAGTCCGAGAACAACAAAATGACCTCAAACATGAGGAAGCAGACTGGAAGACAAAGATGTTTTATTTGCACTTTGAAGTAGGGTCTCATTTTAAAACTTCTTTTATTATTGTTATTTTTCTTGCTTTGCTATGAAAGCAATCTGCTAAGTGCAAGTTCGAAAGGAGCAAGGTCACAGCCAACGCAGTACATCCATCCTGAGGAAACCATATTTCTTTCCGATTCTTCATGCACTATTACCGGGAGCAGCTCGTTGGCAGAGCAGGAAATAAGGATGAAGTTTGTGGGAGAGAAAAAGAAAAAAGAAGAAGAAAGAAAAAAGAAGTTGCAACATCATACAGGGAATACCTGTCAACCATATTGGAAAAGTTGTGTGCACAGCTAAACTGGGCCTACAGTAACCATGGTAACAGCATACACAGCAAGCTTTCTTCTTCACAGAGAAGACATGAACCCAAAATAGATAATGTCATGGTTTCCGAACTGTGTAAAAATGCATAATCAAAGGCCAGAGCAAGGGTAAAGTTAAATGGCACTTACGAGACGGAATAATCTCTGTCGTTTTCACTGCACTCCGCTGGGCTAACTTTATACATTTGTCAGTGCAAGTGTGCAAGGTGGTACACAAGCAAAAGTGTGTGGCACTCACCAGAGGTGCAGCGCCAGTGCCCTCTTCCAGTCGAGGCCAGCACAGCAATTAACAGTCAGGTTATGGTCGGACGTGGGCCACACCATTAGTCCAGACAGCAAGGCGTACACCCGAATCCTTTCTGGCTTCATGTACCGGTCATGCTGCGTTGAACAATACAACAAATTGCACTATATTCTCCAAGAAGCCCCACAGCTATCACAGTCTATCCTTCACCCAAGGGGAGGAAAGTACGGTTGTACAACTACCCGAATGTTTCAAATACTGAAGTAAATAATGATATGCACAAAACTTTAGTATCTTTAAAAACTGTTAAAGTTTGAGCATGTGGAAAAATAAGAAAAACGATCCCTTTGTGAAGAAGGCCTGCCCAACAGTGTGCGCAAAGTGAAGCACTGAAGGAAATCAGGAAAAAACGTCGCTCCTACTTCAGTTTCACCTCAGATCCAGACATCCATAGTGCAGCTGTTCATCAGATAAAATTACTGTGATGCAAACAGTTTCTGAAAGTTTTTCAGCCCTATCAATAAGCTGAGCTTTCAGCTCATTCAAATTTTTTCTAGTTCCATGACGGCTGAATTAACGAGAGTTTACTGTATTCAGCAGCAATAAGACAGCTCCACCTGGTTTCATGCAGGTCCTTCCTGTAACAAAAAACTGGTATAAGAAATTCTGTATAATATTTATATTGGATTTTTCAGCGCAGTATACACTTCTGTTAAATTCTAGTTTAATTTTATTTGCAAATATCATGTCAACTGTGAAATAAACAAGATGGACAGTGTTTGCTATTTTTCAATTTTTGATTTCTTTTTTTACTCTTCAGGTATTCGATTAGATATTTGAAGGCATATTTTTTCCCATATTCTTATGTGATTTGTATATTGGCCCCATGCTAATTAGGAGGCAAAGCCAAAATGTGAAAAAGCGAACTGCACTGCACCTTTCGTAGGAGGGCTCGACTAAGAAGATAAAAAATATAAGAATACAGAACCACAATCCTGGCCTAGGCAAGCACTTGTAGGCAGTGGCTGCAAAGTTAACGATATGATACGATTGACACTCTTTAACAACTTAAATTAAATGATTACTGTTGGTTACTGCAGGCATCTGTATGAGAAAGTTGGGACCCTGGAGTGCTCCGCTACGAGCACATAGGCTTTTCATCAAAGAGAACCGCCATTATATTGCCACAGCGGCCCACCTTCGTGTGCTTCACTGCTACCATTTCACATGTCAGAATGACACACTTTGCTTCGTCAGCAACTCATGTATTACTGGCTTGAGAGTTACAGACAAAAAACTGACAAAAGCAAACTTTAAAGCAATTTCTACCTTGCCCTTTTTTTCAATAGATTCAATGAATTCTGCAAACCAACTTTTTGCTTTTGAACTTAATTCAACTGGTCATTTCCATTTCTGCTTTTGCGGCTGTAAACTATCTGCTTCATTTCGAAAGCATTCACACAAAATATCTACTTGGTTCGTATACACTTTTCACTAAATGTAGGCATATTCCTGGGAGTTTCTTCTTGCCGTCCCAAGCATAAAACAGCTGATGCAAGCGTGCAATTTGAGTACAAACATGCATCATTAAACTACAGTATAATTTTGTCAATTCAAAATGCCTGTGACTAAGAAATATTCAAAATGGCGATATATGGTGTTTAACTTTACTGTCTGCGCCTATTCACATCGATAACCCGCTATCGATTATTTCATTATTAGAATTTTCCCGCTATCGAAGTGCTCCTTGACAAGCGGCGGCATCCAGTGAGAAATACAAAAACCCTTTTTCCAATTTCGCTTTTGGTTTTGTTTTTTCCGTTGTGCCGCGCCCCTGCAGCTGGTCTCCGGATTCAGGTGATTAGAGCTCCTTGTTTACATCATGATGTTGCCACCAAGCTGCCGCTGCTCGGAAACGGTGCATTTCCACGGAAATCGACGCATCTAAGAGCTCATTTTTGGACGTGGACATCAGTAGTGATGATTCTGAAGATGACATCAGCTCTTCAGACTTCAGCACCGACATCAAAACTCCGCCAAACCAACCCGGGTCGTCAACAGCCATGCTCCGATAAGTTTCGCTTCCGCCCCCCGAAAAGTTCCCCTTTTGCTGCGTGTTGATCGGAAGAGATCAGTGTTTTGAAGGTCACAACTATTACCTGCAGGGTGTCGAGATCTTTCGGGTGGGATTACTTGCTGCCGCCAGCGCACAGAATCGTGTTTTCCACTAGAAGAAAGCCAGGGGTCGACCTCAACGTAGTCACCCTCGACTACTGTTTTCTTTTCCAACTCTCCAAATATGTACTGTATACAGAAAGCTAGAATTTGCTAGAATGTTACACTGGACTGTTTTAAAAGGGTTCATGTTGAAATTTTTTATTGTTTTAATTGTGTGAAGAACCTGATGTTCTTGTGCGTTTTTTTTTTTACCTAAAAATTTTTCTGATAAAGGTTTTTTTTTTATTTACTAACGCAATAAAAATGTTATTTGTGACTAATACCATTGTGAAGTTGGGAATTGAAGAGAATTTCCTCTTCTACAATGATACCATACACACCTGTACCAAGCAAGTTTAAAAAAAAAAGTTTTGATGACACCACCCAAAAACCACTACTTTTCCCATGGACAGGAAAGTGTCAAGGTCTCGAAGAAACTTGGCTGTGAGGGATGCCATAATAAAGGGCTTTAGATTAATTTTGACTCCCCCGGAATCCTTAACATGCACCAATATCATATAACACCGTGCTTCACTTTCATTGAAATTCTTTTGCTGCAGCCAGGTTTGAACCCGGGTACTACATACAGCTCAGTGGTCGACTGCAACCTAACAACCAATCACCATAGCGGGTCGCAAATTACAAGTTTATTAGCTGGGAGAAAAAATAACAGGCAAAAATATAAAAAGAAACAGAAAAAAAAACTTTAATCTTGCAGTTGCGTTCATCATCTCACAAACCTTGAACTTCTTCCAGTGGTCGAGCTGCTTCTGCAGCATGGCCCTGGAGACTGGGTTAGAGCCCCCTTGAGAAAGCAGCAGGCCTAAACGGAAGTCACGTGACCGCTGGGCCACAGCACACGCCCTGGCAATATCGTGGCCACTCAGGTAAGCCAGCATCACCTGCAGCTCCTTGTCATTCTGTCCAAAGAGCACAGCTTGATTACTCGCAAGGAAGTGACCACCTCTTTCCCTTCACAAACATAAAGTGCCTCCAGCACTCGGAGGCTTAACCATGCAAGGCGCTTTCTCAAGCTTTTCCAGTTTACGGGTGTATTGTGTTTCTAGGACCTCCCTTGATATGTACTGTTAGAAATTTAAAAAAAATGACTCTGAAATAATTTTAAAGCCGCACAAAAACCGAATTCTTAAACCGTAAAATTGTAACTGCTGAGGCTCCTTGGAGTGACGTCATCTGTGACATCACGGGTTGGTTCGCCATGCTGCGCAGGTCCCTCGATGTCAGAAGAGTTTGCCGAAATGACTGAAAGAGCACAGAGCAGTTTTCCAGAGACCAGTGAGCCTTCAGGAAATGATTCCTTAAACAATTCTGAGCGGATGAGCCGCCCCCTACATGCACAACTCACAGATGCAACAGCCAGCGAGGTTGCATGATGAGCCATGTTGCCTGAAAGCTAGATGCAATGTGTTCAACTCAGAGATGTATGTATTCATCATTTCGTGTAAATGTATTTTTTATATGACCGTAGCAACAAAAGATAAAGGGGTACTCATGCTTACAGCTGCTACTGCTGCCTTCAAGCAGTTGCAGAAGCCATAACTGATGCACCTGCTACACTATCTGACAACGGTAACGCAAGCCTATCGACGAGACGGCATCAGCTGCTCTACCTTTCTTGTAGCCTATATGGGCGGGAAAAAAGAACAGTGGCAACCATGCAGCATCAAAGCACACCGCCACTGCCTTCATCCTCAGGTGGTTCGTACTGGGTAATTTGACGCCAGCTCACCTCCCTTTGAAGCTCTGCAATCTCTTCCTCGATGATTGGCTTTGTAGTGTCAACGAGCCAGTCTGACAGCGCTTCTTTGCGAGCCTTTGCATAGGCGTAACTGTTGATGTCATCTGCCAAAAACAGGACCCCAGCATAAGTGTTAAGGAATGCGACAGAAAGAAAGAGTATAAGCTGTGGCTTGTGAAAAGAATAAAGAAGATGGCAGTTTAGTATTTTATCACGTCCTACAGGGATCGAAATTATTAGTTTTGGTGCTTATCGAGGGTGTACAAATATCCAAAACTGTAGGCGGAACTTAAAATTCTACATAATGATCTAGTGGCCAAGAATAAGAGTGTTTCACTTTTAGAAACAGCAGCACCACTTTTCCCACTTAAGGGGGGACGAGGGTCTTAAAACTAACTTTTTTAGTTATGGCTAGAATCTCACGAAACTTTGCACACAGATGTGGTTTTCTCTCCTGATTTCAAAAATGTAATTATAATTGAGCTGGTGGTATTAGATCAAAAGTTATCTAACAAAGTCCAGAGCATAATTAGTTAATTTCTTACGCAGCTTTAATGAACTTTCTCATTGCATTTCGTTGATTTTAATTACATAGATTGATAGCCAAAGTCTTCCCATACCCGATGACATCCTTCGTTTTCCTCAAAAAGGCATGTCATTCTCACATACTATGGTGAGAGTAAAAGGCTGCATTATTTGAAACGAACTCATTAAGCTAATCTCAAATTGACATTTATCCATTGCCTAAACTAAAAAACTAAAAATGTCATCGGGTACTTCATTTCTCTCTGAAGAAAACGGTACCAAAGTTATTTGTGTGAACTAAAAAGAAGTTATCAAAACCCTGCGTAAGACTGTAGAGATCGACCAAAAATATGAAACTGAGAAAACGGCATTTGAAGTTTGACCACATATTATAACTTGAACAATCAGTAGCCTCACTGTGATATTTCTCACCAAAAATGTCATGCTCTTCCCATTTCCAAAACTGTCTTTGGATTTTGATTATGTCAAATAAAACTAAAACTATCACCATTACCCATGGCCAAGGTAGTGTATGCCATTAGGAAATCAGCAAAATTTTTTGACATGCAATAATATTTTAATGGCAATTTGAAAAAATATCGATAGAGTGATGTAAGTGTTGGATCACTCCCTGATCTTTTCAATATGACTGCAGTGGTGCTAAATTTGTCATTGTCACTCAGCGACAATGTACAGAAAAAGCACAGTAAGGCTGAGTGCAGTGTCCAGAAACAGCACTGAGAAAAACGTATTTGCATTTTGAGACAACCTTTAACTTTTGCTACACTGCAGCTATGGTAATATAAATGGAATCGTTGTGAGGCTTTGTTCTTTATGAGGAAGGCTATACACTAAACATATAACAGTACCCTCCCCAAATACTGGTAAAAGCTTGCCACAAAGTCTAAATATACCGCCACTAGAACCAGCGGGAGAAGCATTATTTACAACTTCATATGCCTGTGGCAGTGCCCTTCAAGGCAAACAGATACTCAAAATTACGATAAAACGGTCTTGCAATATTAATAAACCTGCACAAAGTTTAAGGCTAAAGCACCAGCGGCATACTGGAATGACCTAATAAATTGGCTAATGTTGCAGAATGAAACTTTGCTACTTTGCTGTACAGCGCATGCAGGGCCGCACGCGGAGTCCCTTGCTGGAGCTAAAGCTCGAACTTTCACACCCCTTGAGCGCAGCGACGCAATTACTTAGACAATCTGGAAAAAAAAAAAGAAAAAAAAAAAAAAAGAAACCGTCCGCGGAAAATGAACGCGGGCAACGGCGCGATGTCAGGCTCGCCTGTCGTCTGAAGCGACGCGATAAAAAAGCAACGAAGTGGTAGCGTCGGTGAGGACCATGAGTATCAGCTGAACAGTTCAATCTATCGATGCTATCTATCGATGCCTCTGAACCGCTCGCAAACGATTATACGCCGTCGGACGTGCTGCAGCTAGGTCGAGAACACGCCGCGCGACCCTGGCAGCGCGCCGCCGCAGTCGTTCTTCGACGCGCACTCGCTAGGCGCTTCCGTTTTCAATACACTCCTGATACGGCTAAGTCTACCGAGCTACGTTTAAAGACCAGCACCGGCTGCTGGAACGACTGATAACGATCGCGAAAGCGCATCATAAACGAGCGAAGCAGCAGCCGCGACAAAGAACGTTACAAAAAAAAAAAAAAAAAAATGGCGTCAGTCGCGCTGGCCAATGGGAAGCGCGAGACGAGGGGCTCGCTTCGCGAGCGCGCGCTCCAGCCAATCAGCGGACCGGAAACGGCTTTCGGAAAACCCGTGACGGTGGTCGTTCTGTTTGAACGACGTCATTTGGAGATGTCGCAAAATGCGCACAAAGAAACAAGCTTCAAAACAAGTCCAAGAGGGCGGCGGCCAGACGGCTGCTTCACCCGCGGCGCGCGCGGGAAGTTCGAACAATTTTCACCCCTTTTTTGGCCATTTCGAGGCTCCCGTGGCGTTTTAAAAGTCGATTTTACCGTATTTCCCGATCGAATTCAGTGTTGATATTTTGAAGGCTAGTGCTCAAAGGTACAGACATTCCGAAAATGCATTTTTCTCAAAATCAATTTTTCGGCCCTTTTTGACCAGTTTAAGACCCGCGTCCCCCCTTAATGGTAAAACTTCCTCCACCTCTGCTCCCTTTGCAACAGATTGCCGTGTATGGCAGAGTGTGGGAGTGGAGGGCCAAAGAAAGCAGTCCTTGCTTCCATTGAGCATGACACTGTAAAATATGGGAGAATGAAACGAGACTAATCGATCGCAACTAGAAACCAAACTCATAGAGGACACTGCTACACTTCTTCCACCACAACTGCACCAATTTTCGGCCAAGCTTAATACTATCGAAAATGCTTTACACAATGAATTCATCATTACACACCAGCGCCCGACACGGAATACCCAGTGTGGTGTTGACACTCACCATTATCAGGGTCGCAGCCGGGCGCACGGCCCCACAGCGCAATGCAAAGACCCAGGATGACATGAAACTGCCGCATCATTGCCCAGTCAACATGGCCTGGTCCTGAACAGCAAAGGAAAAAAATTATGATCTGAACTGCCCGATTCTGACGAATGTAACTGTCAGATGAGCTCCGAAGGCACTCTCAACATTTTTTCTCACAAAATTATAGTCCACCTTTGCGTTGCCTTTCGTGCAGAAGTGATTTAGTAACACATCTAGTACACTGACAACAATGGCGAACCAAGATCACTTCCTCATTGCTTCTTGATGCTTCACCTCTTTACACTGTTGCACTGTGGAAAAGCCATCGCAATAGCCGACTGTCACCCCTACCTTGCAGCAATGCTCTTCACGCTGCGTTCCCCAGGACCAGCAAGTTCGTCAGCAATGAGAAGCATGATTGTCAGCAATGAAATTAAGCGCATGGTTTTAGTTATCAACTGTTTCACCCCCATGCCCCTAAGGCACAGCGAAAAAGCTGGTGCATTCCACTTCATGTCGTGACTGTCATTGGTGCTTCGCCCCTTTGCACCGATGCATTGCAGAGAAGTCAGCAGAGAGGGTGAGCGCCGCTGCTGTTTAGCACTTCATGTTTGCACGCGCCCAGGTTTGTCCCACTTGAATTTCGAATGTAGTAGGCAGGAAACCGCGTTATCGGGAACATATCGGGAGAAAAGCAGTGTAACTAAAGGGGACATTTTTGCTGCCATGGTTCTGAGTGTATGAACTAGAAATGTGACAAGGTTCTACAGTATATACCAATTTACAGGCAGGTGTAAGTTTATCACCTCATAAAAGAGGTGTAAATACAGTCAAACCCGGTTATAACGAACAGCGTGACTTTCCGAGATTTGTTCGATATATCAAATATTTCTTTATAGCCGAACCCGCTTTTAGCGAATTTCAGCACCTAGTTCGCTATACAGGATATCGCGAAGTCGGCAAAAACGTGCTAATAAAAGTAATGCCACGGCACTCACCATGCATAATCTGCTCCAAAAGCAATTTATTCAGCAATCTGCATTCACTTGCAAAAGGCGGTTATTTTAGATTGCACAGAGCGCCTAGCAACATCAACTTGAATTGCATTTTCAAGACGTGATAAAATGTCAACCAACTCAAGTCCGTTTCCTTTTATGTCGGCACAGTAGCGGCCACAGCACATCTGTTGCAGAAAGTGCTTCAGCAAAAGTAGGGCGAGGGCGGTCGTCTTCCGGCGGTGGCTCATCGTCTTCCATGTTTTCGGGCGCCAGCACATCAGCAACGATTTCTGAATCCAGCGGGCTTGCCGTCACGGCTACCTCATTATCCACCGCCACAAAATCTTCCAAGCAGACTTCTTTTGGCACCGCGTCATGAACGCGGGCAAGTTCTTCCCAAAGAGTGGCCAACTCTTCATCGTCTTCAGCTGCACTCGCGGCGCTGGTAGCTTCGGCATCCGTCTGGCAGAGTCCGGCATGCCGAAAACAGTTCTTGACTGTGTCGCGTGTGACGTCTTGCCAGGCGCGGTTCATCATCTGGATTGTGCCTAACAGGTTTATCTGCACATCTTCATTCATCCGCAGTTTCACGAGGAGTCGTTCAACTATGCGCTTTCTGTATCCTTGCTTGAATGCACGTATAATCCCCTGATCTAGAGGCTGCAACACTGCAGTCGCGTTTGGCGGCAGAAAACAGAGTTCAATGTTCCTGAGTGAGATGCCACAATGGTGGGCCGAACAGTTGTCCAGCAGCAAGCAAATCTTGCGTCCGCTCAGCGCAAGCTCATCGTCCCAGTCACGCAGCCACAACTCGA
The DNA here is from genome assembly GCF_055883805.1 of Amblyomma maculatum. Lineage (NCBI taxonomy): Eukaryota > Metazoa > Arthropoda > Arachnida > Ixodida > Ixodidae > Amblyomma > Amblyomma maculatum. The sequence goes on from NC_139347.1 coordinate 89,752,180, forward strand.
ACAATGCCCTGGTCATCCAGGCTTTGCTGTTGGAGAGGTACGTGACCGGCAGCGAAGCACATCCCCGAAGGCACATTTGCGACTTGAACTTCCCAATGACAAGTGGGCCCAACTTAGATAAGCCGTCCATGTTCGCCATAAGAAGTACAGTCACACGTGCTTTGTTAAGTTTGCCGCCATGGCACTTCTCATTTTTAAGTGCCAGGGTTCTACTAGGCAGCATCTGCCAGAACAAGGCGGTCTCATCCGTGTTAAATATGTCGCACGGCTTGTACTTCTTTTTTACTTCATTCCAAACGTCATCTATCCATTTGTTGGCACTGTCCATGTCAACTGCCTGCCTCTCTCCAGCAACCACCTTTCCTGTTATGGCATAGCGGTCCTTAAATCTCTGCAGCCATCCACTGCCCCCCACAAATCCTTCAACATTCAAAACGCAGGCGAAATCTCTTGTCTTTTGTTGCAGCATGGGGCCACTGACAGGAAGATTCCGTGCACGCACATCCACGAACCATGCATACAAGGATTTTAGTTCGTCGTAGGCTGGCTTCCGGATGCGTCGGCCGTCAGCATTCAGTCGTACGCGAGCATTTTCCCGAATGGCAGCTTTGTTTTTGAGTATCGTGCTCAGCGTGCTCTTCACGATCCCGTAGTGCGCAGCGACATCCGATTTTTTTTCTCCACGCTCGACACGGAGAAGAATCTCCACTTTGTCGCAAAGCGGCAGACCTTGCCGCTTCTTCGTCGTCATTCTGAAGCACCGAACGCACGAACACCGCAGGTACTACGCTTGTTCGGATTCTTGAGCGCACTTGTACACCACAGCAACACACGACGCGACGACAAAGAAAGTATGGAAGAGATCGTAGAGCACACATGCACAGCAACACACGCGACGACAAAGAAAGTATGGAGGATAAAAAAAAGGAGGAGTGCGGTTGATAGGCTCTCCTCTCCCGCGTCCTGAAACCAGCTCTGTCCGGTTTCTCTTCGTTCACGATTGGCCTGGAGCAGCAAGCACGTAGCTTGATCATGTGGTAAGCAGTTGCCGATAGGAGCACACCCTCAAAAAACTTGGCATTGAGGAGAAAGAGATCGGGGGAGGCTGCGCCGAGGCAGCAGAGAAGGGCTGAGGGGCTGCTCGGCGTAGCTCGGCTGGTACGGCGCTTGCCCTTTCTCAATTCGTGCTCTCCAAAGCAATCCCTCGCCCCTGAGGAGACAGTTGAATGCGCTGAATACCCCTTTCCTCCCATTTCCAACAAGAATCGCTTCTCTCTCCAGAGCAATTCATCGCGGTGACGCTGGCCGGCCAGCCGGCCAGCCTGGCTTCCGGTGCGCCCGCGCACGTGGGTGTTCATCAGTCACATGCACTCAAGTTCGCTATAACCAATGTACAGTTCGTTATAGAAATTACATTTGTCATGAATAATTCTAAGACAGCTTCGAGTGTTCGATATAAAGGATAATTCGCTCTAGCCGGGTTCTTTATAAACGGGTTTGACTGTAGAGCTCACCCATTTCGGACAGCAGTCTTGTAACCAGGGCATCCTGGCTGTGAAGGCAGTCGACACCAGGACTTGGAACAAAGATGGGGCTGCCTCCTTCCAGCGTGCGGTGTGAATGCTTGAGCTGCACTTCCAGCATGGCTGCCACATTCTTCTGTAAGAGGCATTAGCGGGAGCACCATCTCAGTACATTTAGAGCAAAAGTCCCCAGAAAAACTACAGAGATGACATTGATGGGCACAATTATGAGAGCAGGAACAACCTCCAAGCCTATGGGGTATTTTCAAGTCAGCATCCACATTTAGAAATGTCGGGATGTAAAAAAAACTTGTCTATTTCTTTAGCCAGGTGAAAATTGAGGTCAAGAAATATTTTGTTGTTTTCTTCTCGCATTCAAGCGAATCCCAGCACATCTAAATATCAATCAATGACTGTACTCCTACATCTGAGACATATTCCATTGACAGTTTTTGAACACAGTGACCGAACCTCCCAACCACTTCAGTCATTGCTTGATTGAGCTCCACTCTGCCAAATGCTACAGATGCTCAGTTTATAGAAGAACCACTTAATTAATGAGCTAGTGGCCCCAGGTACAGGGCCTAGGTTAAGAAGACAGTTTCCTCAAAACACAGATTTGATGAAGTTGATAAAGGTGTACAGCTTCAATTCATAGCAGTTTGGCTATGCTTGGATGAGTGTTAACTGGCAAGCAATAGTTTTTTTTTAAATCGCAATCACCTTTTGAACGTCGTCTGGCTTGAGCAGTTCAGGACCAACGGCCACCCTTTCCACAGAGACAGCAAACGTAGCTGACGCCTTTGGATAACGCTGACCGGCGAACAGGCCCAGCTGACCGACTGGCTCCATTGGTTCTGTGAAATTTGACAAAATAAAGCACCTGCAGCTGAAAAATACAAAACCTTGTGGCAAATGAGTAACCAATGTTAATTGCTTGGAACAAGAACAGCGCTCGGGAAGACTCTCCTGGGCGAGCCTCGGAAAAGGCACTGGCAGGACTAAGACACACTAGTGATGGCACATGAAAATGACTGTACCTCGAAGCATGACAGACAAGCTTACACAGCTTCCAATGCATTACAGGAGGCAACAGTAGCCTCGGCAAGACTGAGAACATTAACAACCACAGGTTTAATACATCTTCATCACATGGACAACCAAAGGCACACGGACAAAATAATGTCCTAATAAACAGCTGCACGTCGAGACTAAAAATAATAGCGCTAAGAACTGACAAACACGAGAGAGAACGATGAAGTATGAACAGTCTCAAACAGTATGCCCCGTCTAGCCCAAATTAAGCTGCACGTCGCAAGTGCGGTAATTTTGCTGTCAAATGCGTTGGAGGTGAAGGTGGCCATACAAAACTTTTAATGCCCAAGGAGACAACCTTTAAACCCTACAAGAAAGTCATGATCACAGATGAAAGCAAATGACAAAAAAAAGAAAACCTAAACAGGTGACAATGCTGAAGAACATTTAAATTACAGTGAATCCTTGTTATGGCATGTTTGTTTTGATACAGTTAAAATTCACAATATTAAATTTCGTCAGGAACATGCACGAGAGCAGTGCACTTTAGTCCAGGAAGGAACGGGCACACGGGCAATTCTTCCTAAAGAAGAGGGGGCAGCTTTTCCAAAGCTTAAGCTCTCTGTCTTGAAGGCACTTGTGGCAATTCGACAAATTGCAAAAAAAAAAAAAAAAAAAAAAAAAGTAGATTGCATGCCAAGCGTTAGCTAGGGTGGTTTACCTGCATCGCAGCTAGGTAGTGCAAAAGATGCTACATCACAGCAAAAGCTATTGCCATTTTCACCACCCCCATGTCAGCCAACGTAACTTGTGTGCACGGCGGTTGCCACAACAAGGATACAACCACCTGCGCCGCTGCTTTCCAGACACCATCGACTGGTGCAAGAGGCACAAAATTTCACTGGGCTTTGATCCGCAAAAGAAATCAGGATGTTAGCTTATATCATTTTTTCGCAGCAACTACAAATTATAGACTTTAGCTTATAACTTACCCCACACATTAAATAAATTTCAAAACACCACTGACTATAAAAGAAGGGAACTACGAAATTACTTATGTACTGTAATATCATTCTCATTAGTTATCTGTTTGTTTGCTTTCTTTGTTTACCTTTGCATCCAACTTTAAAGTGTCCATTTCATTTTAAAAATATAGTTGCTTGCATACGTTTTCTGTGTAATTAGAGATTTCTTATCTTGCGTAGTTTACCACAGCCTCGTTTTGTGCTTTGCATTTTCATAGTTTATGACATTATCCCCAGTGTTGACTGTTAGTTTATGTAATTAGTTGTTGCATGGCGCAGCCATGCCTTTTGATGGTTCCCTGGACCCTGTCATGCTGCGTGAGCAGCTTTTATCCAGGAAGCTATGCAAAAATGTCGGGTAAATAAACTGAATTAAATTCAAATGCTGCTAATCTCCACCCACCTCTCACCCCTATGGACGAGAGAACAAATGACCAGCTTCACATTATCCATGTGCTCCTGTGCTACATCGCCACTACATGAGATATTATTGGTTAGACGCTTGTTCGTGTAGTGTAATTATACTACACACAAGATTGAAGTTTTTACGATGCATGAGTACAAGAAAATGTTGGCATTTGTTTACCTCCTAGTTTTGCTCTGTTTTTATAAGCTGCAAATTAACGAGGGTTGGCTTCATGTCAAGCATTATCAGTTGTACATCTGTACATGATTTGTTCTAAAGAAACTCGATTGGTCAGAAGGCTCACTACACTGTGCCATGCTTACCATAAGCAGCAAATTACAATATTCTCCCCACCCTGATATCAATTAGGAAGAAAGAACAAAGAAAGAAAATTGTGCTCTAAAGGGGTAGGCTCGCACCAAATTTTTCATAGTGCATTTCTGCTTTGCATATACAGTAAAAGCTCATTAATTCGAACTTCACGGGACCGGGAAAAATGTTCGAATTATCCGATGTTCGAATTATCGAATGGCCTCGAAAAAACTGGCCAAAACCGTCTGTACTACGGTAAATGTACCGTATTTAGTCGCGTAACGAACTCTCTCGCATAATGAACCCACCCAGCCCCGATTTGTGCCTACGAATCTGAAAGAAAAAAAAAATAATAATAAAGGCGCCAGTCGTTAGCGCGTCCCTCTGTTTCGCGCCTTCACGGTCCACAACGCATTTCTTGGCAGTGCGTCAAGATGCTGCGCGGCGATAACGGCGTGTTTATCTTTTGACTTTAGCTCCCGCAGGGAGGGAAGCGAACTTGGCAAAGTGCCAGCGCTTATCCGGTTGTGCAAGCCTCCTTTTCAGTACGTTCGCTTTATCATGCTATGAGGACTTGGGCGGGCGCCCCGTCTACTGCCACTCTAATCATCGGAGCGAACGGTGCTAAAAGCTGGCGTCATGATCGCGGCTGACTCGCGTGCTTCCGTTGACGACTGATGGGTGGAAGGATGGATGGCTATCGCAAAAAAAAAAAAAAGTTTAACCCATAGTGCCCGTCCGAGATCATAGCCTTTTATGGGCATTGGCTGGGACCGCGCCGACAGTACTTATCCCTATTTCCAAATTAACAGGGTTGGAATTAACGAGTATTTAGTTGCGAGCTACGGAGGTTGCGCAGAAGCGAGAGCAGGCAGCTGCCGCCGCGCGGCCATGCACTGACCTTGCCGCGGCCGCGTCCCCTCCCTTCAACGCCGCCGGCCGCCACGCCGGTCATGGCGCCATTTAAGTTTTACCCACACTTCCATGGTTTTACTTGATTCCTTATTCTGTCCCCGTTTTGGACGTGCGCAGCCTCTAATTATGCCTGCGGATCACGGAGGTGTTTCTTTACCCCCCCCCCCCCTTTTTTTTTTTTTTGCCGCGTGATGTGCGCCAAGCCGCCCAGACGCGGCGGCGCGTAGTTCGAATTATCCGTAGCAAAACCGACCCGCGTTCGAATTAACGGGCTTTTTTATACACAGATCTCTATGGAGCTTGGCCGGACCAAGTAGTGTAGTTCGAATTATCCGAAAATTCGAATTACCGAGGTTCGAATTAACGAGCTTTCACTGTATATGCAAAATATTATTTAACATACATCACGGTGCAAAATTGGGTTATGTTCAGTAAAAGATTTGTTATCTCTTCTGCTACACACTCTCGGTTTGGTTCCAGGTTGATGAACAATTATTGCGACGTCACAAGTGATGATCATGAGACCCCGTGAGCTCCCTCCCGAAAACTGCAATATAACAGCATTTTGTCCAGTCGCTCTCATTCTGGCTTCTAAAGAAGCTTTACGAAGTGTTTCCCTCAATGAAAGTACAAAGCAGCGAATATACTGAGCTTTTGTATGCTTCATATGATTTCATGCTAGCTTGTGACGTCAGGACCTTCATTTAGCAACCTGAAACCGAAACTGGAATAGAGAATTAAATAATTTCAATTAGAAATTAATCATTGTGTTGGCGAATTCAATGTGGTGAGCCATGTTTACTAATTTCCTACACACAATTCAATGGCAAAACTGAACTAGTAAAAACTTTTTCTGCATCTTTTCGGCAACTCCAGACACGTCTCGAGCATGTAAAGTTTCTGATCAAAATATATCCTGTAGTGTCTCCTCTCTTTATTATTACGAAACGTTTTTTTTTCTTTTAATCTCACAGCAGCAATTACAGCAGACTAAAACTCTGTTTTCTCAGTTTTAAGGCCACAGGCATCGCATGACACAATATCGCAAACATTTCAAAAACTCTTGCGTGCATAACGAACAGCTGAATTACCAAAGCGAAAATGCCTCGGTTAATGCGTCTCAGGCGATAAGGCTGAAAATATCCACTCAGAAAGTAGGCAGCTTGTACGAACAATATTCAAGGCCAGCCATTGAAAAAAAAAAAAACAGAAAAAGCGCACCATCTTCTGGAGCAGTGTTGAAGGCCTTGCCCAGGTGAACCAAAGTCCACCGTGGCCCCCAGCCACACCGGAAACGGTAGCCGGCTGCACAGGAGGCGTCCGCCAGCATGTGCTGGTACTCGTAGAACAGGGACTGAGCCAAGGGCACAGGCTCAATGTCTATGGGGACTACCATGGATTCCGCCAGTGGGCGACTCGGGGCCACTGCTGACGACATCTCTGTAGCATAGTGCGGAGGGGAGTGGAAGGCAGACACGCTGCCATCCGCCAGACGGTCACCAAGCATAGGCAGCGCAGATGTCCCAGTTACACCCCCGGTTCGCCGGACTGCACTGGCAACGTCCATTGTTGGTGGTGTAGCGCCAAACAGGATGTGGGAGGGGGGATACTCGGATAAGGCCCGGCCCACTGCAGTGGGCTGGCGATGAGGCGCCCCAGAGGGTGTATGTACGGCTGCAATGCACACAGGGAAGAATTTCACTTATATATATGGAAGGAAGGAAGCAACACACAAGGCAAATGCAACACCAAGTTCCATCCGAAAGATCGTTTGAAAAAAATTGCGTGTGATCATTAAAAAATAAAGGATAGTCGAATACAGACAGCAATATGCAATATCCGTGTTCAACTACAAAAAAATCCCCAAAATATATTGCCATTCTTGGTTTGGTGTGGCTTATGGGGCTTACGTCCCAAAGCAACTCAGGCTATGAGAGGTGCCCTAGTTAAGGGCTCCGAAAATTTCGACCACCTAGGGTTCTTTAATGCGCACTAACATCGCACAGTACATGAGTGCCTTGCTTTTCGCCGCCATCGAAAAATGGCCACCAAGGCAGGGATTCAATTCCACAACTTTGGGCACAGCAGTAGAGTGCCCTACCACTGGAGCCATTACCATTCTCTTTCCAGATGCACATACAATACAGGAATATGAAAAACAGCACTCAATATTTACAGGTTATAGTAGATCATCTATGGCTACTAAAAATGGCGCACCAGCAGAGAATGCTCCATTTTAGAAAACGTGCAATAACCCCCCTCTCTTTCAGCTACATACTTCCACTGTCCTACAACCAGCTTTACAACATATATGAGTTTCTAACATCTACAGAGACTTGGGTTATCCCAGAGCACAGCATGAGCACTTCCAAACAGCTCCTACACAATGGGTCACTGAATGCACAGCAAACATACCGCCTACTCAAACGTAGATGCAAAAAGGGTGAGCTACCTTTGGAATGTGCAGATGCGGACAGCCTGGCATCATCCCTGCGAAAGGCTTGGGGACTCTGGTATGAACCGCTGCTCACCAGAGCTCTCTTAAGACGAGGGTGAGTGCAGGCCATTTCTGTGTTCGTGGGAAGGGCAGAATGAGTGACATGTTACAGCCCACCAAATAGTGGACGCTACTCATTCACCCCTTCACTAAAGGGAGGGACAGAGTCCTGCCCTCTACGCAGTACTTTCACACGAGGTTATTGTCGTCACCGTCTGCACACTGAAGCAAGCAGGCAGACATGACCAAAGAGCCACAGTAAACCCTTGCCAATTACAACATACAGGGCTGGAAAAAGAAAACATGCAAGTTATTCTAAGTTTGAATCACTGAAAAAAACTCCCAGAAAACTGCATCATGGCACGTTTATTTGGCAGAAAACTCTGCAATGTTTGCCTGCTAGGAGCCAAACTGCACAGCAATGTCAGTTCTGTGATGCACTTCATACGCAGTCAGGGGCTCGAAGCAAGAGTGCTCAAAAGTGAAGCAGCGCCGCCTCCCAGTGACAAGTGTGCTCCTTCCACACAGGTGGCAAACAGCACGTGACGCACATTTTCAGCACAGAGGAAGAACACAAGGACCAAGCGGGCAGAAGCAAGGGAAGCGTACAGTGGTGCCGGAAGAGTGTGACGGCTTCTACAAAGGAAAAGAAAAGAGTAGCGACGTGGCAATGAGCATCCAAAAAGCCATGCGGTTAGGCTCAGTTTGCCAGCTGATGCGTATGGCCCACTTTCATTAATGCTGAGCTGGTTGCAAGCTGGTGGCAAAACTATGCAGTCAGACTGCTGTGGCCTAGCAATGGGCACACTCCTACAATTTTCATGTGTGCTGTTGTGCAGCAACAATGCACGATACAATTCAGGCTTGAGGATGGATATTTTTGCGATTGCTTGTCATGCCGGTTATGCTTAGCTATGGCACCACACTTCAGTAAGTTTTCCAAATCAACCACTGCAAGCTCAGCAGTGCCAAAATAAAGAACCCTCGCTACCATAATATTTCATGATATTGGCCGAGACTGTGCCAGCAGTTCAATTGTCTGAATTTTTAAGATAAGGGAGTCGAAGCAATAAAGTTTTATTACGCTGCTCGTGAGGGCATTATAAGAATAACAAGGCAAATCTCTGTTATGTGGCCAATACAAGCAGCAACTGCGGATTGGCTGTGAGAGCAGCCCAGTGGAAAGGGGTATGCAACTAAAGTAATTTTTGGGCTCGAAGCCACTCCAAAGCAAATAACAATTTATCTCAAATGATTTCACGATGGCAGTTCGCGTGTAGTGTCAATGCTTTCGCAACCATTTATTTTTATTATGTCTTGGGCCACGTAAACACACAAAGAGACGGAAGGCAGCAATGTCCTGATCCAGAGCTAATGTTTTCTTCTGAATGTTCTAAACGCAAACACATAGAGGCACTTAACTCCCAGTTGCACTGTAATAACTCGATTTTGGCTGATTTAGAGTACAGTAAAACCCCGCTATAGTAAACCCAGATATAGTAAAAACTCGGATATAGTAAAGTGAAACTGAAGTCACAGTTCATCTTCCTAGACAACTGTACATTTTCTCCTCTTTATAGCAAAGATATTTTTGGTAAAAATCGGTTATAGTGAAGTGTGCCTGGCCATGGCGACGACTCCCACAATATGACACCGCCACCCGCGCACTACCTCGAATCGCGAGGAAAATAATTTTTTTTTGTATTTCAAAACAAAAATAACACTCGAGTGTCTTTTTAAGTTGCTTTACCACCAGGCTTAGCAGCATTCAGGAGAAGCCTACTTTACAAAGGCCTTGGAGCCGTGAGGGAAAGCATGCAGCACGTAGGAAAAAAACAAAAAATAAAGCTGTCTACAAACACGGAAAGGAGGCAGCGGTCCGTTCAGAAAATAAAGGAGAGTAAAAGTGTACTAAGAAATAGGGAAGCGGAAGAAATGGGCGAACATTCCCAGCACTGTGCAGCACAAAGCACGAGGTAGCAGAGGCAAGAAGTGGAGGTGCCGCATGTGCGGTCTTGCAGCACTTGACTGCCACGCGCATTTATCATTTACAGTGGACGCGCGCTAAACGAAACCCGCATAAACGAAAACACCTCTTAAATGAAACAATTTCAAAAAAAAGTTATTGGTTTCATACACAATCTGTGCAGAGTCGCGCTCGACAATCGAAACCCCATTCTGCTTGCAACTCGGATAAACGAAACCGAAACTGTGCATGAGTCGTCTTTGTTGATGTCGATATCCAGAATCCAAACCAATCCAGTACCTTGCACGCCTTGTTTTTTGTTGTGTGGGCGCCATTTTGCTCTGTTCCGTGACTGTGTTTCGTGACTTCTTTCTGGCGTGTAGTATGGAAGAAGCTGCTAGAAAGCGTCCCCATAATGCGTTGTCATTAAAAGCCAAAATGAAAATTCTTGGTGATGTGAAGTATGTCAAGGAGTCGAAAACTGCTTGCGCGAAAAGGCATGGCATCCCAAAGTGCACGCTTTCAAAGATTGTGAAGGACCGTGACAAGATTGAAAAAGCATACAACAGCAGCGCTTTCGCCCCCGATAGGAAAAGGATGCGTCTGGCCGAGCATGAGGACCTCGAGAAGGCACTTTTCCTGTGGTTTAAGCGTGCTCGAAGTTCTAATCTTCCAATCTTCCAGTATTTTGGAGGAGAAGGCAAGAAACATTGCACTGCAGATGGAAATTGAAGACTTCAAATTCAGCGATGGCTGGTTAAGCCGTTTCAAGAAGCGCCACGGCCTTGTTTTCCACACAATAGCAGGTGAAAGTGCCATGGTAGAGATGTTTGCTCTGACTGGCAGCAGCAAAAGCTTCAAGACCTACTTGCAATTTACGAGCCGAGTGACGTCTTCAACGTGGACGAAATGGCGCTTTTTTATAAGCTTCTGCCTAACAAGACTCTCAGCTTTAAAGGTGAGAGGTGTACGGGGGGTAAGCACAGTAAGGACTGTGTCACTGTTCTTATGGGAGCGAACATGGACGGGTCCGAGAAGTTGAAGCTTCTCGTTATCGGGAAAGCAAAGAAACCGCGAGTTTTTAAGGGTGTCAAAAATCTGCCGGTTTTATATGAAGCGAATACCAAGGCCTGGATGACGCAGGCCATTTTTGAAACCTGGCTGCGGCAGAGGGACGCAGAGTTTACTAGAAAAGGCAGAAAGGTCGTGTGTTTTGTTGACAACTGCCCCGCGCATGGTGAAGTGCGAGACCTGACTTCAATTCACCTGGAATTCCTTCCCGCAAACACGACAGCCGCACTCCAGCCTATGAACCAGGGCGTGATTCGTAATGTTAAAGTTGGTTGGTTGGTTGGTTTGTGGGGTTTAACGTCCCAAAGCAACTCAGGCTATGAGAGACGCCGTAGTGGAGGACTCCGGAAATTTCGACCACCTGGGGTTCTTTAACGTGCACTGACATCGCACAGCACACGGACGCCTTGCTTTTCGCCTCCACCGAAAAGCTGCCGCCGAGGCCGGGATTCGATCCCGCGTCCTTGGGAACAGTAGTCGAGCGTCGTAACCACTGCGCCACCCCGGCGGGTTGTAATGTTAAAGTGTTCTTCCGTTGCCATGTCCCGAAAAGGATGGTGCTGTGTTTGGACAGCGACAAATAGTACACCGTAGACCTCCTCTCTGCCATCCACATTTTGGCTCACTCGTGGGATGAAGTTACGGCAACAACAATTCAACGTTGCTTTCATTATGCGGGCTTTTCCAAAGCAGTGGCCGCTGACCAAGAAGAACCTGATGAAGTTGCTGAAGCACAAGCTGTTTTTAGTGTACTGGCTCCCAAGTGTGGCACTGTGACCATGGATGATTATGGAGCTATTGATGATGATGCTGTCACCTGCCGTGAGGACACCTTGACTGACATATTGAAGGAAGTTGACGAAGCTAACGATAATGACAGTGAAGAGGAGACCGAACATCATAACGATCAAAGCTCTCCAGTGTCGACTAATGAGGCTAGCCAAGCAGTTCAAGTACTCCAGCAGTACTTTGAGCGAGAGGGCTGCTTGGAGCACACGTGCAGCCTAGCTAAGATGAATGCCTATTTAGTGAAGCAGCGGCATGCCAACCTGAACAAACTATGTTGCACAGTTTCTTTGGGGGTCACAACCCTTAAACGAAACTGCCAATAAATGAAACAGATTTCTTTGTCCCCGTCGAGTTTTGATTAAAGGGAGTCCACTGTATTGCCCTTTAAAAGACAGAAACAGTAAAAAGTGACACCATGTTCATGCAAGACTTTGATTTTCACATGAAATCAAACTTGGTTGTATCTGTAGCCACAGTGTCCTCATGCTTAAGAGGTACTTCCACTAGATGTAAAACATTTCTGTAACAAAAAAAAAATTGCACAAGAGATGATAAGAGAGAGATGGAAGCTATTTCAGAGTGTTTTTTTTTCATTAAGCAACAAGACGTGTTCAGTAAGTGGCCATTTAACTACCAGACAGCATCTTCAGGATCATGTCATCACCAACAACTAATATAGTAAAGATTTTTGATGGTCCCAGTGACTTTACTATAAAGGGGTTCTATTGTATCTACAGCAGATAGACTGTTAGCCAGTCTGCTGAAAAGTACAAGCGAAATAAAAATTGATTAGAAATAATATGGCTGAGTAAAATGTTACCTTGAGATAAAGTGAATGAGTTTCCTTAGAATTTACAGAGCATAGTAGTGCACTAAGAGCACAAACAACAAAGAAAAGATAAACGTATAATAAATAGTTCAAGATAACTACATCTCCTCAACTGGGAGCATACCCACGTTAATGCTTTTCCTGTGCTTCTGCATACTGATTTTTCTTCACTTTGACGGTAAGAATATTTGGATATTAAGGATGCTTTCTCAACTCCATGAGATTCATATCGCCGAGATTCTACTGTACAAGCTGTCATGAAGAAGCAAAAGCTGGTTCTTTGGTTTGCCACTATTGACAGAAACCTCTGAGCAGCTCTAAAGGGTGGATGTAGGGGCTTCCCTTCGTTTTCAACCCGGCCAGAGGGTCTTGGGGCTGTGGAAGGAGGGAGGTTTTTCAAGCAGTCCGAAAACTCATCTACAGCTCTATGGGCTAGCTGGTTACTTTCATTGGAACTGAAATGCGTACAGCTGTTCCATACAAAGTAACTCAATGGGTTATGTTCCAATCATCGTAAAATATTTACATAGGGCGTTTCCAGGCATAGATTTGCTGGCCATGGCTTCAAGGCTTAGTTGTTGGCAAGGCACAATCAGCACTCAGGAACACTCGCAACAAGAAAGTAACAAAATATTCAATTATCATCTCCATTACCCTGATATAGAGAGGTGCTTCTAGTTTTAGGGCTTACTTTCACAAGTCTTGGCCACCATTGATGTCTCACAGAAACTTTGGTTTGAATTAACTTCAATTAACCTATTATAATTCATTAAATATTAAAGATATAAAGTATTAACAAACACCTACTAGCAGATCACTACTGCAGTCTTTATATGCAAGCACCCCCCCCCCCCCCCCGCTACTTCAACTCTAATAAGCTTTACCGTTCGGGACCGGTTAACTCTATGCTCTGATAAACATTTTAGGATTAAAACAATGCAGGTATCCCAGCTTGGATTTTAATTGCCTAAACTAATGGGCCACACTGTGGTAAATTGATTTGGCAATGAACCAGGTTCAATGGCTTATCGCACAGTCTTCGTTTTCACTCTTACAGCAAATGGCATGCACTCCTCTTGCTGCAATCAAGAAGCAAAGGTGCAACCATGACAAGGACTGCGAAAGAGCTCCCAAATAGCGACCGTGCTCACCGTGATCTTCCTCGTCGTCTTCCTCCCTGTCCTGGGTAAAGAAAGAGGCCTTCATGCTCTGTACAGCCTCGGGGCTCACGCCTAGTGCTTCGGCCAGCTGCTGAGTGACCGGAACCCCTGGCTTGTAGGCGGCACCGGACCCAGGAGCTGGGTTCACATCAATGCTCAAGTCAGGTTGCGCCACCATGCAATGTTTGCCGCCCCCATAAGTCACCACAATCGCTATGCTAAAAGATAGCAAGCAACAAAAAAAAAAAAATGCTCCCATCTGCGCAGCACAATTCAACCCAGCTATTAAGATTTTCACAGGAGCGCAGCAGCCAAACATATTTTAAACAAAGTCGTAGTGGTAAAGTGGACATCGGTCCATTTCAATCTAAGTGCGCGAAACATTGTATACTTTTGACTGTTGCTATTTTTCCTTTCTTTTAATTTCCTATGACTGCAGCACATTTCTCTGGAGTTGACAAGGCTTTGTGACTCTTGTGATTGTCATCGATGCCCTTTAGGCTATAGGAAACAAGAGGAAATGGCAGAAAAAAAAGCCTTGGAGTCAATCCATGCAACTGCGTTTTATAGTGTGCTATCCATATGCTGACGCAACATTGTACTTTTCTTTTTTTTCAACATAGCCAGTGTTTTCCCTCTTATGACTTATTCACCAGCTCATCAACATTTGTAGAAAATTTAAATACCCTCCTATGCACTTAAAATATAGATGTGGCATTGTTACTCTACTTTTCAGTTTTTTTTCTGCCAATTGCACTCCTCATTCAGTATCCGCAGGAGGAGTATTAAAAAAAATAAAGTGGAGAGAAATTGTTTGTTTTGCTATAGCAATGACTGGCTGAGTCTAGTTATTCAGCTAGGACAAGCTACATCAAATGTCAATATAATTACGGGGTCTCTTAGATGTCTCTCAAGAGGAGACTGGCAAAAGCCTACCCTTCATCTCCTATAATTTACCTCCCACCGTTAGTCTCTTGTCAGCATTAGTTGCAGTGCCACATATAATTGGTTTACAGGAAAGGAAAGGCGCAGTATCTATCACACTTTCTCCGGCAAGTGTGCGCTTGTATGGTACACCATCGCTCCTGTCAGGTGGCGTTCCTTGGTGCGCGTTCAAGGGTGGCATTGCAGATGGCAGGGACGCATCCTGCCTCGGCCATTCAGAACGGCGAAAAAGCGGGACCCACTTTGTCCACGACAGCATGAGCCATTAAAATGGCCACTGACCATGCAGGCCAGTGCAAGGTGCCGTTTGCGGCATATCATGCAGGAACATTCCCTGCTGTCGTGACGCAACAGCAAGGGTTTGAACACCATGCGATTCTGTTGAAGCTATAGTGGTGTACAGAAGAACCACGTAGTAGGCGGGGTACAGCAGCACTCAGGAGCATAATAGCTAATCTTAATCTTTTCACTGCCATACTCACGGAAAATGTCTTCACTGCTGTGCCTGTCACCTGCACCAGAAGATGACGGTTCAACGTCCTCCATCTCGTCATCGTCAGAGCCATAGCCAGCCGAGATCTCAGACTCCATGCAGGCAGCATAAGAGGAGGAGGAGGGTGCACCAATGGGGAGAGGCTTCTGTAAAGCAAACCAAAAACAAGTCAATGGCAACAGCACAGTGGCCACGTAAAAAATGGTGTGCAATCCATTCTTTAATGAAAAGCTGCCGTGCCTCACCTCCTGGAAGCCCATCACTAATGTCTAACAGTACACACGTGAGATAATTTCTTAAAAAGGCTAGCCCTGCTACTTACACAGTAAGTATTGTGGCGTTTTTGAGACACCACAGTAGGGCATCAATTAAAGGAACAACCCAGTTGGTTGGCCAATTCTCTGAGTTCGCATGTGTGCTGTGTGCTCATACCTCCATGGGCAAAAATTTTCGTTACAGTGAGCGAATACTGAAATTTCGAATACGAACGAAATACAAACCTCCAAGTATTGAATACTGCATTAGGAAAGGGAATAAAAAATAAAGGACACCAATTACTGTTTGTTATTTAGTTCAGAATTGCACATGGCCCAGTAAAATCTCGTCAATTCGGAAATTCAAACTAGAAGCACAGTCTTAGGTAGCGCCCATGTAAGTCTAAGGCATTAGACGCTCATTAATTCGAACGAGAGATCACGTCGAGGTATTACCCATGCAACCAGCAATAACCCAAATATAATTCTGCGAACCTGAACTGCATAAAACAGAGATGTCCGTGCACTTTCTGCATGCTATGGCAGGTACGAAGACTAAGCACCCCATTTTCAAAATTACAGTAGAAACCCTTTATAGTAAAGTCACTGGGACTAGCAAAAATCTCTACTATACCAGAGTCTACAGTGAAATCTCGTTACTACGAACACCACATTAACGAACTTTTCAAATTAACGAATTTTTTAAGAATCCCCGGCAGATTTGCCATGTTTTCAATGTAAAACTATTTCAGAATTATGAATTTCAAAATAGAGTATATTTCAGAATAACGAACATATTTTATTTCTTGTTCGATAATTTTGGAACATCAGTATTACGAATTTGGCTAAAATTAACAGCACCGCAGCTTGCAACTCTCGCGTGAAACGAAACAGAAACCGCCGTTTGTGTGTTTGGTCCGTGGGCTGTAGCTATCATCATCAGGACATCTAGGACCAGCTCCTAGCGCCACCATGAAGCTATGGTTTATTACACAGTAGCCAGCAGGCCTAGCTGCCTGCGTTTTTTTTCTTCCTGTGTTGTGTGCCGTACGCGACTCGGTCGTTCGTGCGTTCGCGCGTGCGGGACGGTATATATTTTTTTTTTTTTTTGCCGCTGATTATCTTATTGCGAAGTTTGTGCGAGATTGGCGATGATATTAGCCAGCGAAGTGCCAAGAAGATATGAACGCAGCTGCTTTCACTGCAAGAAATCGACGCAGGGAAAAAGCGATTCGGCCTCTACAGACAGCTAGCATTGCCCCGTCGACTGCCACGATCATTATAAAAGACCGAGACAAGATTTTCAAAGTTCAGGGAGCATTGAAGATGGAGTCATAAAAAACTCCGATGTGTTTTTTATTTTATTTTTTTTTGCACATGGACAAAGTCTGTACTTTCATCGCTCGGAGCAATCACGCACGCGATGAGGTGTTCCGAAAAGCGGAAGGTGTATGTGCTGTAGTGGTGTAATTTAGTGCGCGGTCGTGTTTGCTGCACGCGGCAGAAGAAAATAATGAATTTCTTCAAATAAATCAGCTTTGGAGTTAGTGCAACCTTTTCACTTGAGGTTTTGCTTGTCTACACACGTGCCTACTGCCAAGGTACGTCATTTTCATACCTAGGTTTGACCACTGGCTTATAATCGCAGATTTTTCATTACAACGATATTTCAAAATAACGAATGATTTTTCGCGGTCCCGCGGGATTCGTTATATCGAGATTTGACTGTATACTATCAGTGGTTTGTGATAACATGGTCCCGAAGTTGCTGTTCGGTAACTAAATGGCTACCTACTGAAAATGTCTTGTAGCTTAATTAAAGAATGCACTCTCAAATACCTATGAATACAACAGTATTCATGTGGTTTTCACCTATGGCTACTAATTTATAAGTAATTTTTTTTTTCTCTCCAGTTCAGGTTTCAGTTCAGACGTCACAATTAAGTCAAGGTCATGCAAGGCATGAAAAAACAGCAATGTAATCACTGCCTCTTCGCTTCTGATTCCTGTGTATGAACAAGGCTGGCTTTAGTGTTGTAGTGAATTCAAAACAAACGAGAAACGGTTATATCGCTGTTTATTTTTCATCCTTCGCGTGACCTAGATTTGACTTTGACGTCACGGCCATCGCTTGGCTGCTGACACCGAAATTGAAACAGGTGAGAAAAGAAATTTGATTATAAATTACTCAGCGGTCGTAGGCAAATATCACATGGTGATCTGTGTAATGTCTATGCATCATTAAAAAGGATAAAATTAAAACCCCAAAATTAGGTGTCTGTACTCCTTTAAAATCATACCATCCCACACTGCGATTAGGCACACTCACTGACAGCGCGCCGGGGTGGCGCAGTGGTTACGGCGCTCGACTACTGTTCCCAAGGACGCGGGATCGAATCCCGGCTTCGGCGGCAGCTTTTCGATGGAGGCGAAAAGCAAGGCGCCCGTGTGCTGTGCGATGTCAGTGCACGTTAAAGAACCCCAGGTGGTCGAAATTTCCGGAGTCCTCCACTACGGCGTCTCTCATAGCCTAAGTCGCTTTGGGACGTTAAACCCCACAAACCAACCAACCAACCACTCACTGACAAGTCACACCGTTTTGGATGCTGCTTGGCTCATCACTGCTCTCCTATTTTTATTCTGAGATGGTCTCATTGTTCCACTGCCTACGCATGCATAGCCCTCATGCTACCACATGCAGGTCATGTGCAATAAGGGAGTAATTACTCATTGACATCCACCCAAGTGCTGATGGACATCCACCCAAACAGCCGACCAACACGATTCCCACTTCGAGTTATTGATCAATTCGCTCTCGCCCTGACATCTGTTGTGCTGACCGTCCTGGTTATCTCAGCTGGTAAAGCGACTGCGCTGGAAAGGAGGTGGTCCCGGGTTCGATCCCCGGATCAGGACGAATTTTTCGTTAACTACGAAGTTTCTGGGAGAGCTGTATAGCTTTCCTTTGCAGCCATATGGATGCGCTTGGGTGGATATCAATGAGTAATTACTCCTTTATTACAAATCTACTCCACCTTCGGGGATGTCCCTAAATATTCGACCGGGTCACGTGCAGTTTCCTTGCACTGCGCGCTTCACCACGATGCTTTACGCAGCCTATGCAGTGAAGCATCCTCAAAATGCAATGGGCCTGTTTTGCGAAGCCTGAGGAGGCATCATTGCAACTGCACCACACTGCAAAGAGGATGACAAACCTTTGCGGCTTTGGAGCATTTCTTCCATTACCGACAGCATGCACAAAGCACAAACACTTGCACTTGACAACCCCCCCCCCCTAAAAAAAAAAAAACAGTTGTTCTCCCTTGGGTTTCATTTCAAATGCAAACATCTATCATACAGCAAGGTGTTCATTAGATAAAATTACTGTGATGTAAACAGTTTTTAGTACTTTTTAAGGCCATCTGATAATTTGAATGTTTTTTCTGATCCCTTAATGATCAAATTATTGAGCGCTTGCAGTATCTGAACAGTTTACAAGATTCAACAGTGTTCAAATTTAGAAAACTGCAAATATAAATTTTTCTAGCCAAATACCAATCAAGTAACAAGCATATTCAGTTCTTATTCGAAATTTTGAATACTTGCACATCCCTAGTGAAAACACTTTCTTTAGAATGATGCATCACTAATAAAAACATGTTAATTAAAAAAGAAAGAAACAAATAAAACAGAATTCCTCAAGGACATTACACCATTTAGAAGCTTAGGCTCATTAAGCAGGCTAACATTTTTCTTATCGCCAAATCCAAGAGAAGATAACTCGAAGGATTCCAGCCACTTGCATGAATTTCAACAATGTTCCAGGTTATGCTAGTCATCGTTTGCAGCTTTAACTAGATGTTTCTTAGCTGCCTTTAAATTCAGTGTTAACGGGTATGATAGGTATTCATACTTCGACGACTGACGAGCACGCTCCTGCTGTTATCACTGCCATCGACTTGCTTTGTTCTTTGCGGGCGCGAGCCAGTTAAATAAAGAGCTAATTTAAACATGACACCAGTCTCATCGTTCGCTGCTTCCAGCATTGTCCCGACTATGTGACATTATGTGTTCAGTTTAATATGAGCACGCGCATTACAAAAGTTTCTGCAATTATAATCTTTTTTCAGCTTTTGAACAAAAGGATTTCATGAGTGCTTCCCAATACAGTAGTGTAAGACCAAGATACTATTTCACGTGATCATATTTTCTTTTTCAATCTCTGTGCCATGAAGCATATACAGTGAGGACCACTTACAGCATAACCACTTATAGTGCGGGACCAGTTAAAATGCGGTTTTTGCCGGCTGCTGGTCTGCCACGCATAGGACTCAATGTAAAGTCATATCGCCTATTATGTGGGTGTGCGAAATACCGGGTATAGTAGTTTTAAAATTCATTCGGCGACAGCACGGACCAACAAGTGGGCTTTCCTTGCAAGCACAAGAAAACACTCATGATTGTGTCTTTGCTCAATTTTGGTTGTGCAACGGCAGCACCACACCTCTCACGTGACGGCAAGCCATGACATGTCAGGGCACCACTGGAACAGACGCTCAGCTAGCTTCCTGTGACATGCGCCAATCGATTTGCATGAGCCGGTATTTTCGTGATGAAAGAACGGTCCCCGCTGAAGCAAAACGGAGGTAAAAGTCGCGGGCTACCACAACGGGGCACTAAACGAGTAAACAAGGAGTCCTCTGTCAGCCACACTGGAAGGGTTGTTTTCTGACCAAGGTCTTGTTTTGTGCGAACGAAAACAGCTACGTGATGTTTTAGCATACCATGTGCAACGCAACTACTACAGAGGTTAGCGCGACCACCTTTGTGGAACAGTTCTGCGGCGGCGGTCGTGACAATTTTCACGGTCGCGCTGTACGCGGAATACTCAAACTAATCTAAGCGTGCAGCAGACTTAATGAGTCACTTTCGTTCACAGATTAATCAAGCGTCTTTGAAAGGGAACCTACAAATCTGACATGTATTTTGACCTGAGAAAAAAAAAATTTATATAGGTTTTATTTTATAGTGCTGATTGTTGCGGATCCAGTGACCTACATTATAAGCCGTCTATGCTGTACAGTTAAACCTGGCTATAACGAAATTGTAAAATGCCCGCGATTTTTCGTTACATCCAGGTTTTCGTTACATGCAGCTTTCGCATGAAGACCCCCCAAGAACAATGTAGAACAAAAACCAGATCAAGAATTGATGTAAAGGAAACAACCTTGAAAGTGTGTACAGTAAATCAGAATTATTCGAAGTCATATAGAAGCAGTGAAATGCGATCGCTCCGAGAGCTCGGCGTGACTGCGGTGGCAGCCTTCACCTCCTCTGCGGCTCGCGTGACGCATCTAACGACGAAGGAGCGGGAAAAGGAGGTGGAGGAGGAATCTGTCTGGGGGAGAACGGTGGTGGGAGAGCGTGCGGCTTTCCCACCACCGTTCCCCCAGGAAACCGACTCAGCCTCGCGTCACCAGTGCGCTCCACTGTTCCCGCTACCCTGCGCGGGAGCCCGCGAGCAACTGCGTGGCAGCGATGGATGCCCCGCGTCTTTTTTCTGTTATTTTTGGTCGCTTTTAACCATAAACTACTGCAGTGCCATGTTCCAACAGCAAAAGCAGCGGAGACTGCTGCGTCTGCCAAGAAGATGCGAAGTCGGCGCTGAAACGCAAAGCGCTGTATCAACTGTGGTCGCTCGATGCTATAGTAGGCGTTCCTCTCACTTCAGTTCGTGTTTCATCATCCTGAAACCTGCGGCGTTGTGCCAAATTTCCAATAACTCGGCACTAGTTAAGAGACAATCGGTGCCTCGAGTTCGTTATATCAAGGTCAACCACCGTCACATGTTCATTACATAAAGTTTTCAAATACATGCCCTTCAATAGGGGCGGCGTTGGGGAATTGAAAAACTTCGTAATATCGAAGAATTCGCTACATGGAAGTTCATTACATAGAGGTTTAACTGTATATGAAATTCAGTGACAGTCCCTTAACAGTGCATGTGATACTTTGTGTCCTGTTTGAACTTAGTTTCATACCCCAAGTCTTGCACCATGCATAAACTGATTCCAGAGAATATCTCAGCTGAACTTATCTAACTTTTTTACTTTCCTGCACAAGAGACAATCATTTGCAAAAAGGCAAAGTTGAACTGATGAAGGGACACAGAAATGGGTATCTCAGATATATTTGTATATTGTAAACAAAAGAGCTGTGAAAACTGATCCTGGCGGTATGCCCGAATATAAAAATCAGGAGTTTGTGAATGCTATTTACATGTTGTAACACACTGTTTTCTATTCTCCGGAAAACTAAGTTACCTACAGCACGAGCTGTGTATAACGGTAGCACAAAGCCTTCAAAAAGTCAAGAACTTCTGGACAAACACACCTGGCCAGCTTTATCTGCGGCACCTTCAGGAAGAGGCTTGATGGTGGCTGCCTGTTGCGGCAACTTTGCGACAGCAGTTGGTGCTGCAGCAGTCTGCACAGCAGCCTCATCGACTTCGTTGTCAGATTCGTCCAAGCCATACTTGGAGAAGTGTTTCACCTGAAAGCAGAATAATCAGTGGACCAACAGTGCAAGCGGACATGTTCACTGAGCCCAAGTCACAAATACATCAACACCATCTGATAAGAGGCAGGTCGATCAAGTTGCTGCTTCAGAGCCTCAAACGCTGTCCATCACATCCTACAGGTTTGAGGAGCGTACTTAACACAACCAAGCCGATGTATGGCGAACAAAATGATGTACATGTGATCAACACTCAAGATGAAGTTTCCACAACAGAAAATCAATAGTGACACAATGGGACGAAGCAGGGGATGCCATTGCTTAATCGCAGACACAAAACCCACGCCACAAGCAGGTGGAAAAGGCTGTCTATCTAATCTCAGTTAGGTCATCATGCAGTAAGGCCGAGTACGTACTCAAAATTGCGAAAATATTCACACTTGCTGCATGAGTAAGAACAGTTTCGCGTTTGAACGCCTAAATCCACAAATTCGAGAATGATTCGACACTGCATGAAAATAAACTGAGACAATATCAAAAAGAGCAGCACATTTCCATTTTAAACTTGAATGATTAGAGCAGCCTGGAAAGCAATGATGTCAAACTTGGTATGTCTCCCCTACCTCAAAGACCCAAGAGCCAGTTTCCGGCCTGTACTCCAGAAAACGTCCTCCAATTTTGGCAGTATTTCTCTCTAGCTTCTCTTGATAGCCAAGCAGCTTGAGCTTTTCTGGGTCCTGCAACAAAAACAAAAGAAATGAGAAAATAGTAGCTGCAAAGGCAATAATTATCAGCATAGAGCTGTTTTCCTAAACTTGCTAAACTTGGTGCTTCCTGATTTTTATTGTTCTAGTTGAGTACTTAAGGGAGGACAAAGCAATTAAATCTATTTTCATTATTTAAGCATGAAATGCAACCCAATTCAGCACCAATTCTTAATGTCTTATGCAGATTTCAGAAGTTTTTTGCTTAATTAAGCTCCCTGATATATTAACTGAGTAACCATAATAAACACCGTTATAAAGTCGTTAATAAAAGAACTGCGGAACAGAGGACGAGGACATAGAAAAGGGAGATGAACAACATGAGCACTAGCTTCCAACAATTCTTATTTTTCACAAGCAGAGAAAGTGAAACAGTTTGATATATCAATAATTTGATATACGAAAGAATAGAAAAACGAGTAAGATTTCCGGGGACCTACAAGCGTGACATGGTGCATCAACGCTGTAAACAAGCTTTCTGCTGTGACATGCCGCTCGCTGGCACACCAGCTGCATACTGCAAACTCATTTGCTTCAAATAAAGTTTTTCTGATCTGATCTGTTGGGTGTTGTTGTTTAATACATCAAATGTTGTGTTTATGGGACTTCTATACACACGTGCTTGTAGTTGCTTACTTATGCATGGCATTTTTAAGGGGAGTCTCGATATCTGCAATAATTTGATGCATCTGAATTTTGCACATATGAGATCGATCTCATTCACTAGTTTTACACTTAGCAGAGTTCTTTAGTTGCTTTACATTAGAGGTATCTCATTAACACACTTTGACTGGGGCTTCCGCAGCAGCATTCCAAAGAGACTTGGCTACCTACTGCATCTTGGTTCATATTCTTCTGCCCACCAATTCAGTGCCACATCTCAGAACCTTTTCCCATCGTAGCTTTGGGTGACTTCGGGGTAGCCTGGTTTTGAGCTCCACTGCAATTTGTTTACGTTTGCCCCTAAAGGCTTGTGACATGCTGAATCTCCGAGCGCTTCACACTCAATTTGAAAGTAATTTCTTCAAGGGCACTGTGAATTCCCACTGTGAAGTGAATATAATCGACGAACTACTTCGAAAGGAATCGGAAATGCAGAATGTTCACTTTCACTAAAAACACAACTCTGTTATTCTACGTACCAAACAAAATATAGATTCTTCAATACCAAATGCCTTACAGAGCAGAAGGATAACCAACGACATTTTACCTGGATTGGCTCACGAGTGGTCTTGTTAATTGGCCACACCTTATCCAGCGTGACCTGTGCCTTGCGGTTGAGACCCTCCCCGACAGGGGGCTTGTCATCATCGTCAGGGTACACAGTGATTTCCATGCGACGGAAGTGTACTGCAGACAGGAAAAGCAATCCAGCATGTGGCCCATGCCCAAATATAACTACACTAGGCTCAAAAATGCAACAGCCAAAGTTGAAGGACATGTACTGGTACAACTCAGCCCGACTACAACAAAATTCACAGGAAACATAAAAAACCCTGATAAAGCAGAAATTTTGTTTGCTCTTAGAATGACTAATTCATTTTTATGAGAGATAGTCGGTCTCATAAGCAGTACTATAATGCAACACACTGTACTTCATCAAGGCTGTCATGCCCAAAGTAACAGCTAGAAAATGCTATATTTGATTACAGGTCCAGGCCCATCATGGCTTCCTCCCATCTAATTTGACATGCCATGCACTTTCAGTAACCTCCAAATTACTTCTTTAATCAAGCTCCCCTGGCTTTGTCCCTCTTACCCTTTTCTCAACCAATAATAATTCATCCCTGCCACCTTTATGGGGAGAAATCCATGTATCCCTATTTAGGCCCTACCATTCAGAGCTCTGCAAGCAGAGATTTCAGCCAAGATATTAAAAAGAGAAGACATTTAGAAACAAAAACACCGATCCTTCATGCATGATCAATGCATAACCACATGAGCAGCATTTTTTTTTTTTTTTGCCCTTATCCGAAAAAGGTATTCTAGAAATGTGCACAGAGTGTGTTATTACCTCTTTAGAAAGAAGAGGACAGCAGCAGCGGAATTTTCAACCAATAGCTAAAGTGAGCCATGGTTTGCACCCTGGCACACAGATTTCGCTAAGGGCGAGGCGTTTGAATTTTTTATGGCTAAGCACGCAGACTCGCCTATTTCATCCAGATTCAGGCCAGCGACATTCATGCGGCCCGGGAAGCAGACGTTGCCATAACCCTCCCGCGCCACAGCAAAGTTCTCCACGAAGCAGCGGCCCTCTGCGTCTACCATCGACGCCAGCTCATCCATCGACGGGACGGTGAAGTACTCTGGTCGAGTGAGCACAATGCCCGCTGGGTGTGGGGGCTTCAAGGGGTCAGGTGACGGGTCAGCCTGAGAGGAGTCATCTGCAGCTGAACCCGAATTCGACAGGTAGCGAAGCCTGTTGGCCCGGACTCCCACAAGGGATGACACTGTGTCATCTAAGCTCTGCAAGTTGCTGTAAAAAAGGACAATATCCACCACCACCGAAGGGCATGAGTACACTACAGGACTCAAGTGCTCAAGCCCGAACGATAGATACAGTCGAACCCAGATATATCGAACCCACATAATTCAAATTTTGGTTACATCAAACTCGCGGAATATTCCCTTGAAAATCCCACGTAAAAGTATAGGAAAGCTGCGTCATATATCGAACTCCGCACCACGCATCGGAAGGTGCGTGGTGCAAGGACGATCACCATTGGGCGATGCGCAGCGCTACGACTTGCCCATGCATGTTTCTTGCAATATTAGACTGTACGGCGTGATGATCAACACACCCTTCAGGCAGATCTTAACAGTGTATTAAACTGGTGCAATAATTGGTTGACGTTCCTTAATCCTACTAAATGCAAGCTCGAGCCTTTCTCTCGTCGTTGTAACCCTTATTGCTTTTATTACTCTGTTTCTAATACACTGATTGAGCTAACAGAATCATACAAATATCTGGGAATCACAGTCTCTCCTGATCTGTCATGAAGGGCTTATAGCATCATTTCAGCAGAAAATAGAACACCAAGTTTCCTTAAGCGTCACCTCCATCTTGCCCCACCTCAGCTGCTCGCATACAAATCACTGGCAAGAACGAAATTAGAATATTTATCTACCATCTGGAACCCACATCAAGCATATCTAATCACTGCATTAGAATCTATTTAAAATCGAGCCGTCCGGTTCATTCATTCCTCATACTCGTATGACACCAGTGTTGAAACTTTGAAAGTGAAATCCAGATTACCACTCCTCTCATTTCGTCGCCGCATCGCTATCCTCGCTCTTTTTCACAAGAATTTTTTATTCTTCTCTGAATCAAGCACCATACATCACAGCCGCAGCACGCACATCTCACCGCACCAGTCACCCACTGCAAGTTGCAGGCACACCATCGCACACTACTACTTTTCCTGCTTCGCTCTTTTCTTGAACAGCTTAAGACTAGAATGGCCTTCCCTATGACATTGTCATCATCGCTTTGCCATCCGTTTTTCAAGCGCATGTAACACATCGTCTTCAATGTTAAATAATCATTGCTGTTTTTTCATGTTTTCAAGTGTATTCCCACCCCTTATGTAACACCCCCTGAAAAGGGGGCCTTTAATGAATAAAGCTGATCTGAACTGAACTGAGGGTCAAGCAGAAACTTCACAGCATTACATACCTCATAGGTTTTTCCGTCTGTGCACTTGATATGGTAAAGCTGGGTTCGTTGCGAGGAGGGGGTTGATCATTCCCAAGTGCACTGGAAAGAATGAGGTCAACAAGTAGGTAAACACAAATGACTTCAAAGAAACCTTTACAGACATATGAGTACAGCCAACAAATGTTTGGTCGCGTGTTAACAATTTTGTAATGATGTGTAAGACACCAATACATGTATCACCATATGGTATTCACCCACAACTGCTAAGTAACTTATAACTGTATTTCTTTGTTTGCATGATTTTGTCTTTACCAACTATAGTCAAATACAATTCAAGTCTGCAATAAACAACACACACATGACCTGCATTACAATCAGTTACAAATAGTCTGCTGTTACAGACTTTTCTGGTTTCAATAAAAAGCTAACAATGAGACCAAACTAAAGGTATAAGAATTTGATGCCTCTGACTTGTTGGTATAATCAAATAAAGCTCACACTGTTCACTGCTCTGTGGAGTGATACACGTGCCGCATACCCCTGCCCATAGTTAGCAACTGCTCTGCACTTCTGCATAAGAGTGGATGTTCTGTCTGATGTTATTAGCCTTTTCCATGAGCTGCCTCATATCTCTGAAACACAAATGCGAATTTTTTTATACGTTAAAAAGACTGCGGTATGGACATGACATAGAACACCTGGGGTCTTTTTATGAGGTTAGCGGTAATAATGTTCAACCCTTTTTCTACAAACTCTGCGGTTAAGATGACCTGAAAGCAATGTCATTCAGTTTCTAGAGCCAATCTGCGTGCAATTTCAGAATTTGTATGCATGTGAGACATCCAGTCAGCTCACGATGTATAAAATTTTTAAGGCACGCTGCCACAATACATACCATCACAATCACAAAAAATTTGTATAATTTTAATGACAACTCAAGGAATCTCCACCAGATATGCTTAGACAATGCAAGAAAATGTAACTTTAAGAGCAAAAACATGAAAACCTAATTACCATTAGCTATGACAATGCAATAGCATAAGAACTTTTAACGAGCTGCCATGTGCAATGACATAACAAATTTACAAGATTCTAATGTGCACCCATTTTTCAAACTATGGAAACAAAAAAAAAAATGTGATGCCTTTGATAGTATTGCATGCATATTTTCATGCTTCGATAAGAAAATGAATCTTACACACTTGAAAAAACCAGCTTTTATTGCAACTGACCTAATGCCACAATGAAGCGAACGGAGACAGCGCCTTAATCACCCTTTGGTTGGTGCCAGTTTGCCTACAAAGTGGCAGCCTACGCCTTTTTACACAGTTTCATGTTCAAGCCCTTGCTAGCTTTTAACTCCGCTCACTTAGGAATTCTGCCTTGCCCCAGCTGCATCCTGCAATAACAAGCACAAGTTTCAGGAACACCAAACAGATGTGAGGCCACCCGACTGCCACTTGCCTCCACACACAATATCAGCTTATTTTTGAAGGATTGGCTTTTCTTTGCGTGTTCCTTAGTTTCACGCCACTGGGTACGCTCGATTTCCAGTCCCAGGTATTCCCGGACTACTTACTGACAGGTGTCTGGCGTTCGACTTTCCTCGGGCTGCACCCACTAGTACAGTTCCTGGGCAATCGGTCATATTGGGTTATACTCCAACGCATTATGAGTACTTTTTGTGTTCCTGCAGATGACATCGTGCGTTAAACAATGACGCAAGCTCTATAGCTGGTCTCTTAGCAGCTACAAGACATTTGAATCTTGCATCTTCCCTTTCTTGTCTTGAATTTCCCTACACACGGCAATGTCCACAGCCTCGAGCACTGATTGTTTGTTCTTGGTGTTGAGAAGTAGTTTACCTGTTTTGTGATCTTTTCATCGCACAGGCATTAAAGTGTCGCAAACGAACTGCTGTGTGCTGGAGCAGCTAACGCTCCTTCTAATGCTTTTGCCAACGCTTTCATCTCTTTCGAGCGCAGTGAGCAGGGCCCTCGTAAGAGCGTTGCGAGCAGCAACGGCAAGCAAACCCTAGCAAACTGAGTTACCCTATGTAAAACGCTTCGCATTCAGGCATATTGCACTCCGTTTGCAAAAAGCACAGATTGATTCGTACATTTGTTATCCATCCTAACAAAATACACATGCGCTAAAAAATAACTGTGCGCGGCACCACTGCGAAAGAACTGAGCCGTCGTGACCGATGGTTGGCATCATCCGCAGAGGCAATGGGGGAGGAAGCTTGCGAGGTCATGTGACCATTACGTTACTTCCAGTCGAAGCAGAAGCAGAGACCAGTCAGTAAGTAGTCCGGGACTGGATAATCGAATGTACCCCTTGTAAGCACCTGTAGCGCACACCTTGGCAAAGCGGCAAGGTGCTCTGCTTCGATGGGAGCTCTGGTAAACCTGGTACCAAGGCAGTGTGTCACTGTGCACCATAGACAGGAGTGCTGGCAGCAGTTGTGCCCTATGCACAAGCCACTTTGATGTTCTACTCTAACCCTGCCAACCGTGGTAAGTTGGAGCTGGCTCTATTGTGGTACAGCTGCTGATGTCTCCGCACGCCGCCTTTTTGCCGCAATGGGGCCTTAAGGCCCGTTCACACTTGCGACTAGCAGCGGTCGCGCGACCGTTTTGGTCGAAAAGCGACAGTCGCAAATGGTCGCATCGGTCGAAAAGCGACTGCCGCGGGCCGATCGGGCACTGCTCGAATTTTCAGTCGCGCGACTACTAGTCGAAAACCATTCCACCAATCAGCGAGGTCCCGGAAGTAGGTCATGCTTGCGCTAATCCGGTTGTCATCGCCGGCGGCAAATTGGAAATTGGCGGGAAGACGAGAAAGATGGAGTACTCGGTTGAGCATCTTCTTAATGCAGTTAAGGAATACCCGCTTATCTTCAATAAACGGCACCCGGAGTTTAAAGCCAGGGAGAAGAAAGATATGGCCTGGGAGGAGATCGGCAAGTTATTCGGGCTATCCGGTAAGTACCACGAACTTTTGAGAAATGGGTTTTTCACTCAGGCGCAACATTCTGGAGAACGGAAAGAATTCAACTGCTCGTTAAGCTTTATATTGACACTATGGTGATTGGCACAATCTATTCGTAGTCGGCGTTCTCCTGGAAGCACGAGAGCGCGGCATGCGCACGGGCTCGCCTGAAAAAGCTGAAGTGTCTGGCAAGCGGCTGCTACCAACGTTCGCTGTCGTCGCCCAGCAGCTCTCCTACTCCCAACTGTGCCTGACGTGCTGAACCAGGTGAACCTGAGGCAGGTGGCGTTGATAGCGCTCAAATAGTTTTTCCAGGGGCTTTATCAATAAGGTGTCATCATTAGCGGATGTCGGTAGCGAGTGCTTGCCAGACACCTCAACTTTTTCAGGCGAGCCGGCGCGCATGCCGCGTTCTCGTATTTCCAGGAGAACGACGATGACGAATGGACGGTGTCAATACTTCAAACAACCTTTCATTTCATATTTCATTTATTTTCCTTTTTGTTTCCTTTCCTCTATCCCTCCAATCACATTCTTTTTTTTTTTTTATTACGTGAAAGCACTTCAAAAAATTTCTTTGCAACATGTTATTTGGACAACAGCAACAGCATGAATGCTTTTGCAGGCGTCTACCCACACGAGCTCGTGTGTAAATATAAACGGTGCTCCTTTATATATATATATATATCTCTTGATGCTCGTGTTTGTCTAGAGAAGCCGGGATATATGTCTTGGTAATAAACCGATCTTTTTTTGTGGCGCCAGCACGTATTGCGCAACCGAGTTTTAAGCAAGCATGCACACATATTATTCTAATTAGTCTAATGTTTAAAAAAATTCGTTTTGAGAAAATCTCACAAATTTGCGCAAAACATAGCTATCAGGTAAAACAGGCTGAACACACAGCATTCTTTGCAGCAAGGTTATTTTGCCTCGTGCAAGCTTTCATGGACAACCTTTTCTCCTCCTACAGGGATCCAAGTAGAAAAAAAATTTAAAAACCTGAAGGACATATACATGAGGAAAAAACAATTAATTCAGGAAAAACAGAAGAGTGGCGCTGGGGCTGCCGATATACCCACCATCAAATGGCCCCATTTTGAGGCCATGGTTGAACTCATGGAGGATGCACCGCAGCCCGAACTGTGAGTTTAACATGCCAGCATTGTGCGAGCTATGCCCTGACCATAATAATGGATACAGTTTCATGAATGTATGCGGGAAAAAAAAAGTATTGTGTTTATTGAGTTTAACAATATAGAAGTTTATTAAATGAACAGCATGAAGGCCCCGTAGGGATTCAATAACAGTGTAATAGTACCAGTATCATCATGGGGAGGCTAGTTAGGTGCAATCAAACTGTGCACTCAGTGCTTTTAGTTCTATGCTTGCTGCATATTAGTACTGCTAATAACTGTGCCCTGCACAGTAAAAATGTTTCCGCTGAGATAGTCACAGGTGTCTCCTCAGGTCTCAATTGCTATTGACCGTATTTTACTGCTAACCGTGGTCGAATAAGGAGATTTACACAAAAATTGTGTGCAGTTAGACATAATTATTTTCTCTCATCATTAATCTGCTTTATCCAGGGGCACTTTTATGCATGGGTACAATAAGCTTAAACATACATGCATATATTTTTTTTTCAGCATCCTCTGCAGTGCAGATGGTGACACGAGGTAAGAAACCATGCATCACCACAATAATCTGCTGCTTTACACAAATGTGTACTTTACAAGTAGCAACACTCATTGATTAAAAAAGTGAATCTGTCCCATCCTGTTGAGAGAAACTAGTTTCTTTGGGCAGGTGCGTGTAATACATGTGCTTTTGTCTTGTTTTCAGCGTCACCTATAGAGTTGAAGAGGGCGGTGAAAAGTGAGTGAATATTTAAGGTACAACCTCATGCAACTGAGTCAGGCTAGGAAACTCGTGCACTGGTAGAGCACTTCACAAACTGCTATCGACCATCGAACAATCAAACACCCTCATACCACTATAATTGGCCCAGGTCCTATGACCTCAGTGGAAAAATCAGGCAGCACCAACACCAAGAAACATGAACTCTGAACAGAATGCGGGAAAGAGGCAAGCCTGGGTTAAGGAAGGCACAGAAATTGGACTGTGACAAAAATCCAGATGTCATTTACACAGAAGCTAAAAGCTGCCCAGACAGATCTAAAACTGTGAGTATAGCGGCCACAAACAAATACAATACAAGGCACCATACACACTTGCTCAAGCAAGATGGCACAAGAGGCAGCTATTGAATTCGCCAACCACTGAGTCTGTCTCTAGTCATAGTAGGAGGATGTCACCACTATGAATACCATCACAATAAAATGCTGTCAATACACACAAGCAACACCATCCCCCACCCCACTCCGCCTCCCACCGCAGACAAAACAAAGCAGATATTGCAGCCTGGCACCAGCTTCATACATGCACTCTTTTTACATATATACAAGTACCTGCTACACCTCAAGGGCATATTGCAGGGGTACAATTGGAGGAATACATATGCCTTATATGAACATGTGACAAACAAACCAAAATAGTTAAGAATAGGAAAATGACAGAGTATGCAACAGTGATAAGCTGTCTCGACAGCAACGATCTTTGAGGTGTTGCAGTACACAAATTTACAACAAACATGGTAAATGGAGAGGGTATACTATAACATGAAGCACAATGCCGGCCGAAAGAGATGAACAAATAGAATGAAGAACCGCTCAATCCCCACCTTAATAACCACAACGAGCAGCAACGAAATGCAGTGAACATTGTAGTGAGTTTGACAGTTTGTTCTCTGAACACAGTTACTGTCACCATACATTGTTATGAGGCGCACCGCATGAGAAAAACACAGGAAGAGTTAGGGCTGATGTAGTTTTTGTTGTGGCATTGCAGTTCCATGGCACTGCAGATATTCAGTGAGGCATCGTCGCACTCCGATGCAGGGGGAGAGGCCTGCGGACAAGAGTAAGGAAAAGTTCAAATATTCTGGCATATTACTACTATTTCAAAGCTAGGTTCGTTTTTCATATAGGTTGCATGTAGCGTAAGTGTCCTTGTTATAATGAACTTGCAGATACATTCCAGAAGAGACTGAAATGGCAGCACCACCGGCGGCAGCACCTGAAGCACCACCTGCAAAACGGTATGTGTGTGGCTGCCCAGTCAAATTAGCTGAACAGATGGCAGAAGATAAATCCTTTTATTTGATGCTGCAAACTCTGCAATTCATTACAGGGCACGGGTGTCACAAAAAAAAAAAGGAAGAAATTCTAAGTGAGTATTTCCAATCTTTGTTCGTTGCATCACATTTTCGAACAACTGAATGTCAAAATAATGTGTAAGGGTAAAAGCGAGTTGGTTTTACCACTTATATGCCTGTGCTTTGTCTGTGCAGACTTTCTTGCTTGGTCAGCTTTGTGCTAAATTTACCTTGAGTGTTCAACCAACTGCCTAACAGTGTGCACTAATGTGAAATGCCTGGTTTGCAGAAATGCAGGAGAGGGCAGCAGCCAGGAAGTGATTGTTGAGGCATGCATGGACCACCTTGCGCAAATCAGAGAGCACCGGATGGAAAAAAAAAAAGATTCTATTTCATTTTTTTGCTTGCGCCTTGAAGCCCGATTGCGCAATTTGCCTGTGCACATAGGCCAAGATCTCATGCACCAGATTGAAACCACAGTATATGAGGCTGAAGTAGCAGTCCGAGACCCTTATTTTTGAATAGGCTGTCTAGTCCAGGGGCCATGTTACGTACCGCTCTCAATACAAAACCAGTCTAAAATCATGCACAATGCCTCACTTAGTTGGTCGGTCCTGTCTGCTGGTCAGGATGACCAAAAGAAGCAGAGAATTGCAACCATTTTAGACTGGTTTTGCATTGAAAGCAGTGCCTAAGCTGGTCCCATATTGTGTTTTCTACTGTTTGTAGCATGTGATAAGAATATCCAAGACCTATTCCTATTCAATTTTTATATTCTAGGAGATCATTTGATACTTTGAAATAGGCAATATGAAGGAGCACTGAACAAGGGTAAATGGGGTACGCCTCAATTTGCAAGTCAACTCAACGTTTCGACAAGTGGACTTGTCTTCGCCTGGGCCCTGACGAAGACAAGTCCACTTGTCGAAACGTTGGCTCGACCTGCGAACAGAGGCGTACCCCATTTACCATTGTTCAGTGCTCCTTCATACCGTGTAAACCATATTCTTCCTCTCGTTCTACCTGAAATATGCAAGTGATATAGAGTACAAATGGCTTTTTCCTTATACAAACTGTGTGCAATCTACGACTGATCATCAGTACCTGTGTTACTACCTCCTTATTAACAGAGTATCTCATTGCATTTGTAATTACTTATAATTGCTATGAAGTGCAAATTACCTTCAGTCATAACTTGTGTTACTATTTCATCAATAATAGCTCATCCACTGCATTTATAACATGGTATTTAATACTGCATGTCCTGTTCACGTTTAAGGCATCTTTTTTTCTGGTAGACATTGTTTCTATTCCATTTTTATATTTGAAGAAATTATGTGATACTTTGAAATATGCAAGTGATATAGTGTACAAATGGCTTATTGCTTATGCAAATTTTGTGCAATCTATGACATCGTCAGTGCCTGTGCTGCTACCTCTTTATTAACTTAATATCTCAATGCATTTCTGATTGCTTATGACGGCTATAGAGTGTAAATTTTCTTATCTTGTCACAACTTGCGTTATTACTGAATCAATAATAGGTTATCCATTCCATTTAACCTGGTATTCAATACTGCATATCTTGTTCACGTTTAAGGCATCTTTTTTTCTGGTAGACATTGTTTCTATTCCATTTTTATATTTCAAGAAATTGTGATACTTTGAAATATGCAAGTGATATAGTGTACAAATGGCTTATTACTTATGCAACTTTTGTGCAATCTATGACATCGTCAGTACCTGTGCTACTACCTCTTTATTAACTTAATATCTCATTGCATTTCTGTTTGCTTATGACTGCTATAGAGCGTAAATTTTCTAATCTTGGCACAATTTGCGTTATTACTGCATCAATAATAGGTTATCCATTGCATTTAACCTGGTATTTAATACTGCATATCCTGTTCACGTTTAAGGCATCTTTTTTTTCTGGTAGACATTGTTCCTATTTCATTTTTATACTTGATGACATTGTGCAATACTTTCAAATATGCAAGTGATATAGTGTACAAATGGCTTATTACTTATGCAACTTTTGTGCAATCTATGACATCGTCAGTACCTGTGCTACTACCTCTTTATTAACTTAATATCTCATTGCATTTCTGTTTGCTTATGACTGCTATAGAGTGTAAATTTTCTAATCTTGGCACAATTTGCGTTATTACTGCATCAATAATAGGTTATCCATTGCATTTAACCTGGTATTTAATACTGCATATCCTGTTCACGTTTAAGGCATCTTTTTTTTCTGGTAGACATTGTTCCTATTTCATTTTTATACTTGATGACATTGTGCAATACTTTCAAATATGCAAACAGCAAACAAATATAGGGAAAACAGGTGGCTCATTATGAGACATGAAAGAAGCCAACAGCTACTTGACACCAAGGAAACCATAAGGGATTTTTATTTTTGATAAGTGAAATAATAATGAAATCGTACAGGTCATTGTTTTTAAAGTAAAAGAAAAATCTACATGCAGCTCATGGGATCTGAACCCACAACTTCCGAATCTCACGTCCAGTTCTCTACCACTGACTTATGGCAATGGCTGTTCATTTTTTTACTTTCTTAGGTATTTCGGTTGCACGTCCTTGAGGGAATTCTACTTATACAAACTTCTGTGCAATCCCTGACCTGTCATCGTTTATGTTACTAGCCTGTTATTTATAGATGCTTTTACTGCACTTGTGTAAGTATTGTTGAAAAGACTTCATGATTTACGTTGCTGAACATGCAAGAGAACATATCTTGCAAGTTCTCTTGGTATAAAATAAACTTCACCAGTATTTGAACCCACCTTTTTCTACTCTCGATTGCCAGTGATCATTGCACGTTGCCATGGCACCTCACCAGCTGTGACGAAGTAGTGCGTAAGGTGGTCACGCACTTTCTTTGCATACCTGTAAAGCAATTGCACTGTCAAGTTTTATTCCATTACCAATATAAGTCACCTGACTGCATGTCACATAAAGCCAAAGTGTTAATATTCTGGGACTGTACACGACTGCAGAGGACTATACACCATTACACCATTACAGAGAAGGTTTCTGAAACGGGTTCTCCTCAACCTTTCAGTGTACTGTGTTCTTACTTTTTTCCTTTTCCATTTTTTGAAAGACATTAGG
Organism: Amblyomma maculatum; assembly: GCF_055883805.1. Taxonomy (NCBI): domain Eukaryota; kingdom Metazoa; phylum Arthropoda; class Arachnida; order Ixodida; family Ixodidae; genus Amblyomma; species Amblyomma maculatum. The sequence goes on from NC_139347.1 coordinate 89,787,687, forward strand.
GCCAATTAAGAGTTTAGTAGATCTATAATTGTGATTATCCACACCATTTACTTCATGTAGCATACAGGCAAGTATGTTCCTGTTTCGGTGGTGTATACATTGCACAGATCAGTACAAATAGTTGAGGAATTACAAACCACATACCGCGTGGCATTAGAGCCTGTGAGTCGCTGTGTAGCGAACACGGAGCTGGCGGCATCATCTCTCCAGCTCCCAGGCAAGAGATGCCCTTCCCAGTCTTCAGCGTCGGCAGAGCCTGGCGGACAGTAAATGGAGGAGGATTCTGCGGACTCTTTAAGCAGGTAGTTGTGCAGCACAATGCAAGCACCAACGTACCTGTTGATGTTAATAGCCTTCGCCTTAAAGGGTCGGCGCAGAATCCTCCACCGCTGTGCCAGGATGCCAAACGCGTTTTCTATGATGCGGCGTGCCCGGCTCAGCCGATAATTAAATACACGCCGCTCATAGCCAGATGACCCAGACTGGGATGCAGTTTCGTGCAAGGCTGAAGACAAGAACATGACATATAAATCAGAAAAACATTGTGCAATTCTTATTTGCATGCAGTCCACTATAATACCTAGCATCCTACTAAACTTCTCAGAAAGCATGGCCCTGAGCCTCTGGTGAAGCTAGAAAGTTTCAAGCACAAAGCAGAGTACTGTCTCAGGCTCATATTGCTCAATGTATAAAAATTAAAACTACAAGTGCGTTGGTACTCGTGCTACTACATGCATGTGAAAGGCATTTCAGTAATGCAATTTCTATCCGCTTTATAATAGCATGTTTATTTGCCGATATCACCAAACCAAACACCGTCTAAGTAGGTGAAGAAAATATGGTGCAAAGATAGATTTGCAGCATTGCACAATAGTTTTTATGCTTTACACTGGCACTGTTCTGCTTTCTTGTAGTCGTAACATATGACAAACGTTCACACCAGAAAGACAATGCCCGGAGAAGCAAAAAAAAAAAAAATTAGGATTAGGATTATGGCACATGCAGATAACAATGATAGAAAAAGTGCTGTATCATTGGCAGGAACAAAGAGTGAAGTCAAATATAGAAGTCCTCTACCTCTTCTTGGATATGGCCTCATCATAAATTCCTTCAACGGGAAAGCCTCGTCCCCAACAAAGAAGTAAGGCAGTGGGCCCTCGGTGCCAATAGGTGCTGCCGCTGGGAAGCCCCACTCGCCCCGAGAAACTTTGCTCTTTAACGTTGATGCGGCAAAAATTCCTCCGTCTGACTCGCTTCCACTGTGTCCCATTTCGACATACAGGAACCTGCACAAAAAAATGTACATAGTTTCAAATTTAGCGCACACAGAGCAGCAGTGGATGCGTCTGTGATAACTGTAGATTTAGTTTCAACCGGTAAGTGGATTTTACAATAATATTATGTTTGCGCTTGTGTAGTGCTTAATTTTGAGCATGAAGTGAAGTTCAAAAGCTTGCATGAACTGTTGCCCTTTGCACAGTATCAAGATCGACCAAGTGCCTTATATTCACACTATTTGATGGTTTGCAACCATGAAAGCTTGTGATGGTTCTTCAGGTTATTAAACCAGTGTTATTTAGCTGATGCTGCCAAAATTGTCATAGAATACAAAAGAAAGCGTAGCAGGGGGCAGCAGAAAGTCAGATGGGTGGACAAGGTTAAGAACTTTCAGGGGTCAAGTGGATGCAGCTAACACATGACCGGGCTAATTGGAGGAATATGGGAGAGGCCTTCGCCCTGCAGTGGGTATAGTCTGGCTGATGATGACGACAGTCTTACCTATAATGGGCATCACAGACAGCAAGAAGAGATTTGCTGAAAAAGCCTTTGTAGTTGTAATCTGCGCTGCCAGAGTTCGGTGGGCACTCGATGGTGATGTGCTTTCCGTCGATAGCACCGACACAGTGTGGCATTTGCCATCTTTCTTCGAAGTCTGCTGCAATCTGCAGGATAAGTTTCAATGGTGTACTTCTATAAGTCAAACTGAATTACATTGGTCACTACTAACACATTATTCCTGTGAAGCATTGCGGAAAAGCCATGTGCACTAACAATCTGTGTCATTAGAGCAGAGCAGCAAGAAATTTGGCTAAAAGATAAAGTTTACCTACCTTTAGCCATCCGTCTGCTACTTGTGGATGGGTGACATAGAGCGGTTTGAGAATATCCCAAAGTGCCTGGCAGACTGTTGCCACCAAGCAGCTTGCTGTTGATCTTCCGATTAAGAAATTATACGACAATTCCCTCAGGCTCTGACCTGTGGCCAGGAACCTGCAAAAGGAATAAAAAAAAAAAGAAAAGCTGAACATCTACATATATTAACTGTGATGTTCACTTGTACACCAAAGATATGATCCTCGTATATAACCTCTCCGCAAGAATTACATTAAATTGTCCATACAGAAAAATATGCTCATTCGTTGCTATATGCAGCATGAGCTGTTGAAATAAAATTCAGCCAGCATTCAGTTATGACATGGTCATAACTAAAGTACCAGCTGTTACTATAGAATGTAATAGTAAATATTTGACTGATATGTGAAAATTTTCCATTTTTAGAACAACGCGGCTTACCTGAGGGTCATTGCCAAGCGGTCTGGTGCTGATATCGCACTCCTGAACCTGGTATCCTGCACAGTGATTGCGCTTTGTACCAAGTTCAGGAGTGTGTCAAAGGTCCGCGGTGGCATACGGAGGAATCTGCGAAGTGCAAAAAAAAAAGAAAGAAAGAAAGAGGTTTCGCGCGCACTTAATAAATTGGAACTTGGGCTTGAAATGAAAACTTACTCTCTGAAATACTCCTCGTCATGAGCCCTTAGCTCCGGTAGAAGGCGGCTTGCGTGCCCGGCCACCTCTCGCGATCGTAGGCACGGACGGACCCACCACCGACGCCGCCGTCGTTGTTTCTGCGCCGAGCGCGCTGCAACTGCTCGCGCGGCCGCAGCGCACATCAAAACGGCGACGACGTCCTCCTCCTCTTCACTTGAATATTCAAGCATGATGCTTTACGGGCAAAATTGAAAGTATGCTGGACGAGTGCAAGGGTGGCACAAGCGTTTCGCGTCGAAGCAGACGGAAAAAGCGCGCGAACGGCGTCGTTCCCGGTGGTTCTCGTTCGGAACGAGAACAGAACGAGAAGGCGACAGTCGCAAGTGTGAACACCGGTAGTGGCGAGCTCCTCTCCTCTGGTCGCGCGACTGGTAGTCGCGCGACCGCATCTAGTCGCAAGTGTGAATAGACCTTTAATGGTACTGCAAAACAGAATGCACTTACCTGTCCTTGACAGGAATGGTCAGAGGGGCCCGAGAAGAGGGTGATTGAGTGATGGGTGTGGAAGCTCGGTTCAAGGACGGCGATGCCAAAAAGTTGGAGGCATTGAGGTTCTCTGAAGTGTCCTTGGAGTCGATTTTCAGAGCCTTAATGTTCTTTCGTGGAGTGAATGGCTCGAAGCTGTCCTCTTCATCCTCCAGCCCTTCAAACAACAAGGCTGCCTGGAGACACAAGCCAGAAACACTACATAATCAGGCGAGAAAATTCTTGAAAGATGTATCGCTAAAGTGTTAAGATATGCTAACAAATGGGCAGATGAGTCATACTGCAGCTAACCTTGGATGTAATTCCTGCTCTACGATAATCCCCAAACATAACTGCCAATAAAAATATCCCAATCATAACACAGCAGCGGACTTCCCTCCAGAGCTGTCGCGGGAATTCTAGGCAGTTCCATTTCACCTTCCAGCTAGATGCGCACTAAAATTAAAGGTATGCAACGAGGCATTTCACATTTCACCAAAATTGGACTTTCTCAGGCTTGTCCAATATGCCTGGCTGTGATGCTGTGCTGAAAGCTGTAGGTACCAGCCTGGTGTATTGCCTCCGGTGCTCAGCCAGTTACGTACTGCAATGCTGCTGAACCTTACTGTATGTACAAGTACACATAACTAGAGGTGGGGGTTCGAGATCACATGAAATTGAAACAAATAACATACACGGTGTTTCACGTAACATAAACCAAGGATTTAAAAACAAGTGAAGCTTGCAGCTGGAGGAAACCAATGACATATTGTTTCTCGCCATGTAGTGTTCATCGGAGTATTTTCTACATACCGCTCAATTAGCTAATTAACTAAGGCTAATTATTAAAGTCTTTATTATTCACTTTAGGGCAAAGGGCACTTCATTAAGTTGCAGAGGGGGTTAGGATACAACCGACACAGTTTTTTCTATTAACATACATCCTACGTGATCATATTTTCCAGCTTTTAAAGAAAGCCCACGAGATAAGTGAGTGCAAGTCAGCGGTTGAATGCAAGTGAATGGCTGAGTGGATATGAGTGTGTTTGAAAAGTTGTGCAAGTGGACGTGAGGGAGAAAAAGTGAGTGGATGCGAGTGAACGTGGGTGGCTGTGGATTATTGTAAATGGGTGCATGTTCTTGTGAGTGGCTGTGGGTTATTGTGAGTGGATGAATGTATTGCACATAGTGTTGGATAACCGAAGTGAGCTGAATGTGTCGCGTTTGGTTTATGGTGCTTAATGTTTCAAACGGATTCAGACTATGGGGACACCATAGTGGAGGGCTCCAGACTTTCTCTACCACTTGGGGTTCTCTTTAACAACCTCACACAGTACACAGGGGCCTTGTGATCCACCTCTATTGAAACATAGCTGACGTAGCCAGGATGGAGCTGGCGGCGGCTTGTGACCTGGAAACGTTAGGGCGACTGAGCATATCGTATTTACACGATTGTGAGTCGACCTTCTTTTTTTTTTAAATTGAAAATCCAAAGCAGGGGAGTCGACTTACAATTGAAACGAAAGCATGGCACTGCCAATAAGAGGAGGACAAACGATGTATCAGAGATGCTACGGCAAGTTTGTTTCCTTTATGGCTCTAAGAAGAAATATTTTTCACTTTACTTTTACTGTGCGCGCTGCGTGCACCGAGCCTATAGGAGTGTTGATAATTGATGGAACAGCCGCTTTTTGCACGTCGGACACGTCGGGTCATGTGACGCGGCAGCACTTCTGGGAAATGCTGAAGGTTGAGACGGAAGAGCCGTCATTCGTCCTGTAGTGCTGCGTGGAGTTGGCGTGAACGTTCGACTGTGGCCGGCCACAGTCTGCAGTCCCCATCAATGCTTGTTAAGCAGATAAGGAGCCAACAAAAGGTATAGCCAAATCCACATCCATAGCATTCTCCACACCATTGGTCTCATACATGGTTCAGCCAACAGTTGTTGGGCCTTTTGTCAGGTGCTGTTTCAACACCCAATCAACCCAGTTTGCACTGCTGGCTTGCTTCGTTTTGGTGCCATGAATGTGACTCGGCCGACGCTTTTTACAACCTCACGCCGACGGGACGCGTGCGAAGGCCCGATATTCCACTGCTCTACCAGTAGATCGTGAACATGTGGAAAGTGGTACCAGCCAACTTGGTGCATAAGAGCTTCAAAAAATGTGCTATCAGTAACGGCTTGTATGGTTCCAAGGACGACTACGTCTATGACAGTTGCGATGAAGCCTCGGATGGTAACAGTGAGGGTGGCGACGAATGAGAATCGGATAACCAGTGACCTTGTGGCGGTCGTTCTAAAAATGGAATGATCACCGAATGTGCTGTTGAATCTTTCTAGTATTCTTTTTTTTTTTTCATGGAGTTCAAAGAAGGGTGCGGGCTATATGCAGGTTATACATGAGTAAATATGGTAGTTGCGAGTGTGAGTGGATCTGAGTGCAAGCGGTGCGAGTAGTAGTGTGCAGGTGGGAATGAGTGGGTTTGGGTGGGCTTCAGCGTGACTGGTCATGAGAATGAGTGAGCCACTTCTCATGATGCCAATTTCTGGCTGCATCCACACAAAACTAGCTATTTTTTCAGTAAAAAGTGCTAAGGCAGCCAAAACGTTTGCTTCTCCTATCAGCTCACAAGTCTTGTGGTGAAATTCGTTGTAAATAACAGTAACAGTGAGAAAAGTGATTAAAATACAATGTGATATGCACTCTGAAGCCAATGAACAAAAGATAAAAACTTACACTGTATTCGCATAAACATAGTACTTTCCCTCATAACTTACAAAAATAACCTACCTATTAAATCTGATTGCTGGGCTACTTGGTGCATGTGAATAACCTACCTATGTTGGCATAAATTTTTTTTACCCATGAAAGGAAATAAATGCTAATGCAACTGAAACTACATAGGATGATGATGTACAGAGAGAAAGAGTGAGACAAGGGTAAGCTGAGATCTGTTCTAAAGTGTTTTTAAGATAACGCTACAGAGAGGCACTTCGAGGCGAATTTGGCACTGACCTTGCCAATCTGAGCCTCAACAGGCTTTGGCCGCAGCTTGTGTGCTGGCAAGGGAGACACCTTGTAGTGGGATGCTAAGAGTGCCTGCTGAGCAGCTGGGTTGGTTGGCTTCAGCAGCTCCTCTCGTTTGTGTGTTTCCTGGAAGGGTACAACACGGCAGTGTTAATGACTCCCATCTGTGGCTTCTCATGCAGGTCCTTGGGCACGTACATGCACTCTGCCACTTGCTTAATCACTAATCCTTTAAATTGTGCTTCTATCAGCATACACATACTCATTAGCATACGGTCAAAGATAAAACTTTACATGAAAGGCCACCAGACACAGGTATAAAGCCCCACTTTAACCAAGCTGCACAAACGTGCCGCTGTGGCTTAGTGGCAGTGTCTCACTTGGGATTGGTTTGCTTTATAAGGTTCGACGTAGCAATGTGACTCAGGCTACGAGGGATGCTGCAGTAGAGGGCTCCATAAGTTTCGACCACCTGGGGTTCTTAAAGTGTACGACATCGCACAGCACACGGGCGCCTTGCTTTCCGCCTCCACCAAAAAGTGGCTGCCGCGGCCAAGCTTTGATCCCGCGTCCTTTCACCCGAGATGCAATGGTCGTGGAAGGCCGGATTCCAAACTGACCTTACCATCTTAAAGAAAAAGCTCGAGCGTGCTAGCTCAGCCAAGTGTCATATGGCCTTATGATGTCACAGAATATGACAATCAGTCAGTGCATGGTGATATCATGTGCTAACTAGCGGAACCTCGATTATACAACCGTCAGGGATACGCATAAAAACATTGCATGATCGAAAATCTTGCAAAGCTGATGCATTCGCATTATACATGCACCTGCAACTCTTGCTGCCAAAAATTTATGATTCTTTCCCCCTACGTACACGGGGGGGTAAAAAGTTCTCAGGCCACAGGGTCTGCTTCTGAGCAGTATAGTCAGGCAGCTACGACGGCCCCAAATCTCAAAATACATGTGGAGGGTAGAAGAAGCATTATTCTAACCTCTGAGATCATTTATAGCTTTAAGGATCTCACGTGTCAGAATATGCTGACCAGAAGCAAAACCTACGGCCTGGGAACTTTTGACACCCCCCCCCCCCGTACATTTTTAAAGCGCCCTTATTTTTATACTGCGGCAGTTAACGCATTTACTCGCATATTTTGCGCCTTTATTTAATTCGAATTAAGGTTCCGAACGGGGTTCACAAATTATGCAATTTCGCCAACTTGTCGATTCCTGAACTCGTACCATCCACTGGCCAAAAAAAAAGTTGGCTCTGAAAACGTTAAGTGAATGTCAATGTGCATCGTCACATAAACAGGGAATGCATAATCAGGTTTCCACTAAGCCACGTGCCAGAGCTATGCCAGTGATTTTTCCTTCCTGTCAACGCTCGATTTTCTTGAGAACGGGGCCTTTAAGGTGGCGGCACACGTTAAGCCTTCATCTATGAAAAGCTATTTAATAAGATTATTAAATACACACGAGCAATAGGCATCCCATCAATCGTCTTCACAACCCAAAAATTTTTAAGCTAGCTTCCTTAGTACAGAACATATGGGGGATCGAAAATAATGCTCCTCCTCTCCCCCTCAACTCAGCCCACGCAAAAAAAGAAGAGAACAAGTCACAATGCCGCCCCACCAAGCCCCGTCCACCTCTACAAATTTCTCGCATTAGAATTTTATCGTGAGTAGCATTTCATGGGGCCCTTAAAGCATAAATTGCACCTGTAGATATTTGCGGTTGCAGTGACAATTAGAAACAAAAAATGCATTCACTGTTGATAACCTTCCATTTACAAACTAGACACTGTCAGCATGCATCTCCATATTATGCCTCAATCTACAGGGGCGGTGTTTCGAATTGTCTACTGAAAACAAGAGCGCATGCACGTCAAACCATCTGTGCCAGGTGGCCACTAGCGTACCTTGAGGATATTCCTGAAGAGTGGGTTGTCTCCGTACGGGTTCATCGACAAGTACTGGAGCAGCTGCTGCGTCTGCTGCTGCTGTGCCTGGTTTGCTGCAGCATTGGGATCCATGCTACAGGAAAGAGAAAAACATGTCACCAGGGCAAGTGTGGGGATATCTAAAAGTAGAAACGTGCAATACCAAAACCCTTTGCTTACTGCCAACAGACACTAGTTCCCTGCTGCGGTGCAGAGGCCTCATTTTGAACAAGCCGCACGCCTCGAAACAAAACAAAATGGCCAATTTTGTCAAAATGATCAACTTTTCTACTTTCTTTTTTTTCGCTGCATCCTTTGGATATACCTCTCTCCTCACAAGAAAATCATACCTACATCTATAAAGCTGGCAAATAGAATTTTTCGTATCTGTGGCTGTCAAAAACTGCGAGTTACTCACACTTATGTGGGCAGCTGTGTATCACAGTTCCTACTCGTTTTCCCACAACAAAGCACCACCATCTTAGTATCCCCATAAAGAGGTGACGTTAGAGGACCAAACCGTCTGTTGGCTGCAATGCAGCCTTTCTCTGTCCAAAAGTAAAACCACACAAGGGGATAAACAATGAGATTGAGGGAAGAAACTTTAGGGCAGATCTTCAGATTTTGCTTCTGCAATTCTACAAAAATGATAAAAGAATGATTGTTTACTGCATGTGAATGCCAACATATTAAAAAGTGATATAGGCAAGTTTGTCAATTTTTCTATGTGCATGTGCAACAGGTTTGAAATTCATTTTGATAGCAAGGTCTTGCATATACCTTGTATATACCGGCTGTAATTTTTCTTTAACTGTTCACAGATCGTTATCTTAAATCCTACGAGAGAAACGTCGTTGCGGTCTGTGCAGGTGGATTGTACAGCAAGGCTGACATATGTACATGACTGAGCTCAGTGACTAAATGATTATGAAATTAACTATAACCTACTTTTGTACTTTTGACATTAAAACACACATATGAAGAAATTGAAGGCCATCAATATAAAAGTCTAGTCCCGTTTTTAGATCCTCTATATCGGCAATGCAGATCGAAATAGTTAACGTCAAATATATGCCTTCTTTTTAGCTTGGAAAATAGGCTTCTTGCAATGCACATTTCTAAAATGGCGTTGCTTGCATTTCTAATACAGCAAATATAGAAGCCATTTGTCTATTTTATGCCACAAAAGCAAACGCAATTTCCCCGACATTACTACGCCTAGCGACTGCATTTTAAAAACATGCATTGTACAAAGCCGACTACGTTAAATTTTTGAAATCCATTGCCGATAAAAAAAATTTAAAAACCGAACCCAACTCCTACGTTGACAGCCTTAAAGATTTCAATACAATGTAGCCTCTTAAAATCAAAACTACAGAAGTGCATTAATTAATCATGCCCTGCCGCACAATCCACCTGCACAGACTGTACCACCATATCTCTGGTAGGGTTTTAAATAACGATCCGTAAACGGCTAAAAAAAAACACCCGGTATATGCATGCTTGAACATGAGTACTGGGCATTTAAAAAAGAAAGGGGATGGGTTCACCTACCCTCCTAGTGTTGGCACAGCACTGCCAAACATGGAGCCAGTACCAAGTCCAGGCTGTCCAAAACCTGAGAAAGATAGCATGCAAGCTACATAAGGCTTCAGCAGAACAGGTGATGCTGTGAAACAAGGTGGCTAAGTATAGTGCTTATTGCACAAAGAATACAGGTCCTGTTGACACTGCTACTGACTACTGTTACTTTCTATCAGTTTAAATCTAAACACACAATCTATGCTTCAAGAGAGATAAACTAGATTACCTTATCAAACTGCAGTAAAACCTTGTTAATTCGAACTCGACTTATTCGAAATCCCGTGTAATTCGAAGGTTTTCAATGGTCCCAACATTTTCTATGAAAATTTTGCTGGATAAATTGAACAGTCAGCGCGCTTGAACTCAGTTAATTCGTCAGTTTTGACTGTGTCCTCAGTGATCTGTACTATGCGGCACGCGTCTCGGAGGCTAGAATCAGTTTTCAGAGATGCCGCTAGGTGCCACTAGCACCACTAAGTCTTTCCGCGTTTCCATTGTTCCTTTGTCTACCATTTGCGTTGCAGTCGTCGCACGGTCCGGTCTCGTCGTCTTCACCGAATTTAAACATGTTCTGTGCCCTGAGTGGACGTGTATGTGCTGTGCTCTTCCTTTCCGACCACATGCGCGGAGTTTCTGAGATGAAAATGCCCAAGTATAAAGCCTTGACTCTATGCTAAAAGGTGTGCCTGATTGCAGAGGCAAAAAATGAACGAGGTCCAAAACGCAGCTGGCAGAAAAACACAACGTGCCTCTATCAACCCTTTTGACTATCTTGAAAAACGAAGCGAAGGTTCTTAAAGCTTACGGAAAGACTAATTGGGTGAAACGGACAAGAATTCGTTTTCCCAACCCATTTTCCAATAAAAAACAATATGATAGTTTTTACAAAAAAAAAAAAATCTGAAACCTACAGAAAACGGTCATTTTTTTTTTTCTTTCAGTACGATGTTCTTTTGAGTTTAAGCAATTCTTGCAAGCAAGGGTGCACAAAATTTGAAAATTTCGAATATGAAACAAATATGAACAGGTGTTCTGTATGCAAAAATTTTAGAAGAACCTTATATACTTAACTTCCTAACAAGGGCATCAACATCTGCCTATACAGAAGCATTAGGGCGTGACATCATGGAGATGCGGTGGCACTAGTATCAATAATAACTTTTGTCACGAAAGGAAACGCCAGGACCGTTTGCGCTACTTAGCGTCCTTTTGCTTGGAGCCCGAAGGGTGTGCAATATTTCTCCCAAGCCCTTTCAAACATGCACCTTACAATGCAAAAAAAAAAAAATCCCAGGGGGGGCACTTCATTACATGTGGCAACATGAAAGTACTTGTCTCCTGGGCATGCAGTGGCGTAACACTATTACTATGGTAACACCTGGCATGATGCAGTGGCGCCATCTACACTGAGCTGTTACGATGTCAGACACTGTAACCATAACTATGACTGACTGACTTGATTAACTATGACTAATCAAATCGCAATTATGATTTATTATCAGTGTCTAATTTCTTTATTACCAATCTCTGGATGACTGACAGATGCGAAGGTCCTTTTTTGATCACACAAAGTACAATGTAAGAAAGCTCTTCACATTAAAAGCAACTCAAAAATGCGAAGCAGACAACTCAATTCCTTTTATTTTTTCACTTGCTCCCACATCAATAATGCCTAGTATAATTTGAATGATGTTGCACTTCCTGAAATATGTGTACTTTGCTCAGATAAAACCTCTGATCAATGAAACATTTTATGAATCCCCTTAAAGTTCCATCATAAGGAGTTCATAGGGTATGTACATTTGATTCATATTCGAAATTTCGAATATTTGCGCATCTCTACTGTTTTACAACCATGACATGTACCTCATCACAAATTACTATAAAAAATGCTGTAAATTCCTTCTATAAAACTTGTTAAATTAATAATACACAAATAATAATGGAAACTATCTATTATTCCTTTGACATACTTCTACACACCTGTTGCTTCTTGCATTTTTTGGGGTATGTGATGTGTAAACTTAACTACACACGTTACATTACCTTCCTCAATCTTACAATACCTGCAGGAACATCAGGGTACAACAGTAGGTGGGGGGAAGAAGCAAACGTCACAGAACAATGAACATCTCACTAGTATCAAACCTTCAGCTGATGATCATTTCAAATAGAAAAGCAACGCAGTTTAAGGTAATTTAAGGTACTACTCATTCTTGTTTGACTATCATAAATGCTAAAGGAGAGTTAAGGGGCCCCCAAAAGGGTACTTGCTCCATATTCTAGTTGAAGAAATCCATAGACGTGGTCTTTGTGAGTATTCGAGCTGAACTGAAAAGCTTTGCGCGGAGCCGATAATTTACAAATAATATTTAAGAAGTGCTGCTGGCAACCCCTCGAAACCAATTAGGTTGACACAATCCTCCCATATGACGCAAACCTTCCGTGTGACGTTATTGGAGCTTGCTGGGTGTGCCCACTCATTCGACACTCCAAAGTGACGTGGGCAGAACAGAGCGAGAACAGAGCTTGCTTTCTTCGTATTTTTTTATTCCGCACTGGCATGCTTTAGAGGGAGGAGAGGAGGAGCGTCATTTGCGGTCACCAATACTTTCTGTATTAGTGACGCTAGCTTACAAATTTCAGCGTTGAGGAGAGACTGATGGGATACCTGTTAGCCATGCGTTGTTCTAGTTTTAGCAAATAGCTTTTCATGGGCCCTATAAGTCTTAGATAGTTTAAGCATTCGTTTAAAGGGAACCAGGCACGTTGCCAAGTGCAGTGATCTATGGCACGTGAGGTGCACTGGTCATCAGATGGCTGAACAATAAACTTTTGTAGGTTTTGGCTCCGGAGTTTATTTCCTGAGAGACTGGGCTAAGTGAGAACCCATATGCAGTTCTATTCCTGAGCATACGTAGTAACCCCTTCCGACAAATTATTAAAAGAAAATGCAGCTTACAAAATACCTTCATTTAATATCAGGTGAGTGCATGCAACCATGCAAAAGGGCAGAACATTGAAACAAATAAAATTTAAGGGCATGCATATACTCGAATAATCGAATACAAATCTATTCAATTCACAAAGAGAACCATTCTTTCACATGTTGTCAAAGTTAATTGACACATTCTATTTCTTTTTTTAACTAAGGGAAAAAAAGAATGTACTTTCCGGAAAAACGCATTATCCAAACCACCTGATTGTTTAAAAATAATTAACTGATGAATGAGGTACATAGGGATATACTGACACTTTTACCTTTAGAACTCCCATCGGAATAAACCACAGGCCAACCAATGTTTGCTTTTACTTTGTTTTATCTGATAATCCACTATATTCGTGTTCGCCATGACAAGGCTTGACAGTATTGATATTATTGAACATGTAAAATAATTGAAATAAAGCAACAACATAAATTATCCACAGCAAGCTGAAGCAGCCACAGTCTCATACCAAACTGCCAGTTCAACACGAATGCATTAAAGTAGAGGCTCCTGACATTTTTGTTCTCTAGGAGCCCCAGCGGTTGTCCAAAGAGCCTTATTTGTCTTGGCTTTCATTTCTACCTTCTAAAATAAAGAAGAAAAAAAAGTATACAGACATGTGGTCTTTCAGAGAATGCCTATATTCAAAGCTGTGGCTCTGATGTTTAACGGCTGATAACAAGGTCACATGTTTGATCCTGGCCAGGGCAGCAGCATTTCAATGAAGCAAAAATGCAAGTGCTTCGCCATGCGCTGAAGTTGCACAGTGAAGGTTCTATAATAATTCAGGGTCCCTTACGACTCATGACTTGCTTTATGACCATTATACCTCACAATTTTCCCTAAATTCAACTATAATAACTGGCTGTACAGTGAAACTGTCTGCCGTAGAAATTACAGTAAGGCTGGTCTCAAAATAAAATGGGGCAAGGAAATGTGGGTGCAAGGGCATGCATAAATAAAGCTGCTCGTGAAACCCAGAAAGCACTCCAACAAACTGAAGTGGTCCATGTAACCCTGTCCTAAAACACCTGCACTGAAGCACAAAAACAAAACTCAACAATAGTGCGTTCCCCTGCCTTCCACCTGCTGCTTTTGAATAGCTCGAACTTAGTCCGATAAACGTACCTCCAAAAGGCGTGGTGGTCGTCGTGCCACCGAAGTTGAAGCCAGTAGGCTTTGCCGCTGTGCTTGCCCCAAACAATCCCCCAGTGGCAGTGGTCCCGAGTGTGCCTGCAGTGCCAAAGGCGGGAGTGGTTCCGAAACTGGTGCTGCCAAAGGCAGGCGTGGTGCCCGTGCCGAAAGAAGGCGTTGTCTTTGGAGCACCAAACAGACCACCCGTAGTCGAGCCCGCTGTGCTGAACCCTCCTGAAATTGAAAGCCCGTTCTCAGCCTTTGCATGCACTGTTTTTGCCCATACCTCGTCACGAATGCCACGAATGTGGGAGTTGGCAACAGCACTTGGTCCAGGGTGCCCATGTCAACTTTTCACCCTATATTCTTTTCCATCCCTCAACAGCTACACAGTGCAAACACTACTTAGTAATGCGATGAACTCGGTTCTGCATGTGTCTCCATTCTATAACAAGGAAGTTAAACTACGTAATAAAATATTTCAGCGCCAGGCTCAACTTAAGGGGGGACCCAGGTGTTTGCAGCCGAAAATCGGTCAGAAAATCGGATTTTCAATCTTCTCGTTTTCGAGATTCTGAGATCTTTCCGCAGCTATTTCTGAAGTTTCGTTAAAAAATATCGCCTAATTTGCATGTTACAACGTTCCAAAGACGAGAATCTGCGTGTGTGGCCCTTTAAACTGAGGTCAAATTGCGCCGAATTTCGATCTCCCGCAGTTCGAGAAATGCGCGATCCGCAGGCATAATCTTTGTGTCGTTCGAAAGATCGCGATTCAGGCCATTCCTATATCTCGGTTGGTGACCATGAGTGAGCCCACCGAAGCGGAAAACAAAGGAACAAAATTGCGTGAAACACGCCCTGCTATTGGACTCCCACCGCACGTGAGCAAAATGGCGAGCTTTGGTTGGCTGGCGGCGGTTGGCTGGCGGTCCGTCGCCATTTTGAAAAGGTCTCTCCTTTAGGCCTAGTCGGCCTAGCGCCGTTCCCTCATCATAACCACAATGTGAAATGCGCAATATTGAGATTCACGCTTCGTTATTAGCTTAAAGAAAAGTAGCGAGAGGAGATAAATGCGCCAGGGACGCTGCATAGCCGCATCTGGTTATCTGCAATCAATGACGAAGTGCCGACACTCCGCGTCGAGTCCGCGATGGCCTGATAACGGCGTAGCATAGCCGGTCGTGCTCAGTGCGATAGCGAGGAGCGGCACGATCTGCCGCGTACAGAGTCGTGAGGGTGCGGATGAGCAAGTGCAGCTTTCAACGCCGGGATAGATCGCCCTGTGAGGCAGTGCCGCGACCAGCCGCAGCGGCAGTCGCGAAGCAGAGTCCCGAGACACGCAGAACATAGAGAAGATTGCGCGGAATCCCAAATCTTGTCGAAATAAACTTTCTTCTGAATGCTACGCGGTGCAAGACGAGCAACGGTCGCTTATCACTAGTTGCAGGCCGACTGCGTTTACTGCATGAACGTGAGAATGGCGATCGCGCGCCAGAACTTGGCACCAACTTTTGCGGAGGTCACGATGCAAACGCACTCGTCTTGGTGGCGGCCTCCAGACCATGCATTCCGCGCATGCAGCCGGAAATTTCATTCTTTGAGGGCGAATTATATCGATGGTAAATGATGCATTGACATCGCAAGCTAGTCAGAACCCACTTTAATGAGTTACTGTTAGCTTTGGTGCTTCAAAAATTTATCAACACGTTTTTCCTCAATTTCTCAAAATCAAAATATTGAAGACGGTACATGATTGGAGGTGCGATATCTCTGGTTCTACTTATAATATTGCTATAATTCTTTTTGCACCAGAAAGGTAAACTCATGTATAGTGCAAAAATATAAATGAATTTGTGGTATTTAATGAGGAAAGTTTTTAAACATTGCATGTTTTCTGGAGTGTCAAGGTGGCTTTTTGGTCTCTGAACTTTGACAAGCTATAACTTTGGTTAAAATGGAACCAGGACATTCAATCTTGATTTTTGCATTCATTGTGTGTTCTAAATTGATTTAATACGTCAGTTTTTATCATAACTCCTGTAGTTTTACTGACAGCTCACCTCCGAACAAAGAACATAAAGTGCTCAATATCTTCAGAACTAAATGGTTTACATAAAATTATTGTGCATATTTGAAATCAGCACAAAACTCTGCATAAATGGTGCAACTTTCATCAAAATCTACCAGTAAATATAAAATACTGTTTTAAGACCAGGGTCTCCCCTTAACACTGAATAAAGCATTCCGCATCAGAACGACTGGGATAAGATCAAATTATCGAGGCTAAATTCTAGAAGGACAACACGGACAGCAATCAAGCAAAACAGAAAAAGCTTGTTAATTTGAAAATCGAGATTCGAATAGCCGGCCTGTACAGCTAACGCCAGTGCAAGTCTATGGCACTGGGCACTTGCTAATTCGGATGCTACATGTCTCACACGATTTAATTAGAACAGCTTTTTGAAGAGAGCCTTTATACAGGTATAAAGCACAGTAAGCGATATCCAAAGCAGCCCTACTATAGCCTGAACTGCATGCTGCAAAGTTGCCCACACATCTCTGACACGTACACAATGGCAGTGGCGTGAGAAGGATAGACGGCCCAAGTCCGATGTTTCGGCTTCATTTTGCTAAGCTTCGCACCAGTAGCAGCTACAGTGCCCGACAAATTTCTCAGACTCCAATTTTTCAGACTTGCACAATATTTCGGACTTCATTTGGAAACAGTCACACATTCCACAGGAAAATGTACATATCCAGGACCAATATTTTTACTCTATGAAGTCCAAAAAGCTCAACTTTTAGGACCAAAATAGGTGCCAGCAACTACTGTGGAGTTTGTTTTTCAGTCAAAAGCTTGTTTTTATTTTTTTTTTTTTTTTTGCAACAATACAGATGCGAGTAGCATCACAGTCACAAAAAACTAGTTCTACACAGATGTAAAAGGCGCCATTTTGGATTTAAACGGACTCATGCAGATGGACTAGTTTGGCTATTTGTTCATCGTCACCATTGGAGGTGGTGGCACTAACGGTATGCTTTTCATTGTCATCAAGGTGGTTGACAAGCAGTGCATGATCACAATGAAAATGGGATGGTGCAATACCCACAGCGACTTCGATGATGGCGCCACCCATAGGGCAGCCGGGGGGTGAAGGTTGCATTCGGAGGCACTCGTTCCACTCGCTGTCTTGCCATGAGCTCTATCATGAAGTGCTCACGCCATCGTTATTAATGGAAACGAATATTATTGCTTCGCATGGCGCGTGCATTCATGCCACATCATACTGTCTCATGAGGTGAAGCGGTGCGAACATGATGAAAGCATGACTCTGGATAATACTGTGCGACTAAAGACGATTAAAGACTTATTGCACAACACGATCCTTTGACACATGGCACCGCTGAGCGACCCCCATATGTTTTTGGCAGTGAGCAGACGCAGTTTGCCAGAAGCAGATCGCACTAAGCTATAACTCTCTATAATCGGCTCAGAAACGAAATGTGGTGTTCAGTGAAATTCGTATTTTCTTTTAAGGTCGCAAATGTTTTGACTGTGATTATTCGCACCATTTTCCGTGTTCCGCTGAGCCAGAAACATCGGTCAGCAATTGATCTAGCCTCACATTAGCCAGCCAGCTGAGCCGGCTGTAAATCAATTAAGGGTGCCAAATGGCGCCTCTATTGCACTTCTCTAGATTCTATCCACGTGGTTTAGTGCACCGAAAATACTCCACCGCCACCATGTTGCACCACAAATGATGATGAGGAGGCCCTTTTTATTTTGGAGGTGCTCTGTTTCGATGCTGCCGACAATGTGCCCCGCATAAATCCCTGATGGAATTCTGGAGAGCTGTCACCGCCACGTTGTTCTCACCTCAAAGACAAACCACCATCGCGAAGACTTTTACGCTCCCTTAAAGTCAAAATTAATGAGCTTCTGCTGTAGTTGACTCCATTTCAAAAACTGTCTCAACATTTTAGACACGCAAGTGCAGCACGCAAGCGTCACTCACCAAAGCCAGAGGTGTTGGTGGTCCCGAAGGCTGGCGTGCTCCCCCCAAAGTTGAATGCTGGCTGCTTATTGCCGCCAAACAGCGAAGTTCCAGTGTTGGTCGTGTTGCCAAACCCAAAGGAGCCCTGTGCTGTAGTAGTGGCCGCACCAAATGTTGGCCGCACGCCAAAACCACTTGGCTGCAAATGAGAGGAACTGTGATGATGCATCACTAATACCACAGACTCGAGGCTATTTCTTAATTCATGTCAAAACCCTCTATAGTTAAGTTACTTGGACTGGCAAAAATCTTTGCCATATCATGGTCTTTACAATATCGGCTGTCTGTGACGACATGGTAAGATGTTGGCTGGTAGTTATAAATAGCTGCATACCTAGCTTGTCTTGTTAGTTTGTAAATGATGCATGACGCACTTCAAAACATCTTCCATCCTTCTCCTATTATCTCTTTTATGAGATTTTTTGTTATCAGATTCTATGTTGATACACCTTGTGGAAGTACCGCTTTAGCATGAATACAACAAGGGTTCTATTTCATGTGAAAACCAAAGCTTTGCATAAACATGGCATTGTTTTCTGCTGTTTCTGTCATTTAAAAAGCAATAGTGGATAAATGCGTGCGATACAGTTAAGAGTGGCAAAATCGCACCACCCTTCATATGTCTTGTTCTCACTGCTACCTTGTTCTTCACGCCGCCCAGTGAACTTTCGGCCATATTTCCTCTCCCCTACTTCTCGCTGCACTTTTACTCCCTATCACTTTCTCAACGAACTGTGCCGCCTTCTTTTCATGTTTGTAGACAGCTTTAGTATTTTTTTTTTATGCACTACATGATTTGCTTTACAGTTCCAAGGCTCTAGTAAATCTGGTTTCTTCTCAAAGCTGATAAGCCTGGTTGTAAAGCCATCTCAAGAAATAGTATCGTTAGTTACCTTTCATAAAAAAACAAACAAACAAAAAAAAAAACAGCCTCATGACCTTGGATAGCATGTGTGCCACAATGTCATTTCCTGGGAAGTATGCTGCTGCGACCAGGCACACTTTACTATAACCAGCTTTTTTACTTAAAATATCTTCACTATAAATAAACAATGCACTCGTCTGTGGATCTTTAATTATGCTTAAAATGTGTGGGTTGCATATTGCTGCTCACTATTTCTCGTGCACAGAACACGAATAGCAACCACAGAGTCTGCAATGTGCAAGCAACGCTTAGCGCTAGAGGATAGGTGGTGGCTTACCTTTCCAACCACACATCCACCACTGCCTACTTCTCAAGCCTCAAGTTTGCTATGCCCGGGGACAACTTTTTGTGACAGATGTAGCCAGTCAGGCCGTTTCAAACATTGCTTTTAGTTTGATTTGAGGATAGCGCCACATCGTTTTAACGACTACTCCTCTTTTCTCTCGTGCATCCACTTGCTATCTCTGCTCGAGTATACTGAACCACTGAGTTTTGAGAATGCTTCACTGCATTTCAGTCCACATGGTGAAGCATCCTAAAAATGCAGCCGGGCAGTTTATAACAAGGCACCACTGCTACTGCATCGCTCTGCAAAAAGGGCCGCCAGTGGTGGCAATTGCGATTTTAGAGAAATTCTTCAACACTTCCATCAGTGTGCACAAAACAAAGCACTTGACAAATCTGTGCAAAATTATCTCTGTCACTTAACTTCCATCTCAAATGTTTAAATAATAATATTTTAGGTGTTCATTTAATAAAGCTGCTGTGATGCAAACTGTTGTCAGCAGTTTTTCAGGGCCATTCGATAATTTGAATACTTTTTCCAAAGGTCATTACTGTATTTGCAATCTGGCTGCCGCTTTCTTCTTTTACTTAATTTCATTATTGTTTATGCTTCTGAAAAAATGCATTTTCCTTTTAGTGCAATATTTCTACAAGTACAGCGTCTACTTGTATGGCCCATTTATACTTCTGATAAGACCGTTTTTCATCATGGAGTGACGCAATTGAACGTCCTGCAACTGGGCAAGGCCAACATAAACCACGCACACTCTAGCGTTGGTAAGTTTTTGATATAGAAAGCCAACAAATGCTTTAGTCATACCGTGCGCTGGAGATAAGTCTGAAAAGCAAGGCTGCACAACCATCTGTGCTGTTATTCCTTTTTTTTCTCTGGAGAGGCTGCTGCTGTGCTGTCATTCGATTTATTTGGTTTATGCTATCGCTAATTTCCCCCCTCCCCCTCCAAATTCACCCAGTCCTCAAATGTCCGCCTCTCAAAATTTTCTGGGCAGAGCCACCCTATCGTTTATTGACTGTGTACCACACATGGCTTCTCTAATATTACTGACACTGAACTTGCATACTTGCCTTATCTAGCGCCTAGAAAGATTACAAGTGACTGTGTGTGATCAATGGCTACTCTACAGATGTCAATCCCTCCAATACACAACCCCACCCAGGCTTACTGAACACAGTGATTGAAACCAACCCAGCTGTCACTGAGATTTGCATTATCACAAAAGCACATTCTTTTTGATTCGAAAGCACTGAAAAATTCTGCTGCCAACCATTGTTTTTGTTTCTATAAAATGCCTTTAAAGGCATTTTTTAAAGAAAGAAGCTCAGCCACCCAAAATGTAACGCTTTCACATTCAAACAATTATTTTGAAGCGAAAGCTTCACTATGCCAAATAGTTCGAGCCGTCGGGTATGCACGGTTTTCACCTTGAGGGAGATTTAGAGGTGAAATTTCTGCATTGGTGCATAATCCGTAGGCCACCAAGTGGCCCGTGACCACTATCAGGCTCAGGAGATTTAGAGGTCAAGCTTCTGTGTTAAGCCTGGTGGTCGCCATGTGACTTTGGGACATATTCACGTAGGCCACCAAGTGGACCGTGACCTCTGTCAAAGTCGTGACGTCAGTGTGACATAGAAGCAGAGGGCGCTAGAGGGGCAATACATGTCTCCTGCCTAGGTTGCAAGACTGCGCGAGATGGAGGACGAACAGCCTACTACAATAGCGCGTCGGAACGCGAAGAAGGCACATCAGAATGAGGCCTTGAAAAGGCGGTGTGCTGAAGAGGCCGATGAAGAATGGGCTTTACGTCTGGAAAAATGCACAATGTGTTTAATCCAAGCTTGGCAATGAGCGTAGCTATGCGCAGTAGTTAGTAAAAGTGGTATACAACACTCCGCCGGTAGCAAACCTCAGGAAAACTGCATTGCAACGCCATTTAGCAACAGCCATCTGGAATCGAAACAACATTGGCGATTCCCATATTATCGACATGCATGCATGTCGCTGTTCCTATATTTGTCGCTGTCGTTAGATGGCAATTCAATGCAGTTTTCCCGTGTTCAGTCACCAGCAGAGTGTTGTATACCACTTTTGCTTACGACTGTACATGAAGCTTTCACTTCCCTCTAGGGTTAACCCAAGTTAAACCACCAGCAAATTTTTTTCTACTTGATACTGCAAGGAGTTGTAAACTGTAGCAACAAAACAACTCATAAACATACCTGCGTCGTAGCCCCGAATGTGCCCCCAAAGCCAGTGCCAAAACCAGTAGATGGCTGAGTGGTGGCAGTCGTGCTCCCGAAGAGGCCTGTCCCAGCTGGTTGCCCAAATATGGACTGCAAGAAAAGCCACTGCACAGTTACCCTGATGGAACATGCCACAATATAGTAAATCTCAGCTAATTAGAACTTCTGCGGTCCTATTTGTGTAAATTTGAACAGATAATTCGAAATGGCAGTCTGGTACTATGCAGGATCCCAATTTCGCCACAGAACAATGAAGCAAAGCTTCAAAGCGATGCCCATTCAAATGTGCCATAGCATCCCAGCACCCCCAACTGTCAGCTTCATTCCAGCCCCAGCAGCAGTAATGCATGACCTGCAAAGCGACCATTCTCGCTTCATAACCCTCGGAGGTTGACTGCACCCAACACCAGCCAGCACCATGGGGGGCCACGAGAAATTTGAGAAAAACGTTTTTTTCAGAAATGGGACTTCTTGAAATCTAGAGCTTTCTCTAGAAGTCTGTGAATTTTCAAATCTCCAGAGTTAATATTTCCACTGTCATACGAGTAGAAAATGTAGATCTGTGCTCAATCTGGACCAATTTTGAAGCAAGAACTGTGCTATTTCTGTGACGCGCAGCTGTCATTCTCCAGTGATCGCAGCCATCTTGGTCTAATTCGAAAGAACAGCTTTTTGTTTTCAATTTCATGCTGTCACTGAGCGTTTAAGTCAACTGCTGGTTAAGAAGTAAAAAAGATATTATGGGACATTCTGTTAATCTGCTGCTGAAGTTTGTGTTGTAATTTCTGCTAATCTTTCAACTGAGCTTTGTGATAAACGCTCTGCAGGTAAGAGTTGATTTGGTTCAGGGGGTATAGCATTCCAAAGCAAGCCAGGCTGTGAGAGATGACATAGTGGAGGGCTCCAGAAATTTAGCCACCTGGGGTTCTTTAACGTGCACTGACATCACACAGCACACAGGTGTCTTGCTTTTCGCGACCAGGATTTGATCACGCATCCTTAGGTACAGCAGTCAAGTGCCCTAACCATTGCACCATCGTAGCAGGGCACTGTGCTGTTGGAAATTGGTAAAGAATTCCCTGATGATCTGGTGCTGACCTCTCAGCAAAACTTTCTGCTCGCCTGGTGTTGCACGTCGTAATGAACTATCTGCTCATCCGCTGTCGAACTTTCACTCGGTCTAACTGTCAGACTTCATACTGATGATTTATTGAACTTTTTGGATCTTTTATTCACAATCTACGACATCCAACTTTCCCATTAGACGCTTGAATCAGTGAACACATCTCTTTCATATCCATCATATCATTGTCCACTCGATTCACCGCACATGTCTGCATACTATACCCAGGAGCTGTAAGCGGGCGCTCGGTATCCAAACACACATGCATCACCATATGATATATAAAGCAGCATGAGGCATAGAGAACCTGCGCTGAAGTTTTCTGCGTACCGCCAGCGCCGCCTAGTGGCCGTCGCGCCACTATCTTGGTAAGGCGGCTGAGATCCCCGCGACTGAAGGCACTAAAGAGCGGCTAATTTGTCACGAAACCAAAGGCCCGCTGTTGCGTTTAGAAGCGCTCGGTTACAATAAAAAGGCTGCTCTGTGTTCTATTCGACCGCAGTCGTACAAAACACAGCAGCAGAAAACTCAGCTGGATTCAGGAGACTAGATGTGTACGGAGGATTGCTGAGCTTCTCGTTTGAGTGCTACTTGTTACGCTTCATAACGTGGATTCGCCTGTCATAGCGTACCTGTATATTCAATTTTATCATTTGCGCAATCTGATGAGAACGTTTTGAGAAGCGCGCCTTTTAAAGCAGGTGAGAGCTTGGGGTTCCCGCGTGAACATCGAATCGTTGCGCATTGCTCGTGCACTTGAGTGGGGCCATTACAAGATGGACGGCAACTCTAAGTCAACAAAGGGCAAAAGTGGCATCCTGGTGTGCATATTGCGATGATCTATAGATGAACAACCGAGAGAGTTAACCACCAAATCGAATATGCAGTATTTTCTCGGAAGTGCAGCAGAGTCTGGTAATGCCATAACCAGCATGCTTTCAGACTTCTTCCTGATTTAAACTATCGCAAATCCATAGTGACCCTTCAACAATTTCCCAATGGGTCAGTGTGTGAGCCGTGCTTGTAAACAACTCCACAATTAGAGAATTAACTTATTCGTTGTTTGCTTCGAATAAAAGATGTATTGCTTCAGGAGCACAGAAAGCTCTTTTTGCGTTTAAGTTTGATATTTTAGTTTGGTGAAAGACGTATCACTGAAAACATTAGCGCAATATTTGTTTTAGCACACGTAAAAAACTATAGATAGATATTCTTTATGTTCAATCCAGAACAACTTGCCTATTGTAAATATAATACTGTACGATCTAGCTGCTTCACGATGAATGATTGTTCTATGCCACGTATGCTGCTAACTCACCATGACTGCTCGAGCCTTTTATTTAGGCACTAAATAGTTTAGATACGCCGATCACTAGACGCAGTCGGCACATGGGGTGGTTGGAGGAGTTGGGGGGGCGGAGGGATACGTCAATGTATAATCACACACATCTCATCGTTATGTGGTGCCTGCTGCAATTTTCATTCTTTGCAAGGAACAAAGCATAGCAGCTTTGTTGTTTCAAGTTCGCAAATGATTTGTTTTTTGTATTAACCATCACCGATACTAACCCCATCCTTCGATGCTGTTCATTTTTGGCTCTTAAGATAGAGAGCACGGGTTTAGACTAAGGAGATTTAAGGTATAGCAACTCTCCCCTGTGCTCTCACATTGTAGGGCACCGATAATTTCCGCCCAACATTTATCAACTGAACAATTGTGGCCACTTAGCTATTTACAGTCCTAGCAGTGTGAGCCTCTTAGACCTATACTTTGCAGCGGATCTCGGTGTTATTCGCTTCAAAGAATGAACAAAATACACTTAAACACATCAACTGCTAGTCGTTCGCTGTCCTAAACAGGCAAGTGTCGAAACGTGACTGTAGGCCTTTGTTTCTCTACAGATGCGTTCAACAGCATCACCTTAAATAACGGTGCAGTATATATTTCGCGACACACGAGGCACTTTTTTGTTCGACAAATTTTCTCATCATGAAGCTGTTGAATCATTACTGTTCCTCAAAAGAGCAGTAGGTAAGTACAGTGAAATTTCGTTACTACGAACACCACATTAACGAATTTTTCAAATTAACAAATTTTTTAAGAATCCCCGGCAGATTTGCTTTGTTTTCAATGTAAAAATATTTCAGAATTACGTATTTCAAAATAGCGCATATTTCATAATAACAAACATATTTTATTTCTTCTTCTATAACTTTGGAACATCAGTATTATGAATTCAGCTAAAATTAACACCGCCACAGCTTGCAACTCTCGCGTGAAACAAACCACCATTTCTGTGTGTATGGTCCGTGGGCTGCAGCTATCATCATCAGCACACCTAGTACCAGCTCCTAGCGCCACCATGAAGCTATGGTTTGTTACGCAGTAGCCAGCAGGCCTAGCTGCCTGCGTTTTTTTTCTTCCTGTGTTGTGTGCCGTACGCGGGTCGGTCGTTTGTGTGTTCGCACGTGCGGGACGGCTTTTTTTGTTTCGCCGCAGATTATCTTATTGCGAAGTTTGTGCAAGATTGGCGATGATATTAGCTAGCGAAGTGTCAGGAAGATATGAACGCAGCTGCTTTCACTGCAAGAAATCGACGCAGGGAAGAAGCGATTATGGCCTCTACAGACAGCCAGCATTGCCCCGACTGCCGCAATCATTTTGAAAGACCAAGACAAGATTTTTTTCAAACTTCAGGGAGCATTGAATATAAGGTCATAGCGAACTCTGATGGTATTTTTTTTTTGCACATGGACAAAGTTCGTACTTTGATTGCTCGGCGCAATCACGCATGCGATAAGGTGTTCCGGAAAGTGAATGGTGTATGTGCTGTAGTGCTGTAATGCAGTGCGCGGTCATGTTTGCTGCACGCGACAGAAGAAAATAATTGATTTCAAATAAATCAACTTTGGAGTTCACTTGAGGCTTTGCTTGTCTATATACGTGCCTACTGCCAAGGTATGTCATTATCATACCTAGGTTTGACCACTGGCTTATAATCGCAGATTTTTCATTACAACGATATTTCAAAATAATGAATAATTTTTTGCGGTCCCGCGGGATTCATTATATCGAGATTTGACTGTACTGCACGCATTCACTGTGCTTAATGCGCACAGTATTCCCAAATCCTACCAAATGTTAATATAGCAGAGAGGTCGTTTCATTTGGCTGCAATATATTTACCCTCCACTAGTGATGCTTCAACGCAGGTGAGTCTTTTTTGCTAGAAAGTGCGCATGTAATTCACAGTGAAGGGTTGCTCCACTTTGCAAGCGCCCCATAGCAAGAAAAAGAAAAAAAAGAAAGACTGAAATCACGAGAACCGTTTCAAACCTGCATGTAGCGAAGTTATGGCTTCGATAATGCAGAGGCGGCGCGGCTCGTAGCTAAGCTGGCAGGCAGCCTAGGAGGTCAGTTGCGCCTTTAACTGAAATGCTTTTTTGACACTTTCCCGAGATTCGGGCATCAGAATATATGAAAGTTGTAGCTCACGAAATAGTTTCGAGCTACCATAAAGTTATGACGTAACCTACTATTAAATTTGAGCCAATTTTCAGGCTCCTCCTCACAGCATTACAGCATTGTGGTGAAACTAGACAATGACATCATTATGGGTGAGATTTAGAGTTTCAACATCTGCGAGCCACCCGTTGCTGCCAAACGACGCCTTGCGACCTTTACCTTCGTTGGCGTTGGTCTTCTTCCTCAGAGCAAACATTTCCGCGTTGGAAATGCATCATCTCTAGAGATGACGTCATCACTGGTGTCCCCACTTGTCACCGTGTACTACGAAGAAGCCTGAATACCGAAATAGATTTATTTAGCAATTACATCGTGAATTTAAATGCTAGAACAAAACAGCTCGGCATGAATCAACCTTAGCCTTCACACATTCGACTCCTTTAATTTATTTTAATTCTAAAATCTTTTCAGTTTCCCATTAAGTCAATTAAAAAGGAAACTCCAAGTTCTTCAGAACATTAAATCTGCGATAAAACCATTATGCACGAAATAGAAAGCTCACAATCCGCCGATGGGCACAGCCACAGCACGACAAGCGGCGTGCTCAGTCTTGCTATAGACAAGCGTCAGCTTGTGACGTCAGTGGAGATGCGGTGGCGCTGGCGACAGCAGTGACTTTCGTGGTGAAGGCAAAAGCCCGAATCGTCTGCATTGGATGCGCGGTGCTTGCTATGTTTTCGGGCATAATTCCCGATATTTCTGCAAGCTGTGGTGCGGTTGATTGCGCCACGAGGCACAAAAAACAAAATGGCACTTGTTTTAACATGTTTCTTGCGGTGGTCAGATAAAGATGAGAGTGAAGGGCAGCGGCGTTGAGCGCGACAAGTAGACTTCAGTGACGAATTACTTTCGCGGCTAACGTGCATCGCACTTCTGCACTGCAACTAGATGAGTTCGTTTGCAACCCTTAATTGTCGTGTGACTTTTTGGCGACACGACGAAGAGCGCAATAACAATAAATGCCTGCAGCTCGAGCCCGTTTTGATATACTATCAAGTCATAAGGAGTTTAGACTCGATATTTCGTGTGCGTATGATCCCGCAGGGAAGCTTCACTAGTTCCATTCACCTGCAGTATTGCCCGTGCATGTACACAGAAAAAGACACAAAAGCTGCTGCGAAGGTAATTGCAATTATCTCGAGCGGTCACTCCAGTGCGATATTGCCGATTAACAGGCCCGCAGACTTAATTGTAAAGTAGCTTTTCTTTGTTTTTAACTTCACGAGTTTCGAGTGACTCTTCATCACCAGTCTATAGTAACACTGTTATGATCTGGGCAGTCCCGCAGCGTTATTTCTCATAGTCTTAAATTTTCTTTTTGAAGGTCATTAAGATCCTGACGAACGTACGAATCAAATATCCACGTACAACCTAGCTCTGGTCGAGCAGGATATTTAAGTATATATGGTACATGGAGTTTAATGTCCCAAACTGGAATTGGCTATGAGGGGTGTAAAATAAGCATAATAGATGACGCACATTCGAATAAATTTCCAAATATATTCAAAAACATCAGCAGAGCGCGCAAATTACGCGGCAAGCGATCGTGGAGAACATTAATTTACATCTGCACTCATGCGCCTCTCCTAGAGAGCAAAGAGAAAAAAATGAGAGCATTAATTCTCACAGGCCTTCATGTATATATTAACCTGTGAATGACCTTGGCTATGTATGTAAGATGAGACAGATGTCAAACGTCTTTTTTATCGAGCAGGCGAAAACAAGTTGGCAGCGCACTATGCAAACATGTTACAATTACTAAAAGATTGAGTTCTTATTAAATATGAAATTCTATGAGTTAGCGGTAAAGTGAGCTAAAAATGTAATTTCTAGTTCACTATATAAGTCGAACCCAGATATATCGAACCCGGATATATCGAATTTTGGTTATATCGAACTCACGGAATATCCCCTTGAAAATCCCATGTAAAAGTATAGGAAAGCAGCGTCATATATCGAACTCAATTTCACCGGTCGTTCGATATATCGAACTTCGTGCCACGCACTGGAAAGTGTGCCTTCGCCAAAGACGATCGCATCACCCTTGGCCGTTTGCCGCGTGCCGTTTTCAAGCCACGTGCGGAAGGAACGAGAGGGGACAGTTCGGCGACGGCTGGTCTGGGCAGCGCTGCACCCATTCCCCAAAGGCGCGCGCATCTGCAGTTATCGTTTTCCGCGCGCCAACACATGACGTTGCTAGCCATGTGGGTGGGTGTGCCCATCCTTTTGCCAAGCCATCTCTCTCCTTCAGCACGCGCTACGCATGCGCCAAGCCAGCTCAACCCGTTTTCAGACAGGCGTGGACGCTTTCTCTAGCGTGTGTTGCGAACGCCTCTGCGCGCGCAGCGGCTGAGTCATCCTTTCTTATCGTTGTGCTGTTCGGACGTTAAGAAGCGGCAGGTTTTTTTTTTTTTTTTTTTTTTTTTTTTGCGGGAGTCGTTTATTCTTGCATGTATGAGTCAACGAAAGCACGCGGTCAGCTGCTGCGATCATGACGCCCGCCCCAAGCGCGGCGTGATAAATCGAACCAGGCTTGTTACGTGCAATCAAGCCATCACGGGCACTCTGCCAAGTTTGCTCCTCGCCACCGCAGGAGCTATAAAAAGATAAACGCGCCCTGGCGTTATCGCTGCGCAGCATCTTGGCACGCTTGGCACGCTGCCAAGCAATGAGCTGTGGATGAGACGACCGAAACGGAGTGCCGCGCGCCATCGACATGCAAGCGAAAACGCTCGCGATTTCTGCCGCGGCAACACAGAAACCTAGTTTAGAGCTGCCGCGGTGGCTCGAGCAGCAAGAGGGAGTTTGAAATTTTTCGCTCTGTCGCTGCCGCTCGTCCCTGAGATCGCTCAATCGCTTGCATGTGAGCGAGCTGGCCTTAACGCTTTTTTTTTTTTTCAAATTCTCCGTGCAAAAGTGCAGGGTGGGTTCATCATACGAGTGGGTTGCTTATGCGACAAATACGGTATCGTTTTTTGGCATCGTAAGTGCCGTCACAAGTCGATTTTTGTATATCGAATTATCGATATATCGAACTATTTCGCGATCCCCTTCGAGTTCGATATATCCGGGTTAAGACTGTATATAGTTGCCGATAATATTGTTCCTTACGTGAAAGTGCTTGAAGCAGCTAGAAAGGCATTTGAAAACACTTGCAGTTATTCACATCGTTGTCCTCCTTGCATGCGCTAGGAATAGGCCTGTGAGTTGAGCAATGTTGACTATTAGTCTTCCTTGTGCATTGCGCTTTCTCATTTTAATTTAACTTAATCACTCACTGCAGTCGCCTACGCACCGTAGCCGCACACTTTTGAGGCCACGGATAAAGAAGCCAATGCAGTGCTCTTCGCCAGGTAATTCCAGAAGAAATTGGCTGATAACGTGCTGAAATACTCTCCAGGCATAAACCAAACTATTTCTATGCAGGAGCAAGGCTTACGCTTTAGAATATTCGCACGCGCGAACTGATTTCGAAGGCAACGTCGCTTGGCGCAGTATAGGCATGCTGCACTTTTGCCAACACCCCATGTCGCTGCCGATCGCAGCGCCACATTTGTTTACAAATATGATGCTTGTCTATACACTTCATTTTGACACCAGACGGCGCTGGGTGTCTGATTTTAAGCACGCCCCCTGGGCAGCACAGGCTCCCTATACTGTACCGTTCATAAAGATTCTCATTTGTGAAATGTCAAATCAATACATGTGCCTCTATTAGTGGTTACCATTGTCTATTAGTAGTTGCATGCCATTAGAGCCGCATGTTGCTCTCGTCTGGCTGCCACTGCAGCTTCATTAATAGCCACTTCCTTCCGATGGCAGTCACGACAAGCGACATTTTAAGCTTCTCTGGTCTTTTTCTCGGTCGTTCCCGCCTACGACTAGGGCCAGGTGTGTTGTCATTCATAGCAATTCAGAATGAGGCTCTGCGCCTGTGCAGCAATTTGTACAAGTACCTCATTTCACAGCATACATCCCAAACTCGCAGCCAATATGAAGGCGAACCTAAACAAAGTTTTGCGAAACTGAAAAGGTACAAAACTATCTCACGTCATGCTCCAATTTTCTGTACCTCATGACACGGCATCGAAACAGAGATTTAAAGCATTTGCCTTGAAAGTGCCGAAAAGAAGTCTCAACGTGCGTAGCTATTCGCTAGTTGCTGCATGTGACTGAACCCTGTCACCCAATTGGCTGACGTGCTTCCCGTCGTATGCTGGGCGTGGCAGTGCACAGACAGTGTCAAGCTGCACGTGGAAGCAGTCTCGCCATTGCAATTCATAACGATGTTGACGGCGAAGTTCTGCAACGCGCAAAGATTCATGAAGATAAAAAAATCATTCATTGACAACATGAAGTGCGCCGCAGATATACCGCTGCTGCATCGATTCGGGAAGTTCTGACTGGGCTAGAACTAACAGTGGTATCGGTCGTAGAAACTGGGACAGTGGTTGGATTCGTCACGACACACCGAGATGGATGCATTACGGAGGAAAATGCAAAACAAACTGCAGGTACAAAGTGCAAGGCAGCATTTTTGGCTGAATCAAGGATGCCATAGCAAGAATGCGACCGTCACTGTTTACAATCGGTGATATGAACATTGACTAGTACGGCATTAAGTACGGCCTGGCTGTCAAATGGCACTGTCTTGCGCGAGCTATGGTGACATTTATTTGTGTCACGTGTGATTAGCAAACAGGAGCTGAATCCTCAAAATAGTTCACTTTGAACGCGTTCACTCTGCCATGACGTCAGTTTGACATAGGCATGGGGGAGAGGGGGGGACACGAACTGTGGGAGGACGAGGGGGCAGACAACAGCAAACCGGCTTTGATGGAGGGTTCCATCTCGGTTTCTTATATTTTTAAGGGGCCATACGCTACCTTGAGCATGTATTTAAGCTCCAATTGAATAAATTTGGCTACAGTATTGCAAATCTATTTATTAGAGCTTATAAAATAAACATGCAATTTATTTTGGACCGGTTTCAACATTTCTCGCAGTGTGCAGAGTAGTTTCCACTCCCTTGTGTGCATGCTTGTCTGCGTTGGACTAAGGTGCGCTTTTAGTTCTTCGACAGCCTGAAGTGCCGCCGGAAAGCATCGTCAGGCTTGTCGAAAGGATTATTATGTCGCCGTGACCGCCGAAGTCGCCGGTCACATTCACTGAGCACCACAAACAACAGAGGGGCGATGGCAGGGACCGGCACATTTCTCGTGCTGAAGTGAACGCCACTTCCGCAGTTCCGCACATAGCAACCAAACGAGTTCGCTTTAAGTTGAGTGATATGTCTTGTGATGTCTACAAAATCAGTGGTCCCACCTCCGTGATTTTCACTGCCAGTAATGGAGACACATGGCCAATGGAGCGAGGCGGAGAGAAAAAGCGAAAACATTTTAAAGCAAACTCTTTTGTGGATTCGGCCCCAGATAATGAAGCCGTTCGTTAACATTTTTGCACGTGGTACAGTCAATGAAAAATCGCCATGCTGCGCTAAATCATATTGTTATGTGATGACAAGCAAAGAAGACTGCACAACATGGCGACAGGATGAACGATGATTTAATGTCGGGCCTAGCGCGAAGGCTCCTCTTGCGCCACTGCCGATCTTCTTCGCAACATTTCCCGGGGCCACTGAGCGATTGTCCCAATCGTTTCATTGAAGTCGATGGTGACGTGATAGTGTAGATGTTCAAGAAAAGGTAGAAGAGAATGATGCGCTTGCCACCACGACGACGATGAACACGATGATGCTTGGGTGATCCGCCTCCCCTGGAGCTGTTCAACCATCCGCCACCAGAGTCCATGGGACTGATGGCTCGAGGTCGCGACAAGCTGCTGGCCGAGGGTTGCATGTACATGTCCAGTTCCTTTGGGTCCTTCGGGTCTTTCGGGTCCTTCGTCTCGGGTCTGGTTGGTCTGTCCTCCTTGTCTTCAGATCCGGGCTGGGGGTTGGGCAGTGGATCCACAATGGTCCGATAACGACGTAGCCGGTGGTGCTCGGCACCACAGACAGGAGAGCGAACAATTTACTCGAGGTGATTCCTGCCGCGTACGAGCACCGTAATCATGACGATGCACATGAAAAAGTCATACCTAAGCAGTTTTCATAGATGCGACAGGTCAAACACTCAAAAAAGTTAGCGGCGCGGCGACAGCGGCAGTCGCAAAACGGCATCACACACGGCATGCGGAGTCGCAAACCTTGCAGAAATAAATTTCCATCCGAGTTGCAGGGGCAATTATCTCAACGGTAAACAGCGTATTCAAACCAAAAACCAGTCATAACTCATTTTATCGACTTGCTGTTAGCCTTGGTAATTAAAAATATGCAAAACATTTTTCGCCAATTTCTCAAAATTGAATTTTGGACAGTCACCATTTTGGAGTGATATCTCGGCTTCTGTAACAGTTAATGCTACAATTCTTCTTCCTTTTTTTTTTGCCAGAAAGATAAACTCAAGTTCTGCAGCAACACTGCTTTTTTGCTAAAATTATCAAAATAAACCTTTTTGCCCCAATTGCCAAAATGAGCTTTTTCTTTGGCAAGTTTGACAAGCAATAACTTTCTTCCAAATCAGCCTAGAGTGCTCATTTATGCTTTGCTGCTGTGCTTTGTGATTCTAGACCATAAATTGAAACCATAAATTAAAAAAAAAGTGATTCTAAAAGAGAGTAATCTTTTTTTTTTTTCTCGTTTTCTCAAAACACCCATTCTTGACTTGTTGCTCATTTGCGGAAGTGATACCTCTGCCTTTAAAGGAGGTAGAACCATAATTGTTGTTGCGGCATGTAGCTAAAAGTGAAAAGCACACAATTTTCAGAACAGATTTTGCAATTTACATTTCAAAAGTTTTTCAGTTTTGCTTCAGATCAGACAGCAGGGCACCCACATTTGGAACAGTGAACATTGAACTGCTGTAAAATCGCTAATATTTGTTATACTATAAAAAAGTGCTCCTAGCATTGCATTCTTTATGCTTTCTACAGTGAAATCTCGTTACTATGAACACCACATTAACAAACTTTTCAAATTAACAAATTTTTTTAAGAATCCCCGCCAGATTTGCCATGTTTTCAATGTAAAACTATTTCAGAATTACGAATTTCAAAATAGCGTATATTTCAGAATAACGAACGTATTTTATTTCTTGTTCTATAATTTTGGAACATCAGTATTACGAATTTGGCTAAAATTAACAGCACCGCAGCTTGCAACTCTCGCGTGAAACGAAACAGAAACCGCCGTTTCTGTGTGTATGGTCCGTGGGCTGTAGCTATCAGCATCAAGACATCTAGGACCAGCTCCTAGCGCCACCATGAAGCTATGGTTTATTACGCAGTAGCCAGCAGGCCTAGCTGCCTGTGTTTTTTTTTTTCTTCCTGTGTTGTGTGCCGTACGCGACTCGGTCGTTCGTGCGTTCGCGCGTGCGGGACGGTATTTTTTTTTTTTTTTGCCGCTGATTATCTTATTGCGAAGTTTGTGCGAGATTGGCGATGATATTAGCCAGCGAAGTGCCAAGAAGATATGAACGCAGCTGCTTTCACTGCAAGAAATCGACGCAGGGAAAATGCGATTCGGCCTCTACAGACAGCTAGCATTGCCCCATCGACTGCCGCGATCATTATGAAAGACTGAGACAAGATTCTCAAAGCTCAGGGAGCATTGAAGATGGGGTCATAAAAAACTCCGATTTTTTTTTTTTTGCACATGGACAAAGTCGGTACTTTCATTGCTCGGTGCAATCACGCACGCGATGAGGTGTTCCGGAAAGCGGAAAGTGTATGTGCTGTAGCGGTGTAATGTAGTGCGCGGTCGTGTTTGCTGCACGCGGCAGACGAAAATAATGAATTTCTTCAAATAAATCAGCTTTGGAGTTAGTGCAACCTTTTCACTTGAGGTTTTGCTTGTCTACACATGTGCCTACTGCCAAGGTACGTCACTTTCATACCTAGGTTTGGCATAATCGCAGATTTTTCATTACAACGATATTTCAAAATAACGAATGATTTTTCGCGGTCCCGCGGGATTCGTTATATCGAGATTTGACTTTAGTACCTTACAAAGTATCCATGTTAACTTTTTGTAACGCAGTTATTTTTTCATTGTTTCCGCAAATTATGAACAATTTCATTTACCTTTTGAACTACTAGGCCAATTTAAAAAATGATTACATATTTGAAATCAGTACAATAAACTGAATCCGAGTACCATGTTTTATCCAGTTTGGTGAAAAATTAAGAAAAATAGCTTTAAGACCCATATCCCTCTTTAATAATTGCAAGTTTTTGTTTCTGACATACAAAAAAATACCCAATTTGATTCCTTTCTATACAACGTTCAACACATTGCTGACTACACCTGCACCTCTGACAAGACAAGACAAACAGCCAAAATGTGTATAGATATTTAAATAACACAACTGACCCGTGGAACAATTTGGAAACGACTACTAGCAAACCAAATGTTTGCTTTTACACGTCATAACTGAACTAGGTCTAACTTTTTTGACATGATCGATTGAATCTTGGAGCCTATCCCTTTGACGTGCTCAAGCACCACCCCTAGCTTGGAGTTCACATCAATGACCGGCACATTTCCACTCTTTGTGAATTTCCTTTTTGATCTTATGCCTATGCTGAAAAATTCCAGGGCACTGGTCAGTAGTACCTTCAGGAAAGATGGACTGCACTTAAGTGTAGCCTTAAGTATATACTTAAGTATAGCGTTCTGCGAGTGGCTCCTGTTTTTCACCTGAGCAACACTGACACTTCCTTAATTTAAACGCATTGACAACAGGACCTGTGTGGCTTTCCAACACTGATGAGAATATGTCTAGTGAACGGCTCCTTTGTGGTGTCATCCCCTTATCATTCAAGCATGTTTTTGTCTAACGTAGGCTTGACAGGCTTGGTACTAACAAAGGGGCGTGATGGCGAAGTACCCGCTTGGTTTCACAGCTGTATCTTAGAACAAGTAAAGTTGTTCTGTGCTGTCAGTCACTAACTTTCCTAATGGCTCGATGTATCCGTCAAGACTGCTTCACTCACTTCTCTCACCACCGACAACTCAAAAGGCTTGAAGAAGGTGCTATGTCAGAAGCACAAAACAATTTTGCGTAATTATTTCCCTCCAATCACTTGTGACTTTTTTTTAAATTCCCCTGCAAATTTGTTATGCTCTATACTTTTCTAGTTTATGAAACTTTTAAATGTATCAAGCTGGCCGCGAGGTGCATTAAACTGCCACCATTATGCTCCCTTTGTTTCAACTAAAGCTGCCCCTAGAGCGCGTACATGGAGCTAGTGTGTGCTTGTTCACATTAGTTTTCACTACAACTATGTTGACCGTTTTAGTGTCCTCAGTGCTGATTATGAAGGGTTGTGCATGTCAAATAGAAAATTCTTGTTAATTGTGGTGCATCGTCCGCTGCAGGGACGTGTTGAGACATTTTTGAATTACTTAGAAGAAATATTTCAATCTGTGAAAGATAGCAATTATCATGTACTAGTTGGCAGTTATTTCAATCCAGGAGGTGTCAGACTGAACTAATGAATTCTTCGTCCTTCTTGAATCCTATCTACTGACTAATGTAATGAATGTGCCCGTATAACACCTACATCTGCTAGAGTTCTTGATTCTCTAATAATGATTATGGCAACTCAAGTTCTGCCCAGTGGTGTCTTGAACTATGCAATAAGAGACCGTCTCCCCGTGCAGCAGCTTCCGGTTAAAAGGACAGAACACTGACCAGAATATGTAATGAGATTATGGTCGGAATGATGATCCTGGCTGGTATAATATAGACCGAGTTCTGCAAAATCAAAGAAACAATGACCATCCGTCATATGATTTCCAATGAAGACAAATTATTTCAGATTTTTCCTAATTCAAGATCCAGGTGATTTCTCAGTCTTCAAAGCATTCCCTTAAGTGGCTTCGGCCTTGAGAGCGGAGGATAGTTGGAGCACTGAGTCTCGTCCCTTCCTCCCTTGCGTTTATGCTGGTGCACTGCTTTTTTCCTAGAATGTCATACCAACTCGCCCATCAGTCTACGCTGTTACTACAACAGATCAGATCAAGGTTAAGAGTGGGCCAAGCTTAATCCACTACTTCACAGATCTTCAAATAAAACACCCGAAGACCTTGCAATTGATGAATTTCAGTATTGCGCGCTGAGTTAGCGGATAATTTTATTAAAAATTTACTGCATTAGTTGACAGTACATATAATCATAGTGCCTCCCAATATACTTTAATAACTATGTGTGCGACTTTACTGTCGTATTGCCTACAAGCAATGGAGCACTACTGACCGGCTTTCATAATTTGAAAAAGAGCAAGAGTAAATATGCCTTTAGCCTAAACTACAGCTGGCTATCCACATACTAGATAGGATACCTTCAATTCTAAAACATATATATAACCTGTCATTGAACTCCGGAGTCTCAGTCAGCGATGAAAAAAGCTAAAATGATCGTTATTCCTAAAAATGGTCCTAAATATGTGCTCAGCAATTACAGGCTGCTATTGATCCATTCATCTTCTCCAAAGGGCTGGAGAAGATATTTCTCATTCGCCTCAACAGATTTTTTCAAAAGCATAATATCCTATCAATTAAGCAGCTTGGCTTTAGAGAAAACATCAAAGGAAACAGTGCTACTTAAACACAAGGAGGTGATATTAAATAACACTGAAACTAGAGTAATTTGACCACTGGCATATTTGTAGATTATTCAAAAGCTTACAAAAACTTAATCTCCTTTCTAGCTGCTTGACTGACTGCACGCAATCGGTTCATCTATGAACTTACCGCTCGCAATAGTAAATCTATAAGTCGAAGGGTCCCTCAGTGAAGCATATTCGTGCCCTTAGTGTTTAACGTCTGCATAAATGATTTCAGGGGGGACCCGGGTCTTTGCGGCCAAAAATAGGTCACAAAATCGGATTTTCGATCTTCTCGTTTTCACGATTCTGAGATCTTCCCGCAGCTACCTCCGAAGTTTTGTTTAAAAATATCACCTAATTTGCACGTGACAGCGTTCAAAAGACGAGAATCTACGCATGTGGAACTTTAAACTGAGGTCAAATTGTGCCGAATTTCAATCGCCCGCAGTTCGAGAAATATGCGAGCTGGGGGGATTTCTTAGTGGCGTTCAAAAGATCGCGATTCAGGTCATTCCTATATTTCGGTTGGCGACCATGAGCAAGCCCTACAAAGCGGAAAACAAAGGAACCAAATAGTGTGAAACATGCGCTGCTATTGGTCTCCCATCGTTTGTGAGCAAAATGGCGAGCTTTGGTCGGCTAGCAGCGTCGACTGCTCACGGTCCGGCACCATTTTGAGAAGGTCTCTCCGTTAGGCCTAGTCTGCTCAGAGCCGTTCCGTCTTAGCCACAACGAGAAATGCGCAATATTTAGAGTCGCACTTCGTCATTAGCCTAAAAAAAAGTAGCGAGAAGAGATAATTGCGCCGGGGACTCTGCATCACTGCATCTGGTTATCTGCAATCAATGACGAAGCGCCGACGCTCCGCAGAGTCGGCGATGGCCTGATAACAGCACAGCATAGCCGGTCATGTTCAGCGCGACAGCGAGGAGCGGCACGACCTGCCGCGTACGGAATCGTGATGATGCAGATAAGCAAGTGCAGCTTTCAACGCTGGAATAGATCGCCTAAAGGGCTTTCGATCGCCCTGTGAGTCAGTGCCATGACCGGCCGCAGCGGCAGTCAAGCAGCGTCCCGCGACACATGGAACATAGAGAAAAATATTGCGCGGAATCCCAAATCCTGTCGAAATAAACTTGCTTCTGATTGCTACGCGGTGCATGACGAGCAATGGTCGCTTATCACTAGTTGCAGGCCAACTGCGTTTACTGCATGAACGTGAGAATGGCGATCGTGAGCCAGAACTTGGCACCAACTTTTGCGGTCATGATGCAAACGCACTCGTCTTGGCGGCCTCCAGACCATGCATTCCGTGCATGCAGCCGGAAATTTCATTCTTTGAGGGCAAATTATATAGATTGTAATTGATGCATTGAGATCGCAAGCTAGTCAGAACCCACTTTAATGAGTTACAGTTAGCTTTGGTGCCTCAAACATTTGTCAACACGTTTTTCTTCAATTTCTCAAAATCAAAATATTGATGACGGTACGTGTTTGGAGGTACGATATCTCTGGTTCTACGTATGATATTGCTATAATTGCTTTTGCACCAGAAAGGTAAACTTAATGAGGAAAGGTTTTAAAAATTGCATGTTTTCTGGAGTGCCCAGGTGTCTTTTTGGTCTCTGAACTTTGACAAGCTTTAACTTTGGCTAAAATGGGACCAGCACATGAAATCTTGAATTTTGCATTTTTTTGTGTTCTAAATTGATTTGATAGGTCAATTTTCATTGTAACTCCTGTAGTTTTACTGACAGCTCACCTCCAAACAAAGAACATAAAGTGCTCGATATCTTCAAGACTAAATGGCTTACAGAAAATTTGTGCATATTTGAAATTAGCACAAAAAGCTGCATAAATGGTGCAACTTTCATCAAAATCTACCAGTAAATGAAAAATATTGTCTGAAGACCAGGGTCCCCCTTAATAAATACAGTCGAACCCGGTTATATCGAAGCCGGATATATCGAATTTTGGTTATATCGAACTCACGAAATATCCCCTCGAAAATCCCATGTAAAAGTATAGGAAAGCCGCGTCATATCGAACTCAATTTCACCGGTCGTTCGATATATCGAACTTCGTGCCACGCACTGGAAAGTGTGCCTTCCCCAAAGACTATCGCATCACCCTTGGCCGTTTGCCACGTGACGTTTTCAAGCCACGCGCGGAAGGAATGAGAGGGGACAATTCGGCGACGGCTGGTCTGGGCAGCGCTGCGCCCAAAGGCGCGCGCATCTGCAGTTGTCGTTTCCTGCGCGCCAGCACATGACGTTTGCAAGCCATGTGCGTGGGTGTGCCCATTCTTTTGTCGAGCTATCTCTCCTTCAGCACGCGCAACGCATGCGCCAAGCCAGCTGAGCCCGTTTTCAGACAGACATCGGACGGTTTATCCAGCGTGTGTTGCGAACCCTCTGCGTGTGGCGGCGCGGCGGCTGACGTGGCTATGGCGCCTGCGGATGTTAAGAAGCGGCAGCTCTCTCTTTTTTTTTTTGCGAGAGTCATCCTTTCTTATCGTTGTGCTGTACGCGCGGCGTAGCGTAAGATATGGCGGCTGCGGACGTTTAAAAGCGGCAGGTTGCTTTTTTTTTTTTTTGCGGGGATGTTTTTTTTTATCGTTTATCTTTGCATGTATGAATCAGCGAAAGCACGTGGTCAGCTGCTGCGATCATAACGCCCGCCCCAAGCGCGGCGTGATAAATCGAACCAGGCTTGTGCAATCAAGCCATCACGGGCACTCTGCCAAGTTTGCTCCCCGCCACCGCAGGAGCTATCAAAAGATAAACGCGCACCTTGACGTTATCGCCGCGCAGCATCTTGGCATGCTGCCAATGAGCTGTGGATGAGACGACCGAAACGGACTGACGCGCCATCGACATGCAAGCGAAAATGCTCGCGATTTCTGCCACCGCGGCGACACAGAAACCTTGTTTTGAGCTGCCGCGGTGCTCGAGCGGCGAGAGGGACGCAGTTCCAACAAGTTTGAAAATTTTCGCTCTGTCGCTGCCGCTCGTCGCTGAGATAGCTCAGTCGCTTGCATGTGAGCGAGCTGACCTTAACGCATTTTTTTTTTTTTTCAAATTTTCGGGTGCAAAAGTGGAGGGTGGGTTCATTATGCGAGTGGGTTGATTACGCGACAAATACGGCATCGTTTTTTCGCATCGTAAGTGCTGTCACAAGCCGATTTCTGTATATCGAATTATCGATATATCGAACTATTTCGCGATCCCCTTCGAGTTCGATATATCCGGGTTCGACTGTATAGACAATTAGGTGGGTTACGTCATTTCTGTCAATGACACAAGCATATTTATTTCAGGGACAAATGCGGGTTATTTAATCAGAATAGGAAATGATGTACTGACTAAACTGCATGCATGGTTCAGAAAAAAATGCGTCTGTGATTAACAGACAAATGTAAAGCTGTGATATCAAGAGCGAACAGTATGCACTTCCTTACCGATCTCACCACAACCCTTGGTAGAAACACGATAACAATAGAGAGCACTGCAATATGTTAGGTGTCTGCTTTAACGAATTCATGCTATGCTATAGAACAACACAGTGGACCTTTTATCCACTAAACTAACTCGTGTTTTAAAAGTA
The DNA here is from genome assembly GCF_055883805.1 of Amblyomma maculatum. NCBI lineage: Eukaryota > Metazoa > Arthropoda > Arachnida > Ixodida > Ixodidae > Amblyomma > Amblyomma maculatum. The sequence goes on from NC_139347.1 coordinate 89,828,113, forward strand.
GTTATTAAAAAAATTTCAACATATGTTACCAACTAAAACTAAGGTGTTAGAATATATTACTCCCTCTTTGCATCGCATATCAACTATGGCCACTTGGTGTGGAGAAATACAGCAACTAGTAAAACCTCATTACAAGAGACACTCAAGGGACCCGAAAAACATGTCTCTTGTAACCAAAAATTCTAAAATCACTGTGTTGATCAGTTTACTGCACATCAGTATATAAATGCATTCACACGCATTAACAGGAAATTGTTCAGGAAAGCTTAAAGAAGCTATTCATACTCATCATCATCATCATCAGCCTGATTATACCCACTGCAGGGCGAAGGCCTCTCCCATATTTCTCCACTTAACCCGGTTCTGTGCTAGCTGCATCCACTTGACCCCTGCGAACTTCTTAATCTCATCCGCCCACCTAACTTTCTGCCTCCCCCTGCTACGCTTTCCTTCCCTTGGAATCCAGTTTGTTACCCTCAGCGACCATCGGTTATCCTCTCTTCGCACTATATGTCCTGCCCATGTCCATTTCTTCTTCTTAATTTCCACTAGAATGTCATTAACTTGAGTTATTTCTCTGACCCACTCTGCACGCTTTCTATCTCTTAACGTTACCCCTACCATTTTTCGTTCCATAGCCCTCTGGGTTGTCCTCAACTTAAGTAGAACTCTCTTGGTTAGCCTCCACGTTTCAGCCCCATAGGTGAGTACAGGCAAGATGCAACTGTTGTACACTTTCCTCTTGAGCGATACCGGTAAGCCGCTAGTCATAATCTGCGAGTGCTTGCCAAATGCGCTCCATCCCAATCTTATTCTTCTTGATATTTCCTTTTCATGGTCTGGATCTGCGGTTACTACCTGTCCTAAGTAGACATATTCGCCTACTATTTCCAGTATTTCGCTACCTAATGTAAACTGCTGTTCCTTCCCGAGGCTGTTGAACATTACCTTAGTCTTCTGCATATTGATTTTCAAGCCTACCATTCTACTTTTTCTGTCTAGGTCATCAATCATTATTTGCAGTTCATCCCCCGAGTTGCTTAGCAAGGCAATGTCATCAGCAAATCGCAGATTACTGAGGTATTCTCCATCTACCCTTATCCCTAACTGCTCCCATTCCAAGTCTCTGAATACTTCCTCTAAACAAGCTGTGAATAGTACTGGGGAGATTGTGTCTCCTTGCCTAACACCTTTCTTTATGGGAATTTTATTGCTTTCTTTATGTAGAACTATGGTTGCTGTGCAGCCACTATATATATCTTCCAGCACTTTCACGTACGGCTCGTCTACCCCCTGATTTCGCAATGCCTGCATCACCGCCAAGGTTTCAACTGAGTCAAATGCTTTTTCGTAATCAATGAATGCTATGTATAAGGGCTGGTTATATTCCGAGCATTTTTCTATCACCTGATTGATGGTATGGATATGATCGATAGTAGAGTACCGTTTCCGAAACCCTGCTTGATCCTTTGCTTGATTGCAGTCTAAGGTTGTCCTGATTCTATTGGCGATTACCTTAGTAAATACCTTATACGTAACAGACAGTAAGCTGATTGGTCTGTAATTTTTAAGGTCCTTAGAGTCCCCTTTCTTGTGAATGAGGATAATGTTTGCATTCTTCCATGCTTCCGGTACCGTCGATGACACCAGGCACTGCGTATACAGGGTGGCCAGTTTTTCTAGCACGATATCCCCCCCGTCCTTCAGCAAATCTGTAGTTATCTGATCCTCTCCAGCTGATTTCCCCCTTTTCATAGATTCTAGTGCTTTCTTGATCTCGTCCTTCGTCACTGGTGGAACGTCTGACTGTTTTTCCCTATCGCCAATCTCACTACGGTCCTGACTACTTTGGCTACTGTAGAGATCTGTATAGAACTCCTCGGCTACTTTGACTATCTTGTCCATATTAGTGATGACGTTGCCCGCCTTGTCCCTTATCGCATACATCTGGTTTTTGCCTATGCCCAATTTCTTCTTTACCGCTTTAAGGCTTCCCCCGTTCTTTACAGCATGCTCAATTTTCTCCATGTTATACTTCCTTATATCGGCCACCTTGCGCTTATTGATTAGCTTTGATATCTCGGCCAATTCGATCTGGTCTGTTGGATTGGAAGCTTTCATACTCTGCCGTTTCTTAATCAAATCTTTCGTCTCCTTAGACAGCTTACCGGTATCCTCTTTAACTATCCTACCGCCTACTTCTACTGCGCACTCAGTAATGATATCTCTGAAATTATTGTTCATTGCCTCTAGGGTAATGTCGCCATAATAATTCATACTAATATGTATTTTTGTGAGTGCAGAGTGTATTCCTTCCCAAATTTTGGAGGTAAAGCACTTCACTTAGCAAGCCTTCCTGTTGCTCTAATACCTTTGAAGCACTCTTACATGCTCATCACCCTCAGATGCTTACAGGCTCATCAGCCTCAGATGATTCACAAAGAGAAAGACATCAGAATTCTGACCTTTCATCTTGTGATCAAATTTTAACAGTGAGGAGTTAAAAATGCTGGATGCCATTCATGCATTTTGATTTGCTTCGTAGGTAACAGTAATGCGATGCCGTTTTGACTTTCCAATCATGGGGAAGCACTCCTCAGTTCCTGACATACACAACAAAAAGGACACTGATATGGAACAGAATTTAGCTAAGGGAATCTGAAGTGCATCATGTACGATTTGGTACGTTCCAGATGCATTGCATGAGCACGCCTGGGTTGTGCCTCTTCTAAATAGTGAAGAATTTACTCCACGGACCTGAAAAAGTTGTCCTTAGTAACCGAGTGTCTCTTGTAACCATGTCTCTTGTATGCAATGTTGTTAACATGGCAGACATAGGAAAACCAACCAAACCATTTTCAAATGTCTCTTATAACTGAGTGTCTCTTGTAACAGTGTCTCTTGTAACGAGATTTAACTTATTTGTAAATATAAACTTCTAAGATTGCAGAAGGCTGCATTGAGAGTCATAATGATGTTGTACATCACATGTTAGCTGCCACTTTTCAACGTATCATACCATTAAAGTTAACAAAATATACGAATTTCACATTCTTAAGTCCTATAAAGTTCAGGTCAAACAAAACAATATGTTGCTTCGAGATTTCGCTAACTTGCATGAAAATCCTGCCAATCACCCAACATGATGCTGTGAACACTGGCACATTCCTCAACCATGCACAAGTTATGGATTTCAAACCCTTAGTTATGCTTTGCCCTACAAATTAAATAATTCTGAAGTTATGCAACAAAATATAACATTTTTTTTATCCATTAAGGAACTTTTTTTCAGATGCACTTTTGTATCGCTGTGCGAGTGCCATTTTACAGAGCACTAATATAATGAACGCCTTGTATTGTTGTTGTTGTATTTAAGTACATTTATTGTCACCGCACTGTACCGCTTTTGGCTACTTTTCCTGTCCTACTGTAAACATTTGCTAATTAATTAGTGTAAACTGTGCCTTCTCCCCCTGCAATGCCAAGCATAAAGGGGATATGGAAGCTTTGTCAAGCTGCTCTTGAGCAACTTTTACTCCCATACACCTCAAACATGCATGAAAGCATAGAAGCACGCTCATTTGAAACAAATTTAATTGAATTCACGCTGGTAGTCGCTCCCTCGCACAAGTTGTGTAGCACGAGAGCAATTTCCGATGATCTCAGGGTGTCTGTGCGCGCTGCGGAATCCAAAACTACATGGCCATGAGGATTTGCAGCAAGCCATTTGTGCTGCATTAGAGGGTGAAAGGCAGGGTGGAGCGCCGGTTTGGCTTTTGATCTGTGTTATAATTGTAACATATTTATAATCTATTGCTCTAAGTTGTGCGCCTTCAGCGAAGCCATCCTGTGAGAAACAACGAAGTGGAGCAGAGGGAAAGGGGGGAGTATGCCCACACGCTCTTGTAAAAAAAAAAAAGAAAAAAAAAAGAAATTTACCAGACCTACATTTCTTTTGCTGCATCATTAAAAACCCAGTCATACTGAAAATTTCTCGCTCTCCCTATGACTTCGAATCATGTTTTACTGCACTTTCAAAGAAAGGTAAACCCTTTTAGTGAAACTAATTGGTCTCTTTGTTGACAGAATGTACGAATCTACGTACACCGGCCAACTTCAATCTTGACGTCGCATTGAGTTCCATTCCGCACATCAAACGTGGCATGAACATGAGTTTAATACACACAATGCTCATCCACACTTATAAACTACCCCTTAAAGGAGTCAATTCTAAACAGCAGCAAGTGATCAAGTACAGCATGCCAATACCTTCTGCTGTGGCTGGCCGAACACTGAAGTGCCAGTAGTTCCAAAGCCAGTGCTGGTCCCAAATGCTGATGTAGATGCTGGCGTTGTCATGCCAAAGCCAGTTGGTTTACCAAACACATTCTGGCTCTGCGTTGTCTGTCCGAACAGCGAACCACCAGTGGGTGCAAACCCGCCTGAAAAAGTTAACGCATCAAGAACATATTGAGGTAAGCTCCAATATAAGCCCAGTGAAAAGTTTAAGCAAGAAGAAAAAGGCTAACTGTTAATGACAACAGGAAAAAAGAAAAAAATGACAGGATTCGGGGAAAAGAAAAAAAAATACAAAAAACCTGCAGGTTCGGTGTTGCGTGTATTTCCTTTTGCGAAGCATCTATTTCACAGACAAACGACGAAAAACGGAACAATAAACACATCTAATAGAAACAAGCACGGAGTCCTTGGCATCACAGGTGAAATCAACAAATTCTGGCAGTGCCGTACCTGAGGCCGAGATAAAATGCATTAAACAGGGGGGTGCAAATACTGAAAACTTCACATAGAAATCAAATATGTTAGTTATTCTATTCTAAAAACTCTAAAAACTATTCCTGAAAAATTACCAAATACACCAAAATTTTCAAATTCATCGCAATTTTACCGCACTGTGCATTTCACCCCCATACTTGATGGACTGCAGTGCAGTGTCTTCAAAACGCAATGGGGCTAATTTTGAAGAGGGACGTTCCCATTTTAGAAGACTGCCTTCCCGACCCTGTGCTCGAAAGGAAGCTCTTGAAGAAACCAGTAAAAATGTTCTCACTAGGGTTTCATATAAAATGTAGATAACCATCGTGCAGGACTTCATATAATATTAGTGTGATGCAAACGATTTTCAGAAGTTTCTTCGGGCCCGTTCGATGAGTCGAGCTTTCGGCTAATTCGGACATCTTTTCTTTCCTTTGAGGACCAAATTAATGAAAGTTTACTGCATTTAGCAGCAAGATAACAGTTCCACATAGGTTCATGCAGGTCCTTCCTGCACAAAAGATGGGCACATGGAATCCTAAGTAATCCTGCACTAAATTTTTCAGTAGGGTATACACTTCTGTGCAATTCTAGTTTAATTTTAATTGCAAATACTATATGAATTCTGAAATAAACAAGACGAAAAATCCATGCTAATCTATAATTTTCTGTTTCTTTTTTTCATTGACCGGACCATTCAATATTTAATTTCATATTTGAAAGCATTTTTTCCCCCATATTTGCATTCGTTTCATATTGTAAAATTTCAATATTTGCAGCCCCCCTAGCATTAAAACAACACAATGTTGTTTAAGCTTCGTGACAAGAGGGAGACAGCTAGTGATACACGTTCACCATGAAAGTTAAAGGGGCTAGGAAGGAAAAGCTACCCGCAAGTGTCATGCCAAGTGTTTCCCTTTCACTGCCCCGTCGTCTTTGTGCTCATGTTGTTGAAGCGACAGCTTGCAGTGCCAGTTATGGCCCGCAACTGGGAGCACTGAAAGAATCCTGGCCACCCCTGAAAAAAACGATCTTCCAAAGTGGCACCTACTCGTGGTGGATGTGCCGAAGAGAGGCTTGTTTTGTGCGGCCCCAAAGTTGAAGGCAGACTGCTGCTGTGTGGCCGGGGTGCTAAAGATGGAGCCCGCTTGGGTGGTCGCGCTGAAACCCACCAGGCCCGCTTGGCCTCCTCCCTTGCGATTGGCAGCGTAGTCTTCGAGGCGTAGTTCCTGCGACATGCAAATTTCGCAGGGCCGAGCGTTGGTCAAGTGGCCCACCAATGAAAGCAGTCTAAAATTTCTTACGGCACAGGCAACTAAACAACACATTCAGACCAACTACTGTTCACTGCTAGGTTCCGAAATAATTCGATAAGTGCTATCTGACAATACAGTTGAATCCCGCTATAACGAAATTCACGGTGCACGAAAAAAAATTCGTTCTCGTGGAACTTCGTTATCGCAAAAATTTGACGTGAAACGCAGAAAGAATTGCCCAAGCAGCAGCAAAGGCGTTTAATGCCAAAAATCTGTAAGCTTGGTTTGCTTACGCTTCACGGCGAGCAACGCCGTCACGCGATTTTCGCACTCGGTCAGCAAACCCATTGCAACATCGTCGTCTCGGACAGCAACGAAATTCCTGATGACATCAAAAGCGTCCATCACCTGTACGGCGGTTGCCGCAGCCGGCGCTTCCTGTACGTCGTCGTCTTCTTCATCGGAAGAGTCCTTATCATTCCGGGCAGCTTTTATGATCTGCTCATCACTCACATCTTCGTGAACAACAACACAAGCGTCAGCGCCGATGTATTTATTCGTCGAGCTCGAGATTAGGCGGCACGGTTCCTATTTCTCCCAGCGTTTTCCAGGCGGCCGCGATCCCCGGAGCCGGTGACGCCTCTTCGTCGTCATCTGTAACGCCTGGTGTTAGGCCAGCAGAGTGTACGGGTCGACCTTCGGCAAATCCGGCGTGCCTGAAACAGTTCACAATTACTGAGCGCCCCAGTGTGCTCCAGGCAGCAGACATAATCTGCAGTGCCACGTACAAGTCCACCTTCGTGTCTCGGCCGGTTTCAGTGTTAAAAAGCAGCCGCTGAATTAACCTCCCGCGGTAAGCGCGCTTCAGGCTAAGAATCACGCCCTGATCGAGAGGCTGTAAGACAGACGTGCAATTGGGAGGGAAAAACCTCAGCTCCGTGTTAGTGAGCTTGACTTCGTCGGAGTGATGCGCTGAACAATTGTCCAAAAGCAAACAAACTTTACGGCCCTGCCGCTTCATGTCGCGGTCGAATGCCATCATCCACTCGGTGAAAATAGCGCGGGTCATCCATGACTTGTTGTTCGCCTTGTACTGCACAGGTAGGCTACGAGTTCCCTTAAAACAGCGCGGCTTGGCACTTTTGCCTATGACTAACGGCGGACGCTTGTCCGAGCCATCCATGTTTGTGCAAAGCAGCACTGTGATGCGTTTTTTGCTGTGTTTGCCGCCGTGACAGCGCTGCCCCTTGAAGTCGAGCGTCCTAGCCGGCAACATCTCGTAGACTAGCCCGGTCTCGTCGGCGTTGTAAATGTCTGCAGGCGCGAAGTTGCTTAAAATTCCGGCCATGTTACTCGCCTTCCAAGCAGCTGCTCCGTCCACGTCTGCTGACATTGACTCGCCGCACAACACTTTTCCAACGATGTTATGGCGGGCCTTGAAACGGTTTAGCCAGCCAATGCTGGCTTTAAAATCATCAATGCCAAGTAGGCATGCATAGTTCAAGGCTTTCTGCTGGACGATGCTTCCGGACAGGGGGACGTTGCTGGCTCGTGCTTCCACAAACCACGCATGCACTGCTTTGTCCAACTCTTCATGGAGGGGCCGCGTCACCTTTTTGTGCTTCGAGGATGTGCCTGAAGCAAGTGCCATTCTCACGCTGTCCTTATTGCCTAGAATCGTTGACAGCGAACTTGCAGGAATTCCAAAGTCTTCAGCAATTGCCGCTTTCTTCCTTCCGCTTTCTGCTTGGGCGATTATTTGAGCTTTTTGCTCAAGGGAAAGAGTTTTGCGTTTTTTCACTTGCGTTGCCATCGTGTCCTGCGGATGAAAACTCGTCGTTGTCGAAGAGAAAGGCAGCGAGTGAACAACGCGACCACGACACAAAGCCAAAATGGCGGAACTGCAATCACGTGATTTCATGCTTAATGTGGCTCTGGATTTGACTTGGACTTCTCGCCAATAAAACTAGTTTCGGTTTCGATTTTGAACGCGAAAATTTCGTTGAAGCGGAAACGCTCTGCAAAAATGGTTCGTTGTGCAGAGAAATTTAGGCCATTAATTCTTATAGGATACTCGCGGGGAATAAAAAATTATTCGTTGTCGCGGAAATTTCGTTGTGGCGGTATTCGTTGTGGCGGGATTCAACTGTAACACTGTTCTGCTTTCATAGATCTACTAGGACCATTCTGCTAGTAATGTCTACATTACAAACCCCCCAAAGAGAGGCTGTGGCAATTAGAACTACTTTCGTTACTTCAGCAAAAAGATGTCACCAAACTGGATACTGATATGTAACCTTTTAAGCCGATTTCAGAACTGCTGCTTCTTCCAAGCAAGTTGGTACAGTTTCTAATTACAATTAATACCCTCGCAATTTCCCTTCCAAGGACTAAATAAGTGGGAGAAAGTGCCCAAGTTTCTTTTATGTCAGCATAGTCATAAAGCTCTGTTGCGAGTAATAAAGCTATTTATTTTAAATGCTCAGTCCTCACAGCAATAGTTAAAATACAACATGTATATTTACATAAAACAAGCTTATAACAAAAACAAAAACTGTCACATGCGTAAAATTGAAAAATTAAAAAAAAAAAAACTTACAACTTTTCATCACGAGAAAGATGAATTACGCAAGGGTTACAGAAAGTAAATAAATTGAGAAATTGAAATTTTGACCAAACTGGCCATTACATTCGTAGTGTCCCCTCTCCAGTGCACACAGTACTCTTTGATCAGACTTACTTCTTGTTCGATTCACCCTTCTTTTTTATAACGCCCTAGCAGATATTTAATGTCCTTCAGTGAAACAAGAATTATTTTTATCTTTTAGTATCAACTGTCAGCTTACTCAAACAATGTGAAATCAGCATCAATACACAAAATCGTGGTCTCCCACAACCACTCCACTGATATAGCGATCAAGGAGCCACGACTAGAGAACTTACAGAAGTGTCTCTCGGCCTAGACCACAATAAAAAGCATGCACTACAGTTCATGAGCAGTGTCAAAGTTCATGAGCAGTGTCAAGTGCAGAGTGAAAGTTACCTGCTATTTTAGGTCACTGAGAAAAGAATGGAAGTCTAATGATCATCACCCTTCTTAAACTGTGTGCAAAGGAGTAGCACGTCCTCTCTCTCACTTTTATTTCCTTTTCTTTTTGTTTCTGCTTATGCCCTGTGCCACATGATCAATAGTTAAGAGCGGAATGTGGTTTTTCTCAAGTAAAAGCAGTTCACGTTTGCCTAGCTACCCCATCACCCAGACGACCCACCAATTCTCCGTCTAGATAATCACACGCAAGCTATAAAATGTAAATACAACTGCAGTACCTCTAAACTCTTGTTCTCATACTCCTTCATGCAGGTGATGCACTGATGTGATGTGCTGATGGTATTTGAGACGCCATTCTTCATCATTGTGTCGGTGCCCGTCGGTGGCTTGAACTTTATTGTGGTCCCGGTGGTGACCGAACCTGTTCCAAATGCTGCAAAAACAAAATGAGCAGATGCATAAAAAAACATTATTTCCATGCCTCCTCTGATGCTTGCCTGAGCTAAGGTACAACACAGAAATAAGACAGGCAGCAGTAGCAGCAGCTCAGGTGTGCCAAAATACATTTGACAGGCTCGATTTTGATACACAAATGCCGAGCAGATGTCTGACATTCAGCTTTTTGCTGTACTTTCTTTGCTGTACTCAACACTTTGTATTTGGCCTCCCAGAAGCTAATGCTATTTCTGATGTCTTTAAGGGGAGACATGGGTCTTAGAACGGCCAAAATTGGTCAAAAAATCGATTTTGAGAAAAGCCCATTTTTCGAAGGTTTAACCATTCGAGCACCTGCACTCAAATTATTAACTCTGAATTCGGTCATGAAATGCGATAAAATCGGTTTTCAAAACATCACAGCAGCCACAAAATTCTTGTTCGAAATTACCGCGCGCGCCGCGGGTGTCGGACCTCTAGTTCCCTCAAGAAACCGTTTTCATCTGCAGTTGAAGATTCTTCCCAAAATTTTCTGCAGTCAGAGTCAAAACTTCAAATGCGATTTTCTCAACTTCATATTTTTTGCCAACATGACTACGGAACTTTTCATTATGTTCTTGTGGCAAAATTTTAATAAGTCTTACACCATTGCACTCAGGAAGAATTGCACTATGGAGCTATGCTATTTTTACTTTGCTAGGTTGAACATACCAAATTTGAGGGAGATTAATGTCAGCCAATTATATTTAGAAGTTATGGGGCATCGGCATAATTGGACATTTTTATATGATAACGCTCCTCGGTGACAATATAAATAGCATAGCTCCACATGGCAGGTCTTTGGCTACAGCTACATTTTAATCAGTATTTAATAATATTGAGGGAAAGTGTCTTAATGACTCGTAAGAAATTACCTAATTAGGCATTAGTTATGTTTCTGTAGTATGAGAACTAATTGAGATATAGTGAAACAAATTATATTTTTGAAGTCAGCAGGAAGAAATACATACACATCGAATTTCATTGCAATATCTCTAATAAAAAAAAAATTTGTTTTAAGACTAGTGTCTCCCCTTAAGTTATCTTGCTCGTGTTTCATTAGGCATCACTATACACTCAACCACCAACCTACTATCACTATACACTCAATCAGCTCCACAAAAAGCATGTTGAAATGATGGAAGCAGCATGCTCGTTTGACTTGATGCTGGGTAGCCAATGAACCTCCTGCGTTGGTTTCTGGTGTCGTCTGCGCATCACGTGACTCAGCAGACTCAACAGGAGCACGCACATCTATGCCACGAAATGACTGGCATGTAGACACCACGGCTGACTGGCAAGGTGCGCACTACGCCCTTATTTCAATTCTGGTGCTGCCAATGTTGCATTTAAGAACCCGAGTTGTGTAAACATACCGAACACACACATTATGAGTCCACTCTACAGGGTTGATACACTTTGTGCGCCTAGGTGGCACGAAAATATTAATTTTCTCGCACATTGCCAACCTCTGTTATAACATACACCCAAACTTCGAACCTCGCAAAATATTAGTCGAACCTCGCCCCAATAAAACTAATATGACACGCAGAAAATATCATTGAAGTGGGAATTCTGTTGTGGCGAAATCTGACTGCGCACTTCACAAACATCATTTATTCCCAAAAGAAGTTTCTTTGTTTGCCTCTGTCCTTTGGATGTTAGCGCCATGGTGTGGTGCTCGCACTCAGTGAACAGCTGCATCGCGACGTCTTTGTTGTGGCGGCCAATGAAATTGCGAATAATGTCGAATGCATTCATCACATCCAGTGTAAAAGGCGGGGCCAATGCATCTTGTACATCATTCTCATTGTCCGACGACACGTCGTTATGGTGAATTGGGCAAACGCTTAGCTTATAAAAAACGCCAGCCATTGATTCAGTAAACTTATAACCCGAGCGTACAAGGAGGGAAGGGTCCTCCACATCTGCAGAATGTGCCATAACTCAAGTAGCATTCTGCAAGGGTTGTGACATGATCTCCAGCACAACAGCTCCGTCAATGTCTCCCATGCATCACAGAACTCTGCAACTGTACTTCAGTCACTGATTTGTCCCATAGCAGCTTTGTACTGCTTCATCCTTCCCATAAAATTCTTCCGTTTCCACAATGTACGATGCCTGCCACTCAAAGCATGAAATTTGGTACACCACATCTAGGGGGCCTTTTTTAAGAACAATGATCTTTCGGGTGGGGCAGGAGGCATGTGATGGTGGCAGTCGGCTGGTGCAAGGTTATGTTTGATGTTTTCACCATAAACAACGAAATGCTAATCTATATTTCATTAAAGTGAAGGTGACAATAAATGGCTTTGTACCTTATTTACCAGTCACATTTTTCAAAATCGGGAGGTTTAGATTATACACATTTGAAAAAAATATGCCTTTCCGCATAAAAAAAAAAGGGCTATCTACTACAAGGTTTTACTCTAGAAATCAATATTGCTGTTTGCACACAAAAGTAAACAAGCAGCGAAGTTTGTCACTTTTGGGGCCAATTTTCCATAGACAAATAATTTCTTTGAAGTTTATCAGTTTTTCAGTCTGTCTGATAATTCAGACTATTTTTCAGATCTCGCTGAGCCTGAAAAATCGGTAGGCAACTGTAGTATAAAAAGTGCAAAATGCATCTGGATATGGTTTGCTGTTCCACGGATGCTGGCAGCAGCATACAAGTGGTTCTGCACTGCAAGGGATGTTCGAGAGACTTGGCAGTGAAGCTACTACCCTTACATATTATTTGGCCCCATACATCCAGCATGCGAAGGAGCAAGCTTATCTCACCCGAAGTCCCAAACAGCGAAGTTCCCGCCGTTGGTGTCTGACCGAAGAGGCTTGTACTCTGCGGTTGACCAAACAGGCTAGTCCCTGCAGCCGGAGTGGTTGATGAAAAAGATCCGAATTGCGGCCTCGGCTGTCCGAAGGATGATGGCGTCCCGAAGATGCCTGAAGTGGCCGCGGGCTGCTGGTTCATTGTGCCAAACATGGATGTGCTGGTTGCTGGCGCTCCGAAGCCTGTAATGATGGTCCCTCAGATGTTTACCATGGAAATCAAAACACACTCCATTTGTGGTATACTTCATTCATGCAGCCTTTGGTGACCCATTAGTGGTGTGCCGTTTATTTTGTGAGACAACCAGGAGCAAGTGGTTTATTTATTTATTTAGCCATAGTGCAAGACAATGCTTTGATCCTAACAGGAGGGCATTACAACAAAACGAATGAACAGTATAAAGCAACTATACAACAAAACCACAAAAATTGACACAATTTCAGCTCTGGTCATCTTAACAAAAAAAAAAAACCAAATTCGTAACACAGTGCAGCTCAAGGCTCCTTCCAGTTCTTTTAGGAACTTATCTGACTCAAAAATAATTGGTGGCAGTTCATTCCAGTCCTTCAATGTTTCAGGAAAACACCGTTTCTATAAGTGTTTGCTTTTGCGAAAATTGGAACTAGCGTGTGTTGTGTAATATGCACTGTTCTTCTAGTAGTAGCTTGACGAACGCAACTCTGAAGGTTTAGCAGAATTTCTCCTCACAGAAATTTATGAAGTAATAGAATAGACTCATTTTTCACAGTGTTTCTAACCTTGGAATTCATGTTCTTGCATATACAGAAAAGGAAAACCTAATCTTCTGTATTTGCCATGTATGTATCTCACTACCTTTCTCTGAATATGCTCGTTTTTCCACGCCCATATCTACTTGCCTATTGGTCGAGGCATCGTACACATCAGTCCCCCCCCAACTTTGGGGACCAGATATCTTGAACTGTGCATAGACTGACTAAGGGAAGCTCAGAGCCACCAACATGCAATCAAGACCACCAGCACAGTGTGTCACTTCGAAGAGGCCTTACTTTTGAAATGCTGTGCTGGTTGCAATATCCCGTGTGTGGCGAAATCATTAAAAGGCCAGGTTGACCTCTATGCAGCTAAGTATGCTACCTGTATCCATATGGAAGAAGGGACTAAGTGGCTGCCTGTGGCACAGGGCCAGGTAAATTGGAGAGATAAGAGAGAGGCCTTTGCCATGCAGTGGGTGCAGTCAGGATGACGCCTGTTTATGGTGCCTGTTAGATTTCGTGCAAAATAAATCACGCTTATGCTTAGTTTCCAAATCCCTTCCTCTCCTAGGTGATGGATACTGCTCAAAATCAGTCAAACTGTAGTGGCCACTCCTCTACTGGCCTCGATCTACATGAGGTGCTAAAAGGTTACTGTAAAAACCCGCGCATTTCGTGCACAATGCGGATTATCGAAAAAGGCAGTAGCACAGGCCCCTGCTCACATTCTTTATCAGCTTGTTCACTGAATCCATGGCCAAATGTCAGCTGCATCACGGCACGATACTATGACGCAGTGTATAGGGCTGCATTTCCATGAGTGCCGTGTGACTGTGGCCGCTCTCGAAAAGGCTACCAATGAATATTGTGCAAAATTTACCACTACCACGCACGCGCTTTTGCCGCGAGCTGGCGATTGACCATATGAGAAAAGTGCAGATTCACTGACGTGAAAAGCGCAACAGTGCACATGTCAACCTAGTGAATGCTGTTTATAAATGTGGTCACTTTTCAACATGAGTTACGGGGAGCAGGAGCGCCCATCATTTTTGTAAATTCGTTCTGTCTTTGAATGTGAGCGTGTGATATAACTCAAATCAAACAACGGATTCTACTTACAAATTATTTTAAATTTCCAAATATTTCTTCTCCTTTATCTTAAGTGACTCGCATATTGGCAAGCAGTCCACAGCTGATATGTGAAAGTGGCGGCTTCAGTTTTGGATTTTATCGCACCAAAGATTGGCGACGACCTGTAGGTGCAGGTGTAATGCAAAAGTGAGCAACTACTCGAAGTTGTAGCAGCATGCATGCTTTGCCCTTCGGTGCAGTTTGGCACGTTTGGTGCAGCACATCCCACACTGGTCCTTACCAAAGCCAGGGGTGGTGGAAGTTGCAGGCTGGCCAAATGTTGTGCCTGTACTGCCAAATAGGCTCCCAGGCTGCTGAGTGGTGCTCCCAAAGAGGCCACTACTTGAGCTTGGGGCAGAGGTGGCACCAAATGCCGAGCTTCCGAAAGCACTGGAAGCTGCAATACACAGAGGCGTGGAACGGGATTACCTACAGGTGACATTAACGCATGCTGCAGGCCTCTGCAAGTTCTCACTGTTGTATGTAATGAAGCCCATCTATGTTACAGCTGGCTCCCTCTTTAATACCTGAAAGGACTAGAAAGTGTGTCTGTCTTATAAGAAGTTTGTTTCAACACAGGTGCTCCAACAAAAATGGTATGTGAGCACGGCAGGTATGCCCCCAATCGCACATTCATTGATTTGTAATTCTTTAAAGCCTCAAGTCAATAAGCAGATGCATTAAGCACACACCCACCTTTTAGTCAATCAGAGGAGACGCGCAGTGCGTGATGCTAACATCTGAACATGCTGCAACTCCATGCAGGCACAAGCACAGGCGCAATAGTTCCTGCCTTTTCTACCTAAAAGCTAGTGCATGTAATTTGCCTTTTGCCCAATGCACTGCATCGGCAGTCATTTACAGTCATATGGGACACCAATTAAATCGCCGAACATTATGCAGCTTATCCAGGAATTCCATCTTAATGGCAGACTACTGCAATAAAATTTCAAACAAGTGAATTTCAATCACAAGAAATCTCAATAGTACGAATGCAGAACTCAAGCTGTGATTACCTTTTTTTTACAGAAGCAGATCGCACAGAAAAGTGCCATAGTTAAGGATTCGAAGGAAACTTGTCCGACGAGAGAAATTCAGCATATTTGAAAGCGATGGCCCACCTTGTTTCATCTTCATTGCAAACAAACCACCCTCAGCAGCGCCGAAATGTCAATATTTTTGTTTTTCTTTTCCTCTGTTACTTCGTCATGTGCTGTTTGTTTCTTTCAAACATGCAGAGAAGTGCAATGTTTACCTTACCTTCTGATACTAGCTTTTTCAAAATTGCTCCATCACTATACCGAAGATATATAATGCTTTAGCATTATGAACTCTTTTTCAACTGCGTGGCTTAGTTTTTGGCATCTAGTTTTTTCATTCCAGGAAAGTTTTAGGTCCGTTCAATTCATCTCAACTACGTGAACTGGTTCATGCAGTGCTGCAATTTGCAATTTGTTTCAGCGATGCAACATGGTGTTTATGCACCACGCCGTTCGTTTCAAAAAGTGCATACGTCACACAGGTCGATCTCAGCAAAACTGTGCACCTCCTCAGCGGTCAGTGCCGAAATGGTGCAGCTGCAGCCGCCGCAAGAAAGCAGACGACAGCTAGTGCGACAATGGCTTGAGTATTATGATAAACAGTGAAGCAACCCTAGTTATTCCTTTCGTGAGAATGGTGCCCGCGTACGCCAAAGAAACGACGATGCATACTTCAAACCATGTCTAACAAGTAAGCACGTGTATGCGTTATGATTCATGCTGAGTTCAATCGTGATCGAAGTTGTTTGCGCTTCATGCCAGCTGCCGCATGGAGCACATGCATCAAGGCTGGTTCGTGTCAACGCTTCATTGCGATATGCTATTTGAAAATTGATCTTATTTGGCCTGTTGCCGCCGGTTGATGTGAGTGGCAAGTATATTTCACAGCTAGCCGACCGCATGAACGCGGTCAGCTTTTATACATATATCCATTGCATATTCATGAATAAATGAATCCTATTATAGCCTGTGTATATGCCACTTAGATCAACAGCGCTAATCATCCCAAACATGAATATTTTCAAACAGCACATCGCATTAAGCATGTGTTGTGCAAATGTACCTTTTGCAGCAGCTGGCGATCGAAGCGCACATGGTCATGATTGAAGTATATAATCAGCATGCATCGCGCCGCATGCATGTGTGTACTTCTTGTGAGTACGCGTAGCCAATTCCTTGGCGAACTCTATCGTGTTCTTGTTGACAAGTGCAATAATTACCATTGAGTCTTTTCGCCATTTATTACAACGCACAGGCCAAAAAGCATCACGGCTGGATAATGGCAAAACTTTGTTGTCATGTGCTACTTGAAAATTCATCACGTTAACTGGTGCACATAGCCGACCGCAGCTTGTTGGCGGCGCCAAGGCTAGCAGGCGGCCGGCCTGCACTCTACCATTCGTTTGAAAGCAGCTGGTGCCGACGCTGCACCTGAACTGCTGGAACTGGTACTGCACGCTTGTGGCTTGCAGAACTGGGGCAGAGAGTGCAGCTGAATCAAACAGACCTTTTGTATCCTATGTGACATTAAATTAAGTGATGCAATGGCTGCAGCTCCAAATCAGTTGATACCAGCCTGTAACTTCCACAAAACGAACACCTTGGCATTGTTCTGCAAAAGTAACTTTAACATGTTGAAGCACGCCAAAAGTGTTCAGTAACTTCCATAAAGTGAACATAGGAACCAGAGAACAATGACGATGACATACTGTCGCGATCACAACATTCCGCGACATGATAGCGCGTGGAAAAGCTGCGTTCCATGCCACGTAACAAAACGCATCAACTCTCTCGTCTATCACAAGTAGTGCTGTTATCTTCCCTCTTATTCTGCACATGCATGCCATGCACAGATAGAAACTGGCCTCAGATGCTGCTCTGATAGCCCACGCACCGAATAAATAACTAGGCGTCTGTGCCAGCTACTGACATCACTGTCAGTGCAGTTTCGCGGACATTTGAACGTTCCTCCCCCAGGTTCAGCTCAATCCTCCGGTTCTATCGAGGCAACCCTACCAATTCCACTCATAACTTATGCGGACATTACAAAGTATTTGCACCTCTGCACGAGGGCACTCCCGGGACCCGCCAAAGGTCTCGACAGATCTGAGGAGTGCCACCTTAGACTGCTCCAAACCTGGTGTTTTCTAAATACCGCCATACTAAAACACATGGACCAGACATTGACGGGTAGGTGCGAATTCTGCGGCCAGCAAAATACAAAAATAAAAGCTATAAAACAGCCAAAACTAGGGAGGGCTGGGAGGCGGCCCTGTCCAGCTCGGACCTGGAGGCCCAGCGTGTCCTGGTCCAGAGAGCTCGGGCAGCGGCGGCGGCCAATGGCGTCCCGGTATAGGGTCTGCCACTCAGCTCCACAACAAAACGCACCTCCCTTCCCAGATCATATCATCGTAAATAAATGTTTTCTCCTCCTCCTCCTTGCAATATGTTCAACTTCTATCCGCTTTTACTTGCCAGTCTTTTACTTTTCTTGGCAAGACCTACCGCTTACATCCCATTTCTTTCTGCTTCTCGCATGACTGTTGGCTGCACTGACATGCTGCACATTACTCAACATTTTTTCGTATGAGATCAGCATAGACATACAGCGTGCTCTTGTTTCACCAAGCAGCCACAATCAGTAAGAACCACCAAGTCAATGCCAACTTTTTCAACAAAGCAGACAACAAAGCAACAAAGCAAACAAAGCAGAAGCAGAGCAATAGTTTTTACTTCATGTTCAAAATAATTTGCATATCCCCTCTGTTTATTTTCCTTAGCCCGCCAGGCATCTTTGTGATCAGAGAAGTTTACTATCTTGACATTTGATGTCCTGTTACCATTTAGTGTTTCGACAGTGAAAATTGACAGCCATTACTGTGAAGAGCTCAAAAGTGAGCATAAAAACGAAAAATGTGCAATTACATGCGCCCTCCCAATCCACGAAAATTGCTGCCCCATGAGAGGCGGTATGCGGTCTCCTTCGGCTATAATGGCTGGCACAGACGCTCAACATGAGGTGTCTTGGAGCACAAGCTATCCAAGCAACACCTGATGCTAGTAGGAACTGGCAAGCTGGCTCAAGATAGCAATGAAGATACAAAAGTGCCTGTGACAGGCGAGAGAGCGAGAGTTTAGAGTTAGATGCATGAAACGCAGGTTTTCCGCACAGTCCCACGTACCGCAATATATTGTGATCATGACAGTTAAGGCTGAACAGGTTGAAAATTTGCACGCTGTGCTCACAATGTCCATCTTTGGTCACTTCTAGCAGTGCAGTTCCTCAAGTCATCACCACATTTACACGCAATTAGTCAATAGGTACTAATTTGGTTGGCCCCATACCTTAAAGAAGTGGGAAATAAAAATACTTAGACATTACAGCTCGATAAATGAAAGCCCCGAGCCTCCAACATAAAAATTAGGCAACCTGCACAGTAAACCCCAAACTGCTGTGGCAGCATAATGAGGAGCTCATCAGTGCAAAACGCAAACAGCACATCACGCATTGCACAATGATGCTTCATTCTAAGGCAAGGCCAACAGACAATGTGAAATGTATATGCCTTCATTTTGTTCTGTCGATTTTTGGGAGACATTCTCAGAGTCTGCAGTGTCACTCATGTCCAGGGTTCTCCCCACAATGGGTGGCAGCGGTTTTGCCGACTACCTACCTCTCCAACCACCAGGCCACCTCTCGGATTTGAAGTATGCTGTGCCTAGGAACAACTTTTTGTGCCAGATGCAGCCATTCACACCATGTCAGACACTGCTGCGTGTCACTGATCTCTTAG
The DNA here is from genome assembly GCF_055883805.1 of Amblyomma maculatum. Taxonomy (NCBI): domain Eukaryota; kingdom Metazoa; phylum Arthropoda; class Arachnida; order Ixodida; family Ixodidae; genus Amblyomma; species Amblyomma maculatum. Next base: position 89,847,197 of record NC_139347.1, read on the forward strand.
TTTTATTTCGGGATGATGTGTGTAGTTCTAATGACTACTTATATTCTTCTCTCTTGCAACCATGTGCTTCCTCCGTTACAGTTTGCTAAACCAGTGTGGGCTAAGATGCTTCACCGCAAAGACAGAAACCTATGCGGTGAAGCATCCTCAAAACACAATGGGGCCATTTATTATGAGACACCACTGCTACCGTGTTGCATTGCAGAAAGCGCTGGCCGTAGTGCAATTGCAATTTTGGAGAAATTCTTCAGCACTCATAACAGTGTGCACAAAACAAAGCACTTGACGAATCTGAGAAAAATTGCCGCTTAGCCTTCATCTCAAACCCATACACACACACACATCTAGGGTTGTTCATTTTAGGGTAAAACCAGATTTTACCCAGTTTCTGGAACAATTGCGCCCACAAAACTTGTTGAAAGCTCATATGAAAGCACCAAAGCAGAAGCTATTCGAGCGATAATTTCTGATAGAGGTTTTTTATGCGAAAGCAGTCTTATTGAAAGATGCACTCGAGCCACTTTTAGATACCCAGAAAACGCTTGAAAGCGGAAAACCTCTGATGCTAAGCTTCGATCACCTCGTAAATGTCAAGCTACAGGAGATTGTCAACGAGTTTTCCACAATGATCGTTAAAAGTAATCGAGCAAAACATGTTTCATCTGTGCTACCTAAGAGCAGTGCCACATTAGTAAAATCTTGAGTTTTATGCAAAAATCTCCCGAAAATAGTCTACACTCTGAAACCGAACGTCTCAGACAAAGAAGAAAACCAGTTGGCAATGTAGAAACTGGGTGCCTTACTCGATCCATTCCAGAAGCGGCTGCTGAGTCAGTCGTTTGATGACTACCGACCTCTATTTCCGTGATGGGCGATGTACGCTCGCTTCGTGGTGAGCTTAACCAGTACTTGCTGGAAGCAAGCCCCACAAATGAAAGTGTTGAAGTGATAGACTATTGGAACAATGCAACTGTTTGCTACCCCAGGCTAGCAAATGCAGCGTTGACATTGTTGTGTCCAGCTAATGGAAGGTACCTCCAGAGACCAGACAGGTCTTGGATGGAAACTGAAATGTTTGACATTGTTGTGTCCAGCTAATGGAAGGTACCTCCAGAGACCAGACAGGTCTCGGATGGAAACTGAAATGTTGCGCATGCAGATGATTATGTATGTTAATAAGGGCGTGTAAAACGTCGATGACCAGCTCACGTGAATAAAATGTGTCTTGTCCAAAAACTGACCATTGCACATTACTGAGAGTGATAATTATGACAGAAACAATACTTTCCTTAAAGCAACCCAAAACATAACCGTAATCGTTACCAACTATAGTTAGGAAAAATTGAATAAATTATTAGCTTGTAAATTTAACCCGACAAAACCCGAATTTTGGAATGTTTCCACGAAAAAACCGGTTTCTAATCTATTATCAAGTCGGAAAAATAATAGACAATTTTTACTCCCGAATTAAAAAAAATATAAAACCCGAAAAACTAATAACCCTACTCACACTTCAGGTGTTCATTAGATAAAATTACAGCGACATAAACTGTTTTTGGCACCTGTTTAGGGCTGCAAGTCGAAGTAACGAAATTTTACTGCATTCATAATGTGGCCACCACTTTTCTCTTTTACCTGATTTCATTATGGTTTGTTTCTGAAAAGCTGTATTTCTGTTTTAATGCATATTAACACTATCACAGTGCCTACTTGCCTGGCCCATTCACACTTTCAAAATTATCCGTTTTAACCATAGTGAAATGGCTCTGAACATCCCTCACCCGAAAAAAAGACAGACATAAACCTCATGCACTCTAGCACTAGCGGGGTGGTGACATGTGGACAAAGCCAACAAATGATTTCGAGTCACGCCATGTGCTGGAGATGGGTTCAGAAAAAAAAAAAGCTGTAGAGCCACTAATGCTGTCATTTTCCTCCAAGAGGACATTTGGATTTTACCCCTCCTCCTCCCCCCTCCCTCAGTCCTTAAATGTTCCCCTCTCAAAATTTTCTGGGGAGAATTCCACTCATGCCGCATGGTAATGGAAGTTCTCTGTGAATACACCTTGTACTCCTATTTCACATAAAAAGGCACTGTCGCTGCTTACCCCTACATCTGAATATTTTTTTCAGCAACACTGAACTCGAATGCTCTGCTGCTCAATTTTTCAGAGCTTAGGACCAGTTCCGATTTTACGATGAGGCCTCTAAAGCATGTGGTAAGCACCTTGATGGTGTTGTGGGCACTATGCTAATCGCCGTATTAGTCTTTCCGAAAAATCTTTTGACAGCTATCTTGAAAGAAAGAGGGGCGGAGGAAGCATTGAATTTTTGCCTAATAACAAAGCTGACGACTACCATATTTGGTGCACACTCAAAGTCAGCCAGAATGCAGAACTTCCTGCACTAACAGAAATGGTGAATGCTTCCCACTGCCATTTCAACATTGTCAGCCGGATTTGCCGTCCCCTTAGCCCCGATACCTGTATTGATCAGCCACCCAAGTTGTGTGGGCGCAAGTAAGAGTACACGGACTTAGCCCAATCAAGAATTAAGGAATCAGAATTCTTAACAATAAACATTCAGCTACAGAGGCAACTGAAATATTTTAGCTATAATAACATTCAATGTTCATTTAAATAAGACATGGGAAAAGCATGCACAGGTGCGGAAACATACTTTGTCCAAATGGTGTTGGCTGTGTAGTTCCGAAAGTACTTCCTACAAGAAAAAAAAAAAAAAAAAAAGACAAGCACACCTAAATAACAAAACTATTTTATCCGTCAAGACACAGCACTCACTCCACAAGCATTAAAAATGAAAATAAAGCCCTTTCTCAATTCGAAAGAAATACCGAAGTCTGAAATGCTTTGTGGTTTAGATAGTGACGGCACCTAATTTATTACACTCATGCCTACCCTATGCCCACAAAATAAATTAGGTAGTACTATGCTTATACATGATCCTGTCAGTAGTACTATGAAACAGTCTAAGGTTAGGAGCGTTTCAGAATCCGGGCCTTAAGGTGTTCAATGTGTAAGTAGGTTTAAACCACTATGCGCTTCACTAACTTTTGGTCAGCCTTCCTCTTGGCTAGACTGCGGAAACAAAGAAAAATGCAACCTTTGAAGGGCCTTGTTTTGCCTAGTTTCTATCAGAGTTGTTCTGTATTGGGCATTTTAATCGAGTAATAGTTTACTTCACTGCCAGCACTTACGCATGCAAACTATCAGGTATACACAGATAACACGTATTCCTGAACATCTCATTTGGCTTGAAGAAGTCGTGAAAGCTCCCCAAATTACGATGCGGGTCCATTCGAAACAAACAGCAGAATATGTTTCAACGGCCAACAATAGCACATACGGGGACATCATTCTGGGGCTGCGCAAAATACCCTACAAGCGTAAGGTGACGGCTTCCATCAACATGCTGTTTACAAGCGCCAACAAGCCAGCCACACAAGTCTAGAAGCATGTGCCTACCACTCAATAGCTTCTACTCCATTGTCACAGAAAGCATTCTCGTTTCAGTAAACAGAGCAATGAAGGTGGTAAACAAGTTGCGCCACTTACCGGTACCGAACCCAGTGCTCGTTCCAAAAGGATTTTGACTCCCGAACATCGTGGCCTCAGCGAGTTGCGATGCTTATGCCTACGGCCCACTATTAATAGTCGCGTTTAGTTTCCGCATACGCTCTGCTGCATGCGAATTTTTTCGCCGTGCATGTGCATGACAAGATGTCCTCTCAACTAGGCACGTACTACAGACAGATACGCGCTGTGGAACAACAGTGGAATACAAAAAGTTACCGACCGCTTCCAGGCGCAAACATATATATTTCAAACGACAAAGTAAGCACGAAACAGAGCATTAGACAATTTAAAGAGGCTAGAAGTCATTTACGACATTCGAGATGAGAGGCATCGAAGATGCAAATGAAAAAAATTCACGCGCATGCGCAGTACCAAGGTTGCTTAGCGGAATCTGTGTTTACGCCTTAGAAGCAAACAGGGCAGATTGAAGGCAGACGCTGAAATTAAGGCGCCAAAAGTTGACTTTTTTACTGTGCCAGATTTAGCTTACGTGTACGGGCATGATGGGTGTGCGTGTATGGGTTTTGGCCGGGACAACTAATGAAATAGGTTGCTACAAACCACCGTGCTACTACAAAAAAAATGTAAAAATGATTGGCTCATAGAGCATCATCATCATTACCACCATGCTTGAGCGGACGCGAGTGCGCTTTGTTTACAAAACATTTTCATCGGCTATCATTGGCAGCATTCATGTGCTTGCGTTTTGCGTAACTAGCTTGTGCTTTCATATTGACGCTCTTGGGCGCGCTAAAATGCCTTGTGTTTCTCCGTGCTTTGACGTGTTTGGGCATGGTTTGGGCACGGCCGCTCAATGGAGGCAATGCTCCGTTGCCCAAACCACGGCCGCTCAATGGAGGCGCCTCCATTGAGCGGCCGTGGTTTGGGCAACGGAGCGTTGCATCGAACACAACCTGCGTTCCGACGGAGTCAAGCCACGCCGAGTGCCTACTGACGCTCCTATGAATTCCCCATCTGATTGGGGACCTCAAATTTATCATCCTACACATTTAGCCTCAATGCATCTTTTCATACCATTCTCCTGGACAGACATCACCTGTGAGTGTTTTCCGCGCCTGTTTATCTCCGATCTGCCACCCCGAAACTTTCGTTTTCTGCCATTTCGCCCCCTCTCCGTTTTCCCCGTCGCCAACTGTGCAGCGCTGTTAGCTGCCAAAAATTCTACCTGCCCGCTTCGCACGAGGAGCTGTCACAAGGCCAACAGCTTCTGCAGTCGTCTACTGGCACTGCGGCCCTCGCTCAGCATGATCAGCATTCCGCGTGTCAAACCCCAGGCTGGGTCACGCCGACGCAGGAACCGCTTAAACGTCATCCTATTCACGGCCTAGAAGCAAGCGCTGGGCCTTCCATTGTATGCAGCTACCTCCCGACTGCTTGGCATGAGCGTTCATAACACCATCCAAGAGCACATTGAAGCTCACCTGAGCTTGCAACGCGAGCAACTTGCACAGCTAGGCATGGGCATTCGTAACACCATCCAAGAGCACATTGAAGCTCACCTGAGCTCGCAATGCGAGCGACTTGCACAGACCTAGTTCACCTCGAGCGTGCACTGAGAGTAGACGTGTTTCCATCGGCTCCGGTGCCTCTCCCTGCAAACCGCGATCCACCGCTACAAGCGGGGCTGAAATTCTCAGAAAAACGTCTGCCTCAACCCGCGCTGCTGCAGCTTCGGCCTCCTCCGCCCAGCGGCTGACGCCGTGTCCGATCCCGCACCTCGCTGCCTGCCCAGTTTTGCGATACATTCGTGCATCCGGATGTATCGCAGGAATACATCCGTGCATCCGGCTACAAGGTCCTCTATGCTCGACGCATGGGATCTTCGAACATGGCGATGATAATTTCCTCTGGCTGCCGTGTCCCTTGTTTCATCTACCTCTACAGCGGCGAAATTCGCTGCTCCCCTTTCAAGTCCCTACGGGAAGTGTGCACACTCTGCCACCAGGAAGGCTATTGCCATGAAATATGCCCTGGGTCCAAAACCCCACTCCACCCCATATACGGCCAAACGAATGCCCCAATAGTACATCCCTGCCAACTTCGCTGCGCCTTGTGCTATGCTGGGCACAAGACTGGGAACCCTACTTGCCCTCGCTGCTACGCTACACTGCGCCCTCGACGTCCGGCTCTGCGAGGACCACCCAACGAGCAACGCACACAGCTTACTGTCTCTACCCCACAGCCGTTCTTCCTCCAACTCCAGCTCCATGCCACAGCGGGGGGGAGCGTCGCTCCCGCTGGACATCTCAGCAGGACAGTAATGAGAGTTCACGCCCATCATCCCGACCTTGCTCTACCTTCCTGCGTTAGGCGGATTTGGCAGCAGCTCCTCCGCCCCAGCCGCAGCATCTTCAAATCCCCCCAAACTCCCTTCATGGCCCCACAACCCGCCCAGACCGAAATTCAGCAGCTACGCATAGAGATCGCCGACCTCCGGCGACAATGTCACTGCGGCAACATCAGCCCCCACCCGCTTCAGTCGCCCCTCCGGTCCACCCAATGGTGCCTATTGACCCCTCCATCAAGAAAGCCATCCGGGCACTCGCCACTGGTCAGCAGGAACAAGCTGCTGTTGGCCAGCTGACTCAGCTGTTCGCGACCATGCAGGCATCGCTCCAATTCTTCTAAGAGAAAGTCTTCCTGCTCAAGGCATCCACCCCACCCGCAGCAAGACGTGAGAGCAAAACCCACGGTTCAGTCAGTATACAGTACTGCCCCAACAGACTATGTCGGTGCTCTTGCCTCCGCTCTTGTGGTCCCCAACTCTAATATACCCACATGGCGGCTCTACCCCGTAACTCCTCTTGTCCAGACCACCGACCAGAAAACAAGCCCCTGGTGGTCTGGCAGTGAAATTGCTGCAGATATTGCCACAGACGCTCGTCCCTGCCACAGTTTGTGACCTCAGTTCCATCCACACCGGCCATCATCGCCCTCAGGAATCTGGCTGTTTGCCTACCCTCCCAGGATATGTGTGCTGCATGCCATCGGAGACTAGCCGCTGTGCAGTGCTTGTGTCGAAGCATCTTGTGCCGGTGACTCATGCCGTCGATGGCACCATCACCGACCATATTCTGGAACTGCTACCGCCGTCTAGACAGACCCCGAGCGTTTCTGTGCTCACAGTATACAGCCCTCCTGGTTCCCGCACTGAATCTTTCTGTTACCTCTTTGAACAAGCCTGTCGTCTTGCACGCCGCTCTCTTCTGATAGTTGTCAGTGACTTGACACAGCCCATCCCGCATGAGATTACACTCGGCCCAGAGCCAAAGGTGTGCAAGTCCACACTTTAGTCCAATCGCCCGACTTCTCCTTACTGACCCTTTGTCACCTACTCGCCTTGATAACTCTGTCACCCGCAATACCTCTCCGGACCTTACTTTACTGCTCCATGTACCGCACCATGACTGGTAGAACCTCCTTGAGATGATTGCTAGTGACCACTGCATCATTAAAACTACGATCCACATAGCTCCGCTCCACGCCTCGCTTCGGAAAACACGCTTAGTCGATTGGCCTGCCTTTAATACCGCTCGAACGAAATCATCTCCTCCTCCCCCCCCCCCCGTCGGACTCCATCGCTGATAGGAAACTCTGGGTCTGCGCCCTCCATTCTGATGCTGATCGCTACGAAAAGACCCTCCACCTCACAACCCAACACCCGGACGCCGATTCTTATCTGGTCTTTCTGTGGGAGGTATGCAGGGGCCTCGTGCACCGTTGGCGCCGCCAATGCCGTAACCGACACCTTAAGCAACATATCGCCAGCCTTAAGGCCCCGCTTTATGAGCCGATCAGTGGTGCTCCTGCGCGCACAAACATACGTTTGAGTCAATCTGCGCATGCGTGAGGCATCAGGCGTGCGCAACAAATATCTGTCCATGTCAGATATTTCCGCAGCACTCGCGCTGGTGCCGGAAGAGGCTCGCGGGTATTGGCTGGCTTGCACCAATTAGAGGATACATTTCTCGCCACTTCCCGAGCTGCCTTTCGTGCTGTTTCTGCGATCACTGCTTTTTTTCTTTTTTGACATCGGTGCTGTATGCAAGGATGCGTACACAGATCGATAATGAAAGGCTGATCGCCGCAGTGGAGCGGCGGCATTCGCTGTGGCTCGCTAGCCACAGACAACATAAAAACAAGAACATAAAAGAAGCTCTGCCGGGAGCACCGTGTGCAGGTAAGCACATTGTTTACGGCTAGCATTGAATACGTGAAATGTGCTTAAATATCCTCGCATTGCAATCATGCAGTCAGCATCGAGCGCGTTCAAAAATGGTGGTAATCGCTGTGGGCAAGTTTCACCACCTCTTCAACTGCGACAAGAACGAGCGGAAAAACGGCGTCTGTGCAGAGGAAGCTTCAAAGATTATGTGGCCATATTACGAGCAACTCCTGTTCTTGAGGGACACCATGAACAGCAGGCCGTAAGTTCATTGCTGCCCTCTTTGTTGTTGTAATTAACTTTTCTAGGAGGGGAACACATGTAGTGCTATGATTTTACCATGGCGGCGAGCGTGGGCACCACTATAATGGTGAGACACGCTTGCAAGGTATATATGTACTAAAAGGCAATTACACATGAAGTTACACATGAAGTATTGTCAATTTATCTGTGCGTACTAAGGATGTCTGCACATGTTTTATGTGAACAAGCTTCAGCTGAGCTAGCTATTGCACCCGGTTATGAATTCAAAAGAGAGCGTGTCTAACTAACAGCTGCCACTGGAAATCGAGCCTATTTCATGCTCAGCAAGCAGAATTTCAAGCTGCTGAGCCATGATGTGTATGAAAATCAAGTACCTTAAACGTTCAGGTGCTGTTTTAAATGTATTTATTTCATTTTACGTTGTTACATAAAGAAAAGAACATTATACAATATTAGCAGCAGACAGACGCAAAAATGCATCAAAACAATATTAGCAGGTGAATCAGAAAAATTATGTTGTTAATTGAGCAAGAAAAAAAACGAATTGGTAGAGGTAAGCTTAGCGCATCATTAAGCGTGGGCTGAAGGGCATTTTGAAAGGCATGGAGCGAAAAAAAGCTTCGATTTAGGCCAATAAGCGCAGGCGGCACGCTTTGCTCTCTATCCCTGCTATTTCGTTACTCTTTGACCTACAAGGCATGCATAATAAGAGGGTAATTGCTCATAAGCATCCAGAGACGTAGGAATCAAGGGGAGGGGGTAGATCTCCTCGAAGCTTCTGATGTGGAGGCTCCTCCCCCTCTTCTCCCACCTGACTCCCTACCTTATTTACATCGGGGTTTTTTTTTTTCGTTTTTTTTTTTGCGAGTAGCTAATTTCATAAAGCCTGAAGTCAGTGTGACCATATTGTCAATTTAACTGTGCATACTAAAAATGTCTGCACGTTTTACGTAACCAAGCTTCAGCTGAGCCACCTATTGCATCCGGTTATGAATTTGAAGGAGTGCATGTCTAACAGCTGCTGCTGGAAATCAAGTCTATTTTATGCTCAGCAAGCAAAATTCCAAGCTTCTGAGCCATGATGTGTATGAAAATGGAGTACTTTAAACATTCAGGTGCTGTTTTAAATTTATTTCATTTTACATTGATACATAAAGAAAAGAACAATATTATACAATATTAGCAGCAAACAGACACAAAATGCATCAAAACATTATTACCAGGTGAACAGACGTAATGAATAAGAAAAATTATTATGCTGTTAATTGAGCAAGAAAGAAAACGAATTGGTAGAGCTAAGCTTATATAGCGCATTATTAAGCATGGGCTGAGGGGCATTTGAAAAGGCGTGGAGCGAAAGAAAGCTGACTTGGAAATGAAGGCTTCTTTCGGGGCTCCCAAGTGTTCAGATAACCAGAATAATACTAGCTTTGTACTGAAACATCCTTCCCATGATATGCATTTGAAAGGCCTTGTGAACATGTTGAGCCAAACAAACATACTCAAAATATGTTGTGTGGAGGGCATGAGTTCAAAGAATGTGATGGGTAGCAATTCAGAACAAAACACAAACAGTCATGCCTGTATAACTTGCATTCAAAATAACAAAAACAAAGCTGCATTAACTGAAATATAAATGCATTCAGCTTCACTTGCCTATACACACCAAATGCAAAGTCATCACAGTGAAATACTGTCAATGAACGGGGCTAAACAACACAGCATTGCATGATTTTGAGTCGTGATATATAACTGAGGAGGATGCTGACTTTTGAGGTACAAAGGTAGGGAAAGGTCTTGCTACAGTATTTGGCAAAAATGTATATAGAGCTGCACAAGATAAACATGAGAAAAAGTGAGTATATATATTGTATATGCACTTTTATATGCAGGCCTTCAGGCAACTACAAAGCACAAGCCAGCCAGCCAGATGCCAGCCATTCGCAGTCCGGCCAACCACAGGGCAGCCAATCACAGAGCAGCCAACCTCAAAGCAGGCAACCAGGACTAAGCTGCGTCCTAGGCCCAGAGGCCAGCTGTGCAGACGATTCTGTGCAAGACGTCGTAGAGTTGCAGGAGTGGGGATTTGACTGCTCGTCGCAGGCCTCACCCCTGCACGTCTTGCCAGTGGAAACAGTCGCCTGCTCCGAGTGAGTCGATGTCGTCGGCGCAGCCATCCTTCGACTCGGTGCCTCCAGAGACAGCATCAGAGGTGCCACCGCATATGCCTTTACAGGGCAAGAAGAAGAAAAAAAAAACAACCAAGTGGTGAGGATACCACTATATCCGAACATCTCGAGAAGCTGACGGATGCACTCCACACGTGTGACGCACTCGATAAGCGGGATCACTTTTGCCCTTCCTTTGCGAAATATTAGAAGAAAGTGCCGGAGCAGCGGCAGATTGGACTGAGGATTAAGTTGCTTCAAGTGTTTGAGCAGTATAACATTGTCTAGATGGTTTAGAAGAACGTCAATTTGGGCTAGATGGTGCATACTGTTTATTTGCATTGTATCATTTTCATGTTCTACAATAAACTGAAATGTTGCACTCAAATTTTGTCACATTAATGCTGCTGAAATTGAATTTGGTCTTCATCGGCTTGGTTATGTACCCTGACACACATCAAGATTCAAAAGTACACATATCTCGTTTTCAGCCCCCTCCCGCCCCCCCGCCTCACAGAAATAGAATTTCTCACATGCAGCACAAAGGCAGTGCTATCAACTGCTCAAGCATGCTAGGGGTAAATCATATAAATAACATCAAATCAGCCTTTATTTCAACGGAAAGAAAGGCGTAGGACATTAGAAAAAAAAAGTTCCAATGAGCTTGAGGAGTACACTGTATTGGGCAAGTTGGAAGTAGTTCATATTGAACAGGTCACTTGATGCTAGCCCTCGTTCTCTCCCGTGTTTTTTCACATTAAAAATTATTTTCCTCTTCCTTCGACCATGTATTCAAACAAACCTGACCAGTTTTAACTTCCCTGTCCTTGCAAAATTAGTGCAATGCTAACAAGTTTCGGTGCCAAGCCTAACAGTGGCGAGGCCCGCGTCGACCTCGGCTATGGCGGCTTTATACCAGTCACCGGATACGACCCGGAGACCCTACGGATCGTAAGCATGGATACGGCTCAGACCGAGACACCTTTACCAAATGAGGAAGAATACCTCGAGAATATGGTCCGCGTCTGGCGCGGAAGGAAGGACGCGACGGTGACATCGAGCAGCGCCGGTATGGGTGCGACCGCTCATTCCGAGCATATACGCAGGTTGGGTATGTTCTGCGCACAGCCTCGAAGCGCGCCAAGCAACTCCGGTGGCGGCCGCAGGACACGACACGCATCGCCATGTATATCCAGGCATAGCAGAGCTAAGCCATCGTTAATTTTTTCATAGGGGATATTCCAAACATGCTTTGCGAAGGTGCAAGCAACCAGAGGATATCACGTTTGCGTCTGTAAGTGCATTTTAACTAGTTTGTCGTCATTCGAAGCTCACCGACGTGACATGCTACAATATGCCTACTTCGCCCGGTGAGGCGTCAGCCGGCGAGCTGCTGCTACCGCCGTCCACGACCGGCTCAACGATGACGAGCGAAGTGGCGGTGGAGGGAACCAACACCTTTCCTAGGGAACTAGGCAAAGAAGAATGGGTCATGAGGCTGAAGAAGCGAGCCTAAAGAATCGAGAACGAAGAACGTCATCATGGAGACCAATATGGAGCCGAAGACGCGGCCGCAGCGAACGCCACCACTGTTGCAAAGACCGTTGCAAAAAGACTGTTGCAAAGCCTGCGGGCGGAAACTCGCTGAACGTTCAATATAGCCTCATACCTGGCACGCCTTCCCGCGACCGGATGGAAAGTAGTTCTGCGGAGCAAAGAAAGTTACTATGTTGAAGAGCACAAGCGCGAGCACAAGTGTCGCTATCTCCCCGACCTCAAGTTATCCGATTGGTGGAAACGCCGGAAATGTCAGTGACATCCGGTTCCGGCGTTTCCTCCAATCGGATGGCTCGAGGTCAGGGAGACAGCGACGCTTTCGATAAGTGTGCAAACTCGGAACACGGCCCAAGGACAGACTGGCTGTAAACGTCAAGAGAAGAACAATTACCTTCCACTCGACTGGCTACGAAAAGGCCAGGAAGGGGAAAATGGAAACATTTAAGACCGGAGGAAGGAACGTGGTGTGGACTCCTACATAAACGCACCAAAAAGTTGTGGCAAGTGAGTCATCCATAGAATCGATGAGGAATACTCAAACAGGTATGTACTAGGACTGAACATTAACGGATTCAGCCCACTGGTCATGCATGCACGATGAATATGGGGAAGACCAAATCTTTGCTAATACCTTCGCACCACGTACATCGTTAAGAAGCGTCAATGGGAAGCCAAACAAGAGCCCGAGGAAGTAAAGCAACGGGACCGAAGGAGCAGCCGCTCTAAGGATAGATAAAGCAGCACAATAAGGGACCGGCCAGCGTCCTTCTCCCGGCTACAAACTGGACAGCAACAGCAACGCAAAGATTCAGCTGCAAAAGTGAGCTGGTCAGCTAAAATTTCCCAGGACTTCGACAAAGTTAAAGAACTCAAAGAGCTCATTGAAGAATGGGCAGAGCAGATTAAGACTGAGTATACTAAGAAGCAAGAAGAGCGGATACAGCTAAGAAACCCGTGGGAGGCAAACTGGAACAGGCACAGGCAACGGAGTCTACACAGGTGGACTAGGATAAAGAAGCAGAGGTGTTGAAGGTTGAAAACCCCCTACTTAAAATAAACGAACCAGAGACAGATCTCGCGACCAAATCCGAACTAAACGGCAAACAGAAACAAGACATAAAAAAAAACTACTGAACGGAATGGTAATGCAATTCATGAAACAAGTGACAGAAATAATCAGAAGAATTTTAAAAGCGAGACACTGCTCTTAGGGCGGATTTAGAGAGAGGACTGATGGATATGCGCGGAATTCCAGCGATAAGAAATGGCTTGGCCAAACAACAGTAATACTATCTGGCAATGGAACTGCAAGTGCTTTCTGCATAAACGAGGTGTTTTACAATCGTTCCTTGCAAACGGAGACAAACCGAATATTATAGCCTTACAAGAATGCGGGATAATGCTAAGCTGTTCGGTTGCAAACCATACCCGGGCCGAGGGGAGAAAACGCAGGTTGCCACCCCTGTCAAGCGAAACTTTACCACACTGCAGCTCGAGACAGGACACATCCATTTAGATCACGCACTAATTGAAATGATATCGCGAAAACGGAAGGAGAAAAGCCTGTATCTCTTAAAGTATGCAGCCGAAAGTTTAAGAAGCCGAAATCATTTCTCCGTTTCTCTCTGAAACAGAGAAATGATTTCGGCTTAGAGAGGGCATTCGCAAAAACGAAATAGATCGCGGGAAAAAGGCCCGTTGAGCATTGTAGAGACTTTACGCGCGTCACACCACATGGGCGAACAAACTTACGCCGCCAAGATAAAAAAACTCTAGGACATCATTCTACAGAATGATCCAATATAAATCACGGCCAGGTGGTGTAACACAGGGGAGTACCTAGGCAGCGAACTCCCCCCACCCGAACACCCTATTCAGTTAATATGGGTGCCCGCTCACACGGGTCACCCAGGCAACGAAGCAGCTCACTCTTTTGCTCGAGGATACGTCAGCCGAGCAGGGACTGCCACTGCCTGGGGAGATGCTCGCGAGCACATGGTATCCCATCACGAAATCTCTCTCCATTACCGTGATCAACGAACCATCTACCCTCAAAATAACGGCTTGAGGGGCTAGTTGGTGCTGCATAATATCCAGAAACGTGGCGCAACAAACACAAGCGAAGAGACGCAACACACCCTCCTCCTCATAAACCTCTGACTAAGCTACAACAGGTGACGTGGCGCCAGCTTCAGTCCCGTACATTCCCATCCCCTGCTTTCTTAGCTTTGATCCATCCAAGACTGTTCTCGCCGCAGTGCACCCTGTGTGGGGCACCTAAAGCTGATTTTGAACACATCATGATCAAATGCTCGGAATTCCACCCTCCAGCCACTTGGCAACTCTCCGACCTCGAGCGATGGGAGGCTGCGGTGTCCAGCTCTGACCGGGCCATTCAAAAGCGGCTGACGGACTGGGCTTTAGGTGTCGCTGGGAAGCACCAGCTTCCGGCCACAACACGCAGCCAAGAGCCGACCCGTCATTAGGATGCAATCACTTACGGCTCCCAACATTGCATAAAGTTTTTCACCACCACCAGCTCACAATTATTGAGAGCGTGAGCTGGACCGCCTGCGCCAAAACCGAAAAAGGTCCCAGCGGTAAATTGGAACCTATTCAAGCAGAACCTTCATGCCGAAGACGAAATCATGGACATAGAATTTTTTGGGCACAGACATTATCGCGGCAGTTAAAGAAGCCACCGAAGAGATGGAAGCAGTCGAAACGCAACAAGTGGACAAGCGCATGATAGCTCTATGACGCAAGAAAGGGGAGAGGAACAAGAACACATGCAAGCTCCTGGCCAATTAGAATAAAGATATTGAGGAGCACGCACTGTACTTAACTGTAGCTGGATACAAGTCAAGAAAAAAGCAGCAAACAACCCTCAACGGACCCCCTCCGGCCAGTGGCATCGCACCAAATGTGTGATGTCGCTGCACACACGAAAAAAAAAAAAAGTGTTCTTCCGCTCTCACTGGCTCGCGGACTTGGTTGTCGCGTCCGTCCGCCGGGGCAGGCGCTGGTCGGTGTCATCAGTGGTATCACCTCGTGGGGCTCCATGGCGGAAAAGAGATGCAATGAAGCGCTGAAGAACGAAGCGGTTTCGTGAAAACTCGACAGTGCTCGAATTCACCATCAGAATTCATCGTTTTACCTGTTGTACTCGACTATCAATCGAATTGAGTAAATGTATTGTAGGATGGGGGTTGATTAGAGGTACTGGGACGCGATCTAGAAGCCCGCCAGGAACAGTCCACATACGAGTAGGTCCAGAGCACACATCGAGATCGATGTTGTTGCGTGATCTTTTGAAGTTATTTGAGGGTTAGAGTAAAGGAAACAAAAAGGGAAATAAATGAAATATAAAATGAAAAGTGGTAACAAACACGGGAGATTGACACTGTAATTGTAGAACAAGTGATGTTTAAATATTTAGCAAGGCAAACGATTTGATTCCAGTAAAACATTTTACATGGCGGTGAAAACAGACCTGTGACTGTGTCTAAGGATGGTGGTGCCAAATGATAACAATATCGGGCTACTTAAACTGAGGCCAAGCTGTTGCAATGGCCTTTCCATCAACTGTCTTCTCAACGTAGTGAAGCGGCGGCAAAACAATAAAAAGTGATCTAATGATTCTTGTTCACCGCAAAATACGCAGACTGGAGAAAGTGCCAAACCAGACCTGTAAAGACAGAAATTTTAAGGTGGGTTACGGCATCGCAGCCTTGTTAGAAAAATCTCAAGTTTCCGTGAATGACTGGCGACAGCGCACGGAAGCTTCTTCTTCATCTTCAAACGTACATCTTCTTTACAAGGGCCCCCGGTGAGAAGAGGAGCCACCGTGGCTGCTATACGGCGTAGGCAAAATGGCAGGACCGTAATATTGTTCAAGGCGCTGGACGTGGACAGTTTCGCTGCCGCTTCGATGGAGATTAGGTGAGGGCGTCAGGGGTTCCACAATGTAATTTACATGAGAGATGCGCTGCAGGACACGATATGGGCCGTGGTACTTGTAAATAAATTTTGAAGAAAGTCCGGGACTACCCGATGTAATCCAGAGCCATACAAGATTGCCAGAAGGGAATTGCGGTGTCGTCTGATGGTTGTCGCGACTGGATTTCTGGTGGGACTGGGTTTCAGTTGTGTGAGACCGGGCAATTTGGCGGAACTCCTCTGCGTGTCGGGCAGCTTCAGAAGCAGCGGTATACTCAGATTCGTCTGGTTGGTACGGAAGAATGGTGTCTAGTGGAGCAGAAGGGTGACGGCTGTAAAGAAGATAGAACGCGGAGAGAAACCGATAGTTGACTGTGTAGCAGTATTGTATGTGTACGTCACAGATTCCAGTCAGAGAGGCGGACAAGTACTTAGAAAACACGTCATCAAGGGTACGGTTGAAGCGTTCGGCGAGTCCGTTAGTTTGCGGATGATAGGCGGTAGAGGTTCGATGAAGTATGTGACACTTGTTCAGTGGAGCTTTAACAACGTCAGATAAAAAGACGCATCCTCTGTCACTGAGTAGTTCACGAGGTGTTCTGTGGCGTAGGACGAATCACTGCAAAATGACGCTGTGGAAGATGGAAGGACAGCGGTTTCTGCATATCTCGTCAAGTGGCCATGATTGGTGGCGACGATGGGCCAATGATTTCTAGCGGCAGTGTACGGGAGCGGGCCGTATAAATCCATACCGACGCGTACTTTTTCTGGAAATCACGAAGTATTTAGGAACTATTTGCCAGCACGGACTCGCTCGAAGAAACCACGTTCCAAGTGCTACTCGTAGGTGCAAAGCGGTCGGCCGTGACGTCATGGCATAGCTCGGCAGCTATTGTTTAGAGGGGGGATCCTTTGATAGCTGGATGCCGCTCTTTATTGCGAAAGCAATACCACGCCATGTCTAACCGCTCGTCGCGTGGTCCGGGGCCCATGGACCCCCCTGCTCCTCGACCTCCTCGATCAGCCTGCCATGACATTTGAAACCACGTTACCCCTATGCCAAGGGCAGAAGCTGCCAATTCGGGTCGCTTAATTCTTTCATATGGCAGGGTTGATATCAGAATCAGTCTGCCAGATCCGTTTGCATTCTCGTTACCCCTACGACAAGGTTAAAGCGTGACTTTATATGTGGGTTGGTAACTTACGCTCTCGCGTCATACCCTAAAAGGTGAGCTTAAGTGTCCCCAATAATGTAGCATTTAACGGCATGATAGGGGAATATTGCAGCAGACAAAAGAAGCTTCCGCCGTTGTTATCGCAATTCAGCTAGGGTTAACCAGAGTTAAACCACAATAATTTTTGTTTTCTTTTGCTGGTGCAAGTCAGCTCAATAAAGAGTTCATTTTAGCGCAATTCCACTCACCTCATTTGCTGCCTTCGGCATTGTCACGACCGCATGGCATTTGTTGGAAGGGCTGAATCGCCCCCCTCCCCCCCCCCCCCCCCACACACACACACACAACTTCCATGTATGGCCTGATGAGGACGCGGAAAAATGGCTTGACCTCTTCGATCGTGTGACGAAATTCAACGCCTGAAACGACGCTGCAAAGTTGAGGCAAGTCTACTTTGCTCTGCAAGGTTCTGCCCGAATCTGGTTCGAAAAAATGAGACTTCATTGAAGGATTGACAGACATTCACGACGGAGCTTTTAAGTGCTTTTAAAAGTGTCATCCGAAAAAAAAAAAAAGATCCCAGACCCTTATTTAATTAAGATCTCCCGAATGAGTCTGTCCCAGGGATACGGGATCGAATCGCGGCCTCGGCGGCCGCTTTTCGATGGCGGTGAACAGCAAGGCGCCCATGTGCAGTGCGATGTCAGTGAACGTTAAAGAACCCCAGGTGGTCGAAATTTCCAGAGTCCTCCACTACGGCGTCTCTCATAGCCTGAGTTGCTTTGGGACGTTAAACCCCACAAACCAAATCAAACCAAACCAAACCAAACCGAATGAGTTTGTCCTGGCTTACGTCGATGGGATGAAGCATCTATTCCACCACGCCGTTCTTTCGAAGTTGCAAAAATAGTATTACTCAGATAGGAAATTTAGCTTTGAATGCGTAAGCTTTCAAGAACATTCATTTGACCAATTAAAGATCACTATTTGGAACCTGGGTTTCGATCGCACTACTACTGCGAAGCCATAGAATCATTTTTAATTCAAAAGTTTTATTGCACAAAAACTAAGTTGCCTATCCGAGTAAGACTATTTCTGCAACTTCGAAATATAGGTGACTGGCATCCAATTATTACTTGTTCAAAGGAATGTTTCACACATGACCAAAAGAGAGCCTTGTGTCATGGCTTCTTTGGTGTTCATGCTGCTCACGTTATTTACTTCAGCATGGCCATAGTTTTCTTTTTTATTGTTACGACCAAGCATCCGCAATTGCGCGCTCTATTGTTCGCCTGTGGGCATGGATAAGTTTTGTGAATATGTGGTGATGGTCCAATGGCTCTAAGTGAGCCTGATTCCAGGAATCCTGTTTTGTAAGCATGTTTTGCTTTGTGGACAACCTGCAAATGCCAAATTGACCCTGTCAAGAGAACGTCTGGAAAAACACAAAGAAACGTCCCCCTGCGGGAAATAGCAGGAAGTGCTTTCTTTCTTTTGTTCACCCTTCCAGTCGAGAAGTGCTATCCTCCAGTGATGAATGCCTCCTATCCAAAGGAGACGACAGAGTGACATGTCCGCTGACGTGCAGGACAAGAAAGGAGCATGACTCATACGGCCATTAAGTGATTTCCCGGGAATGCAGGAAAGATTTGCAATTGTCGAAAAGGGACCATGTTGGGAGCCCTATGCGGCGCCACGTGCACTCGGGTTTCTGAGAAGTAAAACCCCTTGTCAGAACCAGCCTGTGGTTTCTTTGCTGAAGAATAGAAATGTACCTCCTCTCCTCGCCGTTCCCAAGCTTTTCCCGCCAACAAGTGATCACGCCCAACGAATGAATGCCGGACCAGTCAGTGCTTCAGACCATCAGTGCAGTGATGTGTTCGATTGGATGCCGATACCTGAGGGGCGTGCCCTGGATTTGGTTGGTCAGCATCTTCAGAGAGGGGCTGGACATAGGGGGTTTTTAAGGACGCTGCAGAGCACGAAATGTCGCTCTGAGCCCTGGGTAAACGGCTCATCCAGTCGCTTCTCGCTATGAACTCTTGACGCTTGCCATTTTGCTGATGTACCCTTCTTTTTCGTGTAAATAATCTTGTAAATAAGTTTCTCAAAGTGCCATTAAACCTGCTTGTACATATTCCACCAACTTCGAAGATTCAATCCTACTTAAACCCCGAGTCTCTGCACGCTACCAAGTGAAGGCCGGGTCGACGTAGCCCCAGCGTCACGACAACTGGTGATCAGCGGTGGGATCTGAATCTACAAGCACAACGACTGGTGCCCAGCGTTGGGATCTGAATCTACAAGCCACAACATCTGGTGATTGGAGGTGGATCTGAAGCTACAAGCCACAACACCTTGTGATCGGAGGTGGCATCTCAAGCAACAAGCAGGAGCAACAATCGGCCAACAAGAGGGCAGCTCGGAACATCGATCGCATGTGTGGGTGAGTGCTTGGCTTTTCTTCTGATGTGGACCAGGTTCTAGAACAGGGTTAGATTTTAGAACTGGTAAAGAGAGTGTGGAAACGCCTTTAGGTTTGGTAGTTTGCACAGTTGTTTTGGAAGTAGCCGACACTCGGAGCGATCATGGACCTACAAAAGCTGCAGAAACCGGAACTGTTGCAATTGTGTGAGGAATTGGGAATTGATACAAGTGGTTTGGCACGAAAACCCTTGATTATAAAAGCAATCACTGATTTGGGAGCCGATGATGAGGAGCTCAGTGAAGCATGGAACCTCATCGGACAAAAAAAGGAGGAACAGCTCAGACAGCAGAAAGAGCGTAAACTTGAGAGGGAAAAAGAGGAAAAGAAGCGTGAAATTGAGAGAGAAGCAAAAAGGCAGAAGCTAGAAATTGAGCTCCGGAAATTAGAACTAGAGTTGAGCAAGAGGTCGGGCGATTGTCCCCAGCTAGCGGTACCTCTTCTCAACAAGGAGACAGATTTCAAGATGTCAAAGTACATGCAGCCATATGTGATATCAGGGGATATCGGTCTGTATCTGGTTAACTTTGAGCGAACCTGCGAAAAACTGTCCTTCCAGCGAGACACGTGGTCTCAGAGATTATTGACGGTTCTGCCCTGCGAGGCAGCAGAGGTTGTCGCGCGGCTTAGCAAGGAGGACGCGGACAACTACGAGAAGGTCAAGGCTTGCCTTCTGAGAAAGTATAGGCTTAGCGCCGAGGCGTTCAGACAACGTTTTCGGAATGCTACTAAGTCCAGGGACGAGAGTTACCCTGAATTCCTGTACAATCTAAGAGTTAATTTGGGCGAGTGGCTAAAGAGCACTGATTCCTACAGTGATAGGGACGCTGTAGTCGAGCGAATTCTTTTGGAGCAGTTTTATAACTGCCTCCCAGAAAAAGAAAGAAATTGGTTACAGGACCGAGGCGAAATTAAGTCGGCAACTGAAGCTGCCGAACTCATTGAGGAGTACGCTTCGCGTCGACAATTCAGCAACCCAGCAGTGGATAGGCCCCGCAATCCCAAGTTCAGTGTGAATAACCGTCAGAAAAGGCACTTTGCTAGATTTGCAAACGAAGAAAGGAAGGCTTCTTCAGGCAAACGTCCTAGAAAGGACGGCAGTGAGAAAAGTGGGGAAGTGACCAACGCGCAGAACACAAAGAAAAAGCTTGAGGCTAGGAAGCCGCTCACATGCTTTAGGTGTAATGAGCAGGGTCACATTGCCGTCAACTGCCGGAAAGAAAAGATTGCTTTCTCGTATGTCAGTGACTGCGATGAAAATATGCAGCTTTTAGAACCCTACCTGCATGACCTAGTAGTCAACGGGAAGCCTTGCAAGGTACTGCGCGATTCGGCCGCAACGATGGATGTTGTCCATCCGGCGTATGTGTCGCCTTCCGACTATACAGGACAGTGTGCATGGATCCGCCAGGTAGCGGAGGAACAGAGTGTGTGCTTGACAATCGCGAACGTGGTCATCGAGGGCCCTTTCGGCAAGTTAACAACCGAGGCTGCCGTTTCAGGAAAGCTTCCTAAGTGCTATCCGTATTTGTTCTCCAACAAATCGGACATGCTACTGCGAAAGAGGGGCATCCTTTTCGGAGACAGAGTTGTGCAAGCCCTAACACGTTCAAAGGCGCGAGAACTAGCTACACTGCTCATTCCAGAAGAATCCACAGCGGAGGAAACGGCAGTTAAAACAGTGGTAGATGCGGAAGATAGCAGGTCGGAAAACTTTGAGAGCGAGGCATCTCAGATAAGTCAACTTGAAAGTGAGCTTGATGAGACGCGGAATGAGGACGTTCTTGAGAGTGACCTCTTGCCGCCAGTGTCTAGTAATCTCACGAGACTTTTAAGTGGAACCCGAGAGGACTTAGCTATGGAGCCAGCCGTGGTAAATCTAACGTTAAACCTTCCCGAGGAGATGGGGGACAACTTGATTTGCCTCAGCGGAAAAGGAAGCAACGCTCAGGAGCTTCTCAGAAAGACGGAGCAGAGAGGAGAACTAAAGAAATCCCAGCTGTCCAATCTGGGCGAAATAATAACAGAGTTTGAGGCCTGCTTCGTGGACAGGCCAGGCAGAACTGATTTGACTGAGCACGATATTGAGCTGACTTCAGACGTGCCAGTGCGATCAAGGTGCTACCGATTCTCTCCAAGACAAAGAGAAATTCTGGATAGGGAAGTAACTCGCATGCTGGAATTAGGAGTAATAAAACCCTCGGAAAGCGATTATGCTTCGCCTATGATCTTAGTAGAAGCTCCAGGTAAAGACCCTAGGCCTGTGGTAGACTACCGAAAGCTAAATTCTCTCACCAGGGATCAAGTGTATCCTATTCCGAATATTGAGGAGAGAGTAGAACAGGTCAGTAGAGCGGCATATGTGACTACGCTGGACCTTACTCGAGGATACTGGCAAGTACCGCTCACTGAACGCGCCAGCAGATACGCGGCTTTCGTCACTCCGACGGGCAGCTACCAGCCAACAATGATGAGTTTCGGGCTCAAAAATGCTCCATTTTGTTCTTCCCGACTCATGGATAGGGTTTTAAAGGGGTGTGAAACATTCGCGGTGCCTTATTTAGACGACATTGCGGTTTTTTCCGACTCATGGGCGGACCATATGGTACATCTAAGAGCTGTACTGAGCCTTTTGCGTCAAGCTGGACTAACCGTAAAGGCCGAGAAATGTTGCCTGGCAAGGGCGACCGTGGACTACTTGGGTCACAATGTAGGTCAAGGTTTCAGGAAACCCAGCGAGATTAAGATTTCTGCGGTAGCAGACTACCCGCGGCCGAGCACGAAGACGGAAATTCGAGCATTCCTGGGTCTGACTGGGTACTACAATCACTACATCCCTAACTATTCAGCTTTGGCTAGCCCTCTGACCGACGCTCTCCGCAAGACAGAACCGACAAATGTAGTCTGGGACGAACAAAAGGAAGCCTCCTTCGTAAACCTGAAGGCTGTGCTGATTAGCCGTCCGGTATTGCGAGCTCCAGACTATGACCGAGAATTCACGGTCCAGTGTGATGCCAGTGATCGAGGGTTAGGTGCTGTTCTCTGCCAGAGAGATGACGACGGTAATGAGCACCCCGTGCTCTACTTGAGCAGAAAACTGAGTTCTAGAGAGAGGGCTTATTGCGCGTCAGAGAAAGAGTGCGCTTGCATTGTATGGGCCATTCAAAAATTGCAGTGCTATCTTGGAGGGGCCAAATTCACCGTAGAGACGGACCATTGTCCCCTGGCTTGGCTGCAAACTGCGACATCGAAGAACAGTCGCCTTCTTAGGTGGAGCTTGATTTTACAGCAGTACAATTTTGAAATAAGATACAAAAAGGGGAAGTTAAATGGGAATGCGGACGCGCTTAGCCGCTCTTTCTAAGCGGTCCGAGATGTTCCTCACCATGTATCCAAATTGATAATCAGGTTTTTTTTTTTTTTCGTGCGCTTGTATATGTGTGACTATGTAAAGCAGCACGTTTGGTTTTCTAGGAATACGTGGGTCCTGAACGTCTTGAGAGTGGGCTTTTCTCGAACAACAATGGCAGTTTTCTTTTAACCTGGTCTCTTCAGACGGGAGCCGAGTGCTTGCTTCGACATGTGGTTGAGTTTCAGACAGCTCGAGCAATTTGGCCTACAACAATCAAGACAACGCGACAAGCAACAGCGAGCTTCAAGCGTTCACGTGCAGGCCATTAAGTCGTCTCTTCATGCAGCAGCTGGGACTGCTGCCCTCCGAGTCTCTTCTGGCGGAGGAGGAGGCTGTTACGACCAAGCATCCGCAATTGCGCGCTCTATTGTTCGCCTGTGGGCATGGATAAGTTTTGTGAATATGTGGTGATGGTCCAATGGCTCTAAGTGAGCCTGATTCCAGGAATCCTGTTTTGTAAGCATGTTTTGCTTTGTGGACAACCTGCAAATGCCAAATTGACCCTGTCAAGAGAACGTCTGGAAAAACACAAAGAAACGTCCCCCTGCGGGAAATAGCAGGAAGTGCTTTCTTTCTTTTGTTCACCCTTCCAGTCGAGAAGTGCTATCCTCCAGTGATGAATGCCTCCTATCCAAAGGAGACGACAGAGTGACATGTCCGCTGACGTGCAGGACAAGAAAGGAGCATGACTCATACGGCCATTAAGTGATTTCCCGGGAATGCAGGAAAGATTTGCAATTGTCGAAAAGGGACCATGTTGGGAGCCCTATGCGGCGCCACGTGCACTCGGGTTTCTGAGAAGTAAAACCCCTTGTCAGAACCAGCCTGTGGTTTCTTTGCTGAAGAATAGAAATGTACCTCCTCTCCTCGCCGTTCCCAAGCTTTTCCCGCCAACAAGTGATCACGCCCAACGAATGAATGCCGGACCAGTCAGTGCTTCAGACCATCAGTGCAGTGATGTGTTCGATTGGATGCCGATACCTGAGGGGCGTGCCCTGGATTTGGTTGGTCAGCATCTTCAGAGAGGGGCTGGACATAGGGGGTTTTTAAGGACGCTGCAGAGCACGAAATGTCGCTCTGAGCCCTGGGTAAACGGCTCATCCAGTCGCTTCTCGCTATGAACTCTTGACGCTTGCCATTTTGCTGATGTACCCTTCTTTTTCGTGTAAATAATCTTGTAAATAAGTTTCTCAAAGTGCCATTAAACCTGCTTGTACATATTCCACCAACTTCGAAGATTCAATCCTACTTAAACCCCGAGTCTCTGCACGCTACCAAGTGAAGGCCGGGTCGACGTAGCCCCAGCGTCACGACATTTATCATGTTTACATAATGTCACTCCATCATTTTCTGCAGTTTAGCTGTTTGCTTAAGTAAAGTTTTTGGTTCGGATGTTGATGGGTGACTGGATGGTGGAGCAAGCCAGTAAGTTGGTGGAGCAACTTGGTAAACAACCGGAGAACTTTATACAAAAGAATAAGAGGTACAAGAGTTATATTCACAAAGGAAAACTAGCCGTGGTCGGCCGCGCCGACCGCTAAACAGAGCGACAAGGGACTCCGCTCCCCGCAGTCGAGCTGGCGCCTCTTGCCCCAGCTCCAATGCAACCACTAGCTACTCCCGGCGCTCGCCAGCGCGAGCGTCCTAACGCAAGGAGTAGCTCCAGCAAAAGACCCCCGGGCGCAGTCCCGCGCTCCTGAGATGAGCCGGGAGCATGCCCCTTTCCACAAGTAAAAAAAAATAAAAAATAAAAACACATTTACTACAAACTGACTCCTCGGCAACCTTCGCAAAGCGCACCAGATGCACGCTACACATCGCAGTGCAGCGCGACAAAAGCCTGACCCCCCTTCGCGGGTTTTATGGCCTCCGGCCGCTCCCACTCGCGCGACGGCAAAGCGGGAGACCGCGCTAATGAGGTCCGAGGAGAGGCAAAAGGGACGCTTCTCCCATCTCCAATAGCAAAGTGAAAATACACTCAGATGGGGGTCCGAAGGAAGCGCTCGCATTTTAGAGCTAATGCTCTCCTTCTAGGAACTAGAACGCGACACGCAGTTCAACACTAGGCAACCCAGCTGAGAAATTCTCCCAAAACACAAGTACAGATATACATTAACACATACACGAGGGTCTGGTATAGAAACTTACAGAGACAACCCAACAACCACTGAGGCCGAGCAGAGCACGGGCCTTACAGCTTACTATTTCGATGAGTGGTGGTGATGCACTTTATCATGCGCGTAGACTTCGTAGGATTGTCGATAATGTAGAGTCGCCACGTGTCGTTATTTTCTTGTTATTTTAAATCAGTCATAATCTGCATCATTACGCATGTGTGAATGGATGAGTGTTACGTATTTTATTCTTTGGCTTATTATTAGATACTCACCGTTATCAGTATAGTGATACTGATAGACCTAGCGTATAAATATAGGACACTGCCTGTAACCTAATTTCTTCCGACGGAGGCCAGTCCCGCGGCCGAAACGTCAGTAAATTCTTCCTCTGTTCACCACGTCTGATTCTTCGAAAGTGTTCTTAACCAAGCAAAAAGAATCTATTTTTCCTATGTATATTTTCTCTCTCTCTCTTTCTCTCTCTCTCTCTCTCTCTCTCTCTCTCTCTATATATATATATATATATATATATATATATATATATATATATATATATATATATATATATATATATATATATTCCTTCCCTCTTCACAAGCAGGCGTTGCACAACCAACTTGCGCTGCCCGCAAGCGCGGGTGTGTAGAGGTCGCCGGCTTTATCGCCCGGCGTCGCGGCAGCCGCGAGGGGGTTGCTGCGTCAGATAGTTGTCCCCCAGAACGCGCAGAGGCAGCGGAGACAGCTTTGGCGGCGGCTGGAGACACCACCGAGCAATTACCCCGCCGTGCTTTGACATGCAGAGGATAGTCGGCTGCGGCTTAGATTGACTGCCGGGGCGATGAAGCGTCAAGCAACCACGACTGTCATAAGGTCTGATCAGGCGACCTCATCTCGACGCCCGCCCTCGCCACCTGAATGTGTGCTGCGTGGAGCCGGGCAGTGGTGAGAGAATAACTGGAGAGGAGGTGAGATTGCTGCTGGCACGCGGAGAAGTAGGAAAGGACATTGCTGGCGGCTTGGAAGGGAGTTTCGCGGATAGCGCACGTACAGGCGTTTGTGTTGCATCCTTTGCACCTCGCACACACACTCTAGGAGGCATGTGCTCGAACGGCGGGCGGAAAGCCATGCGCGCGCTTCTGCTTTCCGTGGTTTTGCTGGCGTGTGCAGTGCCGCCTCCAGCATCTGAGGCGGCCAGCCTGACGGACCGTATCTTCGCCGGTTTCCTGAGTTTTGGCAGGGGCTTCTCCAACGTCACCCAGGGCCTCGTTGTGCGGGTGCGCGGGCTGGTCAGTCGGCCCGGGACGTCATCGGCCTCTTCACCGTCCGTCGGTGGAGGCAAGGGCGATGCCATCAGAGACATCGACATCTTCGCGAGCGTGTGCAGTTGAGTGCGGGGTGGTTTACTTATCTTTTTTTTTTTTCGCTTGCGCTACAAGTGCCTCAAAAAGCACGGAGTGAATCACTTCGACTGAAGTGAAAGCAGAGAGCGCATATTTTTCTTATTACTTCATAGTAGTTTCTTTTCAGAGTAACCGTGCGTAGTGAAATATGTATAATCAGAGAAGGGCCGAGAGTGTTTTAATAGCGTCCACTGCTTCGCCGTAGCCTTAAGCTTGTACCGAAGTGTAGTAAGCGCACTCCTACAGTTGCAGGCGTTATGAAGGCATGTAGTGATCACTCACGCGGCCCGAGATGACGAAGTTGAGTGCACTGAGGGTTATAGGGAGCTACGTACACTATTCAGCTAGCAGCGATTCCCGGAGTGCACGAGTTCTTTCTAACTTGTCAATGAGCACTGATATCGTTCTTTAAAATAAGCATGGTGATATATCTCTTTACAGTTTCCGTGGAAGTAAGGACAGTTTGACCTCCTGAATTCCAGCTAGGAGATCCTTGTCATAACTGAAGACACTAAAGAGGTGTTCGAATTGCCATGCGCCCAAGGCCCTTGTGTGCGTTCTCTTATTAGTACCCTACACGTACAAAAAAAAAATGTCAGGGAAGTCTGACTGGAAGCTAGATGGCACGAGATTTACGAAGTATTCAGGCGCGGACACAGAGGACAAAGTACAGCCGGATGGAACCGCCGCTAAAATTTCAAATAACTCTTTTAATTAAGTGATTATTGTTCGTATAAACGAAACTGGAACTACATGCCCATCACGCGAAGGCATTCGCATGATATCCACCACTGACGCTCCCTTGGACAGCCTGTGGATGTTTAGGACGTTAACAGGACATCCAGTGGAGTTATGCTCTTACTGTGTTGTGTGCTGCATTGTTTTACGCGCAAGTTGTAGTGCTGTCAGTGCGACGATAAGCCGCTGTTTGTGCGTTTTCAGGATGCCCGCTAGACCCGTACAAAGAAATACAATGAACATGGCCAAAAAGCCCAAAGCCTGGGGTTTGGATCTAACGGCGCGTCGCGAACAGCTTCCCTGACCACTGGCTGCAGAATCGCAATATATGCTATCGGAGCAACCGACCATCCCGCATGTTTATCTGCTGTACTCTTACACTATGCAATACATGTCGTCTTCATCAGCATCCATCTATGCGCATGCAACGGATCCAGAATACATCGCTATCAATTACCCTCTTAAGGAGCGTTAAGTGCTCCCCAAATTTATTAGTGTACCACCATTGAGTTCAGTATTTGCCATGAAGCGTAAAATTGAAAGCCTTCGAATAAAATTGAAAACCCTCGAGCCGAAAGGGAAATGAAATGATACTTAGTAACTGCACTACAAATGGACTACCTTATTTAGCTAAATCGGCTGAAATGTTTTAACACTGGCAATAATTTGTCACCCAGAACACTGCCTGCTCTACCTGCGGCTTTTGTTTCGTTTACTCAGTCAAACATGGTGTCCTGATTAAGATTATATAAAAGAAATGTATGCATTACAAAGATTTCATGGCATCGACAACGTTTGCTGTGGATGAAAAGAGTAGGAAAGAAGGCTTCTGGTTAGGCAACACCGTGAAGCAAGAAGACGTTTTTATTATTATATTTTTTTAACGCGGTGAGTATTGCCTCAAGACGCGAAAGAAAATAGCTACGCTTGCGAGAACAGGTTTGCGTAATGGTGCCGATTACTGATCGACGATGTCCCAATGCGCACGCAATGTCAGGTGCTCCATGTGCAGTCGAGTTGGAGATACGATACTGACAGATGCCGAGTCTCGTTTAGGCGAAATTTGGGAATGACAATGAGGGTCTCTTAAACTGCGCTTTCAAGGGAATGAACGTGGAGACTCTTGAACAGCGTTTTTAACGGTATGCCGGGAGAGCGTTAACCGCTTCCGTCCGTGAATGCCCTGGCTGATTCTCGTTCGCATACCAGCCCTTTGAAACTCGCTAAATCACCGATTCCTTAACTTGTGTCTGTATTACCTCATACATACTCTATCCTGCAGTTATAAGATACCATATTATGTGAGAGACCATACATAATCTAGGTATATAAGTCACAGCTTTGACCAGTACAGACATGCCTGCATGACCTAGGGGCAGCATGTCTGAATCGAAATGCAAGGACCCTGTAGTGCACTATTCCCTTCACTCTCCAATATGAAAGAAGGCAGAGTTGGCAGCTCCTGCAAAATTGACTTTGTCACGTGGTCGCATGGCGTCTCGCAACCGCGTGCCCGGTCATGTCGACTTTCCTATACTATCACCTGACAGAACCATGCCTCTGAACCATGACTTGCCGCTCACAAAGCCGATGCCGACAACACCGATGCCGGAATTTCTGAAGAATAGGGCTTTTAACACTATCGTATCAAATGGCCCCCTGTATAAGTCAAGGTCAAAAGTCTATCAGGCTTCTTTCCCCCTTTAAACACGTCATCTGTACTTTGAAAGCCAAGAACTGCGCTAGGATCGAACTCTCCGTAAAAAGTAAAGGATGGAGAATGGGTCTCCAAGTCCAAAAAGGAATTGGTTATGATGACAGCAGGAACAAAAAAAAAAAAAAGACTAAAGTTTTCGGGATCATTTCGTTACAATCGGAGTCGCCGTTGTAGTCAGTGGTCACTGAAATGAAGATGACTGCGTGATGCATAATATTGTTACGTGGCGACACGCAAGAAGACGACACAATATGGCGACATGATGATTGATGATTTAATGGCTGGTCTAGCGCGAGGGCTCCTCTCCCACCACTGCCGATCCTCTTCTTCGCAACAATATGATGATAGACTCGAGCAAGCTTGATATTTTCACTGAAATAAAAGATACAGCCAGTGTTGGCTATGCTCGGCGTGCGGTGCAGACAGTAAAAGTTCTTTTCTTTTTTCAGGCCTCAGCAGCTCGAATCGGAGGCTCCTGATCAAATGCCTTGATGAAAACAACGAAAACCTGGTGAGTGTGTCATGCTAAGAGACGACAATTGGAAAAATAAACGTAGCTGCCATTTCCTAATTTATCGCAAGGAGCTTGAATCGAAAGGAGAGAAAAATAAATGCTCCTACGCATGGCACCATGCATGTCTGTGAGTTGAATGTTTATCTTTGTGCACAAGGAAAATATCTTATTCATTGCAGATGGTCTATTATGTACATGAATGTGTCGCGTTCTCAGTATACCTTACAAATACGTGAGATAGGGCTTTACATGCACAAGGACGAAACATTCTTAAAACATTACAAGGGAGAAGCAAGAAACCTGACAGATTATTTTTTTTTTTTTTGCATCCTGTTGGGTTCCGCAATGCCTCATGGAATTCAGGTGTATTAAGGGGCGGAAGTCGTTATGACATGTTCTATCATAACAGCAAAGAAAATAAAAAAGCTAAAGTGCGGGCATAGAAAGGAATACTTATACATGATCAGCAGCCCAGTGTAGAGCGAGGTTTAGGCGAATACATTAGTTGATATCGAGCGACCTGGGCTTAAGAACAAATATTAGTAGAGACCAATGCAGGAGAATCCTCCCCCCCCCCCCCCCCCCTCCAAAAAAAATCTTATCGTGGCAGTAGAAGGTAAGGATGAATTCGGTGCAGCGTAGGGAAATTTCACCCACCAATCGCGTACAAAAGCAACCATTTGTAGACCATAACTGATAGCTGCACGCCACCGCAAATTTTATTCGTAGCATGCCACCGCCAATTTTATTCGTAAATTGTATTTTTATGGGTCTTGCTTACAATAAAAGAATGTCCACGACCACTCTATGCTGATAATTAAACAGGCAGAGATGCACGAACTGGCGTCCTTACTTTGTATGCGAGACCACGTGTACAAACAAAAAATGGAAAATCTGCAGAGCGGTTGTCGAATATGTTTTTTTTTTTTTGTGTGTGTGTGTGTGATTTTAAATATTGTGAGCACTGTGTGGCGCTTCATCTTCCACATGGCTGAACGTGCTGCTTCGCCTTCATCCTGCTCTCTCTTGTAAATACCCCATCGTCATCGCGGAGTGTGGTTGGCTGCAGTGTGCGACCAAGGCTTCAGGTCTCCAACAAAACCTGCGCACCGAAGTCCGACCTTCGCGTTACCTTACACTCGGCAATGAAACCAAAGGAAGTGGGATCAGGCTGCAGGCGTATTGACTGTAGTTCGTCAAGGCGTTGACAAGTCGATGTGATGGCGTCGATCGTGGTAGTGTTCTGCACGGCCAGTACTTGGGGGATCAGGCTTTATTGGAGACCTGAAGCCTTGGTCGCACACTGCAGCCAACCACACTCCGCGATGACGACGGGTATTTACAAGAGAGAGCAGGATGAAGACGAAGCAGCACGTTCAGCCATGTGGAAGATGAAGCGCCACACAGTGCTCACAATATTATTTTGCAATGGTTATCGACGCAGTCCTAAAGTACTTCGAATGTGCGCCTTTGTTAAACGACGCGATTACTTACAGGGATGGTCAGCAGTAAATGGAAGGCAGCGTTAGCGGAAAAACAATATTTAGATTACATTTATTACATGTGTGTTTGAATAGATATGTGCAAACGGATCGTCATTATAAAAACAATTTACATAGTTGCTCTCTGTTTAGTTACGACGCATGTACACTGTTGTACAGGATATATATATTAGCGATATCAAACGTTTTCAAGGCAACTGATTAAAAGTAGCATGTTCAAAGATTCACATTGAAAAACTTAAAACATATTTATTTCGACGTTTCGGTCGTAGCACGACCTTTCTCAAGAATCTGAGAAAGGTACACCGAAACGTCGAGATAAATAGTTTCAAGTTTTTCAATGTGACTCTTTAAACATTATATATATATATATATATATATATATATATATATATATATATATATATATATATATATATATATATATATATATATATATATATATATATATATATATATATATATATATATATATATACGACGACCTTGTAAACCTGCCCTTGCAATCTTTTCCACATCAGTTTCAGTAGAACAAGGTGATTGTCGAAGACGGCAACTTTCGCTCATACGAAGGATCTTTTTTCTTCGGCTGCAGAGCGACTACGTTCTTTTTGGACGAGCCCCTCGCGTTGATCCTTTCTCGAAACCCAGACACGTGCCTGGATCACGTAGACATGTGTTCACAGGTTTGAGGTGGTCACCAGTGCATGACGTTGTGCGCCTTGCGTGAGTCACAGGGAAAAAAGAATGCATTAAGCGGGCATAGCGAAGGTCGCGTATGCTATGCAGAGCTTCCGTTTTAGAACGAGCAAGACGCTTGTGCAGCGTGCATGGTGTATTCAGCGATGTAAACCGAACTCTGAAGAAGGCTGGCAGACAGACTAATGTAATCTCGCCCTAAGAGTATGCATATACCGATCGCGTGGCGTCGTGATGTAGGGTAGGTATTTAAAACAAAAATGCGAAAAAGCTCCCCAAAACGCCCGAACGGTTAGATTCGCCTCTACCTTCGGAAGAGCGTCGCATGCCTTCGGCATCTTAAACCGGAACGTGTAAACAGGAAAGGCATAGGCGCTAGGTGTATGCAGTTCATTCATAAATTCGAGCTTGCGAGGGTGGGCCTTCCGTTCAGTCGATGACTGTAGCTTGCAAAACGTCGGTGTACAACTAGCTCAAAAACACTCTGACGACGGTCTGTAACCGGGCTATCTTCACGCAGCATGGGGCAAATGAAACAGTAACAAAAAAAAAATAGCTTCGTGAGGATTGATGGGCTTTAAGGACGTACTCGTGACTTGTCCTGACTACGCGCAGCTGAAGCCCGACTGGCAGGATTGCATCGGGTCTGCGAAGATCGAAGTGCTGACTGTGGAGGACCTCTACCATTGGGCGTGCTCGAGGCTATCCTCGGCGGCGGAGGTATGTATTCCCGCAATCAACCCTTAATTAACATTTGTTTTTACGCTAGTAAGCAATTTACCGCGAAGTTTTCCTGTAGCAAGAAACTCTGCCAGGAATGACGACTTCTTTTTTTCCTGGTTTTTCGCTACTACAAAGAAAACAAAAGTATAGCAAGCAGGCCATACATACAAGCAAACAAACGGACCAGCAAACACACGTGGACAGGTGAACGAACTAATGGAGGTCGTACCGACGTCATGTTCTGCAGTATATAAGAAAAGTAGTAAATGTTCGAAAGTCTTAGGCTCAAAATCTAGCTGTCTCCAAATTCAGAGCTTTTAGTATGCAAGTATGCAGCGGCTCCTCAGCCATGGACCAAAGTACGCTGTGGAACCTAAGAAGACCACTCCGGATTTGCTAACAATGGTCAGGCAAGTCTCCAGGATTGCGCCCCAGGGTGAAGCCGAAAGATGTGTTGCGGAGGACATAGATGTGGTGACGCGTTCAGTGCCTGTGCGCCTCACGTGTTCCTCCGTCTTCGTCCTTGTCCGGCTACGCGCTGCAAAAACCATGGAAAACAAACTAGCCCGACAGCTTGTCCTCTTCAAGTTTATAAACGAAGTTGGCCATAGTCTGTGCGTGGAGAGTTATAGGGCATACCATAAAACGGGACAACTTGTGACACGATGACTAACCGCGGGCCGACCATACGCACCAAAATGCATTTTTAATCAAAGTGGAGTTTACGCAGGGATGGAGTTAACGCGGCAGACGCATGCATTCCGCTCTCATCATTTTTTAAACGAAACGAGGCAGTGATCCGTGTTGTGTGCATGCTTCCAAAGGCGATGTTGGCTTTTATGTTCCCGATATGTGCGTGTGCGTGCCCTTTTGGCCAGGACGCAGCCGCGTCGTTGGCTGCGACCGCTGCGACCCGAACAAATGGACATTTCGTCTCGAAATGAAAGTGAGCGGTACGAGTGCTGGAGAGAAAAAGAGGGAGAGAAAAGAATGAGGTAAGGGCGCGAATCGGGCAACACCGTCGAGGGCCGTATTTTCCGTGGCCAGCGAAATGCAAACACAGCGGCGGTTCCACTGGCGAGTGAGATCACCCGTAATAACAGTCTTTCTTCCGCTATGGCAATGAAGAGGGTTAGTTGGAGGAAGGCAGAGGGAGACTGCCTCTCAAGGCCCTTTTTTCTAGGCGGCCATGGTCAACAGAGAGCGACGACGCCTCCTTTACAATACGCCGCGAATGCAAGTTCCGTATGTAGGACGGCCGTTTCGGCTCCTAATTGCCTCCGGAGTCGGGCTCCGCACAGCGCTATAGAGATGATCGTTAGCGTACGAGAAAGGGAGGATGGGGCGGATGGTGTGGTCCGCGCAAATAGAAGCCTTTTGGCGTCGGCGCCGGAATAAGACAGCTTGTGACGTCCTTCCCATTCTCGTTGCGTAACAGGCAAGCGCTGCGGCAGTGCGCCAACCGACGGGGTTGTGTTGCTGCAGGGCACAAGGTCACGATCGCAGCGTGGCACCAACTTTTCGATATGGGTTGCGTTCTGTGACAGCAATGCGTGTGCCTCTGTATGACTAGCGCGCTTAGAGTGACCTATAGTCTGCTGCTGTCATAGGCATCACAGAGTCTCTGCAAGAACCAAGGTGATATTAACATTGAAGTCGACCCTTGTGTTCGTACACTGGATGTCACGCTCACGATGTAAGATACCACGGCCACTCAATAAAGGCGCCCTGCGATTCCTTCGAGCTGCCGCGGTGATACCAGGGCGAGTTCAGCTACGAAATGGCATGGCGTACAGGACATCTTTGTGGGGTTGGAGTGCATGTGCCTTACCGCATTTGCCGAGCCGCAAAGTTATGCAAGACATTGGAAGATCTTGTCGGTGATGCAAACGATTGGACCATTGTACTATTTAGCGAGTGTACTTGTGCAGAAGGCCTAAATCAGGGCAGCTGTGGAGATATCTATAGATTAAGTTCTTGTTGTTCTTAATTTAATATGAGCGCATACCTGTGTCGGCGACGGTTCTGACGCGTGAGTAGGAACAGCGAATTTGTGAGTGTTCCGTACTTTGCATTACAAAATGAAAATACTGTCTGCCTTATTGCAGCCGAACGTGCACTCTCAAGGCCAAATATTTGTTGAAAATGTGCAAGCAAACAATTACACGAGCGTGCCGAAGGAAACTCACCGCCGTAATGGTGCAGTGGTTAGGATACTGGACTGACGTGCCCAATGATGCGGGATAGAATGCCGCCCCCGGCGGCCGCTTTTCGATGGAGGCGAAAAGCATGGCACCCGTGTGCTGTGCGATGTCAGTGCACGTTAAAGAAGCCCAAGTGATCGAAATTTCCGAAGCCCTTCACTACGGCTTCTCTGATAGACTGAGTCGTTTTGGAATGGTAAACCCCATAAACTAAATTAAAGCTATAAGTAACCATCTACCCCCCCCCCCCCCCCTCCCCCTTCCTTTATGCGTCGGAGTAATATCTACGTCCCCATATTCACACAACGCTACAATACCGGCGTTTTCTGTGCGGAGCCTATGAGAGGGGTGCATTTCGCACTCCAGAACGAGGAACAGCTGTTCAGACAGCGTAACTATCACCCCTAGCAATGAGTCAAAGCTTCGGTTTGGTTTGTTTTGAAAGGTTTGTTGTCCCAAAATGACTCACGCTTAAAGGACGCTGCAGTGGAATAATTTAGACCACGGTTCCGTAACGTGCACTGACGGCACGAAGAGTAACGAGTGCCTTGGTTTTCACCTCCGTCGAAAAGCGGCCTCCGCAGCCAGGATTTGATCTCGCTTCCTCAGCAATACGTGCAGGAGCATTCATCTACAGGGGCCTCGGGCCACTTCCGCCCATCTGTGTTTAGGTGCTCATGCCAGCTGGACTGCTATTTAAATAATTTTGCATAGGACTCGGTAGCTGTTTACTGGAAAAATGACTTATTAAGGTTGCGTTACCGTCACGTGACCGTGAATTCGGGGCTGTGAATTCGGGAAATATGAAGATCGCGGTCGCGCGAGGTCTTAATATTGCGCTACGGCAACGCGAAGCCGCTACACAGTTGATTTTCTGCTGCCTGTCTTTGGCTAAGACCGGTAGTACCGCTTACCTAAACGCTTTTTGGCAACTAAGAATATCGCAACGGCCTCACGTACGGTAACATACGTGGCTTTGCGCACGTGCCCGATCGCATGCTACTATGAAATTGTGACCGCCACGTGACCCGAAGTTGACGGTCTAGAACGCACGTATTTTACTGGTTAAAGGTGTACTAAACAAATATCCAAGAATATTGCGAAAGCACCATAGTTGCATTCTTAAGACACGATTACACTAGTACAGACGCATAATTTGGGTTAGGTTTGAGCGGATGGCTATATTTTTGACGTTTTCTGAGCGGCCGCCACGTCTGAGGCAGCGCGGTCCCGACTGTGAGCCGGCGGGTGTGACGTCACAACTACCCTCAGCAACGTCATGGCTCAGCGATCCTTTCGCCGCCGCCCCCGCACCTGAAGTTGACTGTCAGTTCCCCCCGCGTCGCGGCGTGCACAATGCTGCGAAGTGTGGGATGCTGCATACGAGGGAGGTCGAGGGGGACGCGTACGGAGGGCGGGAGGGAGAAAAAAAAAAAAAAAACACGTCTGTCCGTGCGCTTTGTGAGTGCCACGGGGGAAATGAAAAATGAACAGGTGCGACCGCTCGCGATGGGGGTGGCTAGGAGGCATGAGGGAGGCAGGTAGTTGTGACGTGATATCCGATTTTGTCAGAGCTTTCACAGGAGCCCGCTAGGTGCGGCGATTTGAGAAATATTCATTAAAATACTTACTTTCCGCTCATTTCTGTTCATAAAGTGGATTGTTTTGGTCATTCCCAATGCGATAGCTACCACCTGCGCTGGAAATCTCGGCGGCAATTTTTTCATTCAGTATACCTTTAATGTTATGCAAGATGAGCTGGAGTGATGATCACGGGTACGTGCTTGGGGCTGGCGAGCCCGGCAGCTTTTAGATGGAGGCGAAAAGCAAGGCTTCCGTGTGCTGTGCGATGTCAGGGCACATTAAAAAACCACAGGTGGTCGGAATTTCCGGAGCTCTCCACTACGGCGTCCCTCATGGCCTGAGCCGCTTTGGGACGTCAAACATCACGAACTAAACCAAGCCTAATTACGCTTAGGTTGGCGTACTTAGCGGCACTTAGCACTTTCCGCAATCAAACCTAAGCATCAAAGTTTATGACTTAGTGGTCCTGAATTTTTAGTGTACAGATGCTTAAGCGTTATTGAGAGTATTTGATGGATAATAGTTATCCAGATTGTGTGACTTGTTTTCCTATGTTTGTTTTTTGTCAAATATGCAGCTTCAAGAATTCCGGAACACATCCCAGTGCTTGCTGGATGGTATCGAAAAAGCTGACGTTGCAGCAGGCATCAGAGTAAGTATTTAACATTTGCAATAACAGAACAAAAAAAAATATTATCTGCTCTGATAATATACCCAAGAATGTGGCGAAAATAGGTCCATAAGGTAGTACAATAAGAAGCTATGAACAGCATTCGCGGATACATTGCAGCCGCCTGATGAGTATCATACGATAATCGCAAGCTAGAATGGGAACCAAAGCAGTGGGTGGCAATCTTATTGGAGCGCTTACTCGTGTCTAATACAAAACAAGTGATCTAACATACTTCGAGCATACTGAGTTGTGGCGAGCATATCGTAGATTTGATGAAAACGAGTTGACGCCAAGATTAGAAAATGTTCTGTAAATTTGTGCTTTCCATTCACGATACTTTACGGCAGAGTGAGGGTTTTTAAGTCGAAGTCTTTATTGCCTCATCGTTGTCGTCAGCAAAAGTGTCACGCTTTTGCGGCGGCTCTGATTGGTCTAGACGGGATGACGTCATGGAGGTCTCGACCAATCACAGAGCCCCACCACAGTATGTGCGAATGCGTGCCTTATATGCTAATATGCCAATCAATGAGTAATTACTGATTAATGACCAATTAAGTATTTAATAATTACTAATCACTAATAATTGCCAAGCAACTACTAAAGCCAATTATTGACTAAATGATTGATTGTTAATGACTAGTTACTAATTAATGTTAAATAATTAATACCTACTACTACTTTGCTAATTCATACCGTGCACCCGGTAAAATCAACCACACAACAGTAAACGTAGAACAACTGCGAAGATACATGGAGCGCGACTTCGTCGCTGCCAAGCAGAATTCATTAAATAAATTCGCTCGCAGAATGTGAAAGAGTAGTCGCTCGCTTTACGCGTAGCAGCATTTATCTTTACATGCGCAACAGTCGCGTAGCAGAATACAGCACTAAGGTTTCGCGTTTCGTCACTTTAGTCGCCAAAGTGTCCTTGAATTTTCCAAATGTCGCAACACATTCCTCGGTGCAAAATCCAATAATTTAGCCCATACAGGAAGGAATGTCATTACTTGAATGTCGTGTAGGCAGAACAATGATGAACGACAACAGTAGACAAATTGACGTTAATAGGGTGTCGTTTTATCTTATCTTCGTCGCGTCTAGACTGAGAGAACTCAAACGCCGAAATGTAGTACAAACAGCCTCTTTCTTCACATTGCTCACAGGAAGACATGCAGCATAATGATTCCGCATAATTAAACTTGTGCCGCAATATATGCGCATCAAAAGCCGTCTCCTCCCTTGAGAACAACTATCCTAAATCACCCTCCACATCGGCTCGAGCATCAGTTTGTGAAGAACAGAGCAAACACAGGCAAAGCACACTAGGCAAGAAGACCGATGAACACAGTTTGCTTGTCTGTGCTTGCGCTGCTCTTCACAAGATGCTTCGCAAACTAGCCTTCTAAAACTTTCAGCCTGGTATCAAAATACAGCGCTCCTGTTAGCTGACTGTAGCGCCTCTTGTGGCGTTCACGTGAGCCTGCCCAAACTACTGTAAACATGACTGTGGCAAATAAATAAAAAGGTTCTTGAGAAAGACTCGTAAGCGGCACTTCCATACTCTATACCTTCAAAAATTGAGCGCAGGTCTTGCCCCGACTTTATTGAGCTGATTTCGCCACCGGTAAGATCCAAGAGCTCTAATTGATCGCACTTTGTGACATGACACGGCGCTACTGAGCGGGCTTTTAGAGAACTGTGGAGAGCGGATCGTGATATTTAACTTCGCACTAACGATAATGTCGCGCACTGTTCACCTTTAAGCGCATCCAGAAACTGCGTACTGCGCGCAGTTTTATTTACAGCATAAGTTACAACATACCCTTCTTTGGCTTTTCACATTTAAAGTTTTATGCTTGGGTAGGTAGGTTATAACGCAAGTGTGGGCTGTATAATATTCTTGTTTTAAAAATCGCTAAGTATAACATGCCATTCTCGACGAGATTAGCACTATTGCGAAATTATTGTGAAATCGGATTCTGACTTCGATAACATATATATATATATATATATATATATATATATATATATATATATATATATATATATATATATATATATATATATATATATATATATATATATATATATATATATATATATATATATATATATATATATATATATATATATATATATATATATATATACCTCCGTTCTATTTTAATCTATCCCGTTCTTTCTCTCTATTTTGTTCACCTCTTTGATTTCCTTTTCCTGTTCCGCACTGTCCCCTTCTTTCCGCCGCCCCTGTTCAGGTGCTTCTGGTGATTAGATACCAGATACAGGTTCTGGAAAACATAATTTTACTTCCTTTGTGATTATTTTACAATAAAATAACCACTGACTATCAGTACTACTTCCATAACTCATACGCGTAACTCAAGCGATACCATACAGTGGGGAAGTAGTTCAGCGTCGACAAAATATAACGATGCCAGCTTCGTTGCTAACCGCATATGATAAGGCGAAAAGATAGGGTATACTTTTTTTGCGTTTTAGTAAAGCGTCCAACCACAAAGACGCACGTGTAACTTATTATGCTTCGACTGTACACATTTGACCCTTGCGTGCTATGTATTGTGTGAGGACCATCTAGTAAAAAAAAAAATTCTCAATTTGGGTAGCCTGTGCTAACTATAGCTCAGAATAGCAGTATTGTTTACATGCTTGGATAAGAAGTGCCCTGAGCTAGTTTGGTGTCAACCATGTTGTATTCACCCCAGAGTTCAACACAATATCTTCGTTCTTTCTTGCAGGAATGCAAAGGCAGTTCGAGACCGTTTTAGCTCATCGAGAAGAGGCACAGTGAAAAAGCGCTCACTGAGAGTGGGGCTCTATGCCCACCACCATACTGGGACTCAACTTTGCGTCATTAATAGTGAATGTAAAGTGTGCTATACGTACGTACGCGTGCTCAAATGCTCGCGCGTATTTGTTAGAAGTGCACCTACCGTCAGAAGTGATACAGTCTGTTACAGACATGTAGAACAAAAATGCAATTAAAGCCGACGCGACACGGCAACATTCTACATGCTAGTTGGTGCCAGGTTACTTTTAGAAATGCGGTGCTGATTATTGGGTAAGCATTGGGCCGTTTCCTTTTTTCATGTCGTCTCAGTGACGTTTACATGGACTTGCCTACAAGGCAGGATGATTTCGTCTGAGCTGTTTTTTTTTTTTCATTAAGGAAGCACGCCACTGTTTTTAAGTTAGGCGATGTCCGTTAAAAATAATTCGGATAAACGCAATTGGACGTTACCACGCACCTTTCGGCTTAACTGCACCGCGAAAAAGGCTACGTTCTGTGGGCACGTTCAACGAATAATCGAAATGGGCGAAGTGCAGTATCTATACACCATGCATGCTTTTTAATAATCAAAGACTATCGGTCTTGTTCTCGTTGCAAAAACTGGCGGCTATGATCCGACTCTTCTAAAAGTGTGGAAAGTAACAATTGCCACAGGGATGTGTAAGACGTATACATGCCTATTTTGCCATGTATGACGCATCAGAGGTGAATAGCAAAATGCTAGCGTAGTAATTACGTTCTAACAAGATTGAAGAGGGTGGAAACCAAAATTTGTAAACTTATACGTCACCTATTGAGCAGTAAAAACGTTCAGCCATTTCTAGTTAGCCTGAACAAATTGCCCTTGGTTCTCACCGCGTTGGTGGCGGTGCAACGCGCCATTTGATTAACTGATTAAATCATAATGTACTGAGCTGGAAAACGAAAAGCGCTCAGCATGTGGAGTTCTTAGTCCTGGCTTCATATACTAATCAGCGCGTCGCCGCGGATTACTATAGGGGTTCCGTCCACATCGGCAATTTCGTCTGTGTCGCCCCGGCGCTGCAACTTTGAGCCTGTAGAGTTTGGCAAGCGGCCGCAACATCGGTCATTTCTACCGGAAATTCTACCCGGAAATTAGACGTCGGGGCGGAGATGGGAGAATGGTCGGCCACCGCCATACCATGCAGATGCGTGCGTTTCTCGTGCCCTTACGACCTCATAAAGCTAGTGAGGCCTATAAGTTATCAGGGCGTTAAAGGGAAGTTTAAATGTTTTTTCCAATTATTTTTAGGATTCGACGAAATTCAAAGATCCGATTGCATCAAGCTGCTAGATAAAGCATACTGAGTATCTTAGGCCGAGCTTGTAAAAGTATGACGTTATCGCCAATCAAATCAAAGGATATCTATGGTTTTCTTCTCGTTGCGTCCAAAAAAAAAAAAAGCGATGCCCACTGATAACATGCTTGTGCTGAGGCCAGACTTCCGCAGCGTTCGACCTCATGCTGCCATGCGTCGTTCGTGGCGCCGAGCAACGCTTCACGTTACCTGAGCTGGTCTTGTAGTCCCACCGTACAGGACGTCCTCATTGCTCCCCTAACGTCCTCATTGCTCCCATCACTCCCCTAAGGGCGGATGACCATCGTCATAACGAATCCCGAAGGCAAATTAGTCCACTGCGCATCAGTCCGCACATCCAACCCCACTCACGCAGAGGAGGCAGCCATTGCACTAGCACTGGCTACCAACCCAAACGCTATTGTACGCACCGACTCCCAAAATTCGTGCAGGAATATTACCAGCGGACTCATCCATCAATCATGTCTGACTATTAGCAAAACACCCTCCTAATCGAGCCTCAATCATATGGTTTCCGGGACACACGGAACACACAGGAAGGAATGACGCCGCCCACCGGCACGCCCCAGCTCTCTTACATCGGGATCCCCCCTTAGCCGATTAGGAAAAAGAGCATATCACACAGCCTATAATCACCTTTGCTGAACTCCTACAGGCCTACAGACAGGCCAGACAGACAGACATACCCCACACCTCACAAAACTATAGACAAGGCAGAAGAATACACCCTCCGCCGGCTACAAACAGACACTCTCGTTACACCATTTAAACGCCACCAATGGTACCCCTCACTTTACACACCAGAGTGCCCACACTGTGGAGAAATAGCAACGGCTTTTCACATGGTGTGAACATGCCAATTCAATCCCTTTATCGATAAACTTCCTAATCCCAATTTGGAGCAGTGGGAGGCTATCCTGCACAGCGAGGACCCCGACCAACAACGAGGACTGGTTCGCAGGGCCCACGCTGCGGCGCAGGCTACTGGGCTGCCGGAATAGGCGGGCCACCCACAACTCCGAGAACTCCCATGCACTCAATAAAGTTTTCTATCAATCAATCAATCAATCAATCAATCAATCAATCAATCAATCAATCAATCAATCAATCAATCAATCAATCAATCAATCAATCAATCAATCAATCAATCAATCAATCAATCAATCAATCGAGTAAATGTGATGCACGAGAAAGCTGCACGTGCATGGTGGCTGTGTCACACACGGACTCCACGGCAATCTCGAGCGTTCTGTCCATACCCGCCAAGGGAGAGTTGTGTATCCTTTACCCACACCTTGACCTCAACGAGAAGGGAACGAGCAGCTCGTTTTATTGCTCTCCCTTTCGGCAAAAAAAAAAAAAATAAAGCTAAGGAAATAACAAGCTCTTGAAAATACGTGCGCGTAAGAAGCGAATATTCGTTTAAACTGGAGAAAAAATTAGGAAATATTCTTCTCTAGGGAGTGCTGATTACAGTTCGAAACAGTTTCATATTCATTTTAGGCAGGTGATTCTTTTAGACAAAATAATGGAGGAGACAGTAACGTGCCATTAGTGATTCAAACCCACAGGTTAACATCCACAGGTCGTGTGCGGTGCTCACTCTGACAGATGAGTTATGGCCGGGGCACATTTTCTGTGTTCACCAGTGCTGCAGCAGCAGGCGTAAATTCGTGGAACGTCCTTTTACACGGGAAGACCGGCCGTATAGGATTGGATCCAGCATGAAAGACAACTGAGATAGAGCTGATTTACGTAGCCACGTATGCGATGAGGGCTGCAAGAACACGAACCTCCCTTTTGGGCGTCAGCTGATGAGGATGGGGAGAAGAGGGATTTGTTAAGTACGATATATGCATGAAAGAAAATATTATTCAGGACAAGCACAAGCTATGCGTGATTGCACTAACTCGCTATTTTAGGATAGTCAGTTATGGCGCGGCTCTTGTCACTCGGTGCCTTCCCATGAGTTAAAGTGAATCCATGATGCTGAAACTAAAACGTGAATCTCCCGGAGCGTAATACTTCATAGTAGACAAGAAAACTTTGTATTTCAGTGTAGACTTGCACGGTAATACCATCGTGTATTTCACATTTCAAAAATGAACAGGCAGTGCGCAGCAAACACAAACAACAGTTTTGGGATACAACTCGGGGGTGTGCATTCGCGTTCGCCGCGAATGACCACACACCTTGATGTCATCTATAAAGCACGCAATGAAACGCATGGAACACGCAGTCTGTCAAGAACAGATGACGTTGCACTTTGCAAAACTTTGTACAAAACGAGGTCCCGATCGGTGGTGACGAGATGACGTGAGGTATATGGTCACAAGCACGTTGTCCTTTTGGCACTCTTCATTCACTCGCGCACACACGCACATGTGAGGGGAGACGCAGCTTTGGGCAGAACGGTCTCTGGCACCGTCTGCAGCGTCTTGGTTATGGCACATGACCATTCGCTGCGGTGCTGGAAGCCTAGATCTTGAGACAGCAGCTGGTCCTCAGCCTGATACTTTTGGCTTCGTCGCGTGCAACAACGCTGCATGCAGTGTCTGTCAAGGTCATTGTTGGACAACGAATAACTTCATTACTACGGGTTTCAGTTTTTTATTGCTAGTTTGATTCTAGCATCTTGTCGAGATTACTGAAGAGAAAGTAAATGCACTGTAAGTTCCTCATTGTTCAAGGACACCTTAACCACTCCCCAAGTGAATCGGTGAGGTGGTGTGGGAGGAGGGGGGGGGGGGCAAAACATGGCGGAAAGCAATGAGGAATGGCATCTGCCACGCAAGGCGTTTCATGGGTTCTGAAAAGAACTTGGATTTCTTTTGTATATTGGTCCCGAATGCATTCGTGATTTTGTGGATTTTCACAGACACTGT
This sequence comes from Amblyomma maculatum, assembly GCF_055883805.1. Lineage (NCBI taxonomy): Eukaryota > Metazoa > Arthropoda > Arachnida > Ixodida > Ixodidae > Amblyomma > Amblyomma maculatum. The sequence goes on from NC_139347.1 coordinate 89,890,887, forward strand.
TAGGGACAAATGTGGCAGTGCTCACGACTGCATCAAGCCACGGCTTTTGGCATATACCGACATCGGCAACAAGAGAAAAGCATGCCTCAAGCCCACATGTGAATATCTATGCTCAGCGGTCAAGGAAATCAGATTGAGAAGACTAGCTAGTCGCTGTGAGTGACACTTGGAGACATGACAGTAGCACTCGACATCACAGTCGTCGCAACTAACCTCTCGCGTCTTTTTTTTGTTTTTGTTGTTGGCAAGAGAAAAAAATGTAGACAGCAGGCAGAAATGGTGAACAAAGCGCATTTGTACAGGCAAGACGGTTGTCTCGAATGTCAAAACTGTTTGCATTAACATCGTTGAATTGCAACCGACGTTAGGAGGCGTTGATGTAAAGATTCATGGTAGGCACCTCCTGATGCATATAATCTACTTGCCTTCCCTAGCTTGTCGGCCTATGTTTTTCACACAACGGATTTCACAAATGCGAAAATGCTAACACACATAAGGCACATCTCTACACGCTGATATGTCATTTCAAAAGAGCACCGCGAGACCGTCCTGCGTCCAGTGCTCATTGCGGTAAGCATACCGCCTCAGGTATTCACAAAGAATCACCAACTCCGTCCCATCTCCGGAGTCCCGCGTGACCAGCACTACACTTCCGTCCCTGCGAACTCGGTGTTGGGCACATAACCGGAAGCACATACGCGGCTCTTTCCGGAACCGGAACAACACACTGTCACAGCGCGATCTCCCGCTGCCAGGCTCGCCGAGCTGCGTCGCTTGCGGCACACGACGACCGTGATGGCGATGCCCACAAGCAAGGCGGCCGCGAGAACGCTGCACACGACGAACCACGGCAGCTCATTGGCCGAGTCTTGTCCGCCGTCCGACCTGTAGGTCCACGTGCTCTGCAGTGCGTCCGAGAGCATGATCTGATGCATGTTGGTGCCCCGGCCGTTCTTGCCGATGCTCTCGGCCTCCACCAGCACCGAGCGTTGTGCCAGGTGGCGCAGGTTGCCTCCCTCTCCCGCCGGGAACAGTGCGTGACGCTTGCCGAACCGCCTGGCTGTGTGCACGGCGCCATTTTCTTTCGCCCGTAGCGTGTATATGCAATGGATGAACCAGAGGGTGCCTGAGGCGACCTGCAGAACGATCGTGTTTAGGGAGTCAAAAACGTGAAAACTTGGAGCTGTTAGTATATAGTGTCTTATTATGCTGAAACCCAGCAAAACAGCAAACGAATCGCTTAAAGACGCACCTTTGAATTGTTAGTGTTGATCATATCAGTAATATTTTACAGCGTAGTTCACAGCGACAGGAAGCTACTGGCGGGCATTCATTTTTGACGTCAATGACCAAAACAATATTTCATCGATGTCTTGAAGAGTACAACAGAAACTTGGTTCGGGCTAGTCGATGTACGCTTTTAGAAAGCAGCGCAAAAAGTTTAACGGACGACACATACGTGGCAATAGAGCAGTAGAGCGCCTGTCCCATCTACATCTGTGCCCTCCTTGTCCACTGTGGAAGGGTATGCTCGGCAGCTCTGCTAAAGTGATACAGAGCGACGTTTCCTGTACCGTATTCCTCCACTTTCACTGTCGCCTGCCCTGAGTGCATGGGACAGCTAACCAGAGGTTATGCCCTATAAAACTTCTAGCTTCTATTCTTCATGCTTTCTTTTCTTTTTTGATTTGCGCACAAATTCAAAAAAATGTCCTCTTTCACACAAACAAGCCGCTTAGCGTCCCACTGGCATAACTTGTGTCTGGCTGCCGTCTCCATTTTGTTTAGGGTTTAATGATCCTTGTTTACACGCTGCGATCATTCGTTCTCAATTTGGCCAGACGAGACAAAACGTGGTCATCAGATAAATAGTAGTTGAGAAGACCTTATGTCATCTTATTAACCACGTTTATGATTTGAAACACTCGCTATATTACCTGTAAATGCAACAGGGAGTCTAGACCCATCGTGGTGCTTGCACTCTTACGGGTGTGCTCCTTCGAAGCAGTGCGGCACTTTTAATGAAATTCGTGTTCAATCAATCGAACGCTTGCAGAAAGCGTCGTTCGTTGAACTATTTTGATCATCATAAGTGGTGCTAAGAATTGACAGAAGTACCCACACTACTCAACTATGGCTGCGTATGTTTAGTGTCCATGTACTTGACGACTAGAGTTATAATCAGATCACACAAGTTTTGTATTTACTTTGGCAAAGAAAAATTCTTTAATTAATTAATTATAAACGACAAAGTGCTGATTCCTCGATTTTAACTAATTTTCCTGTGTCAGCAGAAGTAATCTGTTGCTCACATCAAGTTCGGGACACCTCTCTTCCGGATTATAGCTTCACCTAATTACGTCCATGCCTTTCTCTACCGCTGAAGGGATGTAACCCAAGAGGATGAAAAAGTGGTGTCCACCTTGAAGAGCGGGTCGGCAAGGAAATGGAAGCCGTCGGTACCCGGGTCGTTCCACATGGTAGCCACTTCGTGGTCACCGTTATCCGATACTAGAGTGGCATTGAACAGAGTCCCGTGCAGTTGATCGGAGACGGTGCTAGGAGCCTCCTTGTCCTGCGCGGTTGTGGGAAAGAGGTGAACAGAGTAAGGACAATGGAATTATGATACTTTCGTTTCAGTTTTTTCTTTTTTTTTGTGCAAGGAAGCGTTACTCAGAGGAGAGTCAAACTATACATGGCTTACAGCCTATTCTCTAGGACTCTCACTCAAAAGGTCGAGGATTACAATGGCGCTTACGATGATCTTGATGACGTAACGCAGGTTGGCTGACTCCGCAATGCAGCCATAGTATTCCTGGTCAGGTTCGTAGCGCGGGATGTAGCCGTCGACTCCCGTGCAAAGGAAGCACTTCTCGATGAACAGCGCGAACGAGTGGCCCAGGCTCTGCAGTGGGCTCACCATTATCTTGCCATATATCTTGTCACCTACGGGTCAAAATAAAAACGAGAGATATGGCGCAAGAAAAATTACAGTGAGCTTCCGAGACGCTTTACACTACTCTGGTGTCAAGGCATGATGACTTTAGTCATATATAAGTTGAAATGATAACTGAGCTGTGAACAACTTAGCCTTCGTTATGCAGCAAGCCCAACTCCATGAACACGGGGGAAGGATCTGCGTGGTTCTTGGGCCCTTGAATAGCCTTTGAACTGTTCAGAACCTCTGCCAATCACGTGGAGACAATAAATACTAAAAAACATCGACTACCCTTCCAGTCCACCACAAAGTTTCGAACTTGAAGCGTCAGAGCTGTGACATATTTGTGCTAGTGCAGCAAGACCACACTGCAGCCGTGGCTTAGTGGTTAGGGCGCTCGTCTCAGCTGCGGGAGGTGGTTGGTTCGAAACACACCGCCGGACACCCACTGGTAAAACTGTGTACAAGAGTCCTCCGGCCTGGCGCCTGGCTTTCTTCGGGGGTAGAAGCTTGGGAGAAGCTCCGTAAACACCGCTGCGCCCCTCGCGGGCCAAAATCCAGTTTCGAAAGACCTCGCAGGCTACTTTAGGCAGGTCATCGTTGGCTTAGTTCTCAAATTGGACATCGAGATCTGTTGAGGTTGAATGGAACCGTGAGCCTATAGAAGTGGCTCTTATGGTGCACGATGTTGGGCTCTGAAGCCGCAGGCCCGCTTCTCAAGCCATGGGCCCTGGTAAGCCGAGCACCAGGCCGGACCATAGCTGGTGCCCATTTGATAAAACCGGTGGGTAACCGACCGGCAGTGGAAGTCGAACTGACTATCTACCGAAGCCGAGGGGGGTGCTCTGCCCGGTGCCACGGCTCCCCCGGCGATAACCGCCAGGTATGTAAACAAAGTACGCGCTATTCGCTAAGAACCACCTGTGGTTCCTGCTCACCAGGAACGAAGGAGACGTCCACGTCGTCTTCTGCGGCCTGCTGCTCTGGCCTGCGCAGCCACAGGTCTCGGCGCCGCGTGATGTGGAACTGAGTGTCCAGGGAGAAGCGCGTGGGCACCGGATCGCTCACTTGCTGGAACTGGATGGGCAGCTCGAAGGGTACCGGCTCCTGAGGCGTGCACCGCATCGGCTCCAAGAAGCGGGTGCCCTCGCGCACCGTGCACGGTACTAGATGTATGCGGTACGTTCCCGAGTAGTCCTTCACCTGCGACGCCGCGCCAGTCACCATGCACCCTTACCAAGGGCTTAATGCCTAAAGCTGCCAATATTCTTTCTGTAGAGCTTATAGCCACTTGTCTTTCCAAAAAAGTTTTCCCACCCTCACCGCACGGCCCGTCAAAGTCGAGACTGTGGAAACGTCAGTCGTTGTCACAGACTAACTGAAAAGCTATAAAAAAGAGAAAAGACAATTAATTGGCATCTCGATTTTCTTAAATATGAAGTAAACGGAAGCGGCACCCCTAGAGAAGGAAAGGAGGGTTTAATCGTAAAGGAAAACATATGGTATGACACGGGCTCATTTATGGATACATGTGCGGGGTAAAATGTGCTATGTAGTATGGTTGTTAGAAACCAAGCCGAAATATTGCTGCATAAAATGGATGTGCATTCAGTTATGCTCACACGGCGTTTCATGTGCGGACCCAGGTTTGAGAAAAATTGAATAGTGCGAAGAGAGTAAGAGCGGAAGCCTTGCCGTGCTCGTTTGCTTGATATCACGTCTTTGCCACTGCACAGACGTCCCACTCCAGCTTGCAATATGGCTCGTTACAAAGCTGCCGCTAAATTTCTTCGGTCATGGTTATTTATATCCTACATACTGTTCAATGCATCACCGTTGGTGGCTTGGAATGTGGACAGCCTCTGCTTTCAGTAGCTATGGGTTTTCAATCTCTGTTCACTTCAGGAAAGATCTCTAGGCAGCCACTATAATCATTTAGGCATATTCGTATCAGTCTAGATGTCCAGCTGGTTCAGAAAAGAATCAAAGATTGATGCAAGCAAGGAGCAGAAATCTATGCGAGGGCTTGACTTACAGCAACGTCCGAGATGAATTCCCACTCCTGCTGAGCTTCGTTGTACGTAGCGTCTCTCCGTATAAGTTTGAGTGTGAAAGTGATGTCGGGCTGCTCTTCAGACGTGACATAGGACATCTTCTTGAATTCTGAGACCATGTAAAGAAAAAAGAATGATTAAAATCGTTTACGCATTGAATCTTTGTGACAAGTGTACCCTTAAAAATAAAAAAAAATGTATAGGTTTCATCTATCTTTGCATTGAAGGTTATTTTCCCGAAATGAAGAACGGAGTAAATTTACCTCTGCTTTCGAGAATATACTGCCCATGAAATCCGGCCACCGTTCGAAACCGTACGACTAGCTGTCCGTGGTCGTTGATTCTCATCTGGGTCGGATATATGCTTCCTGGGGAGAGAGGAACAACAAGAAGTGGTCTCATTTATACCTTTGTGCAGTGTGTTAGCAAGGCACGGCAGGATTAACTAAAGCGAAGTAATGAAGCGTTGAAACGAACCCGGTCATGTGTACTGACCGTTAAGGTGAGAGTCTAGGTACGTGGAGATGCCGTGGTCCCAAAGGATGGCCGTGTTATAGACGAAGCTGATCTTGAGTTCGGTCACCATGTCGCTGTGTTGCCAGCCGCCTGTGGCAGCAGTCGAGTGAAGTACGTAGGACACGTACAGGGGTACCGACATGGATACGTACGACTGCACCAGGTTCAGCGCCTGCGCATTTGACATCAGTCAATCAGCATGCATGGTAATGTCTCGCTGAGTCTCAAGAAAAAAGAAACCGGCCCCTTTGAGCACATAGTAGCTGACCCTTTGTAAGCTGTGTTCCAAAGGGTGGAAGTGGCTTTGCCGGAATTTCGTTGTCGTTGCTGCTACTGCGTAAGCATGCTCGAATTTTAACTGAACACTAGTATATTATTCCGGCTCGAAAAACCACAGCATCGCGATACAAAATAATATTCACCGGTCATCTGTGCACCGGCTTAGCGGCATGACTGTTGTGACCCGTATCGAAGAGGATAAGCTGACTGGGAAGGGGAAAAATTGCACAAGAACTATAAACTAGACTATTTTCGCGAGAGCCTAAATCTCGCATTTTCCGTAAACCGCACCTACCTCGCAAAAGAATAGGTCCTGCGAGCAATTTTGCCTAAATGGCAGTGAGAATTAAAAGGAAAGACTGCCGATTTATTCATCTCCTCGCGAAAGCCGTTGTGGCCTTTTCGAGTCATATATTCTGTATGGGCGTCGTGCCGCTTTGTAGAAACATGTTACTCAACCCGGACTGTAGTGAAATTAATTCCAGACGCATTTAATTAATTAAAAAAGTTCTTTTTCAGAAATGATAGCTATTAGTGTGTTTCCTTATATACTGATGACGTTCTACCGTGTCCGGCGTCGCGAAAGTGGAACACCATCAAGCTGTGCGCCACTTTCAAGCGTGTTCAATTTCAGAAAGCTTGCTCACGTCTAGAGAAAAGGGTAGCACTCATGGTGAAGTCCATTTTGTTTAGCGCCCGTGAAACTTTGACACCACTTTTTGAGCTCGAGAAAAAAAAAATATATAGGGACACTTAGTCATCTTAAGAAAGGAATGTAGCAGCATTGGAGGCAACGTTGTTGCTATGAGGGTTCCTTTCATTGCATCCTGATGTGCTCGCTGTCGCTCTTCATTGTTTCCTTAAAAACACTTCTAGCAGGCTCTGGATCCAACCCACTCCCGCCGCTTTCGGCATCTGCAGACTTGCCCATGTCACATCATTTCATGACGTCACAAACATCAGTGACCAATCAGCGCTCGGCCATGTCACCTTAACCGCCACCTGCCGGAGTCCTTGCCAAGTCTGCCATGTAATGTAGAGTCGTGAGCAAAAGTTGTATACAACACTCGGCCGGTGGCGGAGCTCATGAAAACTGCATGGAGGAGGAGGAAAAACTTTATTTGCAGAAGAATTCGAGGCACGCAGGCCTCCTGGGTCTCCGCACGACCCCACTCACGATCTAAACGTTCATATTATGTTTATCCATGACGTATGCGGCCCGGCTGACGACGATCTTCTGCCTGGCCGGGTCCGCTGATCGCAGTGAGGTCTCCCAGTCCTCCCAGGTTCGGAGAGGCACCGGCCCGGCGGGGGGAGGAGACGCCGGGCAGGATAAAAGAATGTGGGTAAGAGTGGCCTTGGGGTGGGAGCACAAAGTGCATAGGGGGGATACCGGCTGAAATTTCGAAAGTAGAGCTGGTGTCGGTAGAGTTCGTGTCTGTAGACGACGCCAGATTGACTGTTCTCTGATAGTGAGGGATGGGTGGGGTGACGGATAGATGAGGCGCTCAGCGCGGGAGTTTGCGGTGAACTCAGCAAACGAGTGCATACGATCCTTCGAGAAATCCCCCATGAGGTCCGCCTGTGCCCGGTTTCTAGACCCTCGGGCTAAGGAGTCGGCAGCCTCGTTGCCGGGATTTCCCGAGTGCGCAGGCACCCAGATGAGCTCAATCCGTCGGGGGAGGTGGGAGGTGGGCATGTGCAGCAAGCGGTGCGCCGGAGGATGAACCCGGCCCCTGGCATAATTTAGAATGGCAGTTTTTGAATCACTGAGTATGTAACTGGCATCGGTGTATGCCAGAGCAATAGCTATAGCGGTCTCCTCGGCTTCTTCAGGGGTCGTGCCTGAAGGAAGCTCAATAGTTAAGGGGGAAATGTGGGGGTTGTGGACAACTGCAGTGGCTCCGCTCTCATCGCAGGCGGCATCTACCCAAACGGCATCGGGCTCATTCCCGTACCATTTGTGGAGCGCTGCCGCGCGCGCCTTCCTGCGACCTTGGTCATAGTGGGGGTGCATGTTCCGCGGTAATGGTTTGACATAGATTGAAGTGTAAATTTGGCTAGGGAGTGTTAATAGGGATGAATTGTTTGCAGGAATAGTGATGCCTAGCTTAGTGAGTATATGTCGCCCGGTAGTTGTAGCAGCTAATCTGAGGTATTGTGCTTGTAAATGGGCCTCTCGAAGTTCATGTATGGTATTATGGACTCCAAGTTCGAGTAGTCTCTCGTTACTAGTGCTTTTCGGTAATTTAAGTGCTGCCTTTGTTGCTTGCCGAATTAATGAGTCTATTTGGTGGACCTCACTGCATGATAGTTTGAGGTATGGTGTAGCATAAAGAATTCTGCTGAGGGTATAGGCGTGCACTACTCGAAGTGTGTCCGCCTCTCGAAGCCCATGTGCGCGTCCTGTCACCCTTTTTATGATTTGTGTGGTGTTTGCAACGGCCTTTTTGAGCCGCTTAATTGTGTCGATGTTCTTTCCATCCTGTTGCAGGTATAGTCCCAGAATGCGGATGGTATGAACCTGTGGTACTTGTCTTCCCTGAATTCGAATTTCTATGGGACTTTGGTAGGTCCGTCCTTTAGGGGGTATGATTAGTAATTCTGATTTTTCTGGGGAGCACTCTAATCCGATTGTTGCGGTAAGCTTGACTATCGTGTCTGCTGCTGTTTGTAGCGTGTCTTCGATTTCACCGTCTGATCCGTGTGTTGTCCAGAGTGTGATGTCATCGGCGTATATGGTGTGACCGAGGTGAGGGATTTTCTGTAGTTCTGCGGTTAAGGGGATAAGGGTAATGTTGAACAGAAACGGGGAAAGAACGGAGCCTTGCGGCGTCCCCACGTTGGCAAGCGTGTACGGTGAGGTGTGGAGATTGTCGATGTGAAGTGTGGCTGTCCTGTGCTGAAGGAAGGCTCTTATGTAGTTGTAAACCCTAGGACCAGTTTGAATGTTAGTGAGTGCCTGTAGGATTGCTGTGTGTTGTACATTATCAAACGCTTTTTTGAGATCTATTGCTAGTATCGCCTTAGTATGCGTTGGTATATGTGGGTCAAGCACTGCTGACGTTAGCTGCAGCATAGCGTCCTGCGTAGATAGACGGGGCCTGAAACCGAGCATTGAGTGCGGGTATTGGTCCGTGTCATCCATGTATGCAGTTAGCCGAGCTAGTATAACCTGTTCAAAGAGTTTTCCTAAGTTTGAGGTGAGCGATATTGGGCGCATATTCGCTGGGGAAATTGGCTTATTGGGTTTTGGTATGAGAATTACTTTCCCGTGTGTCCATTCTGCTGGGAGTGTCCCTTCTTCCCAGTGTTTGTTATAGAGGTCCGTTAGTTGCTCCAATGATTTATCATCTAGATTTCTTAGCGCCGCATTTGAAACCTGATCTTCGCCTGGCGTTGTGTTCTTGAGCTTGTGAAGTGCTGCCCGTATTTCTGACGTCGTTATTGCAGCATCTAATATATCATTTGGTCCTCCTGCATAGGAGGGAAGGGATTGTGGTTGACCCGGGGTGGTGTGCATATGCTTTAGAGTAGCTAGTAGGGCATCTGTGTCATCTCTGTGTTGATGGGTTAGTCTAGCTATTATGTTTCGTGTATATGTCTTGCTCTGGGTTGGGTCCAGAAGGTGCCGAAGTAGGTGCCATGCACGCTTTGTGGTGAGATTTCCTTTTAGCCCTTCACATATTTGTGTCCAATTCTGCTGAAACAATTGCGCTCCATAGTCTTCAATTTGGGTGGCCAGATCATTAATCTTCTGCTTAAGTTTGCGGTTGTGCTTCTGTGTGGCATACCGTTTATTTAAACTACGGTGGGCCTCAAGTAAATGCGCCATTCTGGCATCTAACGTTGGCACATCTTCGTTTGTATCAATGATCTGCGTATTATTTTCCTGGTCCTGAAGTAGTTGTCGCACCCATTGCCTTAATTCTATGTTGTCTTCAGCAGGGGTGTTTTGTCGTTGTTTTCGAAAATTTTCCCAGTTCACCAAACGATGCTTATATGTATTTGGCGTGCACTGTGGTCCCTCAAGGGTTAGGGCGATGATATAATGATCGCTGCCTAATGTGTGTCCGGTTCGTTCCCATTTCAGGTGCGGGATGTGTCTGCCGAGCGTGAGATCTGGGCTGGTATCCATAATACCAACTGTACCCTGTCTGGTGGGCATTTCAAAATCATTATGTACGGATAGCTGTGACTGCTGTATCTGATTGTACAGAACCTCTCCTCTGCTGTTTGTACGGCTGTATCCCCAATCAGCGTGTGCGCAGTTTAGGTCCCCCGCTATTAATAAAGGTGTTTTCTTGGCTTCCTTTGCTATTGTCCTAATTAGATTCGCGCAACGAGATGCGGGGCTACTAGGAGGGTTGTATATATTGGAGACTATTAATGATTCTTTAGTAACATCATTCGGTATAATTTCTACGGTAATGTGTGCTACCTCGTGTGTATAGTCGTGTATTGTGTGTCTGAGTGTGCGTCTGATGTAGGTTGTAACCACGGGCTTGTCCACGCTAGGTGCATGGTATGCTGTATATCCTGGTATGTTGAGTGCTATACGAGTTTCTTGTAGAAGTATAAGGTCTGGGGGTGACGAGTTGCTAGTAATGAGTTGCACTAGAGGATCCCGCTTTCGCTTAATGCTCCGGCAGTTCCAATGCCAGATTATTAGTGGGTTGTTGTTGCCCTTAAGAATTGGAGGATTAGCTGCCATCATGCTGCACTTGGGGTGCTACGGAGGGGGGTATTGGTGGTTGGATAGAGGGATAGCTTGGTGGGTGGATAGAGGGATGGCTTGGGAAGAGAGAAGTGGGGGATGGTTGGAGAGGGAGTGAGGATGAGCTGCCATCATGCTGCACTTGGGGTGCTACGGAGGGGGGTATTGGTGGTTGGATAGAGGGATGGCTTGGGAAGGAAGAAGTGGGGGATGGTTGGATGGGGAGTGTAGCCAATCTGGCGTCAACTACGTTCATTATGCGGGTAATTGCCCCCTCTACCATCGTTTCTACTTTAACAGTTAGATGGTCACAGAATGTGTTTAGCCGCGCCTCTAGCTGGGCCGTTAGGGTTTGGAATCGTTCTTCCATTTTTTGCTGGAAGAGTTCGAATTTTGCTTGAAATTTCGCCTCTAAGCGGGCTTCTAGTTCAGCTAGAGGATCGGTGTCGCTGTTTGACTCTATGCGTTTCTTTTTAGGCGGGGGAGTAGCAGGAGGGGATGGAGTTTGGGTGGTTAGGGGGGTGGTGGGAGGAGGAACATTTGAGTTGGTATCTGGGTGCAATGAAGGAGATAAGGTCGAGGATGAGTGGGAGAGGTGTTGCTGTAGGCGTCTTACCTCCTCCCTGAGCCGGGCCATCTCCTCCGCCTGACTGTCTGGAGTGCGGGCGACCCTTTCTGCCCACGTGATTCCCATGCGCTTCTCGTCAGTTGTGTCGTCTTGACGCGTCCGTCGTGAAGAGCGTTCTCTGGAAGCGCTTCCACTGAGGCGAGGCTGTCCAACGGAATCTCTGTGCCGGGGCCGTGTCACGCGTTGCTTTGCCTTGCACCATCCTGTTCCCGTTAAGTGTTCACCACCACACAGTATACACTGGGGGATGCAGAGTCCCTCATGGTCCGCTCCATGGTCGACGCCACATCTTGGGCATTTTGATTGCTTCGGATGCGGGCAAACATCGTAGCGATGACCCGGTTGCCGGCAGTTGGTGCAGCCCTCTGGCCTTGAACGGTATGGTGTACACAGGTGTACACCGCCAAAGTAAATTAGTTTCCGGGGAAGTGGGCCTTGTGCGAAAATCACTAGAATAGACTTAGTGCGTCCCATACGACGAGCGGCTACAATGTCCGCATCTGGGTTTCGTCTTTTGAGATCTTGAACGATTTCTTGGTCTGCTTCGTTCCAAAAGGCATTCGTAATGACGCCTCGGACAGCGTCCGATGCTGGCGCTATGTACGCAGTGACTGCGTACTCCTTGCAGGCGTGCGTTATAATCTTCACCTGCGCCAGTTGAAGTGCGGCCTCTTTGCTTGTTGTGGCCATCGTGCAAGTGTTGTTACTTGGATGGATGCGTAGCTGGACATGATCTCCCAGTGGTGTGTTGGCTGCTGCACAAATACTTCGGAGCAGTTGCTGTGGCTGCACTGTGGGGAGATATAACCCTCCTTGTGAGCGGAAGATGACCTTGTATGCTTGATGAGGTAGTGGCGCTACTTGTCTGTTGCGGCGTTCAACAATCCTTGTGGCGCGCAACTGCGTTCCGTTGGGTTTGTACGTCGGTCTCCACGCGGACGCTGACGACGACGCGGGTCCCGCGTTGTCTGCTTGGTTGCGTGATGTTTCTTTTTTTCTGGTAGGTACTGAGCACGTTAGTCCATTCTGAAGGATTAAAGTCTCCCTCTTTGAGGGTCTGACCCTCAACTTGCACTTGCATTGTGCACGGCGGTACGGTGGCAATCCAAAGCGCTAGGCTTAGCGCGGCGGCAGTGCCGCTTGAGTCGCTTTCGGACGGTTCTCGATATTTTGGCTGGAGCTAGGGGAACCAAAATTGGTGGGAGTAACCCACTCACCTTCTGCTCGTAGTGGTGCAGTTTCACGTCCGTACCTGGTCCCTTAATTCTGTAGCGAGCAAGGTTTCGCGGAGCCGTGCTGAGGTGCGTCCGCTCTTCTTGGCCCCCTAGCGGCCTCTCCCCGAAAACTGCATGCCAATTTCATGTAGCAACAGATATCTGGGATCGGAACAATAGTGGCACTGCCCCATTTTATCCACATGCCTGTGTCACTGTCGCTGTTTCGTGCGCTGTCGCTAGGCGGCATTTTTATGCATTTTCCCCGAGCTCTGTCACTGGCTGAGTGTTGTATAGCACTTTTGCTCACGACTGTACATCGTCACACACCTCGTAGACAAAGCAGTGGTCTGGTCATCCGACCTGTTTACCTGATTGCTGGGTTGGTTAAGAAGTTGATGACGTCATAAGATCACGTGACCTCTGTAGAGTGATCAGAAAATTTTATTACGGAGAACTCCAACGCTGTTGCAATAATAGGCCATTCAGAGTACACTTTGCAATGAATATTTACTTCTGCGCATGTCTCGCAGCACAGCCCGGGTACTTTCAGTCGAAACTTCGTGGCTGAAATTTTTTTCTGTGCATGCGCTGCAGCGTGTGAGTGCGGACGCCTTTCTTGGAGGACACTTTCTTTTAGTTTTATTATATAAGCATACGCATTCATGAGCACCACAGAATATTCAAGCTTTCTTAAGCGACTTTTCGCTTATATTAGAAACTCGTATACGTGAGGTTTATTCACCTTTGCAAGCAGCTTGAGTTCGTTCATGCGCGCGCGAATCAATAAATAAACTACAAGCATACTGTCAGGGCTCTTGTTGATAAGAATCCTGGCATATTGTCACTAAGCATACAGCAGGTAGGAAGCATACACTTGCCTGTCCATCATGATTAATGGAACCACCGCAATCGGAAACCAGCTCTGAAAGAGTGTAGTAGGCTGTCCAGTTCCACATGCAGGACTCAAGATCCAAGCTCTTGTAGAATCTGCGATGAGACAAAAAAACAAAAACGCAGCATTGTTCGAGAAAAGTACGAGCACTAGCAGGAGAAACACTCTGTGCAGTTGAATTTAAGGCTGAATTGGTTTCAATACTTATTGTGACCAGTTCCAAGAGAAGAGAATTGCATGGTTAAAGTAGCTAGATGTGTTTCAATATCTCTTCCAGGCTCTGCGAGGCTACAGGCGCGATTGGAACGTTGCAACTGCAAAGAAGTACAGTAAGAAAAGAAAAGAAAAAAACGTTGTATTGCGCCCTTTTCATTTCTTTGCAGAAAAAAACCTACCTTTCGCTATCCTAGGCTCCGATGCCTTATATGTCCTACCGATGAATGACATTCTCGTCTGCTATTTTCGCAAATTCTTTTTAATGTCACTGCCACCAGCAGGCTACAATACATAGCCTTCACGCGGATGTCATGCCGGGTGGAAGATACAGTGTCATTTCGCAGTAGAGAACGCTAGCATTTTTGTATCGTTATGCTGCTATGTGCAATATTTTACGTCATTTGAACTCTGCCCCTTATTAAATAAGGATGAGGACTCGTAGAGCGTACTCTGAACTCAACGGCTTTTTTGCATTTGCACCAGTTTCTCTTTTACATTCGTCAACACATGAGCGGATACTCATCGGTGATTGAGGTACGACTCAAATTTACAGGATGAACCAAGGAGCAATCTTTAAACTTGACTCCTGTAGGTGCGCTCTGCGATTGGTTCTTCGTGGTCGCGTAAATGACCCTTATGACGTCATCATTATGTCGACTAAGCAGGGGCAGGAGATTGCGCCTCTCAGTGCGGCAGGGTTTTCGAGTGACTATGTGCTATCGCGATAACGCGTCCCTTCGCTGCAGTCTTCAAGATTAGCGCTCACCAGTGTTGATCGAAGTACCACTAACGGAAATAGTAGGCACTGAAAAGTCGTTAAAATGTGAAGTACCCACTCTCAGATTGTCCTAAAAGCGCCGATTCGCGCTCTTTGATTTGACAGCACCGGGTTGTACTTGCGAGACAGAAATGAAATATCCGCATTTACGCTGATTTGCGTAAAGCCGGCATTCTCCCCGAGGTCCCAACTGAGGCCCCGTCTGCTTCTTCATTCTAGCACTTCTCCACTGCTACTGCCAGAAACGAAGTTCCTTTCATTCTCTGCCATTTTTAAATGCACACATTTCTTTCTAACCGAACATTGGTAAGTATGGATAAGTCCGTGTGTCCTGTCAACATATTTCTCACCAGCATCTATGCAGAGTTTTTTTTTAAATAGTAATTTCATTACTAATTAATTTTCTGAAAATCGAGTAAATGTTAATAAATCGCATAACCCGTGGACCCGTTGCAAAACGCTGAAAATCAGCTTCTCTGCGTATCAAAAACCGCTTCGCCATGGCCGCCAAAACCGTTCGGGGAGCTGAAACTCGATGCAAGGCTGGAGACATTTATTTTGACAGTAATTCCCCGTCAATTGCGTCCATGCCTCTACCTGCCTTTAATTGCAGTCGCGGTGATTAGGAGCGCCTCTGCAAAGTCATTGCTCCCCAGGTACCGTTCACGCTCTCTGCGTTGCAAATGCGAAATAATGTGTCTCCCTGTTATGGCGCACGGCATAAGGCTTTGTTTGGATTGGTTTGTAGGGTTTAATTCCCCAAAGCGACTCAGGCTATGAGAGATGCCTCCGGAAATTTCGACCATTTGGGGTTCTTTAACGTGCTATGACATCGCACAACACATGGACGCCACTCCGTTTCGCCTCCATGGAAACGCAGCCGCCTGCGGTCGGGTTTGAACCCAAGTTCTTCGGTACAGTAGTCGGGTGTCGTAACCACTGCGCCACCGCGGCGGGGCGGCATGACGCTTGGAATAGAAGTATTAAGCACTGCACCAAACTTCTTTTCCTACGAAGGGTCGCATCGCTATGGTAAAGGGGTTTCGTTATGCAGTGACGCTTACTAACGGTGTTTGGCAAAGGGTCTATTACTGCTCACGAAAAATGGCGACATTATATTGCAAATGCATTTAAAATATGTATTGCTCTATTTGCTTATGACTATGTTTCTGGCCAAAGGCCTTAAAAGAATATAAGATTTCTTTTCTTTTTCACCGCATTAACAAATGAGCTTCAAAGGAAGCCTTGATAATCTTGCCCGGGTTTGGACAGAGTGTTTCTGGTGCTGGTGCATGATCCCTCTGCTGATGCATATGAGGGCAACCAATTGTTGTACAGAAAACCTTTTTCAGCCTCTGGATACTACTCATTCGTGAAAACCACTGAATTTGCTCTTCATCCTGGGAAAAATTTAGTCGTTCGATGCACCATGTCCTTGCGCAATGTTGATGTTCAAGAATTGTCTCTGTCTGCATCACTCGAGTGCGCTCAATAGATTTCTTATTCAAAGTGTCGTTTTTATAGAGACAGCGGCACCCAGTGCGCCTGGCGCGTCAGTAACAGTAGAGTTTGAAAGTGATATATTTTCGGGACTGTCCACCACGCCCTTCAAGTCAAGGCAGCCTCGGTAACTCTCTTTGAAAGCAAAGGGGTTAAAATATGAAAACATCATGTTTTTTTCTTATATGAAACGCGCGAGCTATTATGTCTTCCTCCGACTAAACCTGGCCAGTATCCTCCTCCGCTACCTCTCCATTTCTTTATTTCCTGCCTGTATCTCGGGTCGGTAAAGGAATAAGACTGTGTAAATGGAACAAAGAACGAAGAAAACAGAAAGAAAGGCAGCCAGACACTCGCTGCTTTCACGGCGCTCAAGGCACAAATATGCGGCGAACCCAACGCCTTGGTGCCCAGCGGTGTGTGCAGCGCTCGAAGTCTTTGAAGAAGGTTATTTATTGATTCGGCGGTGCCAGAAATAATGGCAGCTCATGCTTGGCAATTCCTGCATTATACGTGTTTCCGACTGTGTCATCACGCCTCAATCGGGTACTGATGTGCTTTGGCCGACGTAACCTTGGGAGTGCCTCTGCGCGCCCTCCTGACTCGTCTAGAACTGTCATGAACGCCACCTGCCGCTTCGGCGTTACAAGCACAGCCTTGCATCTTACTGCTTGCTAGAAGCACATAACGCCTGCTTGTATGTCTGGCACCTGTACACCCACGGGAAACGACTAGACTATCGCCATGCTTCGGTCCATCTTTCCAGGTGCCCTACCCGGCATACAAGACACCAAAAATCTGCTGGCACAAAGAGCAGTTGCCCATTTTTAATAAAGTAATTTAGTACAATATAAAATTACTAAACCAAAAAAAGAAATGCATTACATTACAAACAACTGATACCTTGCCTTCTCACAAGCACAAAGCTGTTCCGATGAGGTAATGAGTCCTTGCACCCGGCTCACCTGAGTGTTGACTCGCCACGCATCGGCCCGCTGTATTGGTAGGGTTCGGCAGAGTCGGGCGAAAGGCGCTGGTCGACTGTGTTGTTGGTGACGAATCCGAGCTGGGTGAAGGCTTCCGAGGCGTCAACTAGGTTCGAACAGCGATGCAGCCCAACACGCAAGCTGCTTGGACTGAGCGCGAACTCCAGGTTGGACAAGGGACGAGTTGAGATGGCTGGCAGCAGGCCGTCCCGGTGCGGCACCAGTACCGTGATCTGGATGCGATTTGGAGCACGCGGGTCGGCCGTACCTGAACCGCGCAAAGCGGGAAAGGAGAGCGTATGTGATGAGAGTATAGGTTAGACGTCTGTGCGAGTATTGTTTGCATTACTGTTCGACGACGAAAGCCGAAGAAACTGCGAAAAGTAGAACCTTGTGATTTGAAGGACTGCAGTTTGAGGCCGAAACCGAATACAGTACAGAAAGTTCAGTTCTGGTTGGTGCTTGCATGACTAATACTGGTGGCCTGCGCAATTTTCTTCAACTTGGTTCTCTTTACCTTAGAAGGTGAGAATGCCTTCTAGTGAAGTAATGATAATTCATCTTCTTCGCTTTTGTTCTAGTATTTACAGCACAGCTGTTAATAGATCGCACCGACTAGATCTGCTAACGGTGGTGTATAGTACGGCTGGTCACGTGACCTTCACGCCGTGAGGTCACCACGAGCAAAGGGGAGGAAAAAGTGCAAATTTACAAATCACAAAATTGTAAATTATGAAAACTCGGCAGAGGCACTTGAAAACAGATTACGTGTGTGAATACAAGAACATATCATGGTCTCGCGGGTGAAATGTTTTTGAATAAATTTTTCGACATGTATTCAATTTTTCCTTCTCGTGTTGTATCCAATGTGTTTTTGCGTATTCCATGTAGATTGTTATGCTTCAAGTGGCATCTGGGAGCCGCATTCACTAAAATGTCGGTTTGAAGGAACGTCAATTTGGAGGTACATATGTTGTTATTGTGGATCCCCGTCGCGAGTTCGCTTCACCCTAATTAGCAAATGTATGCTGCATGCAACGGAAAATCCCATTAAAGCCTACAAAACTCCGCACGACTAATTGTTGTGTAACAGCTTTGATACTAATGTCCTGAAAATTGGCTTCACATAGGGGGCTGGTCTGTGGCGAGCGTATATAGACAGACGACCATATATGGGATTGTCTGAAATGGCGGTGACGTCAAGTGAATCGATCTGGATGCATCCAAATTCATGCATTGTAGTGTCACCACGCCGCCTGATAAGGTCATCATTCTTCTTGCTGTGCGGCTGTTGATTAGGCACTCTTCTATCCATCTCACGATCACTAACAATAATGCTGCCGGCATTTCTCGTAAGTGGACATATAATGATTTCGCTTTAAAATATGCTTAGCTGTCCTGGATAAACGCCTTATCGAGACGAACGATTGTTCAGAGACTCTTTTTTATTTCACCTTACTTGTTTACTTCTTTTTAATCACTGCGTATTGTCCGTACAAGTCCTTTTCACCCTTCCCCGTGGTTTAAGCGTACTGTCGTGACGCTGGGGCTACGTCGACCCGGCCTTCACTTGGTAGCGTGCAGAGACTCGGGGTTGAAGTAGGATTGAATCTTCGAAGTTGGTGAAATATGTACAAGCAGGTTTAATGGCACTTTGAGAAAACTTATTTACAATATTTACACGAAAAAGAAGGGTACATCAGCAAAATGGCAAGCGTTAAGAGTTCATAGCGAGAAGCGACTGGATGAGCCGTTTACCCAGGGCCCAGAGCGACATTTCGTGCTCTGCAGCGTCCTTAAAACCCCCTATGTCCAGCCCCTCTCTGTAGATGCTGACCAACCAAATCCAGGGCATGCCCCTCAGATATCGGCATCCAATCGAACACATCACTGCACTGATGGTCTGAAGCACTGACTGGTCCGGCATTCATTCGTTGGGCGTGATCACTTGTTGGCGGGAAAAGCTTGGGAACGGCGAGGAGAGGAGGTACATTTCTATTCTTCAGCAAAGAAACCACAGGCTGGTTCTGACAAGGGGTTTTACTTCTCAGAAACCCGAGTGCACGTGGCGCCGCATCCGCTCCCAGCATTGTCCGTTTTCGACAATTGCAAATCTTTCCTGCATTCCTGGGAAATCACTTAATGGCTGTATGCGTCATGCTCCTTTCTTGTCCTGCACGTCAGCGGACATGTCACTCTGTCGTCTCCTTTGAAAAGTAGACATTCCTCACTGGACGATAGCCCTTCTCGACTGGAAGGGTGAACAAAAGAAAGCACTTCCTGCTATTTCCCGCAGGGGGACGTTTCTTTGTGTTTTTCCAGACGTTCTCTTGACAGGGTCAATTTGGCATTTGCAGAGTGTCCACAAAGCAAAACATGCTTACAAAACAGGATTCCTGGAAACAGGCTCACTTAGAGCCATTGGACCATCACCACATATTCACAATACTTTTCCATGCCCACAGGCGAACAATAGAGCGCGCAAATGCGGATGCACGGTCGTAACAGCCTCCTCCCCCGCCAGAAGAGACTCGGAGGGCAGCAGCCGCAGCTGCTGCATGAAGAGACGACTTAATGGCCTGCACGTGAACGCTTGAAGCTCGCTGTTGCTTGTCGCGTTGTCTTGATTGTTGTAGGCCAAATTGCTCGAGCTGTCTGAAACTCAACCACATGTCCAAACAAGCACTCGGCTCCCGTCTGAAGAGACCAGGTTAAAAGAAAACTGCCATTGTTGTTCGAGAAAAGCCCACTCTCAAGACGTTCAGGACCCACGTATGCCTCGAAAACCAAACGTGCTGCTTTACATAGTCACATATATTCAAGCGCACGAAAAAAAAAAAAAAAAAAAAAAAAAAAAAAAAACCTGATTATCAATTTGGATACATGGTGAGGAACATCTCGGACCGCTTAGAAAGAGCGGCTAAGCGCGTCCGCATTCCCATTTAACTTCCCCTTTTTGTATCTTATTTCAAAATTGTACTGCTGTAAAATCAAGCTCCACCTAAGAAGGCGACTGTTCTTCGATGTCGCAGTTTGCAGCCAAGCCAGGGGACAATGGTCCGTCTCTACGGTGAATTTGGCCCCTCCAAGATAGCACTGCAATTTTTGAATGGCCCATACAATGCAAGCGCACTCTTTCTCTGACGCGCAATAAGCCCTCTCTCTAGAACTCAGTTTTCTGCTCAGGTAGAGCACGGGGTGCTCATTACCGTCGTCATCTCTCTGGCAGAGAACAGCACCTAGCCCTCGATCACTGGCATCACACTGGACCGTGAATTCTCGGCCATAGTCTGGAGCTCGCAATACCGGACGGCTAATCAGCACAGCCTTCAGGTTTACGAAGGAGGCTTCCTTTTGTTCGTCCCAGACTACATTTGTCGGTTCTGTCTTGCGGAGAGCGTCGGTCAGAGGGCTGGCCAAAGCTGAATAGTTAGGGATGTAGTGATTGTAGTACCCAGTCAGACCTAGGAATGCTCGAATTTCCGTCTTCGTGCTCGGCCGCGGATAGTCTGCTACCGCAGAAATCTTAATCTCGCTGGGTTTCCTGAAACCTTGACCTACATTGTGACCCAAGTAGTCCACGGTCGCCCTTGCCAGGCAACATTTCTCGGCCTTTACAGTTAGTCCAGCTTGACGCAAAAGGCTCAGTACAGCTCTTAGATGTACCATATGGTTCGCCCATGAGTCGGAAAAAACCGCAATGTCGTCTAAATAAGGCACCGCGAATGTTTCACACCCCTTTAAAACCCTATCCATGAGTCGTGAAAAACAAAATGGAGCATTTTTGAGCCCGAAACTCATCATTGTTGGCTGGTAGCTGCCCGTCGGAGTGACGAAAGCCGCGTATCTGCTGGCGCGTTCAGTGAGCGGTACTTGCCAGTATCCTCGAGTAAGGTCCAGCGTAGTCACATATGCCGCTCTACTGACCTGTTCTACTCTCTCCTCAATATTCGGAATAGGATACACTTGATCCCTGGTGAGAGAATTTAGCTTTCGGTAGTCTACCACAGGCCTAGGGTCTTTACCTGGAGCTTCTACTAAGATCATAGGCGAAGCATAATCGCTTTCCGAGGGTTTTGTTACTCCCAATTCCAGCATGCGAGTTACTTCCCTATCCAGAATTTCTCTTTGCCTTGGAGAAAATCGGTAGCACCTTGATCGCACTGGCACGTCTGAAGTCAGCTCAATATCGTGCTCAGTCAAATCAGTTCTGCCTGGCCTGTCCACGAAGCAGGCCTCAAACTCTGTTATTATCTCGCCCAGATCGGACAGCTGGGATTTCTTTAGTTCTCCTCTCTGCTCCGTCTTTTTGAGAAGCTCCTGAGCGTTGCTTCCTTTTCCGCTGAGGCAAATCAAGTTGTCCCCCATCTCCTCGGGAAGGTTTAACGTTAGATTTACCACGGCTTCCCTCTGCACATAAGGCTTCATAAGATTGCAATGATAAATGCGCACTTCTTTACGCCTACCGGGAATTTTCACTGCGTAGTTAGTGTTAGAAAGCTTTGCAACGACTTCAGCCGGTCCTTCCCACTGTACTTCGAGCTTATTCTTGGGATCATTGGCTTGCTCCATAGCTAAGTCCTCTCGGGTTCCACTTAGAAGTCTCGTGAGATTACTAGACACCGGCGGCAAGAGGTTACTCTCTAGAACGTCCTCATTCCGTGTCTTATCAAGCTCACTTTCTAGTTGACTTATCTGAGATGCCTCGCTCTCAAAGTTTTCTGACCGGCTATCTTCCGCATCGACCACTGTTTTAACTGCCGTTTCTTCCGCTGTGGATTTTTCTGGAATGAGCAGTGTAGCTAGTTCTCGCGCCTTTGAACGTGATAAGGCTTGCACAACTCTGTCTCCGAAAAGGATGCCCCTCTTTCGCAGCAGCATGTCCGATTTGTTGGAGAACAAATACGGATAGCACTTAGGAAGCTTTCCTGAAACGGCAGCCTCGGTTGTTAATTCGCCGAAAGGGCCCTCGATGACCACGTTCGCGATCGGCAAGCACACACTCTGTTCCTCAACTACCTGTCGGATCCATGCACACTGTCCTGTATAGTCGGAAGGCGATACATACGCCGGATGGACAACATCCATCGTTGCGGCCGAATCGCGCAGTACCTTGCAAGGCTTCCCGTTGACTACTAGGTCATGCAGGTAGGGTTCCAAAAGCTGCATATTTTCATCGCAGTCACTGACATACGAGAAAACAATCTTTTCTTTCCGGCAGTTGACGGCAATGTGACCCTGCTCATTACACCTAAAGCATGTGAGCGGCTTCCTAGCCTCAAGCTTTTTCTTTGTGTTCTGCGCGTTGGTCACTTCCCCACTTTTCTCACTGCCGTCCTTTCTAGGGAATTTGCCTGAAGAAACCTTCATTTCTTCGTTTCCAACTCTAGCAAAGTGCCTTTCCTGACGGTTTTTCACACTGAACTTGGGATTGCGGGGCCTATCCACTGCTGGGTTGCTGAATTGACGGCGCGAAGCATACTCCTCAATAAGTTCGGCAGCTTCAGTTGCCGACTTAATTTCGCCTCGGTCCTGTAACCAATTTCTTTCTTTTTCTGGGAGGCAGTTATAAAACTGCTCCAAAAGAATTCGCTCGACTACAGCGTCCCTATCACTGTAGGAATCAGTGCTCTTTAGCCACTCGCCCAAATTAACTCTTAAATTGTACAGGAATTCAGGGTAACTCTCGTCCCTGGACTTAGTAGCGTTCCGAAAACGTTGTCTGAACGCCTCGGCGCTAAGCCTATACTTTCTCAGAAGGCAAGTTTTGACCTTCTCGTAGTTGTCCGCGTCCTCCTTGCTCAGCCGCGCGACAACCTCCGCTGCCTCGCAGGGCAGAACCGTCAATAATCTCTGAGACCAAGTGTCTCGCTGGAAGGACAGTTTTTCGCAGGTTCGCTCAAAGTTAGCCAGATACAGACCGATATCCCCTGATATCACATATGGCTGCATGTACTTTGACATCTTGAAATCTGCCTCCTTGTTGAGAAGAGGTACCGCTAGCTGGGGACAATTGCCCGACCTCTTGCTCAACTCTAGTTCTAATTTCCGGAGCTCAATTTCTTGGTCCAGCTTTTTTGCTTCTCTTTCACGCTTCTTTTCCTCTTTTTCCCACTCACGTTCGCGCTCCCTTTCCTCTTTTTCCCTCTCAAGTTCACGCTCACGCCTCTTTTCCTCTTTTTCCCGCTCTTTCTGCTGTCTGAGCTGCTCCTTTTTTTGACCGATGAGGTTCCATGCTTCACTGAGCTCCTCATCATCGGTTCCCAGATCAGTGATTGCCTTTATAATCAAGGGTTTTCGTGCCAAACCACTTGTATCAATTCCCAATTCCTCACACAATTGCAACAGTTCCGGTTTCTGCAGCTTTTGTAGGTCCATGATCGCTCCGAGTGTCGGCTACTTCCAAAACAACAGTGCAAACTACCAAACCTAAAGGCGTTTCAACACTTTTTACCAGTTCTAAAATCTAACCCTGTTCTAGAACCTGGTCCACATCAGAAGAAAAGCCAAGCACTCACCCACACATGCGATCGATGTTCCGAGCTGCCCTCTTGTTGGCCGATTGTTGCTCCTGCTTGTTGCTTGAGATGCCACCTCCGATCACAAGATGTTGTGGCTTGTAGATTCTGATCCACCTCGAATCACCAGATGTTGTAGCTTGTAGATTCAGATCCCAACGCTGGTCACCAGTGTTGGGGCTTTATCCCACCGCTGCCACCAGTTGTCGTGACGCTGGGGCTACGTCGACCCGGCCTTCACTTGGTAGCGTGCAGAGACTCGGGGTTGAAGTAGGATTGAATCTTCGAAGTTGGTGAAATATGTACAAGCAGGTTTAATGGCACTTTGAGAAAACTTATTTACAATATTTACACGAAAAAGAAGGGTACATCAGCAAAATGGCAAGCGTTAAGAGTTCATAGCGAGAAGCGACTGGATGAGCCGTTTACCCAGGGCCCAGAGCGACATTTCGTGCTCTGCAGCGTCCTTAAAACCCCCTATGTCCAGCCCCTCTCTGTAGATGCTGACCAACCAAATCCAGGGCATGCCCCTCAGATATCGGCATCCAATCGAACACATCACTGCACTGATGGTCTGAAGCACTGACTGGTCCGGCATTCATTCGTTGGGCGTGATCACTTGTTGGCGGGAAAAGCTTGGGAACGGCGAGGAGAGGAGGTACATTTCTATTCTTCAGCAAAGAAACCACAGGCTGGTTCTGACAAGGGGTTTTACTTCTCAGAAACCCGAGTGCACGTGGCGCCGCATCCGCTCCCAGCATTGTCCGTTTTCGACAATTGCAAATCTTTCCTGCATTCCTGGGAAATCACTTAATGGCTGTATGCGTCATGCTCCTTTCTTGTCCTGCACGTCAGCGGACATGTCACTCTGTCGTCTCCTTTGAAAAGTAGACATTCCTCACTGGACGATAGCCCTTCTCGACTGGAAGGGTGAACAAAAGAAAGCACTTCCTGCTATTTCCCGCAGGGGGACGTTTCTTTGTGTTTTTCCAGACGTTCTCTTGACAGGGTCAATTTGGCATTTGCAGAGTGTCCACAAAGCAAAACATGCTTACAAAACAGGATTCCTGGAAACAGGCTCACTTAGAGCCATTGGACCATCACCACATATTCACAATACTTTTCCATGCCCACAGGCGAACAATAGAGCGCGCAAATGCGGATGCACGGTCGTAACAGTACCTGCTCTTTTTTAATTTTATCCTGTCGGCGAAGTTCTTTTCCGGCGTCCTTTAAGTGAGCACTGCCCCTTTCGAAACAAATATAGTGAGATGTTTGAAGCTCAAATAAATAAAACTAATTAGATAGCAAGAAATTATTATTAAAAACAAAAAGGTATCAGCGAAATCTTGGCTTTTCTCAGAGAGCCGCGTCGTGAGTGCCATGGAAAAGCACGCTAGTTCTCTCAACTTACCTGTGTATCGCAGCTTGGCAGTGAATGGCTCGGCCCCCACGTAGTCATCCTCCGGTGGCCTGCACAGGCCGGCGTCAGTAGCCACAGTGACTGGCGCACTGTGAACTTCGAGTCCCACGTCACCGTCACTGTTTACAGCTCGTGTGGCGCACTGCACCCGACTGCCTGCATGTGCGACGAAAGTGCCATTCAACAGTCGTGCCGATTACAACGCCCACGCCAACCGAACTACTAAGAAGGTTGCCATTTTTTGAATAGCTAGACTGTTCTTTACAAGAAGTGAAGGCAGCAATAGTAGGGCAATCGGTCACTCCTAATATTGACTGCAAGATCTCTTATGACGTGTGTAGGAAAACGCCTTCTTTTGCATGACAAAATGCTCCATTTGAAAGCTGTCTCGTCCCTCCTTCGCACTAGCCCATGGTTTACATTTATTTACTGTGAATCTTATTCTGCGATTTGGTGCAGTACGATTTCATAAAATTCGAGTAATTCACCACTTTTTACACCAACTTGGGTGGTAATAGCAACATGCATTTATTTTAACCTGTAAAGCTGTCTTTTCTGCGTTATGAGTGTTTGTAAGGTGAAGCCATAAAATATTTGACAGGGGGCGATGTTCAGTTGATAATTACTGTGCGCACGAGAATCGGGATTTTAATATGCTATTCCTTATTTATGAATAATTATTTTGTTATGATGTGTTAACTTATTTTTTACTTTATTATTGTGAAGTCATATTTATGTAGCTGCTGTTAAAAAATGAGAAAAAAAAACGCCAGGGTTGTTAACACGGTGATGAGTTCACTAGCCTGCTGCACAAGAAAGGGAAGAGACATACATTTCAAAAAAGGAAAGACAGGAATGTAGTAAAAATGAAAGTTTTGAGGCATGGAATTGCATCCGGAAATGTCACCACCTGTCGCGCTAACAGGGCTGACCCAGCAACAGCAGCCTGCATGGGAGCGCCCAAAAATTATTGCCCGAATTATTCTCTTTATTCTCGTGAGACTGTTTATTAACAACAACAACAACAACAACAACAACAACAACAACAACAACAACAACAACAACAACAACAACAACAACAACAACAACAACAACAACAACAACAACAACAACAACAACAACAACAACAACAACAACAACAACAACAACAACAAAAGTATGCAGGTTAGAAATAGTAGCCTGTCTCGTTTACAAGTGCTGTTTTTTGCATTATGTTAGTCAAATTATTGGAATTGTTATCACCGTGAAACAAAGACCTATTTTTACCAACATGCATGAATCGTGCGCCACCTGGACTTCCACGGGGACATAGTTACGACTTTATTGCAGGAGAGAGGCTGCTCTCATATTTTCAAGCTTTGGTTCGCACATCTCATTTCTTACTGGCACATTAGGATAGCCTGACAGCGCCCAATGACATCTGTGCGTTGAATGGGTCGGCACCATAGGACTAAGCGCAACGATGTCCATTCTATTCGGCTGGAACACGCAAAGGCGAGCATCGTTTTGCTGATGTAGTGCTTCGCATGAATTCCCGCTACATCACAAAGTGGCCGAAAATAAATAAAATAAATAATCAGTTCACAGGAAGAGAAATGCGCAGTATCTGTCACATTTGCTCTGCGGACACCTGAACCGCGCCGTAAGCGATGGGAGGAATATGAGAGTGAAAGTGGAAGGAGAGAAGAAGGAGCAGAAGCGCCGCTTTCATTTTGCTGAATCTCGATGCACGCGCATGAGTTTCTGGTCTTACCTACGGACACCACGTTCACGCGGGTTCATTTTAAGGCGACAGCCTTTCTTAGCTCATCGATTGGGAAGTGTCCGCAGGAAACGTCCTCGTGAACTGACTATTAAATATGTCTCTACCGGGAATAAAATCACTATTCGAGCGCGCAAACCACTACTCCACGCCGGGCTCGTAAAAAATCTCATAAATCTCTTTATCTAGCCTGATGATCATAGTATCAATGACAATGATGATACAGTCAGTGTAATTATAATTATGTTAGTAGCAATGATAATGAAGGTGCAGTTAGTGATAATGATAATTATGGCAGTAGCTATTATAATGACAGATTCTGACTAGCAGCTTACCGGTATAGCTAAAGAGGAAAGTATATAACACTTGTACTCACCTATGGGGCTGAAACGTGGAGGCTAATGAAGGGGGTGCTACTTAAGTTGAGGACAATGCAAAGGGCTATGGAACGACGAAAAACTGTAGGTGTAACTTTGAGAGATAGGAAGCGTGCAGAGTGGGTCAGAAAAATAACTTAAGTTACTGACATTCTAGTGGAAATCAAGAAGAAATGGGCATGGGCAGGACATGTAGTGCGAAGAGAAGATAACCGATGGTCGTTTAGGGTAACAAACTGGATTCCAAGGGAAGGAAAGCGTAGCAGGGGGCGGCAGAAAGTTAGGTGGGCGGATGATGTTAAGAAGCTCTCAAGGGCCAAGTGGATGCAGCTGGCACAGAACCGGGTTAATTGGGGGAATATGGGATATACCTTCGCCCTTCAGTGGGTATAGTCAGGCTGATGATGTTGGTGATGATGATGATGATGACGATGAGCTATGACAATGACAGTACATTTAGTTCATAATGATGATAGAGCCGAGAGCGATGATAGTGATAGCAGGGATGACAGGACTGAAGAAGTTAATGAAAACAGTCCTTTAAAGTGACTTTCACCATTTCAGCTCTTAAGAAGACTTAAGAACAGTACTGTAATTTTTTAATGTCGCTCTAGACCGGAGTCGCCCGCCGATCTTTCGGCTGCGTTTGTGCGAATTTTGAGCCATCAGTACACACAACTTCGAGCCCTAGCGATGTCCTTTTTGACCGCTTTTTTTTTTTTTTTTTAATATAGCTGGGTTTGATCATCAGTCTTTGTTTATCCTTTCTTCGGACGCGTACATAGACACCCTGTAACCAGCGGTAGTACAGCTAAGCGTTTGTTTACAGAAGCGATCAAGGTAACAAACTGAAAATATATGTCTCCCAACCTTCGTTTCAGGCTGAGAGAGATGGAAAATTAAGCAGGTTTGAGATCATGTGTAGACATCGTATTTTAGCTTTAACACGGTGCGATGACTCAGTGACTATGGGAATCGGTTGCATAGCGCCATTTTGCGCGCTCAGTCAGTGTCACAGTGGCCGAATTTTGTGGCAAGCGAAATTTAACACAACAAGCGAAATTATAACATAACAGGAACACCCGCTTTTTCAGATAAGATCAACAAAAAACTGCTGAGATGGCAAAAATTAATACGAAAGCCTTCCACTACCCCATGCTTTATTGCTCGTAGTATTTTATGCATCAGTTTTCATCATGTGCAGCGTAGCTAACTGAACATTATTCCTGCTTAACATTCTTTTATTTTATTTCTATTTCTTGGTCTACTGGCGCATAAGACTCTTCAGCCCTTAACGAGCAGCCTATATATCGCGTAAGCGTTCGTGACAGAAACTCACCTGCTGAAAAATAAATGCTGTCCAACGTGATGGACTTGACAGGAGCAAAGAAAGCCTTCGACTTTATGTCCCGCAAGCCAGACGAGTCGTCGGATGGGGCCACTTTCCAGTGAAACTCCGTGAGGCTGTCATTGATGCCTTCCTTGGCGCAGATCGGTCCAGTACGCAGATAATCCGGATGTTTTGGGTTGCAAGACTGTAACGCCAGAGGGTTTCAGATGGTTTCGCTATATGCTGTACTCAGAGCAACAATCAATAAACATGAAATCCTACCACTGCCCCACTCATGGCAGAAACAAACGCTAAGCATTCACGCAGGTGGGTGACTCTACTGAGCGAGTTTAGTAAAAATATATATGCTCAGAAGTAGCAAGAATATAGCTGTAACCGAGCTGTTACGAACCGCCCCCCCCCCCCTTTTTTTTTGAATAATTTTGAATAAGTAATTTTGAATTTTGAATAAGTAAGCGTAGCAGGGGGGCGGCAGAAAGTTAGGTGGGCGGATGAAATTAAGAAGTTCGCTGGGGTCAAGTGGATGCAGCTAGCACAGAACCGGGTTAAGTGGAGAAATATGGGAGAGGCCTTCGCCCTGCAGTGGGTATAATCAGGCTTATGATGATGATGATGATGATGATGATGAACGTAAGCAGCTAAAAGCATCCTTCGAGGATTAAAATTTTAAGGGAGTAAACATTTAGCTGCAGAGTAATTAAACCATGCCCAGAGTCCCTGGACGTGCAGCAACTAGCGCAATCTTTTGGCTGCCAGTTGCGAATACCCGGCGACACAATAGGGATATTTGAAACTTGTAAATTTTAGGAAACTACAGAGTCCCAAAGGATTCTGCGCGAACACGATGGTTATCATGGCCAACTC
This sequence comes from Amblyomma maculatum, assembly GCF_055883805.1. Taxonomy (NCBI): domain Eukaryota; kingdom Metazoa; phylum Arthropoda; class Arachnida; order Ixodida; family Ixodidae; genus Amblyomma; species Amblyomma maculatum. Next base: position 89,919,903 of record NC_139347.1, read on the forward strand.
TTTCTCCTCACTGCAAACTCTGAAATACACGATGAAAGCAGTTATTTCTGACGGTCATGAAAAATCAACAAGATGGTCCGAACATTCGAAATTCCCGCGCTGATCTCGTGTGTTCAGCACCACGCAGCACATGGTGGCAACAGTGAAAATTATAAGCGTTCGTCCTGATTTACTCGGCTTGCACTTCGTAGGTTTAATGCCTATTTGCGTCCAATGCGGCGCTTACCGATATACAGCAGAGAGGGTATCCGTGGATAGGGTGCGATGAGGCTGCGTCCGCTTCGTCGTACTCGCGTAAGGACACCACAACCGGCTCGGAGGGAAAAGTGACAGCCGGCAGGAACCGCACGTCCTCTATGTACACGATCATTTTTGAGTCCTGCAGAGAAAACGAAGATGACACAAATTATAAGCTCGCAGGGTGCTTCACCACGTCCCAGGACCTACAACTTTTCTTATTGAATGTCCCCTTTACTTCTTGCTGAAAATTTATGTAGATGTTACAATGTGTAAAGAAATTTCGAAACAGTGCTCTCGACGACTGTATCTTGTTCATTATGTATCTATAATAAAAGTCTTCTAAATGACTAGCAGGGTACGTCGACTAAAAGACTAACACGGTTTTTTCGCTAGCAGAGGATCAAGCCATAGGTACATTTAAGGCATACATTTATCAGTAAGGAAACAGCTCCTCCTTGAAATAATGCTCCACGACATCAACGTAACAACGGTTGTCGCGCTTGACAGAGGCATCGACATAGATGACAGGCTTGATTTAATTTGTGAAAGCAGAACACAAAATATCGGCAACTTCACTGTTTCCTACCCTTTTTTGCGACTTTTCTGCGCCAGCTTCTTGCGCTGGGTCACTGATGTCACGTCTCACAATCTGGCTAAGCGGATAACACAAGTAGGCCTATTCGATATGAAAGAGTGACTTTCAATAGTCAGATTATATGAAAAAGAAATCCCGTTCATTACTTCGCCTTTTTTTATCTGCGTCTAAATCATTATGCCGTTTATAGGCACCATTCCTGGGATTTTTCACTTGAGGCACCTCATAAATATCAAGGTGCAATCACATCAAAATAAAATAAATTATAGAAAACGTGGAATACGATTATAAGTGCGCTGAGGAACACAGTTATTAATAATGACTCCCAGTTTCACAACCGCGTGCCAGTAACCAGCTTGAGAATAAAGCCTTGCTACTTGCCCGATGTACAGTAACCACAGAGGTGGCCGAAATAACCCACCTTGACGTCAGCTATGCGGTTGGCGTCTTCCTTCAGGTCTACTTGCCCGATGTACAGTAACCACAGAGGTGGCCGAAATAACCCACCTTGACGTCAGCTATGCGGTTGGCGTCTTCCTTCAGGTGGAGCGTGAATGCCTCCTTGTGCTCCTTGGCGTCGTCGTAGAGAATTTGCACCGTGAAAACTGTCTCGTTAAGATGCGGATGGAACGTGAGCTCTGCGAAGGAGAAACAATGCACAGCCTCAGAATCCGTGCCCAAGAATGGCTTTTTCCGCCCATGCCAAAAATATCAGCTCCCCCCCCCCCTCCCCTCCCCTCCCATCCCCCCCCCCCTCCTCCCCCCCGACGACGTTCTACGACGCTGAGAGACAAAGAGCGGCACTTCCATGGCCCAAAGGGCCTCAATCACGCCGCGAGAAAGCGTGAAAAGCGTACGTTTTGGGCGCAATGCTACCAGAACTCCCGCGGGAGAAGAACACCTGGAGATCCCATCCCTCCGGAAGCCCATTTCGTCACCCGAAGGGCTCTCAACCTATAATCTGCTCGGCAAAAAGCATGCAGCACTCTTTAAGCTACGTATCACATTGGGCAAGGAGCGGGTCATGATGCTGTTCGTGTTTAATTCAGCAAAGATCTCTCACATTGATAACAGATAACCACTCGAACGAAACTGCGCATAGACTGATAACAATACCCGATCGTAAATTATTGCCAAAAGGAGCCGATCAAGGAATGATGTGCCCTCTCGGTTTGAGAAAATCTGTTGTTCTGTTCCCTCTTACAAAAAAGCGAAATTTTGCACAAGGATAACCCCCCCCCCCCCCCCCTCCCTCCCTGCCATCGATGCCCAAATAATACTACTACTATATACTACTGCTCCCATCACCACTGCCATCATCATTGATGCTACTGCTGCGGTTAATAATATGGCCGCTGAAGACAGCTGATACGCGCGAAGAGTATGTTGAACTTAACCATCGATTAACTGGAACCAGTTTTGTGGATATGACTGTATGGGCTCAAAAATGGTGCACATTTTTAACGAGACAAAGAATAGTCAAAGAAGCGCTGCTTCCGCTACTGGGCCGATCCATCACGCGATGCTCGTGCAAAGTGAGGAACTCCCACTTTCCGCGAAGTGCAGACAACTCTTTCTCGCCCTACCTCAGCGACTTTGGACAGGCGTTAGCAGAAACGGAAACAGAGGCGCTCAATCGAGACGGGAGCCTGAGGGGACACGCCGTCTGGCCGAGAAAAATGATGGCGCCACCGACGCCGTCTCCAGCCGCGCAGCCATTGTGCGTATGCGCTTCTCTAGGCAGTCGCACGAATTGTCTCGCATTCTGCATTTCTCTTTCGTTTTTTTCAGAGTTATATTTCGTGTTTTTTTTTTCTTTTGTTCCGACATGTCTGGTCGACCGAAAACCCTTTTCAGTCGAAGGCGGTGCTCCTCAGGCGTTCGAGCGTTTAGAGGAAAATATAAAAATCTTGTTGCTAGGCGAATCGGTCACAGGCGACAAAAAAAGGAGCGGAGGCTTTTAAGACGGCGACAGACGAAGAGAAGGGGGCAGACGTCTTTCTCTCAGCGTGCCGCTTTGCTGCTCCGTCCTTGTCTGAGGTCCTCCGGCCTCTTCGTTTCGTTCTTCTCTGCCATCAGTCACGAGCGAGCGCAACAGCCAGCGATATTGAATTTTGTTTCTTGCATATGGTGTCCTGCTACAAGTAGATTTAGAATGTTTGTAAAACATACATCTGCAACTTACTTTGAACGGCGCGCTTTTTATCGAGAGCATCAATTATTTTATTGCGAAAGCAATACTACTCGCACTTTCAAGCCTTCGCGTGCCCCGGCCGCAGTTACGTCTTACCCACGTGACGCTGTGACGTCACACCCCACGTGACACACGGGCTGGCAGGAGCTGCCAACTTGGGCCTCTGGTTTCACATGGGACGGTTATGTCAGAATCAGCCTGCTAGGACCCTGGAATTCACGTTACCCCTATAGGCTACTAAGGCACACTTATATGGATTGTTTAAAGCGGAGCTTTATATGTGGGCTGAGGAAGAAGAAAAAGAGAAGAAGAAGAACGCTCGGTCACCCACAGCTAAGACTTTCCCTCAATATTTGGTTCAGCAGCGCTGAACCCTTGTAATTTTTGAACCAGCAGTGCTTGGCGGAGAACTACATGCACTAAAATGATTGTGCTTTTTCGATGGCTAACTAATATTCTAGCATTCGTGGTCAGTACAGCACCCAGTGCTTGCTGGCGGAGCAAAGAGTGTGAGGAGGCAGTACTCTATGGTGAGTGGAGATATTTGCCTGGTAATACACCAGGCAGCCAACTCCAGATATACCGCTACACAAGTGGCACACATTTCAGGTTGAAGTCTTATGTTTGTGAATGCCTTTCATGACATTCATGACATTGTTTTTTATGAAGGTCTTGCATGAGCGGTCAGTGAGGCGCAGCACACTGACCGCTCGGACTGAAGGTTCAAGTACATTAGTTCTTCTGAGAGATAGTCGCGAGACAGCTTGTGCACCCTACGTCAAGAAGTGCAAAAGCCCCTGTACAGAACACTTGCCTTGTGATAGCGGCTGGTAGTCCCGGTCTGCAGTGGCTGAGCCGTCTCGGCTGTACACTCGAACGACTGATGTGGCGCTGCAATCGCCTTGCCGCACCACGGACACAGCCAGGCTGACCACGTCGTCCGGGTTGCGGGGCTCTTTAACTGTGGTCCGCGTCTGCCGAAACCGAATCACGGGCTCTGCAAGAGGATTATAAGTGAAGCGGCTGCACTAGCTAATTTCCTCGCTCAATCAATTGAATGCATTGCCCAATTCCATTTCGATCACTCACTAGCTCTCCCGTTTTCTCACTCACTCGCTCTATAATTGAGTCTCTCACTCACTGTCACTCACTCACCCACCCACTGAGTCATTCGCTCACTCACTCATCTCAACCATCTACTTATCAACCCATCCATCCAGTCGCTAATTCCTCCACTCACCTCAGCTACCCCTCCACTCACTTATTCAACGTCTCACCTACTCATTCCCCACTCACTCACTCACTCACTCACTCACTCACTCACTCACTCACTCACTCACTCACTCACTCACTCACTCACTCACTCACTCACTCACTCACTCACTCACTCACTCACTCACTCACTCACTCACTCACTCACTCACTCACTCACTCACTCACTCACTCACTCACTCACTCACTCACTCAGCCCGTTCCTTATTTGTTCCGCCTAACTTACCTTGTTAAAGGTAAGTGTAGGAAAGTAACGCTGTATAAAAATACACATAAGGTTTCCTCAAATCTAGGCTAATTTATAGCAGGTGTGCACCCAGGGTTCGTGCGCATGCCGTCCTGACAATGCGGTCGGGAGACTCACGGTCGGACTCATCCCGGATACGGATCCTCGTGACGCTAGGCTCCCCCAGCAGCGCCATGCCTGCGGTGCTGCTCCTCTGGGCTCCTAGCACCAGGCGCAGCTCTTCGAAGCCTTCCTTGACGCTGTCGTCCTTAATCACCAGGGCGCACTTCTTCTGGCGCTCACCTGAACCACGCAACAGAGTGCGCGCGTTGCGAGTCAGGTAAATCACACCTGGATTCCTACATCCAAAGCGTCATGCACCTCTTATTTTCTCTACCTCTGTTTATTCAAATTTAAGAAACTCAGCAATATTACAGCCGCTTATCTGTCGAATCTATACTACTTTTCAACTCAATATATGCGTACTTGCAAGGCATTGCTCCATGGATGAATAGGGGTATGTAGGTTTTTTATTGCTAGTTTATTTTTTTCCTTCACGGAGCCAACAAGGATGACAATTCCCGTCCTTACGGCTCCCTGAAAACAAAAGAAGTGAAATTTATGTACACTCCCCTTCTCCTACCAATTTACAGCTGTGGCCTGGCACCGTTTGATTTTCGCTTTAAGTGTCGCGGATCCAAATTTGCTTCTTCAAGAAATGCACATACAAAAAAAAAAGAAAGAAACAAATACATGAGCTTCATTGGCGCCCTAAGGACGGAGCTGCATCAGAATCAATGTAGGACAGGGATGTAGAAACAGTGTTCCAGAATAAATATTTAGCGGTATTACTTTTCAATACTCCTCGTGCATTTCTGCTCCTCTAGGCTTATCAAATATGTGCAGATGTGGACAGAAAAGTACTAAAACTGCATCTCCAGTTTCCTGCCACAGGGTACTTGGAGCAAATTTTTCTCCTTTCATTTTGTTTTACTGAAAACAAAAAGTTTACTTGCTTTTTATGGTACAACGAAAAGAAATGCCGACGTACGAACTACGCATGTCGCTTGCTGCACGCATCTGTACCGCGCCAAAGTATTTTAACATGCTACTTTCAGCAGGCACGTTAACCGACGTGTTCATCGTCCACGAAGATGCACACCTTTAGATGCAAGGTCTTATTTGAGAGAGAGAGAAAAAAACGATTGAAATGGAAAAAACGATTGAAATGGGGGCATCGAGAATGATTAATATATCGAGGTGATTTTCATTGCTCAGTTAAGAAACGACGAAATTTCTTAATTCCATGAACTTGACAGCGCTACCATAGAACTACTGATGTATCCTAATTACCTTCTCAAGCTTTTCGTCTACACGCGAGGAAACAATGTCGAATGGTGGCTCTCACTGAACACTACAAGCAATATCCTTCTCACCCGGTTCAAAGACGATGAGGGAGTGGTCCGTGTTAGGTCTTTCCTCAAAGTCCAAGTCCACCTTGGCCGACCCCTGGCGTGTGTAGCAGCGAACAGACGACCTCTGGTTTGTGTCACCTGACCGCACCACCGGCACCAGTAGAGAGCCGGCGTCTTCGTCCACCACGTACTCCTCCTCGAGGAAGAACATCTTGGGTACTGCACGGTCGTCAGATAGAAACCGTACCTCTAAAGTAACCGGATGTGCGACGGGCTTAGAGACCAAATTGCGCATAGAAGTCGCTTCACTATAAGTGATAGTGTCGCTTCCTTGTAATTGCGATGCATCTGCTGCATATGCATCGACAATTTTCGGAACTAACTCAGCCAGTGAACTCTCCTTTCCGAGAGCCGAGAAAATGAACAACGAAAAGAAAGTTTCATGGCAACACCAATCGACCGAACTCAGGCGATGACTGTGGATCTGGCGGAGTGAGTTTTGGCACCTAGCAGAACCTCTAAAATATTCGTGCAACTGCTTTGTCTTCGCTTTCATGCGATCACAGCAACTAACATCGACACAGGTCTGGAGGAGCCCAAGCGTCGATCATAGAGTACGCATCACTGTAATCTCCTCGCTTGGGCCCAAGCAACTCAAACACATCGCAACCCGGACAACAGTAGGCGCTCTCAAAGCTCGTACATTGTACCCGGTCTTCGAAGTACCTCTTTTCTCCGCGAATATAGTTGATTAAAATGCCAATTTATAGGTTAACAAAGCCCATGCGAAGAAGCATGGACAAAGACCGCATATGCTCGCTTGAAGCTCGCGGAGTGGGATACAGCTGAGAGCAATGTTTATTGGCTCGGGATGAGCTCCCGCGAGTTCGAGCTTCTTACCGTCGGTCATGGTGTCGTTGATGGACACCTGGGCAATACTCGGGTCGCCAACCGTTCCGTTGACAGGCGACCGCAGCACCAGTTGGAACGTCTCTACGTACTCCAGGTCGGGCTGTCCGTAGTCGTCAAGCAAGACCACCTCGAAGGCCTGCGATGTCGAGCCGCTTGGGAAGCGAACCAGCGCGCCCACAGCAATGTAGTCACTGCCGGCTGTCGAGAGAGTATGATTATCATTAAAGAAAGCAAGAGAAAAAATAACAAGCGATTGATAAGTAATTATGGGATATGCCCTCAATACTAATGCAAAAATCGAAAAGTATCTCTTTTCCGTCTTCTGTATAGAGATACGTTCCACACATGTTTGTATACTAACAGCTCTGTAGGGGGTTAGCGGCTAATCTAATATCTAATGGGTTCCGCATAATCCTCATGGTGATAAAAGTCTGTTTATTTGTAGTACATACATCCGCAGAATCGTTAAGCTGCATTTACTTCTCCTATTTAGAACTTCTCTGAGCAGTTTTTGCAAGAAAAACCCCGCTACCTAAGCGATTACAGAAATATTTACAACAAACCGCACATTTAGGGAACGGATTATTTACTGATATTTCTGGCAGCCATTTGATAGATGTGGCCCCGGAGCAGTCTGGGTAAGAAGATAGCAGTCATAGTATGTCTACTGCATTTCTGAACAGACCATTTCAAAGCTTCAGGATAAATCATGCCGGGAGCTATATTATTAGGAAATGAAAGAACTTCCTCTTCTTAAAACGAGCTTTTGGGGCAAGTTGGCCACTTTGCTTTCACATAACTGCAGCGCGAAAAAAAGAAGACTAACAAGAAAAGGAAACACACACGACACGGACAATCGCTGCATTTTGCATTTTGCAGCTATTGTCCGTATCGTACATGCTTTCCTTTCTTGATGCTCGTATTTTCTTTACTTTTTTTTCTCTTACTCTTCTCTTTTTCTCTTACTCTTCTTCAGAGTATCGACCGGTTTCTTTCTGAGCTTTTTGTACGGAAGGCTGTTTTCTACGCTGGTATTAAAGTTAAAACATCTGGTAAAAGGGTCAGACATGCTGAACTGCCAGGTAAGACGCCCACTACTCAGGCGCTCATATTGATGTCTGTTCCGTGTTTATCTCAATTGCTCCCACTTGACAACAATTCAAAGCGAGTTTAATATCGCTGTATCGAGAGAAAACATTTTTAGGCTTCTTTTTTTTTTGTTTCTATCTCAAATGACATTGCTGATTTGTTCTGCTGCCATTATTACTACAACACTGTCATTGCCGATCCAGTTTCGAACATCTGGTCCTTAATCCACAACTTATTGCACACATTGTTGAATTTAAGATACACCTCTTTACCAAACTTTTTTTTTTTTTTTTAAAGCAAAGTTACAGTTTGTAAATTAAGCGGTATATCGGCTATAATAGAAGAACAAGAAGACACCATGGTTACAAAGCAAAGGCTAACGACAGCAACCCTATATTGTGCCACCGGAGAGCATTAAAAAAAAAAAAAAGATGGCTAGGGCACGTTCACGACCAGCTGGGAACACGCACCTTGAGCGCTGGGTGGAGACGACTGCTTCGAGCGCACCATCACGGATGAGGCGACGCTCAGGTCGGATCCATCTCGAAACACGGTCACCTCGAAGCTGCCCGCGCTTTCGTCCACTTCGTACATGGGCTTTTCGAAGTAGAAGTACGGGGCTGGAGGAGGCAACGGATGAGACGGTTGGGAAGCTGTTAAGCCTTGCAATAGTTAGCGAGAATCATTTGTGAATCATCAGTTTCTTGTCCGAAGAGATTTTCCCCAAGTCTGTGGAACTCCGAATGGGGATCCATCTCGAAACACGGCCACCTCGAAGCTGCCCGCGCTTTCGTCCACTTCGTACGTGGGCTTTTCGAAGTAGAAGTACGGGGCTGGAGGAGGCAACGGATGAGACGGTTGGGAAGCTGTTAAGCCTTGCAATAGTTAGCGAGAATCATTTGTGAATCATCAGTTTCTTGTCCGAAGAGATTTTCCCCAAGTTTGTGGAACTCCAAATGGTTCCGCTGTCTTCATGTGCTGCCAGACAGCGCCGTGAGAGCCGTTGATTACTGACGGTGAATGATACCCCGTTGCGTGCACGATATCTGTGTTCATCAAGAGTATGAATTGCTGCCACTGCACGCGTCGCCGCACGCGCAGGATGGTAGAGTTCGGTCCGGAGCTGTGAACAGCGAGAAAGTTGTCCCTCTTACCTGATGGTGAATTTCAGTCGGTGATTACGAATCCACGACAGAGCATCTTTTCTAGTGAGTCTAGATACCATACCGCCGATGTCCGATAAGAACGCATGCATCTTACTGTAACCACTGTTCGGCTTTGTGGAAAACTAAAACTAGCTCCAGGACGGCGACTGGAATTCATCATATCGTTTCAGAGCGCCCCTAGCGCATGCCCAGTGGTATCTCTGTTTCTTTCAGAGGAACTTGAACGCACTTCGCCACCCGACAGCACTCTGAAGTAATTCGGCGCGCTACACCAGTCGGTTGATGGCTAAAATGCGCGGAAAGCTTATGAGAAATAAACGATCATAGCTCGTTTGTTGCCGGTTTATCGAAATGATAAAAATGGAATGTGTGCATAGGATCGCCAACGATGAAGCGTGTTTGGTTAAAGGAGCGAAAACATACACGGACACAAGGCAGGTAACGGGACAGAGCACCACACACAACTGCATTATTGAAAGGCAAAAAACTCGAATAAATAGCCATCGTACACGCAAGGAACAAGATCATAATTCATAGCTAGTATGACTATTGAGCGTCACTGACGCACATGTTTGTTTCCTTTCTGATAAAAAGTGCCCAATTAATTTCTGCACATGTTTGCTTTCTTTTCCACAAAAGAAAAATGTCTCGATTAATTTCTTAGCGTTAGGAATCCGCGCACTAGAAAAACATGGCTCGCAAGAGCGTGACGTGCGAGACATTATATGTTTCGGTAAGATTAATAAATTTTGGCGGTGGGAGTTTTAACACGGCCTGTAGCATCGCTTATTATCTGCAAAGGGGGGGGGGGGGGGGGGGGGGGGGGGCGTCGGCTTCTTTAACGAGTTCCGTAGGCATGCACATATTAATAATAACAAGAGGAACCATGTTTAATCCTTACTATTTCATCCTACGTTGTGCGCCCTCCATTTTCTCACCATCCAAAACACGATACTGCAGACATACATGGACATTTTTGTGAGATAGGCTGGCGCAAACCGCTCAAAAATACAAGATCGAAGCTTAAGAAAAACAAAATAAAAGGTGGACACTTTAGCTCCTCCTCTGTGAGTATAACGCGATAGCGTATATTGACCTCTGTCTCTCATCGCAGTTCCTGGTTCTCGATCATTCGTGTTGTTACTCACTAATTATTAGCATTTTATTTCCCTTTATTATTCCACATATGGTCGTTAGCTTACAGCTCTCACATACCACTGCACGTTCCTACGACATGGTTAAAGCGGATATTTACATCTATGTCGGGTGGTCTTTCACATGCCACATTATGTGAAAGACCACCCGACATTGATGTTAATCGTGCATGCGTGGTCCAAGGGCAGCGTGTCGGGAACCAAGGAGGCTGGATCCCTATTTCACCCACCCATTTCAAAGGTGAAACTCGAGTCGGCAGAGCTTAGGCTGCCAGTTAGACCACGTCACGTGGTCGCATGACGTCACACAGTCCGACGATGCCACCTGACGAGGGCGTTCTCGCAATTTTTCGCTCATAACAGCGACGCCTGCTTTTATGGTGAACGGGCGTCCTTTAACGCTCTGTACCGTCAAAGATCGGGAAGGGAAATAGGCAGTGCTCACCATCTCTCGGATCAGCCTCGATGGTGACGAGCGCGGTACCGTTCTCCGCCACTCTGCCATTGTGCGGAGAGACGAGGCTGACGGTGAAGTTCTCGGGCCCCTCGTAGAGCGAGTCGTCGATGATGACGACGCGGCAGGTCATCTCCGCGTCGCCGGACCTGAAGCGCACGAGGCTGCTCGCGTCCGCCGGTCTCGCCACGTAGTCCGAGTACGACTCGAGCGGAGATGGAAGAGAACCTGACGCCGTCCCTGAAAGCAACGAGGAGCGTGGCAGGTTCTGTTTGTCCCAATCTAATAACAATAAGCACAGTGGTTTTTGAAGTAATTGGAGCGCACCCTTGTACAGTCAGGTCAGTGTGCCGCTCTACTTTTAACGACCATTAGGCCCATTTTCCGCATAACATTTATTACTTTATTTCTGCGTCAACTTGCTATGACCGATCAAGCATTTTTTATGCGCCTTTTAGACTCGAGCACTCCGCCGTATTTGCCATGACCAGAGTGAAATCGGATGTAGTATATTTCTTCTTGCAGCGCGTAGTTCAGAACTCGAGTTCATAGGAAGCGTAGGCGAAGCACGCTGAGAGAGCAAATGAGCGTGGCTGCAGGCGTCTTAGTAATAAAGCATTGACTCACTGATCATAGCTCAGACGAATGTGGCGTCAAAAGTTTGCTGAGAATTTCTTTGTCATTTCTTCTAAAATACTTGGCGCAACTTAGTACATCCTTTCCAAGCCCAATGAGACTCGCGGAGATGCATTGTACAACAGCATTGCAGTAACAACTATCACCTAATAGCTGTCATTAGCAACATTTCTGTAGGAAAAAGAAAGTGTCGTGAGGCCTAGCAGCTTAAGCATCCACTTTGTATCTGCCTCATAAGTGGGATGGGGTTCTCTCGTCTGAGTCGCCGGGAATTCATCGATTTTCCAATTAATAGCAGCATTTCTCCGGCCTGGTGATCGGCTGCTCTGCTGGCCTGGATTGCTCCCTGCACTTTTATCCTTCCCCTTTATTTCTTTATTCGAGGCAAAATGCACACGACGAGAACAAACACATTCTTTGGCCAATATCACCTTGTGCCATTAATAAAAACAAAACCTTTGTCATTAACATTATCCGACACGTGTGGGTACACTGAAGACCAGCAAACCTAGAGAGAGCATGACCAGTTAGTATCGCCCGTGGCATCAAGCCGATTTCTACCGCCGCTATTTCATTTTAAGCTTCAAAAGATAAAACCACAAATCGTAAGAGCCGTCGACTCATACTAGAAGAAAGAAAAAAAATTACAAGACACTTCATTGTGCGTTGAGAACGTCAGTCGGAAGTCCACTCGGCCTGGTTCTCCTCCTCTGTCACTGCTGCTCGCCGTGTACGTCGGGTCTGCTCACCCAGCTATACGCCCCTTCAGAGACATATGCTTCCGTGTTCGCGCTATCCGCTTGCAGGAATTTTCCGCTACTGTAGACACACGTTATTTTGATTCTGCTTTTATGCCATGTCGCATGGTCGCGTCACGTCACGCACACACACGATGACTGATCAGCGTTCGGCCACCTCACGCGGTTTCACGCCCCTGTCAATCAAAATTAGCGCTGAGTAATGTCACGTGATTGTGTGATGTCATAACCATGACCACCAATCAGCGCATTCATGATAATTATGACGGGCATTTAGCGACTAACCATGCCGGGTCTTTACCGTAACGGAACTGCAAACGGTATCGCATTGATATCTTCTTTGGCAATTAATGCGCGTTGCGGCCGTGAATCTGCGTGTGCTTGTGTGCTGCTCACCCGGTTGCGTGACGCACAATACGTTCGTGTCCATGGAGATATCGCCGCGTCTGGTTATGGTAAGCAGCACCTCTCCGCTGTCCTCGCTCACGGTCACGTTGGTCTCGGAGAACCGCATCGTCGGCTCTGCAAAGAAGGCACAGGAGTCCCGATTACATTTACCAGCTCTAGCTTATTCGCTTCAAACAACTGTCCCCATTGTTGTCGATATAATTTGAAATGTGATATTAACTTCGCTTCTCAGTAGGCATCTTATATCATTTTTTTTTCTGATACTGAATACTTGACGCTTTTTTTTCTCTGTAACTTTCTTGCATTGTGAATGTTTACTGATCTGCCTCATGAACAACGCGTTAATAAAGGTCGCATGGTGTCTGTACAGGGCTAGTTCCTTTCTCCCCCAAGATGTTCTGGTCCGCCTATCGAAAGTAAGATTAGACGCGTGTTTATTTATAGATAGACCCGAAAGAGCTCGAAAACTCGCTGACGAAGATGTAACTGTCGAGCGAGCATTTACAAAATTGCAAGCCCGATGCCTGCGCTTTTGATCAGCTGTTCACATAGGAAGAGCTGGTACTAGCTCGCCAACTCGTTTCTGGTAGTTCCGGGAAATAATTACAGCAGTACACCGACTCTCAGCAACGTCCCAACGGTATGCAATGCCAGAAGAAACCGGCAGCCCTCTTGAAGTTTAGGGCTGCTTACATTGACACGTGGCGGCTGTTACGTGGTTACTTTTCATTGGCCTCAATACTAGAATTGTGAGGAAGAGAGATAGAGAGAAAGAGCGAGCGAGCGAAAGAGAGAGAAAGAGGGGGGACGCCCTCCGCTATGGCGCACCGTCCTCGGCGTCGAGCAGTGTGACCACGGCTTTGTCGGGGAACTCTGTGGCGGCCATGAGCGCCTGTCCCAGGATGACAAGGAACTCTTCGTGTCGTTCGAAGGAGGCGTCGTCCAGAAGCCGCAGTCGCCAGGAGGCCTCGGCTTGGCCAGGGTTGAACTGCACCTGGCGGGCGTATGAGGCCGCAAAGTCCAGACCCTGGCGGGCACTCAGGTTCCGCGCGGAGATGCCTGGAACGAAGGACGAGACATAGAGTGAAGCGAAGGAGAAAAAAGCAAAAGACAAACACGTCAGTATGGACATAGTTAAGGGACACAGTGAAGACTTGAAATCGTCAAAAGTTAAGGTTAATCCCATTTCCTTGACTTGTTCTTACTTCCCTTTTTCGATTATTAGCCTTTTTATTTTATTTGTCTCCATATAATCACTTTTCCTCTTAACTAGCCCATGGGGACGAAAAATATCTATGAAAGGTGTAACATTAAAAAGAAAATGCGGATCAGTGGTATTATTTGATCAATTCGAAATTCTTGATGTTGTTCTCATCGAAAAACGTGTGTATTTTCACCGGACGTAACAGAAAGACAGCTGCCGTGGTCGTATAATGCTATGCACTTTATGACGTGACCAGGAACAAGGCAACGGAGGTAGAAGCAGGAGAGCAGCAATAGTAAACTGATGAGGAAAGCTTGCTGTGATAGGAATGCCACTGATGGTTTCAAAATTAACCTTTATTACTAACAAAACATTGAAAATCGGGGCCCTTCTGTGCGTGCAAATATGCTGACACAATTTTTCTGTGCTGTCAGCAGATCTCGATTTTAATAGCCCTTGAAAACAAGAGAAAACTCAGATTACCGAGATTAAAACCGTTCGATGAGAACATGCTGGGAATAGCGCTAACTGTCCACACTACTTCTTCGATCAGAAATTTACGTTGAACAATAATGTCGAGGCATGCCTTTCAAAACGCGCGCTCTATAATCCCCCCCCCCCCCCCCCCCCCCCCAACGTTTGTACTTAATAAGATTGTCGTTCATTATGAGATCGTTCATTCGGTATAGGTTTCCCAGGCACCAATATGCGTTGTCACACGCCACATCTGCCTGACTCGTCCTTTCATATTTTCCCCCCTTATTATTCGGTCTGCGATATCAAAAGAGACAGCAGGAAGCACACTGCAGTGAGCATACTGTAAACCGGAGAGACACAAGAAAGCACGAAGTGGCTTGAGTATAAAAGGGACATAATAGCGCACAAGGAAGACATGAAAAGCGAGTGCACACAGAAAAGCACTAACTCGTTCGTCTTGCCTTCCTTTGTGCACGATTTAAGTATGAATCACAAACATGACCAAACTTATTCTCTGATTTGTAGTGTGCAACTGTACGTTTGTGGCAACAGACGTACCGACGAAGGCTGTCTCTCCCAGGTATCCCCTCCTGCGCAGGGTGACCTCCAGGTGAGAGTCCGTCTCGTTGACCGTGTACCGCTCACGGGCCAATGATATCCACGACCAGCGAAGGTCGAACTTCTGGCCTCTCAGCTCGTTCTTACCTGCACAGTGGTTGAAGAAAATGGCGGGGGGAGGGGTAGAATCAGAATAAAATAAGGAGGGCAAACTTTCTGCACGTGAGTCAAGCACGTGCATAGATAATAATGTGAAAACATGACCTAAGGTTACGATTCAAGTTGCCTTTAATACAATGAAAAGAAACTCATGCAAACACGGTACGGTAATTTATCTCGTGAACTGTTTTCGTTTATACCTCTGTGTATAGCATTTTTAGAGAGTACACCAAATGTCCTCAGATGAGCGCAAAGCAGTTCTGAACGGAGCGGAGGGAAGAACTGTAGCAGTAGCGTTCACTGATTATATTTGAGGCATGCTAGGCTACGGAGAAACTGCGGTAAGAAGCAAGCATTATTGACGCTCCTATATAATTTATGTCAGTGTAAGCAAGATGGGTACTGCTACCTCCTGAGTGAAGTATTCAACCAGAAATACAAATATTTCTCTTTTCGTCCTCATCACCGAATATGTTAAAAACTGCAATTGTGAGACCTGTGTATAAGGATGGCAAGAAAGAAAACATTAAGAATTATAGACCTATTTCGATTTTAGCTATACGTTCCTAAATTATAGAAGCATTTTTGCTTGAGTGCATGACATTGTTTTTGAAAAAAAAAAAATCCGTTCTATCGGACCGACAATTTGGTTTCATTGAAGGCCAAGGCCGTGGAACGCTTCCTCTTCTCGAAGAATTTTCGGATGAATTGTATGAGTCTTTTGATCATAATCTATTCACCTGCTGCCTGATTTTAGATATGTGAAATCTTTCGATACTGTGAACCACAAAATATTGTTGTGAAAATTGCATCTACTCGGATTTAGGGGGCCCTTCTATGACCTCTTGAACAGTTATTTACATGATCGTTCTCAAGTCGTAGCTCTTGATATCAGCACAGGTGTTAGCAGCCGACAGTGTTTGAAAGCAGGAGTACCACAGGAGTCCATTATTTCATAATTTTCAATTTGGTTATTAATTACATCGCTTCTGTAATTTCTAACTATATGGTCTTTAAGTACGCTTGAGACACCGTTCTGCTAACAAAGCAAATTTCCTACAATAGATAGATAGATGGATTTATTAGAAGGAAACGACAGAGAGACTGGCCGGAATAATTTAAATCTGGCCTGCTACTCTGCACTGGGAAAGGGGAAGGAGAGAAGAAAGAAGATCATGATGGGTGACGATGTGGGAGAAGGCATATGAAGTACATATAGAGGCACAGTAGCTTGCTTTACAGGCTCGATTCAAGTCCATTTCCTACAAAACAGCCGTTTCTTTACTACAAGAAAATATTTGCAATGCAATGAACTTGTTTTCTTCGGATGATCTTTTGATACACCAACAGAAAACTAAGCTGATATGTTTTAAAAATCCCTTAAAGACATCACTGTTGAATGAATCTGTGACCCGAATTTGCGACTTTAGGTTGTCATTGTACTCCAGTGGAAAGTGTTCACTCCATAAAATATCTAGGTTTTATTTAAATAGCGATCTCTCATGGCACAGCTACATGGCACATATTTGTAGAAAATTACGAAGCACGGCGTGATTATTTTTTTGCAGTTAAATCTTTCCTTCCTTAAATAACACGCACTTACATACAGTGTTGTAAGGTATGACATCACCGTGTTCGCACATTGGTTTCAAAAATGACATGACCGCGTGAATTCTCTTTTGAAAAGCTGGTCGAATATTTAGGGGAATCCCCCAAGGTGGAGTAGATTTCTAATAAGGGAGTAATTACTCAGTGACATCCACCCAAGCGCTTTCTGTACAGCTTTCTCAGAAACTTCGTAGTTAAAGAAACATTCGTCCTGGACATACTTTCGAAAAGCATATAGAAAATCATTGCCTATGAACTTTCCTTTCCATATCTCGTAAACTTATTTAATTTCCATCGTTTTTCATCATTTGAATTCCTATATAAACAAACATGTAGTTGTTATCCGTCACTTTTAGAATCCTGCCATCAAGATTAAATCAGTCCCTACCAGATATTTTCGGAATTGTCAACGCTACACGGTGCCAAGATTATCAACGCGATATGGAAAAGCAAGGCGACCTGTATATGTCCCCACCGTTTTTAACAGTTTACCTGACCATGTATTTTGCGCCACCTCAAAAACAAAACTTGAAAGGCTGCTGTAATTTTTTAAAGACATCATCATTTCAAATATGGGTTTTCTGCAATATGCTTTCAGCGAATATTTTCGATGTGTGTTTAACTTTATGACAAATTTTGCCACCCCACTGTACGTCCGCCGTTGATGCCGGGCCTAGCCCTTTAAGCCTCCTGTTGGCTTTGACAGGCCCGAGTCTCTGTATGTTTGTTAATATGCTGTGGCAATAAACTATTATTATCACAGTGTACAGGTAGGCTGGCGTATTAATGTTTTTTAGACCTTTCTAGAGTCTCTGCGGCTTACATGCACTATAAAAAAAGAAATGTAGAAGGTGCAAAACGTGTAGAAACATATGTAGCTCTGACAGGCTGATGAGGTGCTGCAAGCGTCAGCCAACCCTGGTTTATCGCTGACGATACTGCATTTTATACACAAAGCATAAATGGTGGAAATTGACGTAAACGCGAGCTTGAGAGTTTTTTAGTGCTAGTCGCGCTGCCATTGTTGTGCAGATCCGGGCTCGGGAAGAACTACCACTCGTAGTTCGTTCTCTGCGTGCACTTTCACTAGCTTTAGCACGTGGCTGCTTTCATCACCTCTCTTAGCGTTAAACATCGCCGCACTGTCGGCGAAGGCACGCAGTCACTGCATGTTGTTCAAAACCTGGATCATCATTAGCAGCAACCGGACTATGCCCACTGCAGGACGAAGGCCTCTCCCAAATTCCTCCAATTTACCCGGTTCTGTGTGGCTGCATCCATTATACCTTTGCGAAATTCTTAACCTCATCCGCTCGTCTTTCTGCCACCCTCTGCTACGTTTTCCTTCCCTTGGAATCCAGGTGGTTACCATAGCGACCGTCGGTTATCCTCTCTAAGCACTACATGCCCTGCCCATGCCCATTTCTTGTTCTTGATTTCCACTAGAGTTATTTCTTTAGCCCACTCTGAGCGCTTCCTATCTCTTAATGTTACCCCTACCATTTTCCGTTCCATAGCCCTCTCTGTTGTCCTCAACCTAAGTAGAACCCTTTTCGTTAGCTTCCACATTTCAGCCCCATAGGTGAGTACAGGTAAGATGCAACTGTTATATACTTTCCTCTTTAGCGATACCGGTAAGCTGTTAGCGATAATCCGCGAATAATTGCCGAATGCTCTCTATCCCAATCTTATTCTTCTAATTATTTCTCTTTCATGGTCTTGATCTCTTGTTGCTACCTGTCCTAAGTGGACATATTTGCCTACCACTTCCAGTGCTTCGCTACCTGTTGTGAGCTGCTGTTCCTTCTCGAGGCTGTTGAACATTACCTTAGTCTTCTGCATATTGATTTTCAAGCCTTTCAGACTGAAACCTGGGTAATGCAGCAAATACAGCATCAAACGCCTTTCCGATCAAGCAGAAGATACTCAGCTGAAATCAGATGAGAAGCGGATTGGGCGGGAAATGGTTGAGCTCAGCAGAGAGTATGAAATTTTCCCTTGAGCTCGAGAAAGATAAACGCTTACTGCACATAGCCCTTCAGCAATCAAGAGAGCGAATGGGAAACACTGTATACACTGGAAGAGCGATACGTGGACTCCTCCCGTAAATAACATGTAGCCAGGAGAAAAGAGCAAGCGAATTCCGCTGCTCACTGAATAAAGTTTCAAAGAACAGAGATATCACATTTGCTCTATTCAGAGTAACTAAATGACTCAAGTTTTCAGTAGTTTTCACGAGCTCCGGACTGAAGTGCCTTCGACAAAATGGGAAGTGTATCACATATAAATCTCGTCATGTGAAAATGCGGGCAAAGCAACTTCGCGCATTCTTCCTTTATGCCTCAGCAATCGTATATATTGCCCTGGCCCAGCAGTTGAATACTGTTCAAAATCGATTTCCCTCCGTACATCGCTTTCTTGGTCTCGTTTAATCGATCAACGTAGCTGCGCGCATTTCATACTCGCGCTGATACTTAGTGGATAATGAAACTGACACAGTGTTCCGCTTGGTAACGCCGTCTGTAAAAGTATGTTATCGAGGCATAAACAAATATATTTCTAACGACAAGCGACGTGCACGCTTCGTAATATGTGCATACGCGATTTGGCTTAGCATTCAGCGTCGCTTGGCGCAGCGCAACCATGCTGACTTTTGCCCGCGCCCCGACTCACTGCCGACAGCAACGCCACCCTTGTTTACAAACATGACATTTGTGTCCAGTGACCTTGCATCATTGTACCTCAATGTTTGTGACTTAACTCTCTCTCAAACTAAGCCGTAACGCTGTTCGAATTGTACACGGCGTTTAATGTTCTGCTATGTCTCTAACAAGAGAGACAGCAGTATTTGTAAATAAATAAATAAATAAATAAATAAATAAATAAATAAATAAATAAATAAATAAATAAATAAATAAATAAATAAATAAATAAATAAATAAATAAATAAATAAATAAATAAATAAATAAATAAATAAATAAATAAATAAATAAATAAATAAATAATGCGCCAATGTGACGCACAGACCCTGCGGGACGCCGTGGCGAAGGGCTGTGAAAAAATGTGGGTTCCCTTAGATTCTTCACCATCTGGGAGGCACAGGGGGAATAAACTGTTTATTTCCCCTGCCGAGATTCTTGAACTTATTTTTATCGCAATAAATACAGTCACGTATAATTATGCGAAAGTGTAAATTTAAAAGCACTGTGGTAAGGAAGGCGAATAAAATAAAGGCACAATTTTTAGGCCGTCCAGCCGTCAACCGCCAAAAATACTAAGCTATTGCACACGGTTGGTTCTAAAG
Organism: Amblyomma maculatum; assembly: GCF_055883805.1. NCBI lineage: Eukaryota > Metazoa > Arthropoda > Arachnida > Ixodida > Ixodidae > Amblyomma > Amblyomma maculatum. The sequence goes on from NC_139347.1 coordinate 89,939,733, forward strand.
GGGTTCCCACTCCGTTTACATTTCCCTTCCGCCTTTACTGCACACAAGCACGCGACTTGAAGAGAGAGTAACATAGGTTGTTACTGCGGGCGGAGTAAGCCTTTCTTTGCTTTCTTTCGGGGTTATGCTGAGTTAGAAACTATAGTCTGTTATAGACGCATAACCGACACGCTAGAGCGAGTTTTTGGCCTGGCCCACACCGCGCGGTTCTCGAGCATGTGCAGAATTCTAAGAAGGAACGGGCAACAAGGCGGTGGCGTGCAGTAGAGCTAAACCACGAGTCCGCTTCAGCTGATGCCGGGCACGTGCTTAACTATGTCTTGCAGGAGGGCGAGGGAGTGCCTAACGCGCTGTAAAAGCACCCTATTAATACACGGACCCGAATAAACTGCACGACTGCATCAGTATTAGTAATCAGCGATGGATATAGTCTAACGCAGAAGACTCCTGCAGCCCCCAGTTCCGCACGTCGCTTGCCTAATATGCGCCACGCTTAATCTCCCGAGTTGCAATGACGTCGAGCTCGAGTCAATGCATCAGCTCCCCGCGACGAAAGCATTACCCGGTCAATACACAGAGAGAGCCAGTGAGAAACAAGAACACATAAAGCCATATATCTGGCGAGTCTACCGGGGCGGCAGTCTCGCGAGAATTCAGGCTGCCCAGAAGAACGTGCCGCGCTCTCTCGCAACTCCTCCGACAAGGCGCGGGTCGATGCGGCAAGTAATTCACGCAGTCTGTCTTCCAATAGTCAATCTTGTGTTTGAGCGAGCGCCTGTCGAATTGCCGCGCGAACTCCGGACGAGATTGCGTACGCCATAAGAGGCTGCCGCTTCGACAATGTTTGAGGCAGGCCGGCGCGGCGCGAAGACGGAAGCCGGCGGCGCACCAGGATGTAATTGTACGATCGAAAGGGGAGCAGGAGCAGCGGCAACAGCAGCTGCAAATGGCCTTCCGCCCTCGGCCTCACCGTCCATCCCGCACCTGCGGAGTCAAAGGAGGCCGCGCAGCCATTTGTCTGGACAGTGGCAGATCACAATGTGACTCCCCGCTGTCACACCCGGCGATTAATGAGCCGACGGTCTCGCGCTGCGCCCTTCGGCACGGCAGCCGCTTATGCTGGCTTCGGTTTCGCGGAATTGTGCCTCATACAGCGCCGCAAATACCGAACCGCAAATTGACTCTAAAGCGCGCGCCAGTTGATGTAACGTCGAAGCGTCTCTAATTCGACGGGTGGGCATCTGGTTTACTAAGACTCTCGCTCTGCGTGTGTGGGCGTATCCGCTTCTTCGAGAAGGGATATCCCCGAGAGTGGCAGCCGGGAGCAGGGAGTGCTACGCGATATGGCTTCTGGCGCCTCCGAAAGGGGCAACTAAATGCCACTCCTTTCCTACGTGGCCGTCTTGCTCAGACCCTATAGCTTCGATGTATAACCTTGCAAGCCACCTAATCTGAGGGATACGAACTGTGTTTTGCATATGTGGATTTTTCTTGCGTTTAACTCACTTCAGCTTGTTCCTCAGTTTCGCGCCCACACGGGCGGTGATATCCGCGACGCCGCCAGTAACGCATAATGCGACTACCACGAGTACGAAGCGCCAGCCACGGTTCGTCGTCCTCACTGATCGGCAGCGTCTGTCCGCACCAGTTGGTGGTTCACACCCGACGTGCCGTATAAAGCTCCCTCGTGTGCTCGTGATTTCTTCGCTGTCAGTAAATTGTTTCTCCAGAAATATCGTTGTTTTCAATGCCTCGGCTCTTACTAGCTCGTCCCTCTTGTTCCAGCACCGCCGGGATCGAATCTGTCAACAGCGCAGACACTGGTATTTAAACCAAGAGCCTGCATACCACTGGTGAGGCAGAGTGCTTATGTGTCGACGTGAGTGCAGGCCGTGGTGCTGCTGTCGGTTGGGACAGTATATGTATAAGCGACTTCTCGGACCTTGAAAATAACGGGACACGCCTTCCACTGCACTCGTTCAACCATCGGAAGGAAGCCTCAGCAGTTTGCGCTACACTACTGTGAAAAGCACCATGCTTCCAAGCCATAACTAAAGATAACACATTCACTTTACGCACTCGTAACCACCCCTGAGAGTTTTCATTCTCGTTGCAGAAGCGGAGCCAGGAACAGTGTAGCATATCGCATTCCGTTGTTCTTCATTAGCCGACCTTTTTCGCTTTACACGATATATTTTGTAACCGAATCAAATGTTCTTGTTGTGGGAACTCTTAGCGATCGTCAGTTCAACAGACTTAGTCTCGATCCTGAGCGAATAGTTAAAAACCAATATATTTGCACTTTCTCCATGCGCTCAATCACTAAACAATCGTCTTGTCAAGTTTCGAAATCACAGACCGGAGCAGTGGTGGGATCGCAATAAAATTGAATATATAAAAAAACATTCTCTCTGACTGTTTGTGGTGTGTTTGGGCTTAATTTTTTTTTTATATAGGCGTCACTTATGGAGCAGTATTTGTACTAGGAAATAGAAAGACTGCAAAGAAATGTTTTTGAATATGACTTAATTTAAACTCGAACAGAATGATTACCATCAGCCATCTTGTATACAACAACACAAGCCCATAGCCGCCTCAGGCTAAAGACCGAATAAGGCTATTAGGCAGCCTTTACAATGACAACCAATTATACAAAAGCTGAACACTGACAGCATAAGCCGTAAAGACGATTACACGACATATTGTTGCTTTTTTGTCTTCTTTCGTCCGAAAAGAAACCGGTGTGCAGAACTGGCGAGATTACCTGAGCGTTCAGTGACCGCCTTCAGTCGCGTAAGGTTACACTTTCAGATGAAAAATTCATGAGTCTTCTGTCAACCATTCACTCGTTTACAGGCGCACGCAGACTTCACGCCATTACCACCTGGTTAGGACCGTGCTCTCTAGAATTCGAGTGACGAATAGAGCTTCCAGGGCTGGACGCCGAGACTCATTGGCGTGCGTACTACACGTCACGCAACCAAGCGATGCTTCAGCTGCAAGCTTATCTATACGGCAGCTGCTCATCTATTGCCGGCGCCCTGCGCGCAAGACTCGGCAGCGGCGCAAAGAAAGCCGCGGACAGCGCTCGCATGAATTAAGAGGACAAAAACGCGGGACTACGCGTTCCGAGTGAGATTTATCGTTCAGCGAGGCAGGTGAAATGAATTAAATTTGCTCTTGAAAACATCACGGCATGTGAAAACAGGGCTGGCCCGCGCACGCACGCACGGACACACACGCACGCACGCACGCACGCACGCACACACACACACACACACACACACACACACACACACACACACACACACACACACACACACACACACACACACACACACACACACACACACACACACACACACACACACACACACACACACACACACACACACACACACACACACACACACACACACACACACACACACACACACACACACACACACACACACACACACACACACACACACACACACACACACACACACACACACACACACACACACACACACACACACACACACACACACACACACATACGCGCACGCACGCACGCACGAACTGGCCACCATTGGTCGGTGTCGCAAGCAAACTGGGAAGCGTCGGAATTGCTTAATATATTTTGGCGTGGCTCCCCGAGGCTCTGCCACACAGCTGTTCAATTCCAAACCGATGCAGGGGAGCCCTTTTCGGTATTCCAGTCATGCGTGTAAATGGATTTGCGCGCAAGTACAGAAATCCAGTTTTCTCAGCAGTTAAAGACGTATTGGAAAAACGCCATCACATCCAGAAAGAGCAGTACAACTTTCTTTTACAGATAATGACATTTAGATGGTAATTTCCTCAGTCTTCCTCGGATAGATAAACAAACGAGCGTTGTACACTTTCAACCCTAAGGGGAAAGGAACAGAACATGATCTCGAGCACAACTGGCTCTATGAACTGACATCAACTTTATTAATTTGAAGCGACTGACTAGATTACATCTGCGAAACGCGTAGGGAAAAATCAAGAATAAAATCTGTGGTGCGATTGATCGCGCAAGCAGAGGTGCCAATGTGTAAAAACACAGATTCTGACGCCGTCATTGACACGCTTATCATCGAAGGACGCTAATTGGCGAGCAGTGTATTTATTTATTGCAAAATGTCTTGCTCACAAAGCCTAGAACGAAACTGGCTAGTTTTTCCAGCTGGTGGGCTTCGCTCACGCAAGTTTTTGAATAGGGTCGAAGCTGCAACCGCGCACGATGTGTGCACAGGCCATCGCTTGGGAGGGCATCCGCGTAAGAGACCTTGACCGGCGACCGTACTAAAGGATGGATTCTACGATGCATCCTTTCAACGCAGCTGCCCTGTTCTCTGCGTCTTCGCCAAGTTCAGCTAGCGCCTGGCTGCTGCGATGGGCTCCCAGGCTCTAGCCCTGGCGGTGACGTTGGTGGGGCTTGTGGCGGAACACTGCGCCTTCTGCGGGAAGGTGAGTGACGATGTCCAGACTGCCTGTATAAATGAAGCCACGGCGAGTTCCGGGATAAGCGAGAAAGATAGAGCGAAGGCCCAGCAAATAATCCGGGAAGTCCACCAGGAGGTGGCCCAAATGTTCAAGGAGAAGGGAAGAGAAGCGATGAAGGAGTTCGAAGGCAGGGATATCTTGGCTGAGAAGGTGGACGCCGCGGAGGATATCGAGGACAAGGCGGTGACCAAGAATTTCTTGACTGCGCTCGGGAAGTGCATGTTGAACAAGACCGCCGTCCCGGGTTTTGCTAATTGCAAGAAGGCCAACGAAGTCAACAACCGCCGCCTCACATTAAAAGAGTTGAAGAAAATGATAACGACTGTGAAGAGCGTCCGCGTGCAGAGCGGAGGCACCATCCAGGAGGAGACCCTCCAGAAAAAGCTCTCGGAAGCCCTTGGAAGCGAGGAAAAGGCAAAAGTGGCCATGGAGGTGTGGAAGGCGGTCAGTGAGTGCTTGGCGGAGTATGCCAAGAAAAACGAGAAGAAAGAGTAAGTGAACATTGTGGAATGGAAGCAAAGGCTCGTAGAAACTACACTGCCTTCGAACATTTCGATCCCCCCCCCCCCCCCCCCCCCCACGTGGTTTGGGCACAGTCGTGGGACCCAAGTGGACAGATGCATTCGCACAGGCAGTGAGAGTATTTTTAAACCGTCAGCTATAAATGGCTCTCGGAACATGAGCACTTTATCAAACCTGGACAAGGTTCTAACTACAAACTGTGATGCAATTTATTTAAACTTAACCAATAAAGATGATCTTCGGTTTAGATGGAGCCATCATGGATTTCTAAGTTGTGCTTGTCATTATCATCAAGGCTACAATCATTTTTTCTCTAGCTTGTGCAAGACAGGTGATGTACTTGGTGTGATCGCTTCTTCATAAGGCCATGCTACTCACAGGATAGTTGGATACCTTCGCAGTAATAGTGACAAAAGGTAAGTGCGAGAGATGGCTGACGTATGCCACTTGGTGCGCTAAGCGCCTCCAACTTTTTTGAATGTGAAAAGATTAGTGGCAAGCCAAGACGATGGCCAGTCACGGATTACAGTTAACGCGCTCGAACCTTCTAGATGGGGCGTCCACTTCACAATTACCGGAAAGTAGTTGCAGTTTGCTGTCTACTTGTCCGGATGAAATATAGGAAAAGAATGTAAGGCAGCTTCAAGGCAAGCAGTGTACCGAGCGTCCGAGTTATTTTTGATGGTTTTAATACGCGTCGCGTGTTCTCTGTGCGACACAGCAATCCTCGGCGTCTCAAATGCAAAAAAGAAAAAAATCACACACGTAAAAAAGGCGCTTCTGTGCAGCCGTTATATTTGGGTAAACCTGCCTTAGAACTGCTTTCAACTTTTAATCCAGCCGAGTTTTCAGCTGTCCGTTGGGCTTTCGCGTTCCCACATTCCCTCTCATAAGATGGTGAATGCTTTTGGGACTAAATGAATAGAGCGAAACTCTGTCATCGGGGTTCTTGGCTACATGATACGGCTCACTTCACGCGATAACTTCCTCATACCCTTTGCGTACGTGGTCGACCGTTCAAAGCGAGAATTTCTATGGCGCATGCGCAGAAGGCATCTTTCGACCATTCCTTAAAGTGATTACCATTTTACGTGGCGCGTAATGTATCGAAGGGCAACAGTAGGCGATACCACGTTCCGTGCGTTTGCCGCGCCATATTGAAATATAAATTAAGATTTTGCATAAGCAAATCATGGCGCACACTTGATAACAGAGCTGTATTGCGTTATTGCAACAAAACAATAAAGATCCAACTGCAGTTGACTTGTAACCATCGGTAACGACAGGTGACCCATCTGACCGGTCTATAGAGGAGCTTTTGAATTGTGGGAGAACTTCGCAGGTGAAAGGTTCTCAACTGCGAAGACAAATGAAGTCAGCCGGTCATCAGAAAGATAAACAAACAAGCCTTGAGCACATACGAGGCGGCCTTCTTCCTACGCCTAGAACGTATTTTGTTCCACTCGTTTCACCCTCCAGCTTCGGAGCTCCGCGAGTGAGGAAAAAAAAAGAAGAAAAGAAACAGTAGTGAAGGCGAAAACGAAGCAAGACGGGAGAGGCGCTCGGTGGCAAACACTGGACCGCAGCACGCGAGGCCATCTGTAACGGTGTTGCTTTGACAAATGACACGTCACCTAAGTCGCTACCAGCGCCCGCGGCCGTAAAAAGCCGAACGCTACTCGACAGACGGCGGCTGCGCAGAACGAATGGGAGAAGAAGAAAACATGCGGTGGCTTGGCCCTGTCGGTCGCCCGAAGGCCAACACGCTGAGAGCGACCTGCATACAACCTGCAATGCTACAGAATACGTATCCAGCTAGAAAGGTCCGGCACGATAGCTTCCCCCCCCCCCCTTCTTTTTTTTTTAGGTTGTTGTCCTAGGAATGCGTGCCAGCTATCAACCTAACCATTGACATTCTTCGGTCCAGCGGCGTAAAAACCTTCGAAGTTTGAAGAGCTTTATAGCCGCGTCGACGGGTACACCACATACGTACGTGGCATTACTTAGAGGTACTATACATGCAGCTCTGTGCTGGCAACCGCTTCCCGGTCTGCCTCAGTATGTAAAGCTTTTTCCTGGAAAACATATGAACGTAGAATTTTTTGGGTAACAAACGTCCACGTACGAAAGAGACAGCGGGCACTTTATCTGACGTCGGAACTGAAACGAAGCATTCTGGCCCTTGAGCCAATCGTGGTGACATCCCAAGTCACAAAGCAGCCTGCGTCTGTATGCGGCGCCTGTTAGATCTCAGCGCTGAAAGCGTATTATTAGTTCCACAGGCCCCCCTACAGCGTAAACTTAGAGCCTATAGCCCACTCCTACCTGATTGACTTTCCCTTCCTATAAATCAATCAGGTAGAGCCTAGCCCACTCCTATACGCAGTAAAAATGTGGACGGCACTTCGCCGACAACTTTAGTGGCTTCGGCTTCCGTCTGCGGCCCCGTTTGCGGATTCTGGATCGCGTACGGCTGGCAGCTCCATACAACTCGTTTTCCTGGCCCAAATCAAGTATCTCCGTATTTAACGCTTTGCTAAAGTTATCAGGGAAACACTGCATAAAGCCCCGCTTTAATTAACCGAGCACTGCGAACGTGCCCAAGTTTCCTGAGGGTAGAGTGCTTAGCTCGGGTACAAGGGTCCCAGTGGGACTCTCTCATCGCCTTGTCACCTTCCAGCAAACACTTGCCAGAAGCCTCATGATTTTTTTTTTCGCTCACAGCTCCGACAACGCCCGATTTTCTGATGAAGTTTCGTGTCGAAATTCAAGCGTTTGGTCGTAATGGCGGCGTTTCGTTTTTTATTGCACAGCATGCCGTCGGCAAGCCAGAATGGGCGCTGCAATGGCAGCAATCACGCGTTATTGAATTAAGTTATTTAACTGCAAAATAGGAAAGACGACAGCACATTTTAGTGCGTTAGCACAAGTGTTGTCACCCCCCAAATAAGACTGTGTAGTGTGTCTCAAGCCGGCTAGACACGCAGAGAAATAAAACACACGTTGCCAAACTTCCATCGTCGCAACCTATCACACGTACCGAGTGCTTTGCTGCCACACTCTCGTGCTGTGCGTTGCGTTTTTTATCGGCCCACATTCTGAATACTCTTCGCTATCGCACTGACCTCGCAAGATGCGTTAAGACGGGCCTAAAGTTTTGTTAAGTGGTATCACAAAAATCCCCAATCACCGATTTCATCGATCTTTGCCTTAAACCTAACCTTGAAACTTTACTTTAGCATGCAGCCGAGAGCGTTATGAAACTCTACATGCTAGCGCGTATATGTCGCATTTGGCCAATTTAGCTCAGTCGGCAGAAGTGTGTGTGTGTGTGTGTGTGTGTGTGTGCGTGTGCGTGTGCGTGTGCGTGTGCGTGTGCGTGCGTGTGTGTGTGTGTGTGTGTGTGTGTGTGTGTGTGTGTGTGTGTGTGTGTGTGTGTGTGTGTGTGTGTGTGTGTGTGTGTGTGTGTGTGTGTGTGTGTGTGTGTGTGTGTGTGTGTGTGTGTGTGTGTGTGTGTGTGTGTGTGTGTGTGTGTGTGTGTGTGTGTGTGTGTGTGTGTGTGTGTGTGTGTGTGTGTGTGTGTGTGTGTGTGCGCGCGCCCGGCACGGACACGTGAGACAAAGTTCGGACGCCCAGGAACACGTTTGGAGTGCTTTGTATGGGTTTCAGCAATGCATTCAATGGTGCTACGATAAAAAATAGGGGGATATGGGACGCACGCGTCATCGATGGTCTCATCTGGGGAGCCACACCAAGGCCAAGCTGAGGCCAATATGATACATTATAGTGCTGCCCCACCTAAGAAAGACCGGGTAATCACTGTCTTCAACAAGGACCACTACCGATGTCCTTAAAATTAATCTTCAATGCTGTGCATCAAGGTAGACTCCAACTTGCTTATTGTTTTGAAGAACAGAAATAGGTGGATTGATTTCACACTCCATAATTACGATGGCTGGAAAAAAAGAATTGTCCCAAATGATGAACGTGAAGGGCATATGAATGTCAGACATCCAAGAACTCCTTCAAAACAGGCCAGTCGTTAAAGCATTTCAAAAGATGAAGCGAATGATCGCCCAGTGATTTTCCAGGCATATCCTGTTATCATTTGCGACCAATCCAACCACTACAAAAAAAAAAAAAAAAAGTTACGAGGGACTTTAGCGACTAAAGTAGTGAAATGCGAAAGCCTGAGTGCCGCATTCTGCTACGCAACTGGCACGAATTATTGATGAATTAGTCAGTAATTGGCTAATTAGTAATTAAGTAGGTAATTGATAAATAATTATGTCATTAATTATTCTCAGCTACTTAACCTTCAATTTGTAGCTGATTAATTAGTAATTCGTCATTGACTGACATATGGCCATAAAAGGCATGTATTCGCGCATACTGTGGTGGTGCTCTGTGATTGGTCGAGACCTCTATGACGTAATCCCCCCTCGGCCAATCAGAACGCCGCAAAAGCGGGACACATTTTTGTCCACGACAGCATGAGCCATTAAAGGCTTTCGGCTTGGTAGATGGTCTCTTAGATGTCTCTAGAATGGCGAAAGCGTATCCTTCCTCTCCGACCCATTTGCCTTTCTTCGTTTCCCTCATAGATAGAGTTAATACCACTAATGGTTTCCCTCTTATCGGCGTCCGTTGCAGTGCGACATATAACTATAATAGGTTTACAGGAAAGCAAAGGCGCAGCATCTGTCACACTTTCTCCGGCAAATGTGTTTGGGCGGTACACCATCGCTCCTATCACGTGGCGTTCCTTGGCGAGTGTTCAGGTGTGGGATTGCAGATGGCAGGAACGCTAGGCAAGAGCACATCTCGAGGAATCTCGTGGAATATGACAGAAAGCGCACAAATCTTGCGTACACCTCTCGCGCACGAGATTTTGTTCCATGAGCCTAGAAAGGCTTTCGCATTAATTAAATGGTTTCGAGAGCGCTGCAGAATCTGCAGTGGAGAAATGCGAAAGCCTGAGCGTTGCTGCTGCCCACGGTACATCGCGCGTCCCTTGTCAAACGCAATGAGCGTTCCGTTGAACGCATCAAAGTTCACCGACGCTCTATAGTTAGCTTACAGGAAAGGAAATGTGCAGTATTCGCCACTCGCGGAATCTCGCTGACGCGTCTCGCGGACAAATCCCGCCGACGCGAGATTTTCATCATAAGCCTAGAAAGGCTTTCGCCTCAATAATTAGTTAAGAGAATGGGGAAGGCGCAGTATATGTCACACTTGTTTCTGTGGGCACCTGAAGTCGTTTTGGGGTACTATCGAGTGTATACGCCGGCAACCGGATTTACGCGTAATGGGATTAGTAAAGGTTGGTTGGTTTGTGGGGTTTAACGTCCCAAAACGACTCAGGCTATGAGAGACGCCGTAGTGGAGGACTCCGGAAATTTCGACCACCTGGGGTTCTTTAAAAAGATCTCGCTTTAAAAACGATAATATATCTCGATTCGGCTAATAATTTGTAGCATCATCCCACGAGCTGGAGCATGAGTTGCTAAGCTGAAGGATTTCTGATGAACGATGATTGCCAGTAAAAAGGGGCAACAAGTGATGGACGCATTTGCAGACTGCAGCCAGCTTGCTGAGCAGCGCCAAACCACAACAGGTGAACAGTTGTGCTATATCCGCACCAATGATTTCTTTTTCTCATTGGACGCCATGGACAGGAAAAGAAGGAGCAACACGCTATCTCAAGGTGAGGCGGAGTCATCCACCGACTAAATGGGTTCCACGCTGCAAAGCGCAGGGCCAGCCAGCGCGTGCGATATGCTCGTGATTTGTTCTTGTCCAAGAGTGCTCCATCAAGCTATACGTTGCGCTCGAGTAAGCAAAGGAGCCACACCCGACGAAAGAAAAAAAAAAGAAGATTATTTCGGGCCCAGATACGCGCCCAGAAGGTCAGGTCGTTGAATTCGTTTTACCTCGAGAAAAAGACAAGAAATCGTGTCCACCTTCATTTGTGGAGACGCTATTGGCTTTGTTTGTCTCATCAAAATCGCCATGGAAGATATATCCCTCCTGGTTTTGGTGCAGTACCAAGTGCTCCAACAACAACATCTGCCCACTCGCGTGAGCCTTCTGCACACATTTGATTATTTTCCACGTGAGCTGTGAAATTGAACTTCTATACAATGCAATACCCAAATAGGATGCGCAGACCACTGATAAAGAGTCCATTAGGCGCAACAAGAACCCTTGTACCGGCCATTCCCATTCCTGTAAGTACCGGTAGGCAGGGGCTATACGGGTTGAAGATATACAGCATCGGCTGGCAAAGTTGATTTTAGACCCGCAGGTTATCATATCTCGCAAACTTGCTAAACAGATATCGTCGGTTTCTGCCATAAGAGAATGTGCCGTGGCCTAAACTTGTGCTTACGTAGTTAAGCTACCTTTTATAGCGTCTTAAGCAACCATAATCGCATTAATAATTTCGAGAGCTTCGAAGGCACAGTCATGCATTCCCCATAAAGTGGATAGCATGGGAAGACAAAAACCTCTGACATATTATAAGTTTACAGTGAAAAGAGAAAGAGTCAGAGGAGCTGGCGCGAGTACTTTGCGAGCAGCCGATTAAGAGGTGAAACGCAAACGCGTTCGTGAAAAAAAAAAAAAAGAAAGACCTGGATTTAGCAGCGGTCACTTGGACGCCGGGACAACAACAATCTGTTCTGACGCTGGCGCGAGGTCGACGCGTGGCGCAACGCCAGAGCGGAGCGTTGAACCCACGCTGCGCACGGTGCATATCGATCAACTTCGAACTCGCAGAGGAGAACCAATCGACCGCCGGGCGTTCGCGCGCATTAACTTTCGGCATGGCGTCGACCACCAACGCCCATTTGGCGAGTGTATGGAACACAGAAGCATGTGGGAGAGCCCGGCGCATAGGAGAACATTTCGGCGCCCTGCCGCAAAATGCGGCCGTTGAGTATGTAAGCACGTGACAGAACTAATGTTCTTGGATGGAATTTCTTTGCCCTCATGGAGTAAATACGGTACGGAGGGGGACTGCGTGGAACTAGAGCGTCCCCAGAATGGCCTGTCGCGTTATGTCGTCAATGAAAACTGGGCTTATATGGGACACAGAAGGGGGCTAGCGGCATTGAAGGACTACAGACACAGTATTTATTAAAAGAGAGAAATGACTCATGGGTTTCACGATGCGTGATGTGTTGATCCAGAGCAAGGTGCTTTTTTAAACTACAGACACATGAAACTTTCGAGGTTTTCAGGCGGAAGCCTTTATAGGCTCATGAGTGTGACAGGATAGGATTTGTGCGTCCACGGAGGTTGTCATACAGTCATTGTTGAGGTATTAATTGATTGAGGAAAAGAATTATTCTATAAGGTAGAGGGTGAAAATGTGTCTTTGTGCAAAATCTTATTGAAGTGCAGTAAATAGTTAATTAGAGCCAAAAAAAGTCAAGTAAAGTCAATTAGTCGCCAAAATAGCCAAGGAGTCGAGACGTCAAAACAGCGACGGACGTCGAAATTGTGCAAAACACGTCAGAAATAACGAAACAGAAAAAAGAACCAAAAAATAAAAACGTAGAAAGAGTAAAAAAGAAGAAAAAGAAGAAAAGCGGAAAAGGGAGCAAAAAAGATAAATAAAAGAAGTAAATGCGTGAAAAAGCGGCAATGACTGCAAAGAGTCACAGGAAAGGCTTTCGCCTTACCGTACTTATGAAAGATATAAGTGCATCCGAAGAAATCTTTAACCTTAAGAATTGTATTTAAAATCATGCGCTTGATATTTAGACAGTGATTGATTAAGCTTAAGAGCAGGAGCGCAGCCATATCATACAAGAACGCCGATGCCGCTGTTCGATCATAAGGAAGGTAGCCATTGAAGGTTGATCTTCCGGAAAAGGAAGAACCACCCTCGCGTACAAGTCACATTTTATTATTGCAGGTTCTTTTTTCTCCTTCAAAATTATTATGATTGTTATTCAACGTTAAATATTATCTTTATATATCTGCATTGTTTCATTTCTTTACAATCCCTCCTTGCGCCAATATTTTTACTGTAATTGTTCATGGAAATTCCCTTTCGTATGACACTACACATTGGCCAATCCCTAGCGGTGGGTACGTGGCACGTGCCACGTTTCAAGAGGCCAACAATAACAGGCAAGCAATGTCTGGTATTGAAGTTGTCGGTGACCATGGCTACGGAGAATGCTGACAAAATTAACGCCACGCTGCGGCAACGCTACGAACCAGTTTAGTAGTAGTTACATGAGTTGTGGGTTAAAGGTGGGGTTGATCGGGTCCTCAGTTCGGGACTCCGTTGGCTGATGCCCCTGCCCGAGCTCTCGCCAGCAAGGTCCTTTGTGCCGCAAGGTCGGAGCTGGACGGGGCTACCTCCCGATTCGCCCACGTTGGGTTTTCTTTGCGAGGTGTGGCTTGGTTTTCTTGACAAGCCCATACCATATGGCAAAGGTCTGCTTCCTGGCCGCAAAATGTGCATTCAGGGGACAAAGTACCCGGACTAATTTTCTGCAGTCTAGCTGGGCTGTTGTAGGACAATGTTTGTAAACACCTGAGGTGTCATTCCTCTGATTTATCGAGTTCTTTAGCAGGAGCTGTTTGTCTCGCTAAGCGGACGTGTTGCAGTATCTCGCAATATGTAGTGAGGGTCTGGGGTGGTGATGTGAGTGATGAGGGATCCCGGGAGAGGAATGCTCAGGCTGCGGCGTGTGCACACTCGTTTCCCTCTACCCCTCGATGACCAGGTACCCATATTAGTTCTATGTCTGAGGCCCGGTGTCTGGCTTGGGACATGATTTTACAGGCCAAGGGAGAAACCCGGCCTCGCATGTAGTTTATGCAGGCTGTTTAGGAGTCGGTGACTATGTATCTGATATCGGTACGTGTTACGGCTAATGCGATCACTGCCTCCTCCATTTGTGCGACGTCTGAATTTATACCCGTCTGCCGCGCTATCGTATGGCCCAGACCAGTGACGGCTGCTGTTGTGATGCCTTCGTAGGGTCCCACAGCATCCACAAGAAGGCACATTTGTCCTTGGAGTAGTTCTTACCCTCCATCATCCTGGTTCGTGCTTTGGGTCGTGCCTTGTGATATTCGGGATGCATATTGCGTAGTAGGGGCAGGTGTGGAGTTTGCCCCTCCAGTCATATGGTATGTCCTGTCTCTGCTGCGTGGTGCTGGGAAGGCTAATGCTGAGCTGTTGAAGTACTTGCCGCCCAGTGGGGGGACCAGAGAACCAGTTTAAGAAATGGTCCACCGTTCGCGGAATCCTTTGCTTCTTCTTTTGCGAGTGCTTCGTCGGCTGACTCAAATGTTTGTTCCATAGCTTTTCTATAGAACTATTGGCGATTTTCACACCATCGATACCACACTGGAGCCACGCCGCGATCTCTGTCGATAAAAGTCTCGGCAGATTTGCGCTGCGTGCTGCTGGTCTGTATAGCAAGAACTTTGGGATTTAATCCCGCGAGCGTGGTAAAGAAAGAGCTCGACCGCCGCAGGCGTATGGTTAAGAGCAGAACGGCAGAATAGGGTGCAACTGTTGGCCCGGCGGTCGCGGGCGGGAAGGGGAACCTGTGGTGACGGCGCAGCTTAATCAATACCGTGGCGCGCCCTTTATTGGTTTTGCTCGGTGGTCACGGGTGACAAATGATCACGTGGTCTGCCGCCATCTTGAACCATTCGGATGGTAAAACAAGAATTGTAGGAAGTAGTCAGAGCTAACGCTCTTAAAAATATTTCGGCAGCACAGTTTCGAGCACTTTGGTACGTCAACGATATGGAAAAACTAGGAGGTATCATTTCAACGCTTACCCATTGCAAATATTCGAAAGAGAAGGAAGCTTTTGGTGCACAAACTCAATCCAGTTTGGATGCCCGACTACTGTATACCTGAGTGCCAGGGTCGAGCCCAACCGGCGGTTGCTGCGTTTCGATTCCCTGTCACAAACTAGCCTCCAACTTTACTAGCAGTTACATGTTAAATGGGAAGCAAAATAGTATGACGTCACCATAATTGCTACATGAAGAACGACTGCGTCACAATTTAGATATGAAAAGGGGAAATCTGGCGCAACACGAAGGTCAATTAATGTTGCCGTATACGAGCAAATGGCGTGGCAGAGACGGCAAGGAGTAACCCTCCTACAAAGGATGCCTGTTGCGCATGCCGCCGTCTCACTCGCCGCTTTGATGGCTGGACAATGGCTATTGCGACGCCATTTTATGGGTACCATGGAGTGCTCACAACGAGGCCAGACTGATTTTTGTAGAATTGGGCTAATATAAGGCTTTAGCCTTAAAGCATCGAGGTATACCGGGGTAAATAACCTGCAAGGGGTAGGTTGGCATGCTAGATTTGACCAATAAGTTAACTTCACCCATTTCGCACCGATGATTGGGACTACGCCGCGACGTTCACGGCGCAACATACAAGTGGGTGAGCAGACTCGTCTCGGAGCACATTAGTGGCCCTTACAGAGCACACGAAGCGAAGGTTTGAAAGCAGGTAGCAAGCACTGCTTCCCTAAGGACATGTAGTGCGAAGAGACGATAACCGATGGTCGCTTAGGGTAACAAACTGGATTCCAAGGGAAGGAAAGCGTAGCAGGGGAAGGCAGAAAGTTAGGTGGGCGGATGAGGTTAAGAAGTTCGCAGGGGTCAAGTGGATGCAGCTAGCACAGAACAGGGTTAATTGGAGAATTATGGGAGAGGCCTTCGTTCTGCAGTGGGTATAGTCAGGCTGATGATGATGATAATGATGATGAGCTAGCACTGGGTTTTGTGGCCAGTGATTCTGCTCGCACGGCGGACGTTTGCAGACATCGGCCGACAATCTCCAGTTTACCATTGGTTTTTTTGCACAATGGACACAGCTAATATTAGACGTTCACCTTTGATGAAACAACGCTATTTAGTCCCTCAATCAAGGAAAGCTGTTATTACGCCCATGCTGATCATAGGCGGAATTGGAGCCCGTAAGGGCCCCATATAGTGGCTCTAATGCGGCGCCGCTTATACTCGTATTTAGCGAAAATTGCATATACAAGCGACTTCATCCAAGTACACTAGCTGAGGCTCATAGCGCTGTGTCCACAGTCCATCTCAACGGAATGTGTGCGGGAGGCGCGCGTTTTGCTTACGTACACGCGAGGGAAAACCATTGTTTGGCGCTACTCTATACAAATGGTGGTTGCTCCCCATAAAGGCTACATAAATTTTACAACAGAAAACTGGAGTTGTCGCTGCTTAGGGTAGAGCCGTTGTAGCAAAAGAAGTTACACACTCGAGAGTCGTGCTCATTTGTTCCTAAATTCACGCGTTAGCTATGCTAAATATGTACTAAATTATACACTAGTAATTATATTGTGTGCTATTACGCGAATAATTACTCCAGTGCCTAACCTCAACATATCGCCGTACAGGGTAACCAAGTGGGCGATATATATGTCCTCATACATCAACATCACATCTTGTAACACATCCCAGTGAACTCGCGTCATTGGGCCAGACGCATTGTGGGAATGAGATATACTGACGAAAAGATCACCGAAATTCCGGAAGGGCCAGTGGGGCATTTTCGCGCTGGTGTAAATAAGATGCAATATCCAACTCCGTAATAGAATAAAAAATAGATTCATCGTTCAATGGTGCCTGGGAGGAGGAGGAGAAAACGGGTAGGCGGGCTAGTTTAAAACAGCATTGATTTTACAAGGATGAAGCGTTTCTTCGCAAAAAAAGAAACACTTACTTGTCTAGCATTCTGTATTTGTTTTTTGTTTTTTTCAGCCAAATTCACCGCGTTACAATACTCGCACCAGTGCATAAACTTGCAGGATGTTCGCTGTCAGTAAACGTTGATCACATTGCTCATTAAGATTGGTTATTACGATTGGTCTTGAAGGAGGCATACGCTCCATTGTCTAATAATATTAATAATTGGTTCACAGGAAGGGAAAGGCGCAGTATCTGTCACACTTGTAGCTGTGAACACCTGAACCACGCCGTAAGGGAAGGGAGGAAGTTAGGCGTTAAGGTGGATACAGAGAAAGGGAGCCGTAGTGGAGGGCTACGGAGTAATTTCGACCACCTGGGGATCTTTAACATGCGTATGTAAGGAAATTTCTCATTCGCGAAAATTTTGGAGTGTAGATTCTCACCCGCTTTCTTCACCGAGCTGAAGTGCGTCATTTGTGATTATGTGACGTGGTTACGGTCAAGATGGGCTGCGCACGCCAGAGCAGCCGCGACGCTTCGAAGAATGCGACATATATTATCACGAAATTCGCGCCGCCCTGAGATCGACTGTTATAAAGATGCAAATACGATAGGCGCGTTGATGTAGCCCCACACATATTACGCCCAGCCAAGCAGATGATACGTCGCACTTTTTCTTCTTCCATCCCATGAAAACATTGGCACGAAGGCAGCCTCAGTGCAAAGCTCTCTGAATACCCCGAGTTCAAAAGAAGCGCCTAGTTCCATGGCTGCTCTTGAAGGTTATATCCCCTGTAAAGTAAAAGAGATCCGACAGCCGAGCCAGAAATATCAATGAACTCGGCTTCAAAGAAGCCCCATTCATTCCCGTTGCTATGCGCTACGACTCTGGCGCATACACACGCGGACGGATCAGCACACGTGTGGTGGCTACAGCCGGCGGTGTTCGACAGAAAGGGTCATAGGATCAAAGAAGCGACGCCGCGCGCCACGTGAACCACCCGCAGCTTGTTTATCGCACAACCACCGTACCACAGCGGAGTTTATTTCTCTTCAGCTCCGTGAATGGGTTCGGTGGCGCCACACCGTTGCGTGTTACCTGCTCCGCCTGGCGCACAGGGGTAGCCCAGCGAGAATTCGCACAGTGTGAACTCGCTTCAACACCACGCCGGCGGCGTGCGCACAGAGACGCGTTTTACAACAGCCCGCCACGGCAAGGCTGAGCCCCACACGTATACGTACACAGTGCGGGGGCCCACCTACAAAATACATGCGCTGCGCACGAACGGTCGCCGACGGGTTGTAAAAAGACGGAGAGCGTAAAAGCGATGTGAACTATGAGCGAAGGTGAGAACCGTGGCAAAGCGCATTTCCTTCGAGGCAGCTACGGAGCAGAGGCCTGCCGTCTTGAAGGTGATTTGTGCCAGGTGTAGGGGCTTTGCTTCAGACCTGGGAGCGCCACCGTGACGCTCTCATGAAAACGGCGTGTTTGACGCACCTTGTCTAAGCTTAGCTGTACAGACTGCCTTTTAAGGGCATCTAACTAGTAGAGTTCACCAAAACATGCAGTTTCTTTGAGACTGAAAATAGAATAAGCTTCATGTATCGTGCACTTCCTCAGCGCCTCGCAAATTGCTGGTGAGAAATAGGCCTTGAGAGCTACTCCTGGACTGCACCAGGCAAAGCAAGATGACTAACCACACCTAAACCCGTATGCAAAGTAAACAGGAAATAATCGATCTGTTTGCTCAATTTGTCCCTCCGAGTAAACGTATAGACAACAGCTGCTCGCTTAATCA
This sequence comes from Amblyomma maculatum, assembly GCF_055883805.1. NCBI lineage: Eukaryota > Metazoa > Arthropoda > Arachnida > Ixodida > Ixodidae > Amblyomma > Amblyomma maculatum. The sequence goes on from NC_139347.1 coordinate 89,958,290, forward strand.
TGCGAGTCGACACGGAGCTCGCACCATTGGCAAAGATGCAAGAAAAAAAAAAGGGAGCGCAGGCTTCAAAGGTGGAAGCAGTCCGTGCCGCAGGTGTGAACATCGAGACTGCGCGCCTGCATCACTACTCCGCTGGCGCCGGACCAATAAAGAAACCGGAACCCGCAGCGGTACGGGGAAAAGAAAACGGAGGACAATAATTACCAGAGCCTTTTAGCACACTGTTGCGCACCCCTCTCCTCTCCCCTCGAACGTAGAGGAGGCCCCTTTCTCCGCCCACTGACGCCATTTATAAAACACCCTAGCTTCGAAAAACTGGGCAGCACAAACCACATGCCGCAACACCACGGGCGCGAACTGCTGGGCGGCGGCGGGTGCAAAGCGAACGGAAGGGTGAGTCGGCGTTCGCTTTTGCCGACTTGATTTACGATCCTGCGGGCCGAGTTCCCGCGAAGCCGGCAGGCCTAGCCGAGGCCTGTCGCTGGTCGCGAAAAAAGAACGCTCTCGCTTAGTGGTGCGGCACGCAAGCGACGTACGCAAGGCGAACGGGGGCGAAACAGAAGCGACACCACGGCTCACATTAGCGCGAGCGGCGTACGCACGGGACACTGATCCGGGCAGTGTTATGGGAGCGTGGCGAGCCGTGCTCTCAGTGTCCTATGGCTCAAAGAACCTGTGTAAACCCGTCCTCTTTGAAAACCCTAAGGGGGGAGGGGTGTCAGTGAAGTGACAGCTAAGGCTCCGGCTGTGAAAGGGCAAATCAATTCTGAAATATGAAAAAAAAAAATTATGTATTTTTCATAGTGATCTCGAATAGTTATATATTCGTTCGACACTTCAGTGCGGCCTGGGTTAATTCTCAAATAACACGAGCAAACTATTCTCAAAAGCTGCCTAAAGTCTTTGGATATTTGTTCAATTCTCGTTGGTGAACGTATCCATGCAGCCAATCAGATCCCACTTATTTGTAGTCATCCTTAAAAGATGCGTAGCTCCTGTAATGCTGCACAGTTATGACTATGCACACTGCATCACACAGGGAACAACGCAAGACAGCATCGCGCCGTTGATCCTCTCTCACACGCAGAGTCAGTGAACAGATCGCGCGCAACGACCCGAGATGCGAATAGATAACAGATGGGGACAGAAAGCGCGATTTGGCCCGAAGGAAGGGTGGGGCCAGCGTCAGACGAGTGAGACAGATTCCCAGACCGGTCGCGCAGTGTTACCAGCTCGGCTTCCAAGACATACATCTTGAGTCTGGGGTAACGGGTCGGCGATACACTGTATAACAGTGCGCCTGTGACGCTCTTTCAGAGCCGGGATTTCTTTCTGCTGTTCCGAGCAGTGTGCATGCGTTGCGGCAAGTTCGCAGCGGTCGCAGTGGCGTGCACAAAAAGAGGCAAAAAGGACACTAAAAATTAGGCTTCCCTTTCTGCGACCGCATTGCTGTCACGACGCTATAACAGACCTGTCGCCTGGGGCTGCGCTGCAGCGAAGTAATATTAATATCACCATCATCATAATCGGCCAGACAGCGTCTACTGCAAGGCAAATGGTTCACCTATATCTCCCCCTATTAACCCGGTCATGTGCCATTAATCGGGTCCGGTGCCAGTAATAATAACAACATCAGCGCGCTCAAAGTAGTACTTTCCTCATTACACCACAAAACGTCGGCTAATGAGCAACCCAAAGATCTTATCTGGCCAAAATCTAGGATGCGTCACCCCACCCTCTCCTCTCTCTCTCTTATGCAATAAAGCTTTTGCGCGAAAGTTTGCGCATGAAAGCTCCCGTAGGGCTTCCTGCGTAGAATGTTTCACTGTTCATTCAGGACTGAGTGGCACTGTGGCAGACACTGCTGCTCTGCGGATTCAACACTCCGCTTCAAAACGACGTGTCGAATTCTCCAGTCGTTTCCAGTGGGGAAAGTAGTGAAGGCGCGCGATGTGCTACGAAGCCCTCGGTCAAGCGGTTCGGGTTACTGACATAGCTAGCAACCTTGAGCGCGGCGCCGCCGAGAAGGCTATTCAGGCATGAGTTTTGACGACGCTTGTTTAACTTACTGCCGTTGCTTCAAAAAATATATGCAATTGTTTTTAGGCTGCTTTTGAAAAACATCTGTGCTTGCAATAATGACATCGGTTGAGAAAATAAATAGTCAAGGTGGAAATTAATTAAGCCCCGATCATATCACCGAAAAAAAAAAAAAGTTTCGGAAGCATATGTTCGTGCTTTGCACTGAACAAGCCACGGAAAAAGAGAGAGTGCCCCAGTGGCGCGCTGTCACAGACGCATACATGGCTAGGGGCCTCCGTCACGTGGTCAAAGCCATGCCCAATGCCGTAGGCAGTTCCGTCTGGAAAGCGCAGTTCCTCCTTTGGACTCAATGTGAAGCACCAAGACAGAGCATCACATCACATCACTTTATTTTCCTTAAAGACCCCTTGCGGGGTGTTACAGAGGCCGTACAGAGCAGGCCGTACGCCCACGAAAAAATAAAATAAAATGAAACGTGGAAATTCACACGCCTCAAGAGAGAGATGCGTAATGAGACTACCTTCACGCAGCGCCTCTCCTCCGCCAAGTGCACAGAGCGAATGGCCGTCTCATGTGGGTGTCCCCATAATGGCCACCGCGGGCACCCACTGAAAACGACCCTTGTAGGGCGTCAGTGTAATCAAAAGCTGCAATTAGGGGCGTGTCTACTTTCACGGATTTCTTGCGAGTCCAATTGCTCGCGGCCAGCGGGCGGTTCATTTGAACTGGGAATGTTGGCAACCCAAAATGATCATCATCCTCGCTCTTCATTTCTCCATTCGTATTTTCAATGCCATAAGATTCGCTCGACCTCAGAAGGGCTGCAGGCTTTAGAGATTTATTTGGGGAACAGCATGAAGCTGTCACTTATTTAAACGACGTAGCGAGGGCCACAGGTTGGAATGGTATAACGTCTCACTCGGATCGCTCGGCAAGTGTTTGTAGGGCGGTCATTAAGTCGTGGGGGAGTGTCCAGACTTGTCGGAACCTGCAATTTTGCGTCCGCACGATTAAGTGCCGAGACGCGGGCAGATAGCGACGCCCAAGCACCCTCTACACGCGAGCGGATGCCTGGGCGTATACCTTCTTCCTAACTTGGAATTTTAACACCGGCGCAGCACTTAGCGGCAATTATGATAGTCCTTATCTTTTCTCACGGCGCTCTTTATCTTTTCCACGACAGGCACCGACGCCAAGGTGTACTTCTGTGAGAACAGGTGCGCTATGGTATGGCGAAGTGAGGGGGAAAAATATCAAGGCAGAAAATCGTTGATGCTGCTCCAACTTCACCGGCAGTTCTTTGGATAGTAGGGACTATATGTCCGATATATTAGAGGGCGCGGCGAGAGCTTTGGAACCATGCATCTCAAGAATCTCTTCTTGTTCTTGATAAAGGCAGTGATTTGCATCAGCCACAGCGATACGGATTCAGCTACTGAGTGCGACCCAACAATCTAACAGAATTGCACGGCCACCAGCGCAATGCAACGACAGGCTTTCCTGCTGACGACACACCGGGTCTGCGCAGCTGGACGACGCGCTTGGACCGACATCGAGCGCCACCACTGTCAGAGCGTATAAAAAGGACTCAAGCGTGGCAGACGATCAGTGGGCGCGGCGAGAGCTTTGGAACCATGCATCTAAAGAATCCCTCTTTGTTCTTGATACAGGTGAGAGACTACCGCCAGGCTTCTGGCTATCGTATGTGACGATGTGTGCATAGAGAAGTATGTTTCTCTATGATGTGTGCCTTTTGCTCTTGCCGTACCTACGGCCGTTTATTGATGTGGTAAAAAATATATACCATTGTTTTGTTAACTTATTGGCTTCCTGCGGGGACGTTGAATTAAATCCAGGCCCCTCTACTGGAATCATGCTGCAAACAATTATGGATGACTTGCGAAAGCTTAAAGAAAGCGTGGCCACAACAAACCGACGCTTAGATGAAAGCATTGTTAGGTTAGCTTCCATTGACCGAGAAGTGGAGGATATTTCGACCACTGTTAGGACCTACACAGCCAAGGTGGACGGTCTACAGAAAACTGTTGACAGCCTACTGTTAAAAGTAGATGATCTCGAAACTCGAAGCCGGATGAACAATTTAATACTTTATGGTTTACCGAAACCAACGGAAGAACCGTCCCAATCTTTGGAACAAGTGGTTTCGAAAAAAATCTTTCAGGACATACTAAAAGTTTCAAACGTGTCAATGGAGCGCGCGTCCACAGAATAGGGAAGCCTAGGGACGGCAAATGTCGCCCAGTAATACTCAAGCTTTTGGACTACCGAGACAAATGAAAAATACTGAAAGTATGCAGCATAGCATATGCAGCAGTATAATTTCAAAAGACATTTAAATACAAAATTGAAAGCCAAATCTAGTCTTCGAACTAAACTGCGAAATGTGGCATAAAGCCGAAGCTTGTTTAGAGAATTATATAATACATGGAAAAGAAATAAATTTGTCGTCAAGATGCCAAAGGGCGAATTTTCATTCAAACCAACGGTGCACTAAGAAATTAAAAAGTCAAATTTTGTCACTTCTGGATGCTGGTGTTTTATTCTTATCTGGGATGTATGCTTACTGGATTTGCTAATTCGTTCAGGTTACGTAACATACGCTACTTGTCGTGCGAAAGGAATGGCAATGCAACGCTTGTCTGTGAAAGAGCTCTAGCAGTTTTGGTCCCTACATCTTGTAGGCAGTAGACAGAATAGTTACACTACTTTTACGGCGACAGGTAGCGTACGATATCACTTCTGGTTCTTATGCGCTCAGACTTCCGTTCCGTATAATAAAGCTTTCAATTCTTGCTATGTATAGCCAAGATTTCGTCTTTGTCTGCAAAAAAAAAAAAAAAAAAAATACAAAAAAAAAAGATTCTCGTTTCTTCGCACTGACTGAAACCCATCGCGGTATTATGAGAATTGCCATTTGCTGCTGCTATGCCGAAATACTAATCAGTAACTGTTTGTACTTTTTAATTTGAATGTGCATTGCCTAACGTTGGACCTAGACGGAAAGGAACTCAGCCTTTGTACTGCTGATTTAGTATCAGGGTGAGAAATAAAACACAGGGTGGCCGAAGCGTGCCGAAAGCCAATTCGTCAACTACTGCGTCATCTAAATAAATTGAAAATGCTCAGCACAACATGAGCGGCAAGCGAAAAGAAACGCGTGTTGCATCCCTGTCGTCTCCTTCCGAAGCTCTGATGTCCCCCTCCAAACAAAAATGCTCCGCAGTTAAGGTCCCTTGTGTTTAGTTTAATTTATGGAGTTTAACATCCCAAAGTGACTCCGGCTAAGAGATACGCCGTAGTAGAGGGCGCTGGAAATTTTGGCCACCCGGGGTTTTTTAAGTGCACTGACATCGCACTGCACACGGGCACTTTGCTTTTCGCCTCCAACGAAAAGCGGCCGCCGAGGCCGGGATTAAATCCCGCGTCCTTAGGCACAGTATAGTCGAGCGCCTTAAACCACGGCGGGGCTAAATACTTTATGAGCTTCAGCCTTCATTAAAAAAAAATGTTACTTAATGACCCTGTGGGGGTGGTTGCAATGGCACATGTACCATTTGTCAGTCACACATCGATATCTGTGGTGTGGAGTTGTATGGTTGAGTTGAGACACCGAGGGCTCTCGTTCAAGTGGTCTCTCTCTTTCTCTCGCCACTCTCTTCGTCTTCTTTACTCTTCCTCGCACAGCTCCCTTCATATGTCCGCCCAGGTGGGGACAGGTATCGCACCCATCCATTATTTCATTGTCTAGCACAACAAAGATTTTTGGGGCACCCGGCCACAGATGCTCGTTCACTTTTTCGTGTCACTGATTCCGATCGCTGACCCCCGCTTACTTCTTTTATGGCACACGCAGCTGCGTGGAAAGCTCGCATGCAAGGAAGGCCAAAAATGAAAGCAGAGATGTGCCACCAGAGAGCGATAGGAGACGAGATGTCTAGCTGTAAATTATGCGAGAGGACGGGAGTGGTGACGGTTGTAGTGAGAACAAGTGCAGGCCGAGTGCCAACGTTTACTTTGATAATGTGTAACAGGTGGCGCCGTCTAGTCAGGCGGGGAGATAGCAGACGAGATGTCTGCATCTTGAATGAGACGGATGTGACAGAAGACGAAAAATAGCGCGAAAAATAATGACAGTGCGCTGCTGTCGAGAGCCCCTGTTGCCTTAACTAAACTTGTGCCAGTACTGAAATCACGTGCATACAACACTGATTAAGCTAACCGCGCGCACAGTAGCTCGCAAGTGTTCCCAGGCCACTTTGCATGTGACAGGGAATGCAGCCAAAGCTGTGGCTCTCGCGTTGCACCGAGATAACAACTGTGTTTTACGACTGTCTAAGATCCCTAGGACGCCAAGAGCGCGAAATTACTTTCACATTACGACACGTCAAAGATCCGCAGTGCAGGGAAGCGCATGAAATCTCTTTTTCACACGCAGCTACTGGCTGAATGCCAACACGAGCACTTCCTTTCGGCGTTTCGAGTCTGCGTATTGCGACAGTAATATACGTAAACCCGACGAGTACAGGGTAAAGTTCCTATGAGGGCACCCCACCCATCTTCCAACCACAAAACTATCCAGGCTAGTTAATCAAGGGTAATCGCTGGATTGTGGTTGATGGCGGTGCTTATGGTGCACGGTATTGTGGCTGTACTCTTTGCAGCGGACGGAGAAAAATTTGCGCCGTAACTCGAAAGAAAATTACTAATAGTATAGATCGAAAGAGAGACAGAGGGAGAGAAGGAAAAAAAATTTTTACGCCGTCTAGTGAATGGTCCTGGCAGCTATCACAACGGGCGCTCGCGTGTACGATATTATATATATGGACATGGACGAAGGAAACAACTTAGGAGAGGCCCTTGCCATTCCCAATGCATTGGAGAAAGTGTGGCGGAAGTGACGTCAAAATTTACGGTTAGCCAAGTCGGGCCATTAACAACGGCGACGCTGCTGCTATAAAAACTCGGGCCACCCAGCAACAGCGTTGCTAAGGGCCCTAGGTACGTGAGCGTCGCGGAGAAAGAAAATGCGGAGGGTAAAGGAGGAGGAGAGACGTTGCAGCGTCCGGTCGCGGCGCGGTCGCACCGGCTTCAAAAAAATGACGTCAGGGCCTCTCCCAAGTTCTTGCCTTCCTCCATGTATAATGATATGTAAGTCATGAGGACGCTAGAAAAGCTATCTTGGCCCATAAGTGTCAGAATCTGACAGCGTCGCTTCAGTTCGGTAGCACGCATTACAATACACGCTAGTCTGACACTTCTACAAGCGCGGTCTCGGACCATCTAGAGTATTTTGTCGGAAATAGCACTTGCTTGTATGCGGTCGCGTAAGATATAGCGTATCGAATGAACAAAAGTGATTTCGATTAGCCATCTCCACGCTCTCCAGTGATATGCTACACTTCCTTTCCCGCGAGTCAAACGTTCTAAATAATGCCCCTGTGGTTTGATTGGTTCGGACCTATGGGGCATTCTTGGTGAGGAGGGGGATACCTGGTCACGACGTATACGTTGGCCAGTGGGATGGCATCACTTCTGGCGGCCAGGAGAAGGCGATAGGGGAAATTGGGAGATGGGAAGGGGGGGGGGGGGGGGGCACAAAGCGTTACCACTGCACAGCACATTTGTCGCGCAAGGCCACTTGTTTGTTCATCCATGTTTTGAGTCGGTATTAGAGTAACGGAGGAGGAAGCAGTTTGGCCATGATTTTACAGCACGCTTTCAGTACGAGCGTGCTTGAATCCCGCTAGTTTGTCACTGTGTGTAGCTAGATGTAAAAGAGATGAAGGATCATGGTCCCTTCACTGGCAATGTTTCCGGTAACTTCAACTCCGTAAGTGCCGAATAGAGAGGATTTGTGGCCCACTCGCTTAGTGAAAATGGTTGAGAATCGAGCCGGGACAGTCCTATTGGCATCATGCATCTCTCGATCTTTATTCGTTGTAGCCTCGGAACCAATACGATTTTCTAAACAAGAGTTCTAGCTTGAGTGGAGAAGAGGGTAAGGGGGGGGGGGGGGGTACGAATAGCAGCCGGAAGAACATATATTAAAGCAACCCCAGATGAATGTTTCCGCGTGACTGCATCTATTGAGTCAACATTCCAAAACAAACGTCGAAAACCCTGGCGCCCCCATATTTCGCTCCTCAGTCGAAGTTTGTCCTGGTTTACAATGAAACCACTCCGTAAACACAAGAAAGCCGGGGTGGGGCAACACACGCGTTTCGGTGCTCATTCTTAACACAATGGCCGCCGAGTTTTGGGGCAATGAATGCCGGGGCTGCGCGCTGGTGTGGATCAGCAGCCGGCATCTCCGAGCAGCTAACGAGTTTCGAAGCGGCCTCGAAACGGCTCATCCGCTTGTCTCGGCACGGGGGGCTAAATAAAGACCCGAGTCACGACGAGGCCTCGCACAACAGCAGCAATGGCACGCAGGGGTGGCGCACAGGGGGATTCGGAACGCACTGCAGAAGAGCCTTAGCAGCAGCGATGCTAAGAGGCTAATCAACGCCTCGAGAATGCGCGAACGCCATTAATAACGAGTCGTTTAGTGAGCAGGGGGCCCTCCTCGGAGAGAATGGGCCGCCGGAGGAAACACAAGCGCCGCAGGTGATGAAGAACGCGGTGTTAATGAGGGCGCACCTCCGCTTCCGCCGTGGTTCGCGTTTCTCTGCGGCCGCGGCGCCGACTGCTGGGAGACCGCACGACGTTCCCGGTACGCCGGCAGTTTTGTGCAGCACTGTTGTGTATGAAACCACGTTTTAATGCTGGAGCAGTTTTACCCTTCAAAGGCTAGAACTAGATCTCCGTCCGGTTTATAATCAACTATAGACGCCGTGTTCGACGACCCTTCCAAGATAGTGAGAGCAAACATCGGCACTGACGCAGGCGTAAAAGCTCCCATATATTTTTTTTTTTATCTGCACTATAGTAATTATACATTCATGCTCTAAAAACGGTTTGGTCTAGTTTATAGAGCTTAACGCCCCAAAGCGACTCTGGCTATAAGGGACGCTGTAGTAGAGTAGAGGGCTCCAGAAATTTCGACCACCTGGGGTTTTTAACGTGCACTGACATCGCACACTAACCGGAATCCTTGCTTGCTGCCTCCACCGAAAAGCGGCCGCCGCGGCTGGGATTTGATCCCGCGTTCTCTCGGCGCAGTAATTCGGGAGCCCTAACCACTGATTCAGCACGGTGAGTTCTTTAGAAAAAGCAACAACAATAATTTATAATTCCTTCGTGAGTGAAACGCTCCAAGAGCACTTCGCAGGAAAACCACGACATTAAAACTAGAAGTTTAGTAGCCCTCTTCTCTTCAGTACGCGCATTATGTGCTTTGGTGCGCACGAGCTGTCTGTCGTCAGTGCACTGCATGGGGCTCTACGGCATGTATGCTCTTCCAAATCTCCAGCCAATGAATTGCTGTTAGACTGCAAGGACTATGTAAACCCGGCAAAATGCTCAAAGCCTATCGCCGCTTATCTGTTTTTCTAAAAGTGGATTTTCTTTTGAAATCACAGGCGAAGATAACAATTGAAGGAGATGTATGATATAGAAGGTAAGTTGTTTAATACAAACTAAGACATAGTACGTGTTATTCGTAGGCATGGCAGTATACCTATAACGCTTTCTGTAGGGACTGTCAGCATTGAATTTCTCTCCTGGCGCCTACTAAATTATAACTGGTTAAAACAACTCCAAAGGAAAAGGAAATAGACCACAGTGCATCGCGCCATCTGTCGCCTCTAACATTACTTACGAAGACAACTCGAATAATTAATCTGCTTCGTCTGCCACAAAAAAAAAAAAAAAAGTTTTTATCTTGACGCGATAAGGCGGTATAAAACGAACTAAGCAGTATTCGCTTTAGCACAGGCCAGAAAAACTACTCCCAAAGCGAGATTTCTGCCCTTCCCAGGCAATCGCCGAGTTTCATTAAACGTGCCCAGCTATGCACCCCGAGCACAGAGGTGCTGCACGTAAGTAGCATAAGGCGGCACAACTCCCAGAGCACGCGCTATCGCGCGGCATCGCGCTTCACCTCAGGGCATCGCGGACTATTAAGCCGCGCTGCCAGTTCCGTGTATGCTGAGTAATGTTGGCAGTAATATATGGCCCGCTTGTTACGGGAAGTGATTTAACACCTCGCCAGCGCCGCCAAACGCCGCAAACCACCACCTATTTCCTTTCTTGGTTATGCACGCGCGATATCAAGTCGCGTTGGTGAGTATAGTTGAGCGAATCAAAGGGGACCCGGCGTAAGGCGAAATGGAACCCATTAATCGGCACCTTGTTTGCCCGGCACGTTTTTTAATACGCAGCTATGGGGTCTCCCCTACCTGTGTGCCTGCTATCGTGCGTAGTGCTTGGAGAAGCATAGCTGTGGCATTTTCCGTCGGCAACACATTAATAATGGCTTCGGGGAGCCCGACTGTCGCTAGCTGAGCGGTGTAAGTGTTAGATGTAATGAGGCCATTAGAACGGTGATGAGATGCCTCTGGCCGTGTTTGAACGGCGCGCTCGAGGTTGTTCGCAGCTCCTGGACCCCCCGCTGCGAAAAGAGTAGCACTCTGATCGGGCTGCGAAATGGCGCAGCTTATAAAGCGCGCTTCTTTGGTGTCATTGACACCGGGCGATCGGATGCTTCATTTACAATTACATTGCCGCGCCTATATATGTAGCTGTGATTTACTTCGGGTGCCAGTGCGATGTTCCTTGGGGAAACTTTCTCGCGGCCATTGCTTCGGATAGGTCTAAGTATCGAATCTTCTGATCGCGTACAGATGTTACAGGCTGTGTCAGTAAAAGAGAACATCGTGCAGAGCCTACGCAATACGATCAACTTGATTGAATTCAGTTTTCTATGCGCTGAGCGACGGTAGCAAGTTTTGAACAAGTGTCCAGCATCAACTCTGGAACATATTCGACCTCTTTGCCTGAGCTCAGCGAAAGAAGATAGCAGATTATTTGTAAAAAGAAGCCCACATCTGGTCACCGATAAGCTTATCGTTAAAAAGTACTCAAAGACAATTATTCGAGTAAAGCGGCCCACGGATGCAGGGCTCTTGCTCCGAAAGCTGCGCCAGAATACACGTTGACGATCATCCGGACTGTTAGCTGTCATATTCAAGTTGGGAGAGGAGGGGGGGGGGGGGGGGGTACGGCTTTTGCCGTTTGCCATGTCGAAGGAAGACGAAGCCAAGAGAAAGCCAAGATAAGGACTCATGAAGTTTCCAAAACGGAAAAATGAATTCCTAAGCGGATTATGATGACGGCGTACCTGTCGGCTTGGTGGAGATCGAACGAAAGAAAAGGCGACCTCCGGTTGCGACAAGCGAGTGGAGCAAAGTTTGAGCTCCAGTGAATGTCATTACTTCCTTGGTTTCCTCACATTCTGACTTACAACATTCTGACTTGCCCGTTCAACAAACGTTTAACGAACCAAGTTGTGAATACTGATAGATGCATATGCGTGCATACTGAGATGATGTCTGAGTTGTCCTTAAAGTCAGGACAGAGAGTTTAATCTAAGATAATGTAAGCAAATATTTAGATCGTATTTAAACGGGACCGTTTAGAATCGCAACAAAATATAGTTGTCTTTTCGCCGCTTTGCGCTTCCAATTGTGCAATTGAAATGAAAATGAATAATTTAGCATCTCTGGCTGACACCGATGCAAATTTCAGTGCATTCAATTTGCGCTTTTTTTTTTTTTTTTTTTTTTTTTTTACGTCTTTCACGATGAAACCATGCATGACCAGAGTTCGCGCCGAAATTGCGACGATACGGATGACGAAGAAAGATCAACGAGGCAAGTGGACCACCACAACGGAGTTAACCAAAAGTGACTGTCGGAGCCTCGTGCACTCGAAAAGATCGTTTTCCAGGCGGCACAAGCCACCACCCAAGATTGGAAATACGTTGCCAATGCACTGGGCCTACGTTGGGCCGGACATTGTAAACAAAAAGTCAATGTTGGGCTAATGCATTATGCTGTGTTACAGCTGGCTGCAAAAGAGAAGAAAAGAAAGACGATCCGACGGGATAAGGTTGTAGCGGAAAAGAAAAGTTATTACCGTTTCTGTTTGTTCCTGAGACTAATTGCACGACTTTTCACATTTCTTTCATGCGTAGCTTCCGCACAAGTTACATTTGAAATCAAGCCGGGCCCCGAGTCCTTGCTATTCAGTTACACAGTGAACGATACTTCTGGGGAGAAGCGTCTGGAGTATGTAGCTTCCCTTCCATAAATCATGCACAAGAACAGCACTCGTCACTCCACTGAAGTGCCACAGATTTCCGCTCTCGAGAACGGAGAGAGGAGGAAAGACAGGTGGAGAAAGAGGGTAAGTGGCGAACCAAAGGCCCTGGTTAACGTATGCACAAATGGCTCACAGACGAGAAGCAGAGGAATGGGAGGGGAAAAAAAATGACCCTGGTGGTCGTGAGAAAATCGGTGTCAGGCTTCACGGCACGCTTCGGGGCTCCATGCTGAAGGCTGCCTCTTAGCAGGCGGGAACGCTCCGCTGTAACCAAAGGGGTGATGATTCACACGCTCAAGCGCCGCGGTATCACTCGGCGCCTCGCAACGAAATGTATGCCCGATGCGACACGATCCGGCAAAGAGGAGAGAGGCGCCCCTCACGTGTCGGCTCGCTCGAAGGGCAGCAGCAGGGCTGGAAGATGAACGAGGGGCGACGCCGACATCAAAGAGATAGCAGAGGAAAGGAAAAAGAATAAATGTCTTGATGGTGTTCTCTGTAAAGTTTGAACAGCGGCGAGGAGGGTTGCGCCACTGGCGTAAAGTGGAGAAGGAGGAGAGTAAGGAATCGCGTTTTCTGGAGCGCCGCAGCAGACGACAGGCTGTGGGACAAGCGGAAACACTAATCCCCGACACGCTTTGAGAAGGCCCGCCTTCTTTGCGCGACCGACAGACGAGCGACCACGGTGACAGGCGACCCCTACAGCATACCCTGAAGCTACACTACTGACTTCATCCTCCCCTTCTCTCCTTACGGTTTCCAAATCTCCGCGACAACCGTCCGTCGCCTGGCGTGGGCGCGAAGATAGCCTCACTGCGATTCTGGCGCCTTGGCTCTTCTGCGGCTTCGTAAAGCAGTCTGTGTGGCCTACGTGCATTGCGCAAATGGTGCTGGGATGTCGGAGCAGTCCGCGAGGAGAAGTGGGCGCGCGATGTCGTGTGAGGTGTGACCCCTGGCCTCGTGTGTGTCTCGAGCAGACGAGGACGGATGCCACGCCACTGTCGTGTACAGACGCTGGACATAGAACAGATAGGGAACGCCACGGGTGAGGAGGGAGACGGGGGAGAGCTGTTCGCGACGTGTGACGCGCAGCAAGTAGTCTGGAGGGCAGCTTAGCCTCCCCCCCCCCCCCCCCCCCCCCCTTTGTTTGTGCACACCTTTTGCACGCTGAGCGCAGGGGCTACATACTCGCGACTCTCCTCAGGGCCTCGCGGATTGGCCTCACTCCTCCTGATTTGTCATTTGTCTTGCGCGGGGAATGCGCTGTCACTCTCGCACATATTTTCTTGTTTTTATGTACATATACATGTATCTATCTTGAGGCGAGAATGTGGCGGGGCTTTGAAGAGCTTCGCTATAGCGTACACTTGTGATAGGAGTCCGGAGCTGTGTGCTTAACGCGTCCGTTTATGGCCTCCCAATGTGGGGCTCGCGTTTGGCATTTAAGCGCACTGACGGTTTCACGAGGACGTACACGATGGTCGTATACGATAGCGCTGGGTGTTACTTACGCGTCCCGCTTTCAAGACGCTAAGGCTGGAATGGATCCACGCTGTTGGTTCATTTGTCTAGTTTATCTGTCCCAGTGCGCAGAGCGACTACGAAGGCATAGCAGTTAATTTTAGTCTCCTCTGAGTTCTGTTTGCTGAGCCTCTCGGGGCTGAAGAGACGCTAACGCAGTGGCACCAACAGCAAACGGTAGAGGCAGCCTAGCCTCACTCAGCGAAGTCAGCTTTGAAAGGCAAGAACAAAAAAAAAAAAACAATCACCAGCCAGTGATTGCTTGACGTCTGGTCAGCGGAAGGCCGATTGGTTATTTTTATGTTTTGATTCCTTGCCAACACATGCTGCGTGTCACTCAACTGTGCAGAAAAAAAAAGGTGCCGACCTTCTGACCACATCATAGACGTCGGCACAAGGACAGGATTCCACTCAGTTCGTTTACGAGTCGCTGACCTTTGAGGGGAAAACGATGGCACCGCCAAGAGTGGTTGTACAACTGGTCAGACAGTTTTACTTTGATGTGATTCACGCTGGACTCCAAGGATGCAAGTGAGAACGGTGCTCACACGTCGCTAACGGCAACGTAGTGTGGCAGCCCTCGCATCCTTCTTAGCTCTCAGTGAGCTCCATGGTGGCTTATAAACAACTTTTTCTTATATATATATATATATATATATATATATATATATATATATATATATATATATATATATATATATATATATATATATATATATATATATATATATAGATGTATAGGAAAGCATTGGGGATTGTACTTTGTCTTTTTTTTTTTAATTTTGACTTCATAATCACGTACGGAAAGATAAATAAACACAAAGTAGAAAGAAAAACAACGTACCGATGGTGCGGAACGAACCTTGAGAGTGTTCACCAGCGCCACCCTCAACTGAGGGTGGCGCTGGTGAACACTCTCAAGGTTCGTATACAGACAAGATTAATACCCAAGAAAGCAGCAGGGGGGCCAGCGGCCGATGTAGCTCAGTTAGAAGAGCACCGAACGCGTTATTCGGAGGTCGTGGGTTCGGTTCCCACCATCGGCACGTTGTTTTTCTTTCTACTTTGTGTTTATTTATCTTTCCGTACTTGATTAGGAAGTAAAAATTAAAAAAAAAAAGACAAAGTACAATCCCCAATGCTTTCCTTGGCCTCGCCGACTGTCGGCTTCTTTCCTTTATATATATATATATATATATATATATATATATATATATATATATATATATATATATATATATATATATATATATATACGCATGAGTAAAGATTTCGTTGTATAGTCGGTGCACTAGGCTGCTGCTGTTCCAGTTGTGTGGTAATAGTGTGGCGCAAAAAAACATCTGATTAAAACACGACAGGGGAAGCTTCAACATGCGACATCGAAATGCAGGTTCTGGTGAAGTGCAGTGGATGAAAAAAACAAAGAGCTCATGACGCGTATATATAAATTGGCATAGGTTCTTCTATATTTCTTGCTAGAGATGCTGTCGAACACTTTGACCATTTTGAGGCCTGCTCATGATCTCCCACAGAGCAGTTAGTTGGCGAGAGGTGCCGAAAATGGCTACACAGAAGGAAAGCAATAACACAGGAAGAGCTCACGTCTCTGCTGCGGGTCCTTCTGTACGCGGAAGATACGAGCCCGATGCACTAGCCCGGCTATATAAGGAAAACAACCGATTTTCTAACCTGCCGCATTTGGCCGCATATGTAAAAAGACGTAAAAAAAAATAAGAGAGAGAAGGAAGATTTTTCGGCCTTTTCTGGCGCTGAATCTTCGGTCGTGCGTTCGCTTGTAGCGAAAGTCAACAACGCGAAACCTCGGGTCCCGGTCGCGGTCTGTGCTCGGCGCATCAAAGCGGTCGCCTTTTAACGGGACGTGGGAATAGCGAAGGATCTTCCTTACGGACAGGGGTCGCCCATCTGGCCGCCCGTCGCTCGAGTTGCTCGGCGGGCCGTGGCGGAGGGGCACTGTTCACCGAGTGAACCCAAAATGGGAGTCGCCACGCTCTGCCGGTGGCGCGTGCTGGCAGGCTGGGCCGCGTGAAGCTTCGCGGAGTTCGGACTCGGATCCAGACGCCAGCGAGAGATTAACGAGGCCTCTACGAACGCCCGAAAGCGCGAGATGCGTAAACAGCGAGGCGAGCCAGTGAGTGAGTGCTCATATACTAGTATATATGATATTATGCGCTCAAATATCTAAAACAACCTAGCAGGCCGTATCTGCCAACGGAACAGACTGCCCGAAAGAAAAATACTTATCACTTGAAATTCATGGTTGCATTGCGAACTCCAGTAGGGAGTAAACACTTGAAGTTCACATAACTACCGTTATATAACTTTAAACTACGGATCCAGGAATCGGTTTTAAGGAGGTATAGGAAATAATTATACTGATATTGTCGCGTCACGTGAAAACGAATTCATTGCAATAACTTTGTCATAAGAGGTTAACCTGGAGAGGGTAATTATCAGCATTGTTTCTTAATAAGAAAATAGCTACGATTTCTCTTCAGAGTTTAACGTCCATTAACAGTTAATATTTAGGTTCCTGTACTGGGGAACAGGAGGAGGAGAAAACATTTATTTATGATGATACGATTTGGGAAGGGAGGTGCGTTTCGTTGTGGAGCTGAGTGACAGACCCTATTCCGGGACGCCATTGGCCGCCGCCGCTGCCCGAGCTTTCTGGACCAGGACACGCTGGGCCTCCAAGTCCGAGCTGGACAGGGCCGCTTCCCAGACCTCCCTAGTTGGCTGCTTTATTGCTTTTAGATTTGTATTTTTCTGGCAGGCCCACACCATGTGGTATAAGTCGTTATACTGCCCGCAGAATTTGCACCTACCCGTGAATGTCGGGTCCTACAACTCGACTTTCTGTGGCAATGGAGCCAAAGCCACGAAAGGGGGGGGGGGGGGGGGGCTTTCATAACTGTGTTACTACGTCATGTAGTTCCGAGTACCTGGAGCCATGCCTGTTTAGCTTTACAGTTTCCTTGGCTCTCACAAGCAGCAACACGTTCCTTTACGTCGCTAATTGCTTATGAAGATAAACTCACTACTAATCAACACCGCGCACGACGTACGCTGTCAAAAACAGTCACGAGTTACGAACGCATTACGAAAGCGTAACTGGATCTGTCAAAAACACGCGCGGAGAAATGGGCGGAGAAAAGCGGCAGACGCATCACACCTGTCCCCGCGTACGCTGTTGTTGTTGTTGTGGCTGTAGGAAGAAGGAAAAGAAAATGCACGGGCATGCTACTGGCTCTGTAGCTGAGCCACCTCCGCTGCCTCGTGCAGACAGAAGAGAAAATAGAGAAGAAAGGAAAAAGAAGAGAGAGAGAAAGACGCGCGCCGCAACAACAGCCGTCGTCCACCACCGAAACAGTAGCGGGTGCAATGACGGCCTACAACAGATAAAATTCGGTGGCTGGCTCGCCCCCGCTGCAAATGGCGTTGACCTACCGTCCCAGCCCCGTAGGGCCAGGAACTGTCACCCTGCCACCATTGCAAATCAATGTTAACGTATTTTTTATTATTATTTGTTAATAATAACGGTGTTTTGTACAGCAACAACGGATTTCTGGTTTGGTTTAGTTTGGTTTAGGTTGGTTTAGTTTGGTTTATGATGTTTGACGTTCCAAAGCGACCCAGGCCATGGAAGACGCCGTAGTGGAGGACTCCAGAAATTTCGACCATCTGGAGTCCTTTAACGTGCACTGACATCGCACAGCACGCGGGCGCCCTGCTTTTCGCCTCCACCGAAAAGCGGCCGCGGCGGCCGGGATTCGGTCCCGCATCCTTGGGCACAGAAGTCGAGCGCCCTAATCACTGCACCAGCGCGGCGGGTTAAACAACTTATTTCTGTGTGGTGTGAAAGCTCGTGCGTAGAATAACTTCTGTATGGGTACCGCAGGTACGTGTACGGGACCTGCACGATCCCTTTTTCCTCTGCTAAAGGTATACGAACCAAGTAGCACCTTGAACGGAACGATCGACAAACTCTCTGATCGGTCATCACCACAACGCTGAACCGTTTGAATGCATATCACTGGGAAGGACGAAACTGAAACATTCTTTGGAAATGCCGTGCTCACCTTCGTCGACAACTTTGAACTGGAAGCTGTCCCTCGTTGCATTCGTCCTCTGGTGGAGCAGGTAGAAGATATCAGCATTATCCAGGTCCCCTGGGATGAAAAATAGAGATGTTTTAAAAGTTGACGCCGACTGCCCCAGCGACGAAGCGAAGCTACACATGATGCATGTTTTCTGTACGCACTAGCTCTGCGTCAGCATGATCGATATGAGATGCAAATGCCACTTGCACATTTCCGCTGCTGATGTGCGGATATGAAAAAAATACGAGACACTATGGCGGCTAAAGTGGTGAAAGGCGAAAGCCTGAGTGCCGCGTTCTGCTACGCATTTGTTGCAAATGTGGCGGTGAATGATGCTTCGAGTGAAGGGGGTGCCTCCTGTTTCACATTCTGCTAGATAATTAATTAAGGGTTTGTGAGTACTAGTTAATGTTTGGTTAGTGTTAGTTAAGATTGTCTTAACTAGTAAGTGCACGGTTAGTACTAGTTTAAAGGGCCATTCCATATACATGTGTTGCTATGGGCAACTGCTTAGTTCGGTTAGTGTTACTTAAGGTCGTCTTAACTAGTAAGTGCATGGTAAGTGCTAGTTAGAAGTGCCATCACATATACATGTGTTGCTATGGGCAACTTCTTAACTATTACTTAATTAGTCCTTAATTATCGCGCAGTTATAGAAGTGCCTTAAATCGTGTTCTGATATCATTCGAATGTACGTCATCGATTAAGTAATGATTGGCATATGCCCATATAAGCATGCACCCGAAACGCGGACACATTTGCCGACACGGCTGCTAACTACAGTATGAGGCATTAAAGGCTTTCGCCTTAAAAAGCAAGAAGGAAAGGAAGTCGAGCTCGCGCCGAATTACGATATTGCCGCGTCGTATACAAAGTGGCGTGAATACTTTCCTTTCACGTTCTCGCGCACGCAACCGGCTTTGGTGAATGGGCGCCAGGCGACGACGCGATCCGGAGAGTGAGATGGCAGCGGGAGATCGATTCGGTACATTCCGTCACGCCTGTCAGCGCGGACAATCTCTCGTTGAATTCGTAGTCGCGCGACATTCGTCATGGAGGCGATCCCGAGATGAAGACGTCTCGCGAACTGAGCGCCGGACGACAAGTGGCCCGCGACCGTCTTGCCGCGTCATCATAGGATGTCCCCACTGGTGATAACAAGCAGCGCGACCTGGTGCAGCATCTTTTGACACAACATCAGCGCAGGCCGTGGTGTCGCCTTAATCCTTAGCTCAATCAACGTCGTCGAGGCGTCGATAAGATGGAGCAGGCCACGCTGCCGCGTCGGTACGCGGAAAATATGTGGAGATCAATACACAGTGGAATGCTTCCGCGGGTACAGTGTTGCGATCTACCGCGTGTCTGTGGGGAGGGAGTTCTTGGAAGTAAATGGTGCCGTGTGCAGTTACGTGACTCAGATGGCTGTGATGCCCCATGGGGAGGTGCAGTTGTTGTCATCGCTCGGCGGCCTATACAACCTCTCTCGTGAAATCTTGTTTTACGCGTTGAGTGGGTCCCACGGGACCTGCTGCCTTCCCAAAGTCAAGCTGATTTAGCAACCCGCCTCGTGAACCAAGACGCATCAATCCCACGGCTCTTTGAAGTGGACGACGCTACCCTCCTTTTGTCAAGAAAGGAACACCTCCGGCGCCGCACACGTGCACTTATCCCTCCGTGTGCGATATCCCTTCCCCACGGTCTCACCCGCGAAGAGGAGGTTGCGCTTAGGAGGATCCGGGTCGGTGTTGCCCTCACACCAGCTGTCACTAGGACGTGGTCATACTTCCAACACTTATGTCCCCGCCAAGGGAGCCCGATCTGTAAAAACGAAGATGTTGAGGCCGACATACACCACTTGCTGTGGGACTGCCCAGCACTCAAACCAACACGAATCCGGCACCTGAGCATAGCTGGTCTTTCAGCAACCAATCCTGCCTCATACGTCACTTGGACGCAGGGACCTCATCATCGCTCACTTCTGGATTTCATAAAATCAGCCAACCTTTTTCCATTCATTTAATCATTTATTCACCGTTCATCTGATACCCTACTGATGCCCTGAGGCGATAAATATCGATTAAAAAAAAAGTTTCTTTTTTTTCTGGCGGGGGGGGGGGGGAGGGGGGGGGGGCAAAAGATTTTCTGGAATAGAGCGTTTAGTAGTAAGACGACAGTGCTGTCCATTCCCGGGCACGTCGAAGCCATTTAGAACTTTCTCGAACGCAAACTACTATTGAAACGAGGGCTGCAGCGTCTTGAAGCACTGTAGTGTAGGGCTGCAAAAGTCTTCAAAAGCTTGGCTGCTATATCCATTGTCCCTTCCCGTATATAGCAGTGGAGCAAGCCGCATCATGCAGAAATCAGAAAATGTTTGGCTGTTGAATCGCGTATAATAAACTGATCACTGGTAGAATATTCAGGGCAATCTTTTGTTTCTCAGTTTTTATTGCTGTCCTTTGCTCAATGCAACCCATTACCCGAGCTTCCGCCTTTTTTTTTTATAGCGTTTTCGGCAACCGACCCCAACAAACCACTGCAGTAGCCTACGGCGCTGAGACGAGCTGCATGTGTCTTGAGGCTCTCTTCAATCGTGTGCGAGCAGGACTTGTTTAAGGCATTACAAAACAAAGCCTGAAAAATAAAAAGAAAGAAATGTGGTGTCTGTATCTACTGCATCGCTGTGTATTGTTTGTGTTGTTGTACCAAATTTATTCCGATACGCTCTTAAATAAAATTCAGTTGTAAGTTCAGCGCTTGTCCCTTCTTCCCCTCTGTCTTTCTGGTGCGCTGCTCAATAACCAGAAACTTTGCAGTTTAAGAAAAATTCGTCCTGGTCGGGGATTGAGCCCGGGACCACCGCCTTTCCGGGGCAGTCTCTCTACCCACTGAGATACCCAGGGCAATTAGCGCAGTGTGGATGCTAGGGCGAGAGCGAATTGATCAATAACTCGAAGTGCTAATGGTGTTGGTAGAATATTTAGGGGGACCCCCAAAGTGGAGCAGATTTTTAATACGGCTACAAGCGACTGCCCTGGAGAGGCGGTGGCCCCGTGTTCGATCCCCGGACCAGCACGAATTTTTATTTAAGTAAGAAGTTTCTGAGCAAGTTGTATAGCTTTCCTTTGTAGCCGTATGGCTGTGTTTGGGTGGATGTCTATGAATAATTACTCCCTTATACTAAGCTTCTGACCCTGGATTATTTTTCATCTCTTAACGTACAGTTCGCTATCATAATTCATTAAGTTGGCTTTTCCACATTTCTCTTTGCTCCAGCAGTATCGTCACTGGAGACTCATCAAAGCAGATATAAATAGTCGCACATGCACGGTACTGCTTTGAAGACGTATGCCGTGTTGTAACAGATACAATGTTAGCTTATTCTGCATCATAAAACATGCGAATTGAAATTATTGCTATTCATCATTTAGAGGGACTTCCAGAGATAAGGTGAAGCCGGCTTGACGTTTAAAAAAGGGGTCCTTCGGAGAGAGGAACAGTCGTTTTCAATCTTCGTTGCGGCCATGAAGTGGTGCCTGGCGAAAGAGCGCAGAATACCGACCCCAAATCGAGAGTCCCTTACCCTCTCTTTCCTTCTATGGGTCTGGGAAAATCAAACCAAGAAGTTTCATTTATTGCATTTTTCTCCGCACACCTGGCCAGCTGGCTTACTGCGTAGCCCACAACAGCCTGCACTCCCTTCCCCAGTGTTTTCTTTCCATTCACTTTTTGTTTTTTGTTTTTTTTCTCGCAAACTCCTGGCTGCAAACGGCCACCAGGCGTCGTCGCGCCACGCCCGTTCTTTCTTCGTTACGAGCCGAGAAGCGTGAAATCCACCGAATTAAGCTGGGCGCTGTCGACCTGCCGAGAGTGTGGCGAACGGCCTCCTCTCCGAGTTCAGGGTGCCTCCGTGAGTGGCGCCAGCCGGCGCAAAGAATTACAGACACGCACGCATGTGTCGGAGCCACCTTCGTTCCAAATAGATCAGCGATGCAAGACGGCCGTGCCAACGCCACCGGTACAGCACGTGCCGAGGCGGACGAGAAAATATGGCTTCCGCTCGAAGCACTTTCAGCCTCTCGCCTCTAGAGAAAGAACTCAAGCCAGGCAGTCCTTGGGCCGGTAGCCAGGCCCCCATACTTTCTCTACTTCTTTTTTTTTTCTTCTTACATTTGTTTTACTGCTCCTCGAGCTCCGCCGCGGTTTGCAGGTGTTCTCGATGCCGTGGCAAGCAGTGGACCGCGCGGGAAACGCCTTTTAACGAAATCGAGTCCTTCTTGGTGGGGAGTCCAGAGCAGGCGGCACGGGCCATTTAGGCAAGCTCCCCAAGCTTGCGACCTGCAACACGTATCCACGCCCTCGCTGGCGGGTTCCTTTGTCGATATCATTGCGGTGGGCGGCACCGATTGTCGAGGACTGAAGCTGTAGCTCGCGTTTGGCGCTACGGAAAGTATTTCATTTTGTTCAGATGACCTGCGGTTACGAGCTCCTAAATCATGCCGGTTGCAAAACTCCGTTTGCCGTCGGTAGTACCTCTTCAGGAACCAACAGGTGTTGGCATCCCACATTAATTTGTAACGGTGAAGAATTTTGGCTCAGTGGCGTCCGCAAGTGGCTCGTTAATTAGCATGTTCGAGCGATGATGTGAGGCAATACATATAGTAAACCAGGAGGCGTGTCGGCGTTTTGACGCCTAGGCTTCCAGGTAAGTTTCGCAAGCTTTATAATTGAAAAACTCTGGGCGTGCGCGAAACATACGAACTTCAACGAGGGCGCTAAGTGTGCCCATACGTTGTCAGGCTGACGGCACACTTGTATGGGCACTATTTACATATGGGCCCATATGGGCACATAGGGGCACATATGGACACTATTTGAATATGCACGTGTTTTGAATTTGTTTGACGTTGTTGAGCAGCAGATATCTGAATGCCCTGCTGCGTTAAAGGTGCCGTTTTACATGTCGATACCATTATTCTTTCGGTACTTTTTATAACTTTCCCCTCACGACGAGAGAAGATCAATTCGCTGTATCGGGTTTGGAGAGAAAAAAAAATACTGAAAATATGTAAGAAACGTGGCAGTGCAAAAACAATATTCGAAAATCGTTGACTTTACAACTTAATATACTATTTGAGAACATCACCGAATATGAGGACAGGCCAGTGGCCAAGGTGCACTCTTTTAACGCCGAAGAAGTGCAGGATATGGACGATGTCAACAGAGACTTCAGGCTTTCTTACGGTTGATTGAACTGCAGGTAGAATAACTGAATTTAACTCGGTTGTTTGTCAGATTACTTCTTCCTTGTACGCTCACCCGAAATAAAAAAATCTTGCGCAACGTCCTTTTTCGGGGGGATGCGGAGGGATGGGGGGGGGGGGGGGGGTTCGCAACAATGACCTTGAGATGTCCACCCGCAGGATTGAAACTCAGGGCCGTGTTTCGTAAACAGCCTCCTATTTCAATTGGTCATCTTTCTCCGTCAAATAATGCCTTCAACGTCAGGATTGAAAGCTAGGGAGCCTTGCACAGGGAGCCTTTCACATTGCCGCATCTCGCAGAAAATGCAACGATGGCCAATAGGAAAGGGGTAGAAAAAAGAGAGGGTAGTGGGGAAGAACGAGCAACAAACCATACGAAATGCGGCCCCTAATGAATACTCTTTCATTTCCATGAGTGTGGAGCGTAGTTCAGCATTTATTTAGCTATTCTGTGACGGCGAGAAAATAGGCTATTGTGATATGCGTAAGCATTGTTTCGCCCATAAATTTGAAGATTTTTTTTATTGTACCAGATCACTGTGTACCAATTCTGTTGCTGATTACACAATGAAACAAACAGAATATATATCCACTACGAAGGCCGGAAGTCTTTCAGTTGAAATATTTGAGGCACTCGCACAAAAATTCGCACACAAAAAAAGAGAAGACATCTAGGATCTAAATTTTGTGTCTCACACTGTAACAAACGAATGTTCAAAGTTATAGAACTCTTTGTGCTAAACGCTTCGGTCAGCAAAAAACCAAAAACAAATAATAATCAATTGTTTGCCCACAGTGACTTGGGCAGCATCGCAATGTAATGCAAATGTAATGCAAATTGCAAAATGTAATACAATTGACCTGTGCGTCGTGTAGAGAACTATTCGCGCACAACTCTGTTGGCGGAAAAAAACCACTCGAAATATGCCTCGGACCTTCTGAGAGGCCAGGTAATAATAATAATAATAATAATAATAATAATAATAATAATAATAATAATAATAATAATAATAATAATAATAATAATAATAATAATAATAAGAAGAAGAAGAAGAAGAAGAAGAAGAAGAAGAAGAAGAAGAAGAAGAAGAAGAAGAAGAATTGGTTCACAGAAAGGGAAAGGCGCAGTATCTGTCACACTTGCTCTATGGACACCTGAACCGCGCCGTAAGGGAAGGGAGGAAGGTGGGAGTGAAAGTGGAAAGAGAGAAAGGGGAGCCGTAGTGGAGGGCTACTGAGTAATTTCGACCACCTTGGGGATCTTTAACGTGCGCTGGCTGACATCGCACAGCACACGGACGCCACTTCGTTTCGCCTCCATTGAAACCCAGCCGCCGTGGTCGGGTTCAAATCCGGGAACTCCGGCACAGTAGTCGGGCGTCTTACCACTGCACTACCCCGGCGGGGCAGGCCAGGTATTTGGCAATGGCGGAAACCAATCTAAAGCTATGCCTTGCGGCAAACTTCTCGAATAAAAGAAAACAAAGAAACAAAAGTCGCTGACGGGCGACAATCGACAGTGCGGACGGGGCGTAGCATTCCTCTTAGGCCTAAGCAAAACGGGACGATTTGACGCCATCTTTTCTCACAAACCTGTAACTTGCACGCGGGTCAAGCGCCGATGCTGGAAAATTAAGATGACATTATCATGGCTTAGCAGGATCAGTGTAGGTGCAGGACGCCACCGTTGGCTCAACGTTTGCCGCGATTGTTCTACGTTGACTGGTTTTGCATGAAATTTAGGTTTCGTTTGCTTAGGGGTTTTAAAGTCGCAAAGTGACTCAGGCTATGAGAGACCCCGTATAAAAAGGCTTCGGAAATTTGGATCACCTGGAATTCTTTAACGTGCACTGAAAGCGCACAGCATACGGGCGCCTGGCTTTTCCCCTCCATCGAAAAGCAGTCGCAGCGGCCAGTCTTCAATCCCGCCTCCTCGGGCACAGAAGCCGAGCTCCGGCTGTGAAAAGTTTAAAAATACTTCGTCATATGGTCCTTGAAAGAAAAGATTGGCAGTGCTTTGACCATGGTTGAGTCGAATTAGGCGGTTGATAGCTCGGTTTTGCATAGCTTTTCATGGTTTACCCTTTTTTTTTTTTTTTTTGGGGGGGGGGGGGGGGGGGATGCATTCTATTCGTCCAAAGCTCTTCAAATATATACAAGTTTGACGAACTTGTAGTTCAAACTAAGGCCTTTAATCCTAATTAACTTAAATGATGATTAAGCAGGGCTGGTATTTAGTGTAATGCAATCGTTCTCGATTTAGCTATCCAATTATATGATTATATATGAAGATACTATATAGCATAAAGGTCAGTTTTCAGTAACAGTTACCTTATTAACCACAATTAAGATATACTGTTTGTTCAGTGCAACTATAAGCTAATTATAAGCTAACCAATGCTACATGACGATGCTGTCGCGTAAAGCCAATTTTATGGCAGTTAACTGATTAACTTTAATACGTTCCAAGATACCTATCCAATGATAGAGTTGTTATATTACTGTCATACTCGGCATAAGCTACACAATATGATTTTTGTGTTGCTATTGCTCGAGTCGAAAGTTTGACATTAAGGCTGAGTTGAAGGTCAAACGGACGCAGTTCACAGGTGTTTGACTCTTGCATTGAGTTGAGCTGACGATGTAAAATCGATTGCGAAACTAAGATAGATTAATTTGCAGCATTCTATGAGGCGTTGCTTGCCCAGAAGCGACTCGCATAGCTCGAAGGGGGGCATTTAGCGTATTCGTTACAATTTAACGATTTGAATAGGCGCTGTACGCTGTAAGCAAGGAGGTAAGCAGAATAAACCGCGTCACTGCCGCGATTCTTTTTTTTTTTTTTTTTTTTGCAAAAACGAAAGTAAAAATGACGAGGTGCTGTCGGCAAGCGAAATTCACCTATCTTTTCTGACGGCACTGGGAATATTGGGCGCGGATCAGTCTGCCTGGAAAGACGCTGCTCCTGAATGTGTTCGCACCCACAAGTGACGCCTCAAGCGAAATTCGAACTAAAACCAGTAGATGCGCTTTGGCTTACTTCGAAGCTTCAAAAGTGGTAAATCGTTCAAGAACGTTTTATATCATCGCTAAAAACATATCGCCTCTACATCCTTTAGAAGAAATCAACGAAAAGTGCCCTAAAGCTCTATCTGAAAAGGTTGCACCTGTACGTTCCTCACGCTTATTTATTTCCCCGCTCGAAAGGCTCACTTCTGGGTGATGCCCAACGTACCAGCACTATGGTTTCGATTGTCCCGCAAAGTTTACATTCTGTGGCGGCCACATAAAAAAAAAAGAAAAAAAAAAGAAAGGGGAAGTGGAGGCATTATATGTGACGTTTAGTAGGTATTTCAGAAGTGGTAGGGACAAGCGTGTGTAAAAGAAAGAGTAACCCCATAGTTTCTATGTCCAGATAGAGGAGGCAGATTGCCAGGGCAACGCACTCCTTCACGTGCTCGAAGATCCAGGGCGCTGACAAATCCTCATGTTAGTGTGCCGCACACACATTCCGTTGCCTCGCGTAATCTGCCATGCAGAAATTGGCGCAGCTGATTCTCTGCAAACTCTAAAGCAATAAAAAGTCCACACGATTACAGCGCCGGGCCCCAAGAGGTCGCGCGCTGGTCGATGAACAGTGTACACACTTCTCGAAGGGCTCCAATAGTTCTCGGAATGAGTCGAACGCGCAAGGTTCGTGCCTTCCCATAAATACAGCTTTACTAGGAACAGCTTGCGAAACAGTGCAGCCAAGACACAATAAAGGTTCAAGAAAGAGCATTCGCATACGCGAAGCGTTGATTCCATTACTGGTTCCCCGGGCTATATCACAGGCCTTTTGAGGCAGGCAAAGTAAAAGGCCAAAGACCTGTACATGCTAGAGCGAAAAAAGAAAAGAGAAGAAAAACACAGAGGGTGCGTATCCGTCGGTGAGCAGTTCCCACCTACCAGTTGTTTTGCAACTGCGCTCCAGAAGATATTTTAGGATAGCGAAATGTCGCGCCGTAAAAGAATACCATTGAGAAAATACTTTTCTTTCTTGAAAGGAGATCGCTGCAGTAACGGGACATTTCCTGGAATTGTTACCGATTTGTTGCACCCGCGTTTCATTTAGATTTGCGTCGTATATATGTACGATAAAAGCAACAAGATTTCCATTGTGCCCCACATTTGAAGTGGACAGCCGCGTCTTCTGTTTTGTTGTATTAGTCCAACTTCAATGTTCTCCGCTTCGTGGAAATACGCGCGAAAACAGCACAAGGGATCAATGGGTTCTTACTACGTCCCAGCACAGCTTTGTTACATAGCTCGCTTGCGCCTGTTTGACTTGGCCGTTTAGTAACTTTAAAGGCATTGCGAAAATAGGATTGTTCTTGTTACTTTCAGCAAATGAGCGTACTTCGCTATTTTATGCACGCGTAACATGAATCAATCAACGGTCGTATCTATTCCAAATGCTTTTCCTACACGTGCTTTTGAAAACGCGCACTCTATGTTCTATCACTACATGTCTTTCGTGCGCCCATGCTAAAACGTGCGTGTTATACAGACCTGTGCACACCTCCGCCCTTTCTTCACTCTTTTTCTTCGTACTTACGCTGCATTTCGCCTTCACATTCTTCTCTCTCCGTCTGTTTACGTTCTTGCTGCTTTCCATTTGCTCCACGCTCTGACGTCTCTTTTCGAGATACCGGTTATTCCAAGCGCAACTCTTTTCGCGTAAATCTTTTCGTCCCCCATCGGCCCCCTCCGCGCGTCGCCAACCATGCCGACTCGTCTATGCGATGCCCGTATGTCTACTGCGCGGCGCGCCGGCACTCGTGTTGGCGCCCCTCGGCGGGTAGCGTCGCCTCACGGCACCCACTGCCTGCGGTGAAGCCAGAGTGAAAGGGGTATCGCGCCAATAGGACACCGCGGCGCCAACTTTCGGCGGCGTCGCGGGTTCAGTGCCGTCATCAGACGGACCGACCGATAGACAGACGCAACTCTTGCGCGTTTACAAGAGTACACGGGCGTGCTCTTACGTTCTCTGCCGTATAATCGAACGCGGCTTGATCGCAAAGGGTGGACGGAGTCTGCTTTTATTTTAATTTTTTCGCCGCCGCTGCTGTGGCGTCTGTCCGGAGTCGCAGCGGGTGGTGCTTTGGGCGCTCTTGGATGGCTCGCCCTCTAGCGTAACCTTTGCTTTGGCCGGTCGGTCTTTGAAAATGCGTCCTGGGCGCCGCATGTTTTTTTCTTCTTTGTTTTTTTTTTTTTTTTTTTTTATATATCTTGAGCGAGATGCAGTGCGTGACCGGCTCATTGAAGGCGCGCCTATCTTACTCTCCCCGTTTCTTATTTCCTTCTCTCCTTTTGGCAAAGTAAAGGAGGAAAGAATTGAAAGGGGGCGGCAGGGAAGTACGGTGTCTCGGAGTCACTGTGACTTCTCAAGGCCGTCTGTGAAGCACGCAGACAAGCGAAAAAGGAAAAAGAAACGCATGCGTGTATTTTTCGATCAAGGTATCCTCTTCGAAAATTTACCGCTGACTAACTAGTTCGCGGTGAGTTACCGGTATGACGTTAGCCGGCTATAATGCCAGTTAGGGAGGCTTTCACACTATACAGTGGGACTTCCAACGCGGTAGTTTGCCGCTGTAATTGCTTTCTCGTACTTAACGGAAAGAAACGGACGATTAAAGGAAAACTTGGTTTGTAGCTGTGCTTAATTTGGTTACTTGAATCATTTAAGGTGATTATACCCGAAAGGAAAGAAAAGGACGCAAACATCGACGTAGGTAAGAACGAAGCATTGAAAGCACTGGAACGTGATTGCACGCAACGACCATCAACGATCCAGGCAAGCGCATATTCCATGCTGCAGCGTCATTACTTTTTTCGATGTGAACGAGGGTACTGCGCCTAACATTTTATGAACAAGTCCACGTGGCAAAGTTTGCTCTCAGACTCGTTCTTCAACGTAGGTTGATTGATTGATCTAATGGCTGGCCGGCGGTATTTCTTGTGATAGAGAAACATTATACACGATAATGAATAGTTGTGGAAGGCTCGGAGCTGAATCTGTGCCCCCAGGGGTTCTTAAGTTTTTTGCCTGCAGTGTCCACCGAAATGCCACCGGCGCCTCTAGTCAAGTTCGAATTGGCGACCTTACTTTCTAGACTCTAACCAGTCAACACTAAGTCATAGCTGCAGGTAATCTTCACAATATCCGGTGCCATTTATTGCAATCGCAAAAAGAAAAAAAAATGATGCTCTCAGATACAGTTCACGTTTACGGTACTCGGCAACTTCCACGTTCGGTTTGTCATTCCGGTCTTATTTTTCTTTCACTATGATTGTCCGCTCAGTTAAGCCGCCGGGCTTGGCAACAACCACCCAATCATAACCCACAATAACTCAGAAAACCTAATCTACTTTACGATCTAGTATCAGTCTCGAACGACACGTCCTGCCTGGTCGGTGGTCTCGAAAATACCAGACCAAGGGCCTCCCAAGTAGCAGTTCGATTCCGCGTGGCTGCCGCTTCGTACTCTGTTCGCCAATTAGCTTCTACGCCTGGCCGGATCTCACCTCGTCCTAATCAGCAGGCGGGGCCTCAACCGATGGGGCCCGGAGCCACGTATTCGCTGCTCAACCGTCGACGTGCTCTGCACTCCCCTGGCTTCCGATCAGCGTATATCTCTACTCCAGAGAGATCTCCTCCTTCCAAGTGTGGCTTCTTGTTTGATACCGTTGTATTTCTAATGGCTCTCAGATAATAAATTTTGATTTTTAGCGACAGTTTTTGTTGCCGTTGTTGAGCGTGATTCAGTTCAGCCCCACACTGTTTTCCTGCGTTGTTGCCGACTTCGCCATGGATGCTTTCTTTATTTCATTTTTTTCGCTCTCCGAACACAATGCGGTTCGGTACGAGAATGAAAAAGAGACGACGTCGCTCGCGGACCGCTGCTTTTATCACATCAGCAGCATGGCCACTGTCGCCGCGCTGATCGCGAAACGAAGAGGGGAAAAAAGAAAAGAAAGAAAGGCACCAAAGATTTCGTTTTCGCTCTGTCCGAAGGGTTTGTCCACTCTTTCCTTCTTACAAGCTGCGTACGCAGAGATCTCATCAATGAAGAAGGCTTGTCTCTCTGCCACTGTCCCGACTGGTTGCGCTGACCTGCTGCTGCGAGATGGGTGGCCTCCAACTCGAATGCTGTCGTATAATAGCCTCCCGAGGGGACCATTGCGACACCGCCAGAAGCGACACGGTCCTCGCGTGTTCCCTTGCCTCAGGAGCCAATGTGTCTTTTCTAGGCGAGGAACAGAGGCGTATGCGGGTCCCGATTGGCTTCTTGTAGTTGCCAGCAACCAAATTGCTGACAGCTGTGCCTTCCACTTACTTGTCATTGGGTTGCCTGAACGTTTTATTAAGTATCAAAATAAAAAAGAGGTATTGCTCGTTATTTAACTTCGTAGCGCATATCGGATCAGCATATGGAAGGCTTCAGCCCAGTTGCATTGATGTTTGGGTTTAGGAATTTGTGATATTCTTCTCTTAGAGGTGAACAGTGTCACAGACCTGCATCTTAATTCCAACTAAAATGACGCTTATTAAGGACGTAAGTCAGCTAATTTTTCGTAACTGTGCTTACAAGATAAAGTGTTTTACCTCGAAGAAGGGACCAAAATTAACAGCCACTCACACGAAGAAAAACATAGCGAATATTCGTTTTTTGTGTGTGTGTGTGTGTGTGTGTGTTTTGATCTATGTGAAAAGCTTATTCTTCTCTGTGTGCATGAGAGAAGATATAATGTCGGCAAGAAAAAAAAACCATTATGTCTTTTCTTCCTCTGCAGTACCATTTTTCGGTGTGCTATTCCCTTTCGCTAGGGGGATGACATTGGCTTAACGAGGGAAGAAACCGTCGACTCCACTTAAGGAGAACAATATTTCACTTCTTTGTCGACTCTGTAATCATCGCACCACTATTTAAATTATTTTTACAACTAATATCTTATTAGCTCCCTCCTGAGGTGTTGCCGTGTCTCATTTCACACGCATCCTTCCACCATCCCCTTTACCTATCATCTGAACAAATAATTGCGCGGCCAGCGTTTGTTATTTGACTATTATTTCCTAACACAATTATGTTTTATTATTTATATTTGGTTTATTCCTCGTATCCTCAAAAGCCCTATTTAAGGAGCATTACATAAAGGGTGGGCTGTTATAATAAAAAATGGTTTTCGATGGCAGCCTTGAAATTCATGTCGGTCAGTGAGGCGATGTGGCCGGGAAGGTTGATCGTTCTAGTGATTTTTAGAATGTTGTCGTGTGGGCGCGCTAGGGGTGGAGATGACGAGATCACCGATGGGCTGGACGGATGAACACGTTTCCAGGTGCCAAGGTGTGGTAAAACTTATGATAAAGAGAAGGGCGAGGCTTGTTTGCGGCGTAAAGCTATATTGTGAAGTTCAGGTTTGGATTTGGGTAAGGTTACACTGATGCGATTCGAGTAATCTGAAAGAATGAACCGGGAAGCATGATTCTGAATAGATTCCAGTAAATTTGTCAGATTAGCTTGGTGATAATCGAAAATGGAATAGACGTAATCTAGGTTTAACACGTGATATGTGAGTGATTAATAGTACCAGAGACTTTGTGCACCCGATTATTGCAGGCTCGTTAACTGTTGGCAGCACGATGACTTAACATTGCACTGATCTACGTGGTTTGTAAAAACGAACGTCCGTATAACGCTTGGCGAGTGTGAGGTAATTCT
Source organism: Amblyomma maculatum (assembly GCF_055883805.1). Taxonomy (NCBI): domain Eukaryota; kingdom Metazoa; phylum Arthropoda; class Arachnida; order Ixodida; family Ixodidae; genus Amblyomma; species Amblyomma maculatum. The sequence continues at coordinate 89,990,285 of NC_139347.1, forward strand.
ACATCGTGTGATTTCTGTGTGTGTACAGAGACCAGCCCACTTTTTAAATTGTTTAAGAGGCACCAAAGGAACGTTTGTGGGCAGCCTAAACACTCTGTAAGACGGTTTTGAAAGTTTAAAAATAACGTCTATAAAGCAACTGAAAAAGAACGAACGCCTTTCAGCAGAACAAATTTTGAAAGGCAGCCTAACTCCAGAAAAAAAAAAAAAGGCATGCAAAAAGAAGAGAGTCGAGGCTCTGTCCTAGGCCAGAAAGGAGAATTTCGTACGTGTCGACACTACATAGCAGTTACTACCGAGAAAACATCTGCGCGTACCCAGAAACGCCAAGAGAGCGTTATCACTCGGAACATATCTCCGCTGCTCGTCTTTCCGCCTCCATATCGTTTACCGAACTAGACATATTTGTGTCGAGCACGTGCGCGTTAAACGCGAAAAGGGCGTGTTTCGCAACAGATGAGCCATGATCTCCATACTTGCATGAAGTGCACGACGGTTCTCCTTTTGCCGGAGCAGTTCCGCGTGTGCAGCGCTGCTCGTGCAGGGAGACCGTTAACATCGTTCAGTGTTGGGAAAAAACAATGAAACAGGTATCGCCTGTCTATTGTCGGACGTGCTCACACGTGAACTCAAGTGATTGCTCAGAGCTCTGGCGGTATTGATTGGCCCACTAACGAGCGCCCAGCAGCTACTTTAATTGAAAGCCTAATTCTAGGTCCGGCTTGCACGTGCACTGCACGGTACTAACGCCTCAAGACGAGGTATACGGAGAAGTACGTATCGGGCACTCGGCGAAGCGTATTCTCTTGCTTCTTCGCGGTGCCCGGAGTGGCATTAGAAATGAGAAGCAGAAGAGGGGAAGGGGAGGGTGTCTTATCGGCCCGACGTCGCTTCCCACCACGTCCAGGGGCGCGCGCGCGCGAGCTGCCAGCGCACGCGCGCGGCGAGCCTCCCCCTCGAGGCATAGCAAAACCGGAATGTTGAGTTTATAGCATCTCTGGCGACAGGGACGACTGCTGGTGCTTCTTTTAAAAGGACACTCCGGCGATGAAGGGCTACCCGTGCACGCACAGCAAAGGTCGGACCCGAAGGGTATGAACAGCGTGAGCAGTGGACGCAAGCTGTGTCGGAATCAGCCTTCCCCCCTCTTGTGTCTCACCCTCTCTTTTCACGATAAGCGTTTTGCAAACCAAAGCCTCACTCGAGCGAGCCGAGTGCGTGCGGTTGAACGTGGGATGCCCCTCTTCTTCCAGAGCCGACTGGACTGGATGCCTGGAGAGGCGAAGGGAGATGGCTGTTTCTCTTGCTTCATTTGTCTTATGCTCTCCTGTGGAGTGGACCAGGCGTTTCAGCGCTGCTTTGGGGATCAGTGGTTGCTACATCTTGCTCTTGGTGACAGAAAGAGAACAGTTTGTTGCTAGCGACCTTGGGAAGGCGATGACAAAATGTTCTTTCGGGGCACGTCTGGCTACCTCACCTCTTCCAGCCCAGGGATTATGGGCCTCTGAATAAACGTTGTGTTTTCTGCTTCTCAGTTCTAGTAGAACTGAAAATGAAGGTATGTGTGATTGTGCGATATACTCTCGAAAACTACAGTTGATGCAAAGAATGAATTGGGAGCGCACTGGAAATCGTTGCGCCAGGTAATCATACAAATCTGGGAAACTCCGGAAAAGAACCAAAAATATCTCCCGGTTAGAAACATGTTAGCGCTTGTTAAAACAGCAGGACTGGGTACTCGACAAGCGCTACATTTCAGCTAATACTGGTTGAAATTCAAATGCTCGTCCTGCGCGCAGGTGCTCACCATTGTGCTGCGATTTTTGCATTGGCCTACATCGTTTTCGTAACATCTAGCGAACAATTACCCCGACTTTCAAATCTAGAGATACCGTTTAAGCGTTTTTTGAACAAAAAGTTGTTATCGTCGGTACCGAAACAATACTGCCGTCTCCCTCAGCTATTGCGACGTAATGTTCAGCGAACGGACCTGGGAAGAAGTCAAATCATGATTATTTTATAGAAGGAGCGTTACTATTTCTAGTACTAATAATAGTTAAGCTACAAACAGATATACGTGTATAAGACAAGTTTAAACATTCCCTCGCAGACCTTGGCAAATCTCAGTCATATACTTGCGTTGATTGAGCGTTTCGTAACTTACTACGTGCTGTGCTGTTATGTTGTTGAGAGATCGGGCCGGCAGCCCGCTACATTTTTCGTCTCGCACGATGAAAGAAGCATGGATCCATAGAGGAAAAAGCGCAGCACCAGTTAATTATTACTATTTTTTTAAATCTCTTCCAACGAGTTGGCCTAACCAAACCGTTATTTCTGTGGATTCCAGCACGCCGCTGCTGCTGCAACCAACGACCAGGGCATTGTTACTGAACTGGCGAGCACGAAGCGCTCCTCAAGCGCACATAAACAAGGGCGCGCCAAGACGAGCAGGAACGCGCGGGGGCGCCGCCGCGTCGACCAGTTCGCTCACTTGGGCAGGAGCGACGCGTGCCTGCATGGCACGTGCACGCACTCGTGGGGATTGTAAACAAAGCCGCTTCGATGCGCTGCCGCAGCCGAGCACGCTGGGCACCTTTCGGGGCGATCTGGAGAAGCGTCGTCTTATTCTTTTCTGAGTTATGCATTTTCACTGGCGCCTCCCCGTCGTCTTCTCGACATCGAAGTGTGCGCTCGTTTCTGCCTGGCTGCCCACCGTGCTGCCCACTCCGCGTCTTTGTGCTGAATAATAGCGCCCTTAAGCATGTGTTCCGGCGGTGCCAGCTGTTTAGGTAGACTTCACAGCTGACGGGGCTTTGAATAAATGGGTTAACAAGACAGAAACAACACGCTGCGGAGTCGCGTGGTTGCGTCCTTAATACTAAGCTTGCGTCACCCATATGTTTGCGTGGAGTCAGTGCCGGTCACTTCACCTGCTGGCATCGGACTCGCGCTGTAGCGGTGTTACTAAACCCCTTCGAACAAACCTTGGCCATCTGTTATGTTACAGTGCTCGTGACTAGTGGCATAAATGTTCGAGGAAGCGGTGAACGCGGGTGAATATCAAGAAGACAGCGTGACAAAACAGTTGGCCGTAGTTAAGCAACGTTTTCGTCAGAAAATCCGGTGTGTTTGCAGAGGAGGCTGAGCTGCATGTAGGCCTATTCGCGGGAAATGGAGTGGCCCCTTTAAAAATAGGATCAGCACCACGCCCCGTCTCTACACAAGATAGACATCATGGAGGGGTGGAGAGCGTTGGGGAAGATACGTTTAAGATGGGGAGGGAGGAAAAAGACTAGTGTTGCTTTGTCCCCTATCGCACCTTGAAAGCATAACGACGCGACGCTCAAGTAAACGTTGAAAACGGAAGCAAGCGACACGCTGATCGCGACAATCAGTAGCTAAGAGCTCGTCTTAATTTTTAAAAAAGAGGGGCCTTCATGACGACCGCTCAAGCGTGTCCGTCCAAAACGACCGCTGACTGCTATTCTCGACCTCGAACTTATCGTACTTATCGCTAAATTGCATTGGGGTGGTCGCATGCGCGTGTCACACAATGTCTTTCGTCGTGGAGACAGTGCTCCCTGAGCAATCAAGGAGATTCAGGGTTGCGTGTCCCTTGCCGTTGTTCATGTGGAATCACTGCTAGAATTAAAGTTGTGCTGTTGGCCTCTCCTGAAGGGAAGCTTCTCCGAAAACCGTTCTCAGTCACCTTCTCTTCCTTTCTAATTTTCACAGCGTTCTCACGCCCCCATTGAGCACCTCCCGGGGACGTACTATGGTTGTCTTGAGGCGACGCAGGGCGCAGGAAGCGAACGGAGGAGATCGACGAAGGCAGGGTGCACAGGGTTTTGCCTCCGCATTCCCCTCAATTTTCCAGGGGTTGTAAACGCGCGCTCCCTGTTTATTTTGTTCAAGTCCAGGCCCGAACGGAGTCGATCCTGTTGCCCACTTGAGTGGCGCTGACGCTCCTGTGTGTCTGGAGGCCTTTATTTGACGTGGTTCTCCGTCACCGTCAACCAGTGCCTATGGCGGCACGTGATGAGCCATCGACGTGCGACATGTGTACGCGCATCGCTCGCCCTCCTTCGTCATGTGTCTCGAGCGCGTTAACTCTTTGGTTAACAGTGAGATCCGTGAGCGATCTAAGCTTTGCCGCGAACGCGTGAGTAGTTTTCGTCTTATGCGCGGAGTGTCACGTGGCTCCGGTTTCGGGTGCAGTGGCTGAACAATGGGTTGTAATGAGGTCTAGGGATTAGTGCAATGTTGTGCAATGAGCTTACTGTGTAAAAAGCAGTCGTGCTATTAATTTTATCGGAGTGTTGTCCCTCGTCAAGCCTTTGTTAGTTATTGGCTGCATCCATAACACCTTTGCGTTGTTGAAATAAAGATGACTTGAATGATCTCCGCCTTCCTTCGTTCGGGAAGACAGCACAGGCGCGCGTTGAAGGCTGGCTGCGTCTTTAAGTTTGCTCTCGCCAGAACTCGAGGTACGGGGGCGTAGGGACACCTAAAAGCTTCTCGTCAAAGGTAAACCCCACAAGCATAACTCCAGTTTTCGCACTACAAATCGAGATTGAGAGATAGTTAATCAGGAAATTGTGGGCTCCATCTTTACATACCAGAACACGGACTCGTTTCCTGATGCCAAGAGCAACCTCTCCCTAGAGCGACAATGAAGTAACGGGGCACTTAAGAAAATCGCGTGTCGGCGATACCATAATTATACTATACAACGAGGGAGTTGCGTGGATGCACAGCGAGCGGCACTTTCTGGTACGTTGCGCTTTCGCATTTGTAAAGAACGCTGCGCCCTTTTGGCTTTCCGTAAAAATCACTTGAATATTATAGCAGTAAAAACTTGAGACCAAAATGGAGTGAAATGGGAGGGTCTGTGGCACTTACATCTCACGGCGAATGCGCAGAAACTGACCCTACAGGTGACCGCTTTGGAATCCGCCTTTTTCACAAAATGTGGCGCCCTCTGGGAGTGGTTGAAAATTCGTCTGCTACTGGTTGAAAACGTCCCTGAGAGATGCAACCGCCAGCGAAATGGCGGTGTGTGTTCTTGACAGCTACCGCCATCTATCGCATACGCCTAGCTGTAACGAATATTAACTACACATGGCCTCCGAGATCACTTCCGGCTGCGCCGATCGCTGAAGCCACGAACAGCGCATGCGCAGTTGGGGTTGGTGGTTTGTTTTCAACCAGGACAAAGGCGCGAATGCGCAGAGCGGCCTTGTGGAAAAGGCGAAAAAAAAAAAAATGGTCGTCCTCTCGATGGACTAGATATCACGGTAACGCGGTTCTAAAGGAGAATTGCCTTTCTGGCTTAGAATAAGTGGTACATAACAATTACCTTTTCTCTTCCGCGGATTAGGAAAGACATGCGTGCATGGTTAAAAACACTCGCTGAGGTAACCTTACCACAGCGGAACTCTGCAGGTTAATCGCTAAACCGTTCCCGTGCTCTTGTTATTGTACGTACTCTTCTATATATACCGCACGAACCCTCCATCAACGACTTCGCGCGCTTTTCTGGGTCTCGGTTGGTAACGAGCCTCCATTCGAATTCAGATATATACAGACGGGCGCCCGATCAGTTACGCGCTCTGCGGGATCGCCGCTCGAAAGGCAGATTGTATTCGAGCCTAATTCGAATTCCACTCACGGGGACCTCACGGCGCAAAACATTTCTTCGCACCAGCTCACAGTGCAACTGCGCATTGCAAGACGAGTTACACGAAATGACTGAAGCGTGCACTGCAAGAAAGGCACTGCATTAACCGGTGAAGAACAACGTGTACAAGAAGGGCTGCAAGGGGCACAAGCTGACGCTTCGCCCGGTTTTTTCACTCAACGCCCGGGGGAAAAAAAATTAATGCGTTTCCCGCGTGGATCCTTCAAAGCGTATAGCGTCTCACCTATAGGTCTGCGGCCATGCCGTAAATTCATTAGCTGGTTGGAAATAAATCTCGCCGCTCGGGGCGAACCGATTTGGAGAGACGACACTCTTGGGAAGAACAAAAAAACCTGCAAGAAAAAGAAGGTAAAATAAAATCAGCACAGAATGCGAAATATTCCAGAGCTCCCTGTACGGCCTTCCTTTGCGAACGAAAGCCATTGGGTCCTCCGGCTCAGTAAGAGCAATAGGTCTCCGGCGTCGAGCCGTGATGCGAAGAGCAACAGAAAAATAAAGAGCGCGGAAGAAACGGACAGGAAAGAAGGTGGAGACTAAGTCGTGCGCCGTGCGCACGCTGGCTAATGAGGCACCGGCCTACGCAGCCGTCATGCCGCCGGACTGACATGGCCCGCCGCCGTCCACTTCCCTACGGCGTGCTTTCGTTAATGAAGATGTTATCGACAGAACTCTCTCGCTGCAGTACGGCTCGGGAGAGGATGTGCGAGGAGAGAACCCAGGACCCAGCGGGACGCGCGCGCGCACCCAACGCGCGGCTTTTAATCTCCTCCCTGAGACGCGTTGTGAGTTTGAGGGGACAATTTTGCCCCGCTTGAAGAAGGAAGGGCGGAGATTGTGCGGAAGGAAAAAAGAGAGGGAGACGTAGACGGTGCAGTTAATCTTGGCGGCATATCGGCTGGACCGATCTGCTACCCGCGTTGGCTATATACGCGTTAGGACCGCCCCTTCCTTTTACTTTTTTTCCGCTGGGTCACAGTACTCTCCTGGTCTGTTCCCAGCAGGAAGGCTAGGGCGCATGCGTTGGAAAGCCAACGTGGTGTTCTGCTACCGCTGAGCGATTCTCGTAGTCGCGAGCGTAATCGTGACCGAGCTGAGCGTAACGCCGACGATGTGACTGTGGGACGCAGGTGGCGGTGGAAAGCTCTGGTTTCTCGTGTTTCTATTTCCTGAGCATGCTATTTAATGAGCGTCAAGAATGGAAGCACAATAACCATTTTACCTTCGTCGCTACCATGCGAAAAGTACCAAAGTCGCCATACTGACGACTGACGGGGAAGAGACGACAAGAGGGTTGGAATACGGCTTGAGGCGGCTAACATGGACAACCTCGCGACCACATTGGCGGTGGTCGGAAGGAGGGGTGACTGGCTCAATGACGTAGTTGACAGGGGATGTGTGTTCCAAGATGCGATAAGGTCCATGGTACTTGGTTTCAAGTTTGCTGGTGGTAGGAACGCATAGCCAAACGAAGCTGTCGGCAAGAAACCTCGGAGCAGGCGTGTTGATATCATGCTGATATTTGCGATAGCCTTGAGTGTTAGAGGTAAACGTGCGAGCTAGCTGACGGCATTCCTCGGCCTTCTGTACGATATCTGACAAAGCACTGTACTCAGAGACATCTGGATGTTATGGCAAAGTCGTGTCAAAGGTACACGATTGTTCACGGCCATGTAAGAGAAAGAAGGGCGAAAAACCAGTTGTTTGGGTGGCAGTGTTGTACTCGAACGTTTCGAATGGCAGTACCTGGTCCCATTTGGAGCTCCCAGAGTCAGATGTAACATACATTGCGAGAATGTCCCCAAGCGTACGGTTGAAGCGCTCCGTGAGGCCGTTTGTTTGTGGGTGGTACGCAGTTGTAGCACGATGTATCGATAGTAGTTCGGGCACAGCAGGATAGAATTGCCAGCCGCAGGACACAGCTTCAGCGCAAGAGATGAGCACCGGAGACCAGCGATGGCGATGCCGCGGCGCTGTCTGTTCTTTGTCTTCCATACAATGTAAAATTTACATAAGTAAGGTACTTTCAGAGATATTTAAATCAAATTTTAAAAGGAAAGCTTGGAACTGGCTACCAACAGGGGAAACCCCTTACTCGGCATAGCCGACGATGCATTGCATCTGACCGCGTATCCCAGAACGAAGTGTTGTCGGATGGGTACGGCGCGATACCACAAAAGCCACCACGAACAGCGCGCGAAAACGCGTGTTTCAGTGCATGTGGAACATAACGCGGTCAGATGCAATGCATCGTCGGTTATGCCGAGTAAGGGGTTTCTCCTGTTGGTAGCCAGTTCCAAGCTTTCCCTTTAAAATTTGATTTAAATATCTCTGAAAGTACCTTACTTATGTAAATTTTACATTGTATGGAAGACAAAGAACAGACAGATCTGTTGGTAGCCAGAAGCCAGATCCGAGTCTTTGTATTCTCTAAACGCTTTGGTTTAAATATCTCTGAAAGTGCTTAACCTGTATTTATGTAAAAGGTGCGTACTTATAAAATTCAAGTTTAATCCCACATCACTCATTTGCTGCGATCTAGGAAGTCGTCCCAAAGCCGTCTCTGACTGGGCACATCTGGTGCAATAAGCAAGCCTTTTGTCTTCACCACCATCACCAACTCGAATCACCACTATTCTGAAATTTACTCGTTAAATGCATACTCCAATTCAGCTAAAAATAATGGAGAACTTACGGTTGTGCACTAGTCCTCAGAAAGTGGCTTAATAATAGGGATAAGGCCGTCTACATGAACATCATCATCAGTGCTTGTAGTGAAAGAAAGAAAATAGGTCTATAGTTATTTCAAAACTCGGTCACTATTGCATCTGAATTACCGAGCAAGGCTCCACCACAGTACAATTCTGTGACTGATTTGGACGCCGCGCGGTGACGCCCATCAAGCAATGCCTGTCCAATTGGCTCCTCAGATTGCAAAGCACGATTGCTACCGAATCACACGGCCACTCCTGAAACGCTCTGTATTGGACTTTGGACGTGGCACTAGAAAGGCGGATATATCCTCCACAAGACAAGAAACTTGACAAAAGTCAGGAAATAACCTGGCGTCGGCTCCAGACGCGTGCCTTCTTCAGCCCATCTAAATTATCACACATGTACCCAGTACAATACAATACAAATTGTAAACACTGCGGCGAAATAGCCGGATACGATCATATATTATGGAGCCGCAAAAAAGCGCCGCCACCGGCGGGCCTACTACCAGTACCTTCTCTAAAGCGGTGGGAGGCTATATACTGGACAGCTCAGACCCGATAACGCAAGTTCGGGCTACTGAGTGGGCTCATAAGGTCGCTGAGAGCAACGGACTTGAGGCCATCTAAGTGTAGTGCCCACAAATCGCTCATTGCTGACGATAAATGTTTTCCAATCCAAAAAAATGTCACTATCGCCGCAGCCGATCGCCCCGCGCGCAGGTTGCAGCACTCTCGCGCTGTGCATCGAACGACGTTGTCTCTATAAGCTTCATTTGTACGCAAAAGCTTTCGCACGTCTTACTCGCTTTATGCACCTTAAAACCTAACCAAATTTCGGTTCTGCTCTGCAGCTTGCATCAGACTACGCTTATCAGCAGTTCTGTTTTCTTTGTTAATGTAGCTTAAGCACACAAAGGTTGTTCAATAAGTGTTGGCCTCCTGGATTGGAACATGGTGTTTCAAACGTTTCAATTTTAACATGTCAATTACATCCAAAGGATAATTTGGAGTGTTTTTTTTTTGTTCTCTGGAACATTATTTCCTTTTCGACATGGCAGTCCTCGCCAGCAGGGTTTCTATTCCATCACTGGGCGCCCAGAATTATCCGCACTGATGCGAATAACACCCATAACTCAACCCAGATAGCATGAATTCTAACTCATAGGTTTTTCCACAGGATGAAGGAATATCTTAAAACGTCCGGCCAAGAAATCACCACAGAGGTGCGCCCCTCCTACTGTCCTAATTCTCGAAGAGAACATTGCAGGCTTACCTGAATGTAACGTACTACTTTGCTTTCATAACCTAATAAGTGAGCTACAGCACAAAGTAAGCAATTAGTGAGCACCCCCCAAGATAGCAGTTGTCCTATATGTATGTATTAGCATGATAGTTAAAAGACTCCGTGCCCTAGGAGAGTAAAACCAAATGAGTGCTCTTGAGGGCCATGGGGACTTGTTTGCGGAAGTTTATCGTGGTGCGAAGTATGGTTAATTAAGACAAATTCAGTGGTCATTTTTTAATTACTAAATTAATAAAAGACTGTTAATTCAGCAAATGTAAATCATCTTGAAAAGCAGCAGATTGAGATGTTTTCTAGAAGGTGTCATTTTGCAGATGTTTGTTTTTATACCGGGCAGTAAATGAAGCCCTTCATTTGGGTGCCTGTTTCTAACGCACATCTTGACGCCAGTGGAAACGCATAAGGCGTACACGCTAGCGTTCCCTTGAAGCGGGAATATTCTCTTCAGAGAGCGCATCTTGGGTTCCTCCATTGGAGTAACAATATACAAGACAATGTTTAAAAACATAGCTGTTCTTAAAGATTTTAAAATTATATTCGCTTAATAATTAACGTTCAAGAATGAAACAAAATGGCGTATACTAAGCCGCGCAGCTCTCAGCAGCTCTCATTTGGTTTCATTCTCCTAGGACAGACAGCCGTTCTTTAAAACCTTGGTTACATTTACATGATTTACTTGATATTCTGACGAGATGAGAGTAGGGCCTGTTTGTTCACCATTATTGTGAAAACAGGGCTGAGATAGCACGAAAGGAAGGAGTACAACATAAGCGCTGTCCCTTCCTTTGTCTCAGCACATTTTCACCATGACACCTGGTGTAGGCGCTGCATACTGCATAGAGGACAATGTACCCCAAAGAACGAATGAACAGTGTCTATTCACAACTGTCTCCAAACTTGTGTTCTTGCTTTCATGCATGAAAATTTGTCATCGCGCGCCAGCACCAACGCGGACTAGAGTGCAGTCAGTACACGAATGGCATCGTCACTACGTCACCAGGGCGCAAGGTTGACCTTGAGCCTTTGGTGAGGAAGAGACGTCTGCGGTCCCCGACCAAAACGATTGCAACGCAGCGAGGAATGACTGCACGCTACATGGGAGTAGGGCCCCCGTCGTGGGGAAAATATTCGCTGCCTCTGCCTGGGACCGGAGTTGCCCTAATATAGACGTGTGGGCATGATTCAAATCTCCGTCTTCCGCTGCCGCCTTCCCCGCGTGCAGCCTCCGCCAGCATGTGGGTCTGTAGGAGACGGTCGTCTCGACCAAGAGGCGCAGTCACCATATAACCTGGTGCATCTTAACAGCGAAGGCCATCGGAGGCACGGTATATCTTCCGGTGAAATCGTAGAGCACGTGTTACCCCTTATTTGTTTTCCATCCATCGAGAGGCGGGGCTATTTATGGCTAAGACGGCAACGTCAGTGAGCAAGGAAGTTTCTTGAGGAGGTCAATGCCTATACACTCAATGTAGGTACCGGTATATCTCCCTACCGACGCGGTCCTCGAGCCTGCAAGATAATTTGACGCGTTTCTGGGTGCCCGGAAGCAATCGTTGGCACAGGACGGGTTTCTTTGTGTAAGAAAACTCAAGCTCCATAAAACACTGACCAGACAATAAGAGACCACATGGAGACAACTGCAGACGGGGACCATCCTGATCCCAAACTACATATCAATATTCATTGATGGGGATATGAATCCCTGCTGGCGCTTTTGTGGCGAGAAAGGCAACTTCGACCATATGATCCGGCGGTGCAAAGTCCATAGACCTCCCTCAGAACTCTTTCCTGGTACCTCTAAAGAAGCTTGGGACAAGCTATGGTACGGCGAGAGCTGGGCATTCAGTCCAAAGATGTAGTTAGGCCAGCGTCGCCAAAGGCCTCCGTGGCCTGCGGCACGCTAGCTAATTTGCATCAATCCCCCCCCTCTGTTCACTATACATATTTGAGCTCGTGGGTAAACTTCGTTTATGTTTTATATAATGTGTATCCGTACCTATAAGGGGCTTTAACTTGTTATGTTTGTGACAGATCTATGCTAACATTTGCAATACTGTTCTCGAGCAACATTTGCATCATTCTTACAAACGACTCGAAAATCCTGTTGGTTTACATATGTACGCAAATTTTAGAAGTTCACTAGGAGCCAAAGGTCAAGGGAGGAAAAAAAAAAGGTTTTTCCGCTGAATGAAATTCCGTTCCATATATGCATGGAATGTGCACTGTGCGTCCTTGATGGGAAAGTTCATACGCATACCGTGCTTTTATTAGACAGCAGCTTCAGCAAACGAATACATGAAGTCGCGCCTGAAGCTAGAGCTCCTTCCTGGGTTTTATGTTTCTTTTCTTATGTAGAAAGTGCTGTGCGCACCTGCGAACTGTCAGGCAGACGAAAGCGCTTGCTTTCCGTGCCACCCGCAAACACGGACCATGATGGACGCGCTTTCAGTCTGCCTGAGCTCCCACTCTGTCTCGGCGATAAAACATCAACTAACGCGTCGACCCCGTGTTTACTTGTTTTCCTTTCAGTTGTAGAGCTTGTGGATCGTCCGCAAGCAGCGCGACTCTAGAGGTGCCTTTCCCAAATCATGAGCTGCTTTTGCTGGGGGCAAGCTCTACTGGAAGCGACGCGGCGTGTCATGCGTTTAACGAGTCTCTGAAGCGCAAATAAATATCGAAGGAGAATAAACCGCGCCCGTGTCAAACATGACTGAATAAAAAACCACGAGTGGAGCGACACCCCCGGGTTTATTTTCATTGGTTATCTCGTTCGTGGATCGCAACAAGATGCGAACAGCCTTTCCCGTCAATATCCTTACGGCGGCGCGGGACCAGAATAGCAGGGCGGGTGTCACACTCATGCCGGGCGAATGTTTCCCGTCACTGAGAGCGACGTGGAGGCATCGAAGCGAAAAAGAAACAGAAGAAAGCGAGAAACACGAGGGTTGGGGCTGTAAATATGCTTTTACCACTGGCCGCCTGCGGTGCTCGCGAATAGTCGGCAGCGGTATGAATTAACAAAGACCACAAAAACAAGCAAAGATACTGATGGGGGTTCAAGACCTGTCGAGCACTGCGGTTGCTTCTGAGCGTCTGTTGGGGGAGGGTAGGTCACGACCGTTAAATGTGCAGGGCGTGAAAAACCCGCTCCAACGATGAAGACGGGGACGCGTGATGAAGCGGGAAAGCGCGCCGACGTAGCAGACGTAGCAGAGACGTAGCAGACGACGCATGTGTCGACAGGCCCGTTGGTACGCAGGCGGACGGGTTCAAAACAGAGCGTCGCCTGCTTGCGACACCAAGGGTTTCAGTTTAGGCAAAAACGCAGCGCAGACATGGAAGGGTATTCGGGAAAGAGCGAATGATACAGTGCTTTTTCCCCCTCTGCGAACAGAGGGGAGGATATACGAGACACTGAAAAATTGTTTGAAATATACGTTACCTACCTCATCTCAGAAATAGACAGGCTGGCGGCACAGGGGGAGAGAGAATGCTGGATTAGGAAGGTAGGGTCTGTCGTCACCATGTCTGCAGCACTTCTACTTTCGCTTATACTTTTTTTTCCCCGCCTTAACCGGAGCTGCCGTTCCTCCCCGCCAGTGCTGCAGGACCCTGATTTATCCCCCGGGAAACTCAACGCGGCCGCGGAGACGGATCGCCATTGCCAGGTAGTCAATTTGGAGGCCCAGCAGTGGTCCCCGGTTTCCCATGCCGCTGCGGAACACGCGCTGCAAGGAGGAGTCCTCCGAAATGTGTGCCTTTTACGCCGCACTTCGACGAGAGGTGGCTGCTCCACGTTGATGAGTGCGTATACTTCCTTCGCTTTGTATTCTTTCTGTCTGCTTAATGTTATTTATGTGGTGGCGCAACAAACTGGATACACGGGACAGCTGTGAGAGGAAGAGAGTCAGAGCTTCCAATGCAGGCCTCCTCGGCAAATAAATCCTTATCCTAAGTTCTCAGCTTTACGTACTATCGCGTTTTCGCTTTCACCAACTCAGCAATGAAAACATATTTGACTCCTTTCTGGTGTTGTGCGCTACTTTTTTTTCTTTTACTGCAGAAAAAGTCGCTTAATTATTCCCTTCTTCTTGTGCCATTATTTCGTGCTGTCAGTAGTCCACTTTTTCTCCCTTCTATGCGCAGTGCTCCGACCAGAGCACTTGGCATTGTTAAATACGCTGTTTTTCCTGTGGTCATATGTCGTTTTTTTTTTTTAATCTCCAGCGAATTATTTTTGCCTAGAAGGCAGTTTTAATCTGCCTTCAGGTTCTTCTATGGCCTCTTGAGCGCGGTATTTTAACTCTATAGGTTACTTTGTTATTCTAGCAGGAGGCGGAATGCTCTAAGAGCGGCGTGAAACGTGGATCGATAAATAAAACAGAAATGATCAAGTTTTGAAAGAGATTATCTTGAAGTGCGACGGACAACTAACAGTTCTCAGGCTAATCTAGTATATATCATTTGCCCCAAGTATGTAATATGTGATTAACAAAGAATGTACTCCGCATTTTTTTTCTTTTACTGAGAAACAAGAGTACAGACTTTTTTATTGTCTCATTAAAAATACTCAACTGCTAGGTGAAGTCGGAAAGGCATATTCGAATACGGCATATCAAGTCACGTGGAAAGAAAGGGAAGCAGTCTTGGGGACGTAGATACGCGTGCCTTATGTGTGCGCTGCCATTATGTGTGCGCTGCCATTATGTGCACTGCAACATGCGCAGCTTTAAGTTTCTTTTTTTCTTATTAGTTTCACGCAAACGCCCATCACAGCCTCATTCAGTCCCATGCTGGAGCGGAGTCCATACGCGTGTCCACACGTGTGCTATCTCCCCTTTTTTTCTCTCCTCTTTCGAAAGAAAATATCGGTTCACAATCATGGCATGTTTATGAAAAAAAAAAAAAAAAAATCAGCAGTGGCTTTGCTCAGCTAGGCCAAGATATACGTTGCGAAATCTCCGACTTGATGTCTACGTCGCTTGCGCCAAACAATGATTTCCGGGTCGTCTGCGCAGCGGAAGGGACCGGCGAACGGTTTGCGCATGCGCATTGATGCTGGTGGCTTCTGCTAGACTGGTTAGTTTTCACTACAAATTGCTGAGGCACTTAAGGCCCCTTAGTAGCAATAAGACAGCCTTAAGGGCTGGTTCTGCTGTAGTGTTGATTTGATCGAACCCCGCAGATCACACAGTGCTGCTCCCGTGCCGGATTCGAGTTGAGTAGCTCCAATCGGTGGCGATGGCGTGCACTCGTTGTGGCGCTTGGTCTTCATAGCTGACGACAGAGGACATGCGCCGCGTTTACTCTTGGAGACCGGGGTGAATGCGTCGTCGTCGCGCCCCTACGTTGCCATGGGGACGGCAGAAACGCTAGACAAGGAGACTAAAATATGTTTTTCCCGTGCTTTGTGCGGCGTATTTGGTCATTACGCTTGGCTGGTGATCGGAGGGGTAGGAGCTCGATTCCTGATGCAGGGTGATATTTTCCTAAATGTTAAACAGTACCCCGCCGATATTCAGTGGAATCTTGAAGACTGATCTTGCCCACTCGAGATTTTCACCATGAACCAATAGGGCTTTTGTCTTTAAACAGTGTTATGATGCACAGCACACTTTTCAAGTAACCGTTAGGACACGCAACACACGCTTAAAACAGTTAACGAAATTCATTGTAAGTAATGCATCGAACACAGCCACGTGGCCGATGAGCCTCGATGCCTGGAAGAACAAGCAAAGCCCTTTAGTTGTTTTGACCCGTCATTCAAGGTTTCACTGTCCACAGGGCATCCATTCACAGTTATTGTGAATAGCTAAGAGCACCGTGATAGTGCTACGTGCTCATGGCGGCCTTGGACATGGATTAAAAGTGGTTACGCAGGTGAACAAGCGAGCGAAACACAAGCAAACGACACCACGAAGGAGTAGTAGCAGCGCACGCTGCGTAATCGCAAGAAGATACGCCTTCACGACACTTGGGCGCGAGTCGCAGCATTCGGCGAGACGATGCGGGCCATCGTTGCGTGCTTCAGAGCCGCGCTGGCATTCGAAATGAGATTTCTCTCCTAACCGCGAAGCGGAAAGTCGGCTCCAATCCAAGGACGTCTGGTTGCAAGCGCGCGCGCGCGCTAACGCGTCGCATGCGGGCACGATCGAGTCGTGTGGCGTGCTGTTTGTGTCCGTGAGGAAGAAGACGCATCGCTATCTGTGTGGTCTAGCCATTGGCAGTCCAGACGACGCCGCGTTCATATGTCGCCAGAGTATACAAGCCGCACAATTGCTTCGCTCGGCTCCATGTTTGTACACAATCATTGCGTAGCCTTGCGCGGGACATTTATTCGCACCAGGTAAAATGTATACTCTTATAATACCTCTACGTTTTTCTCCCACAATATACCCCTCTTATTTTACTAGTTTGTAGACTTGTGAACTGCTCCCGCAGCCTAAATTATTTTTGTTGTTACGACCAAGCATCCGCATTTGCGCGCTCTATTGTTCGCCTGTGGGCATGGAAAAGTTTTGTGAATATGTGGTGATGGTCCATTGGCTCTAAGTGAGCCTGTTTCCAGGAATCCTGTTTTGTAAGCATGTTTTGCTTTGTGGACAACCTGCAAATGCCAAATTGGCCCTGTCAAGAGAACGTCTGGAAAAACACAAAGAAACGTCCCCCTGCGGGAAATAGCAGGAAGTGCTTTCTTTTGTTCACCCTTCCAGTCGAGAAGTGCTATCCTCCAGTGATGAATGCCTCCTATCCAAAGGAGACGACAGAGTGACATGTCCGCTGACGTGCAGGACAAGAGAAGAGCATGACTCATACGGCCATTAAGTGATTTCCCGGGAATGCAGGAAAGATTTGCAATTGTCGAAAAGGGACCATGTTGGGAGCCCTATGCGGCGCCACGTGCACTCGGGTTTCTGAGAAGTAAAACCCCCAGAACCAGCCTGTGGTTTCTTTGCTGAAGAATAGAAATGTACCTCCTCTCCTCGCCGTTCCCAAGCTTTTCCCGCCAACAAGTGATCACGCCCAACGAATGAATGCCGGACCAGTCAGTGCTTCAGACCATCAGTGCAGTGATGTGTTCGATTGGATGCCGATACCTGAGGGGCGTGCCCTGGATTTGGTTGGTCAGCATCTTCAGAGAGGGGCTGGACATAGGGGGTTTTTAAGGACGCTGCAGAGCACGAAATGTCGCTCTGGGCTCTGGGTAAACGGCTCATCCAGTCGCTTCTCGCTATGAACTCTTAACGCTTGCCATTTTGCTGATGTACCCTTCTTTTTCGTGTAAATATTGTAAATAAGTTTTCTCAAAGTGCCATTAAACCTGCTTGTACATATTTCACCAACTTCGAAGATTCAATCCTACTTCAACCCCGAGTCTCTGCACGCTACCAAGTGAAGGCCGGGTCGACATAGCCCCAGCGTCACGACAACTGGTGTCCAGCGGTGGGATCTGAACCAACAAGCCACAACATCTGATGACTGGAGGTGGGGTCTGAATCTACAAGCCACAACAACTGGTGACCAGCGTTGGGATCTGAATCTACAAGCACAACATCTGGTGATTGGAGGTGGATCTGAAGCTACAAGCCACAACACCTTGTGATCGGAGGTGGCATCTCAAGCAACAAGCAGGCGCAACAATCGGCCAACAAGACAGCAGCTCGGAACATCGATCGCATGTGTGGGTGAGTGCTTGGCTTTTCTTCTGATGTGGACCAGGTTCTAGAACAGGGTTAGATTTTAAGAACTGGTAAAAAGTGTTGAAACGCCTTTAGGTTTGGTAGTTTGCACTGTTGTTTTGGAAGTAGCCGACACTCGGAGCGATCATGGACCTACAAAAGCTGCAGAAACCGGAACTGTTGCTATTGTGTGAGGAATTGGGAATTAATACAAGTGGTTTGGCACGAAAACCCTTGATTATAAAGGCAATCACTGATCTGGGAACCGATGATGAGGAGCTCAGTGAAGCATGGAACCTCATCGGGCAAAAAAAGGAACAGCTCAGACAGCAGAAAGAGGAAAGGGAGCGCGAACGTCAGAGGGAAAAAGAGGAAAGAGAGCGTGAACTTGAGAGGGAAAAAGAGGAAAGGGAGCACGAACGTGAGAAGCTTGAAAGAGAAGCAAAAAAGCTGGACCAAGAAATTGAGCTCCGGAAATTAGAACTAGAGTTGAGCAAGAGGTCGGGCGATTGTCCCCAGCTAGCGGTACCTCGTCTCAACAAGGAGGCAGGTTTCAAGATGTCAAAGTACATGCAGCCATATGTGATATCAGGGGATATCGGTCTGTATCTGGTTAACTTTGAGCGAACATGCGAAAAACTGTCCTTCCAGCGAGACACGTGGTCTCAGAGATTATTGACGGTTCTGCCCTGCGAGGCAGCGGAGGTTGTCGCGCGGCTTAGCAAGGAGGACGCGGACAACTACGAGAAGGTCAAGGCTTGCCTTCTGAAAAAGTATAGGCTTAGCGCCGAGGCGTTCAGACAACGTTTTCGGAAAGCTAGTAAGACCAGGGACGAGAGTTACCCTGAATTCCTGTACAATTTAAGAGTTAATTTGGGCGAGTGGCTAAAGAGCACTGATTCCTACAGTGATAGGGACGCTGTAGTCGAGCGAATTCTTTTGGAGCAGTTTTATAGCTGCCTCCCAGAAAAAGAAAGAAATTGGTTACAGGACCGAGGCGAAATTAAGTCGGCAACTGAAGCTGCCGAACTCATTGAGGAGTATGCTTCGCGCCGACAATTCAGCAACCCAGCAGTGGATAGGCCCCGCAATCCCAAGTTGAGTGTGAATAACCGTCAGAAAAGGCACTTTGCTAGATTTGCAAACGAAGAAAGGAAGGCTTCTTCAGGCAAACGCCCTAGAAAGAACGGCAGTGAGAAAAGTGAGGAAGTGACCAACGCGCAGAACACAAAGAATAAGTTTGAGGCTAGGAAGCCGCTCACATGCTTTAGGTGTAATGAGCAAGGTCACATTGCCGTCAACTGCCGGAAAGAAAAGATTGCTTTCTCGTATGTCAGTGACTGCGATGAAAATATGCAGCTTTTAGAACCCTACCTGCATGACCTAGTAGTCAACGGGAAGCCTTGCAAGGTATTGCGCGATTCGGCCGCAACGATGGATGTTGTCCATCCGGCGTATGTGTCGCCTTCCGACTATACAGGACAGTGTGCATGGATCCGCCAGGTAGCGGAGGAACAGAGTGTGTGCTTGCCAATCGCGAACGTGGTCATCGAGGGCCCTTTCGGCGAGTTAACAACCGAGGCTGCCGTTTCAGGAAAGCTTCCTAAAAGCTATCCGTATTTGTTTTCCAACAAATCGGACATGCTACTGCGAAAGAGGGGCATCCTGTTCGGAGACAGAGTTGTGCAAGCCTTAACACGTTCAAAGGCGCGAGAACTAGCTACACTGCTCATACCAGAAAATTCCACAGCGGAGGAAACGGCAGTTAAAACAGTGGTCGATGTGGAAGATAGCGGGTCAGAAAACTTTGAGAGCGAGGCATCTCAAATAAGTCAACTTGAAAGTGAGCTTGATAAAACGCGGAATGAGGACGTTCTTGAGAGTAACCTCTTGCCGCCAGTGTCTAGTAATCTCACGAGACTTTTAAGTGGAACCCGAGAGGACTTAGCTATGGAGCAAGCCAATGATCCCAAGAATAAGCTCGAAGTACAGTGGGAAGGACCTGCTAAAGTCGTTGCAGAGTTTTCTGACACTAACTACGCAGTGAAAATCCCCGATAGGCGTAAAGCAGTGCGCATTTATCATTGCAATCTTATGAAGCCTTATGAGCAGAGGGAAACCATGGTAAATCTAACGTTAAACCTTCCTGAGGAGATTGGGGATAACTTGATTTGCCTCAGCGGAAAAGGAAGCAACGCTCAGGAGCTTCTCAAAAAGACGGAGCAGAGAGGAGAACTAAAGAAATCCCAGCTGTCCGATCTGGGCGAAATAATAACAGAGTTTGAGTCCTGCTTCGTGGACAGGCCAGGCAGGACTGATTTGACTGAGCACGATATTGAGCTGACTTCAGACGTGCCAGTGCGATCAAGGTGCTACCGATTCTCTCCAAGGCAAAGAGAAATTCTGGATAGGGAAGTAACTCGCATGCTGGAATTGGGAGTAATAAAACCCTCGGAAAGTGATTATGCTTCGCCTATGATCTTAGTAGAAGCTCCAGGTAAAGACCCTAGGCCTGTGGTAGACTACCGAAAGCTAAATTCTCTCACCAGGGATCAAGTGTATCCTATTCCGAATATTGAGGAGAGAGTAGAACAGGTCAGTAGAGCGGCATATGTGACTACGCTGGACCTTACTCGAGGATACTGGCAAGTACCGCTCACTGAACGCGCCAGCAGATACGCGGCTTTCGTCACTCCGACGGGCAGCTACCAGCCAACAATGATGAGTTTCGGGCTCAAAAATGCTCCATTTTGTTTTTCCCGACTCATGGATAGGGTTTTAAAGGGGTGTGAAACATTCGCAGTGCCTTATTTAGATGACATTGCGGTTTTTTCCGACTCATGGGCGGACCATATGGTACATCTAAGAGCTGTACTGAGCCTTTTGCGTCAAGCTGGACTAACCGTAAAGGCCGAGAAATGTTGCCTGGCAAGGGCGACCGTGGACTACTTGGGTCACAATGTAGGTCAAGGTTTCAGGAAACCGAGCGAGATTAAGATTTCTGCGGTAGCAGACTATCCGCGGCCGAGCACGAAGACGGAAATTCGAGCATTCCTAGGTCTGACTGGGTACTACAATCACTACATCCCTAACTATTCAGCTTTGGCTAGCCCTCTGACCGACGCTCTCCGCAAGACAGAACCGACAAATGTAGTCTGGGACGAACAAAAGGAAGCCTCCTTCGTAAACCTGAAGGCTGTGCTGATTAGCCGTCCGGTATTGCGAGCTCCAGACTATGACCGAGAATTCACGGTCCAGTGTGATGCCAGTGATCGAGGGCTAGGTGCTGTTCTCTGCCAGAGAGATGACGACGGTAATGAGCACCCCGTGCTCTACTTGAGCAGAAAACTGAGTTCTAGAGAGAGGGCTTATTGCGCGTCAGAGAAGGAATGCGCTTGCATTGTATGGGCCATTCAAAAATTGCAGTGCTATCTTGGAGGGGCCAAATTCACCGTAGAGACGGACCATTGTCCCCTGGCTTGGCTGCAAACTGCGACATCGAAGAACAGTCGCCTTCTTAGGTGGAGCTTGATTTTACAGCAGTACAATTTTGAAATAAGATACAAAAAGGGGAAGTTAAATGGGAATGCGGACGCGCTTAGCCGCTCTTTCTAAGCGGTCCGAGATGTTCCTCACCATGTATCCAAATTGATAATCAGGTTTTTTTTTTTTTTTTTCGTGCGCTTGAATATAGATGACTATGTAAAGCAGCACGTTTGGTTTTCGAGGCATACGTGGGTCCTGAACGTCTTGAGAGTGGGCTTTTCTCGAACAACAATGGCAGTTTTCTTTTGACCTGGTCTCTTCAGACGGGAGCCGAGTGCTTGCTTCGACATGTGGTTGAGTTTCAGATAGCTCAAGCAATTTGGCCTACAACAATCAAGACAACGCGACATGCAACAGCGAGCTTCAAGCGTTCACGTGCAGGCCATTAAGTCGTCTCTTCATGCAGCAGCTGCGGCTGCTGCCCTCCGAGTCTCTTCTGGCGGGGGAGGAGGCTGTTACGACCAAGCATCCGCATTTGCGCGCTCTATTGTTCGCCTGTGGGCATGGAAAAGTTTTGTGAATATGTGGTGATGGTCCATTGGCTCTAAGTGAGCCTGTTTCCAGGAATCCTGTTTTGTAAGCATGTTTTGCTTTGTGGACAACCTGCAAATGCCAAATTGGCCCTGTCAAGAGAACGTCTGGAAAAACACAAAGAAACGTCCCCCTGCGGGAAATAGCAGGAAGTGCTTTCTTTTGTTCACCCTTCCAGTCGAGAAGTGCTATCCTCCAGTGATGAATGCCTCCTATCCAAAGGAGACGACAGAGTGACATGTCCGCTGACGTGCAGGACAAGAGAAGAGCATGACTCATACGGCCATTAAGTGATTTCCCGGGAATGCAGGAAAGATTTGCAATTGTCGAAAAGGGACCATGTTGGGAGCCCTATGCGGCGCCACGTGCACTCGGGTTTCTGAGAAGTAAAACCCCCAGAACCAGCCTGTGGTTTCTTTGCTGAAGAATAGAAATGTACCTCCTCTCCTCGCCGTTCCCAAGCTTTTCCCGCCAACAAGTGATCACGCCCAACGAATGAATGCCGGACCAGTCAGTGCTTCAGACCATCAGTGCAGTGATGTGTTCGATTGGATGCCGATACCTGAGGGGCGTGCCCTGGATTTGGTTGGTCAGCATCTTCAGAGAGGGGCTGGACATAGGGGGTTTTTAAGGACGCTGCAGAGCACGAAATGTCGCTCTGGGCTCTGGGTAAACGGCTCATCCAGTCGCTTCTCGCTATGAACTCTTAACGCTTGCCATTTTGCTGATGTACCCTTCTTTTTCGTGTAAATATTGTAAATAAGTTTTCTCAAAGTGCCATTAAACCTGCTTGTACATATTTCACCAACTTCGAAGATTCAATCCTACTTCAACCCCGAGTCTCTGCACGCTACCAAGTGAAGGCCGGGTCGACATAGCCCCAGCGTCACGACATTGTCTATACTACAATTATGTTATTTTGTTCCTACAATTGCATGGATGGCTTTTTGGACCGAATGAAAACCATATGCACAGTCAAAGAAACAGTCAAGTAGTTTATGCCTCCAACTCGTATAGTTGGAAAACAAGAAGCGAAAGGAGGGGGGAAGCATGTAGAATTCGTGGAAGTTTAGTTTTCTCAGAGTGAGGAAGAGCAGCGCTTCAAGAACTGTGAAGCGGTTGCAGTGCATAACGAGCCAAACACCACCAATCAGGAGCAAACGCTGTATACTGGTTATTTTTTACAGAGTCAAATGCAGATTAATAGAGAGTCCTAGCATAAGAGAAAAATATTCGCATTGGATGTATACCGCACCAGCGGGGCCTCCCTGTCCTTTCCTCGCGTCGAAACAGCTGCACATCATCCCCCTCTATAGCTGCTTCGCGCATGCGCAGTTGGCGACCGGCTGATCAGGTGTACGTTTCCGCGAATGCACTTCCAGTGTGCTAAAACTCTCTACGTCAGGCTATCGTCTATCAGCAGGGTTCTTTTAGGCGACGAATCAGCATTCTGGGTGTCTCAGGAATGTCATGCGGTCCGCGGTGTCACTTAAAACTTAATGCGTCCATTGCGGAAAGCACGAGAAACGAACATAAACCAAGGTTCTATCTTTAGCCCAAAGGCAAACCTCCGAGTTTGAATCAACATCGTCATACCGCGAACTGAGTTAACATTACAAAAACATGTGCATGGCTCAAGTCCAGCTTTCTGGGCCCCTTTTAAATTTGAGGCAGCAGCAGGGATAAGTTTCTGTAATGCACATGTTGATGGGAACTGTCTAAGCTTCCATGCGTAGAAAAAGTTAATTTCAAAGTTTTCCTAAGATTGTCCTGAGTAGTTAAATTACAATAGAAAACGAGTGGTCGAGATGTCTCTGAAAATAACGCTTAGCTAACTGTGGAGTACTGTAAGACGTCTTTTATGAATACATTGATATAAATGGGCTAAGCCGCTCATGCGCACGAAACTGTGCTTGTTTATCCTGCACCTATAGCGTGTAGTCATCTATAGCTGTCATATATAAAATTGACATGCTCTATATACAATCATAAAACTGCATTTCCTAAAATAAATTGCAAAAATAGAAGTCTGCTAAATGAGGAACTGCTGACATAATGATTGTTATGGTGAAGTTACAAAATATGTCGCAATGTTGTGTTCAAAACCTCTTTCCCACAACTTGCCCCAACTTCTGGGTCTGGTCGGGCAATGCCAGAGCTCGTTCTTGTAAACCGTCTCTATCCAATAAAAAAGGCAGCGAAGCTATCCGTGCAAAAAAAAAAAAAAAAAAAAATTACAAGGGCTCAACGCTGATGAACCAAGTATTGAGCGAAAGAATTAGCTGGGCGACCGAGCGTTCTTCTTCTTCTCTTTTTCTTCTTCCTCAGCCCCCAAATCAAGCCCCGCTTTAACCAACCCATATGAACGAGCCTTAGTAACGTGAGTATAAGGGTAACGTGGATGCCAGGGTCCTAGCAGGCAGATTTTGACATAACCGTCCCATGTAAAACGAGAGACCAAGTTGGCAGCTCCTCCCAGCCCGTGTGTCACGTGGGGTGTGACGTCACAGCGTCACGTGGGTAAGACGTAACTGCGGCCGGGTCACGCGAAGGCTTGAAAGTGCGAGTAGTATTGCTTTCGCAATAAAAAGAACATGATGTTTGGAATTATACAATTAATATAGCTATATTTCAATATTCTCTTTGAATATTTGTTTTCATGAAATACTTTCCCTCACGTCCTACTTCATGTCTGAAGTGGAGACACTTATAACCACAGAGATCCTGCTCTTTCCATTCATTCTTGCTCCTCACAAGTCCGACTTTTTGTCTGGAAAAATCCGGTATCTCACGGCTACCCTGCCAATCCTGTGTTCGATGACGGGAAAGTGAAACGCGGTCGAATCTGTCCGCAGTCTTAAAGGTATAACCACGCGTAGTCAGGAGATCAGAACAGCATAGCCTTCCCAGACGGGGTGACCTAGATCTCACCCAGCCCGTGTGAAAGGCTCGAAGCGAGCGGTGTTCATTGCATTCCGTAATATGTGCATCACCGATCTCCATCTATTTTTTTTCTCTTGTTTTTATTTGTTTCCTTCTTTCGATAACCAGAGCAACTACGAGCCCCTCTCCTCCTCCTTCTCTCTCTTCCTCAGGTACGTACACGGTATGCCAGTCCGCGGACCGTCTCCACCTTTCTGTCATTAATGCGTCTGCACTTCGCCGCTGCCTTCGCGTGAAAGCCGTCTCCTACTTTTTCTCGCCTTTCCGTAAACTTCGCTTTGATCGCTGCCGCAAGCATTCGCAGTACGCGCTGATTATCTGCAGCACATCTCCTTTCACAAGAGAGAGAGGCAGGGAGAAATGCAGGAAAGTTAAAAAGAAAACGGTGTCTTGCATCCGTAACACTCCTCGGCGTTGAGTGAGGCAGGGAAATAAATCCGTGCCTTTTACGAAGGCGTATTCACTCTACCCGGCTCTTCGGTACAGCACGCCGGAGAGATGCGAGACGAATCTGCTTCGCATCTCTCCTCGGGATGACCGCAAAAGGCGGCTCATCGCGTCCCGGCCGTCGAAACTGCCCTCGTCACCGCGGGTCGGTAATTCAGTTCTCTTTCTGGTTGAGGCTAAGGTAGGCGGCCAGACCAGTCACGGTGTATTAGTGAGGGAATACGCCCCCCTGCCGAATAATGTCCTCGTTCCTGTTGGAAGTGCATGCGTGTGGCCACATTTCAGCCGCGCCCCATGCGGCTACCTGTTTGATCTTTCGTGCTGTACAGGGCCTGGGCCAGACAGCTTTCTAAATTCGCACGTGCCGGTTTCTTACCACGGGCTTCTTGGTGTGCGCTGTTCTGTCGTTAATGAAATCAGCTCGGAGTGCCTCCCCTCAATCATCTGCACGAATTAGAAATGCGATATCTAACGCTTCCCTGCTTAAAAATACTGCTTAAATATGCATGTGCGGTCACGGGCAGCTTTGTTTTCTCTCGAAACATTGCCAGGGTAGTGCCCTCGTCCAAAAAGGGCAACTTCCAGCTCAGTTTTCTAGTGGCAACCTTGACGTTTGATGTTAACATCTAGCGCCTAGTTCCAGATATCTTTAAGGTTCTTTATCTATCTTGCCGTTGTTCGGACCGTCATTGTCATTGCTGTCATAAACGTAGTCTCCTTCTCCCGAGTGAGTCCTGGGTGCTTTATTTTCTTTCCGGTGAGTGCATTAATTTTTTTATGTTTGTTGCGGCGAAGCCTTCTTTCTAAAAACCCGATCGGCGGACGTGTTCATTTGTCGACGCTGATGTTACGGGCAGATTCCGCGTCCCGCTCGCTTTGTCGCGCGCGACACCTTGAAGCTTGAAAGCTGCATCGTACGCTAAGTCCCGATGTCCTATTGAAAACTGTCCGCTGTGGCAGTCAGGAAAAATGAACTAAGTGGTCCATAGAAACGCGCATGATCGATACAGCGCTTTTCCCTTTCTGTGAACTAGTTATTATTATTATTATTATTATTATTATTATTATTATTATTATTATTATTATTATTATTATTATTATTATTATTATTATTATTATTATTATTATTATTATTATTATTATTATTATTATTGTTGTTATTATTATTATTATTGTTGTTATTATTATTATTATTGTTGTTATTATTATTATTATTATTATTATTATTATTATTATTATTATTATTATTATTATTATTATTATTATTATTATTATCATCATTATTATTATACGATATACCACACAGCTGTATAGCGCTACATGCCGGGAAATAATTATAATGAGAGACACAGGCGGCTGTCCTCCTCTGGTGACAGGGACAGAGAACCAGGAAACGTCACATAGAGGATCGCGGCCCATATCCGCATAATACCGTCTATAACGTCGTTGTATGCTGGGTCATGGGTATGAGTATTAACGGTACGCCTTATCTCGTTAAATATAGACTGCAAGTCCATGCGGCCACTGCTAGCTCATGCTTTCGACTCTTTCCATTCGCTCTAGTCGCTCACCCAGCCGCACTGGGTGGGAGGCGAAAAGGTACGCACACACAGGAGAGAGCATTGCGACGTAGGCGAACGCATGCCGCCAAAAGCAGCCCATTTAATGGGAAAGCCCCCAGCGCCGTTAGGCTACGTCGGCTAATAGGGAGAATGTACAGCTGCACATCTCCTTGGTCTCGTCACTGGGTCTCCTAAGCCATGATTTTGACGCTTGCGGGGATCCTTTGAGAGCTTCGAAACTAAAACTGCAGTACGTCCCTTCACTGGAAACGGTAATAAAAATAAGGCGTAAAGTTGGAGGGAGTGGGACGACTATCAGATTTGAACTAACCCTTCGGGCTCCGTAGACATACTCTAGATACATCTTCGTTACTCTTTTTAGAAGATACTGGGACTTAACACAGTGACAAACTGATATTGTTCATATACTAATACTTCCATCACCTTCTGATAATACTGGTGCATATGTTGTCATAGCTGCGTAATGACCTTTTGCGAACGACGGTGTCCTAGAGAGCAGTGACAAATACACGAGAAGAGGGCAAACGCAAATATGTTTTCCATACTCATTTCAGTATAGTCAAAACTGATAATAATACACCTGTAATATAAAACAACCGCAAGATGTTTATCAGCCACCCATGGAAGTGGGGACCACGGGGAACGGGCGAGGTCGACCCAAATCGGACGGTACGGCACGCCTGTCTCGCCGGCCGTTCGAGACAGACGGCTCCATTTGGGCCTGCCGAGTGTTTTATACTCCTACCGTAAAGGCGCTCACAGACTGCGCAGAGCAGGTGCAATTCCGATTCAATTCCGCACTCCCACGCAGCCGTGTAGGGCCGACTTGGGCGAACAGAGAGTGCGATCGCGGGGGCAAAAAATGCGATGCATAGCCAAACTGCCGGCGCTGACCTCCCACGAAGCCGCCGGTGCCTCGACAAGCGCGGGCAGGGTGCACAGCGAGCGGCCCTGTCCCCCTTCGCCTTCACCTCAGCGTGCTCTCCCGAGGGCCCGAGCAATTCTCACGCCAGCCACCGCTTGACAAGGGATGCACGAAAGGGCATAAAGCTTCCGCCGCCTTCCCAGCACTTCTGATCCGCAAATGGGGATTGTGAGCTTCGCCTTTTATTTTTCCTCACCCGGGCCAATCTCGTTTCAATCTTATCAGCCGGAGGCTCTCGGAGTTTAAGCGTTTCTTATGATGGATAAAGCGAAAATGTAGGTCTTCAATCGCCAAGCCGCTGCCCCCTAGCTAAGCTCGTATATAAAGTCCAACAGAGGGGAAATATTCGCCGAAAAGAAAATTTTGCCAAATCTGTAGACATCATATCGCCATATGTTCATGTTCACTTTACAGCACAGGGGACCTGCAGTACTTACTTGCATTCCCCGCTCTGTTTCCCTTCTAGTCATTGGTGGCTGCAAGGTTGGTGTGCAAGTGCAGTTAATAATAACGTTGATACCTAGTTAAAAGAAAATGTAATTTATAAGAGAGCAGAATGGGAATATTCATTCCGGATGCACGCTCCTCGGGGAAAGAATGGAGAAGGAGACGTTACAGGGAGTGCGAGAGAGGAACAGTGGTTTGATCTAAAGGGTTCAATGTATTAAAGCGACTTACTATGAGGGATGCCGTTGTGGAGGGCTCCGAATAATTTCGACTCCTTGCGGTTTTTTCACGTGCAATGACATCGCATAGTACACGGACGCCTTGCTTTTCACCTCCATCAAAAATCGACCGTCACGGTCGAACACCATTACCATTGATCTCTGGTGGGAGAGAGCCTTGCTATTGTCACAATGTCTGGAGTTCGTTAACCTGCCCTGACATCGCACAGACTTCCACACAATTGTGAAGAGCAATCGAATGGTGCACGTAGTCGTATATGTAAGAATTGTCGGTTACCGCCTAGACAGAGCTGCTTTTTTTTTTTTTTTTTTTTATGGTGTGAAATATCTAAACCCCGACGCCTGCGATTGTGCATGCATGATAAGTTGTTTCCATCCCAAGGCCGCTCGTAAATGAGATCGATTTGCTCCCCTTTGCGCCCTTCTAGCATTCTAGACATTTGTGCGCACTTCTGAACACACGGCCGCCTTTATTATTTGTATTTCTCCTTTATCAAAATGTGGCTGGCATTCAGCACTGCAGGGTCGACACTGCAGTCTCAGCCACCGAACGCCATAATCACTAACAATGGCGGCCATTAATGAAGAGTGCGATGAGAACAGCGAAAGAAACATGCAATTCGATCAAACTCGTGGTCAGGAGACTGCGTGAGATCAGTGCAGCCTCAGGAGATGAAAGTTTCTGATGCAGTATTAATGCAAACGACGAATGCGAATTTCCGCCCTTGGGGACGTCTCAGAAGAGATTACGCAACCAGAAGGTAAATCATAACCACAACCACGAAGAGCATGCCTCGTCGTAGAAATGAACAGACGCACAAGAAGAAAAGCCATATCGACAGATGGCGTCGGCGTAAGTGGTTGCATATTCTTGCGATCTTGGATGTCTGGAAGACAAGCATGAGAGGAAATGTGTCTGGCGCTGTCCGCAGGCACGGCACCACACGCAGTTGTGGCGCGTGATTTATTGCATCCCTGTGGGTCCACTGACCTTCGCTGTTCTCTTGTCCCGACTAGCGAACAGCCTCGTTGTTGTCGGAGATTCCTGGGGTCCGGTCGCCCACGGCACGGCACGGTAATGCAATCAGAATTGTGGCGCGTCAAAGGCGAGGCCTGCATATGGTTCCCAGAGGGCCATGGCCGGCTGGACAATGGCAGACGCGTGGCCCCTGTGTTCTCGTAAAAACGTCCGGGCGACGTGAGGGTACATCGCAAGGGCATCCATTGTTTTGCGGTAACGCACGTTTTTTGACCCGTAATGGCGGCATACTGGTGGTCGTGCGTTGTTGGCGACGAAGGCTATGTTGAATGGGGGGACAGAATGGGTGAATGAACCTATGGAAAGGAAGGATTCGGCTTCTGACGAAAGTGAACGTCTTGTCGGAGGCGTAAAGAAAGGATTGAACACTAAAACACTTAAACGTTGCTGCACACTGCGCAAAAATAGCTAATGCTCCCAAAAAGAAGAGTTGATGTCATAGTATTGCCGTGTGGACAATATACGCTGTTGCTGAGAGTAATCAACGCAAGACTTCCCAGATGTCTCACTGTTTTTTGACCTATCCCGTGGAGTAAATCGTTCTGCACTTAAAAATTATTGATTCTGTCTGTCTCCTTCTGGATGTGCCGACGATTTTTGTGCAGCAAAATAGGCATTTATTGGCGGCACAATTTGATTTGAAAATTTTTCCGGCAGCCCGTCCAAACTTACTACCGCCTTACCGAAAAGGGCGGGCTGGCGCAGTTTGGAATATCGCTGTATCTACAGCTTGGGCGACACGTGCAAACATCGATGTCGACTGAACCGGCCGGTGGTGACGACACCTTTGTTTCGTTTTTACTCGATAGCGTACTGTTCTTGTTGTGTCGAAGAGCTGCCGCCATATACCCCAAAATTGTCGAAAAATAAAACATGTTGTTCCAAACGTGCTGAAAAAAAAAAAAAGAAAATCTCCTCACCCGTGAATTCGTGCCACATGACGCAAGCACTCTTTATGCAGCGTTCAGGGTGATGACATATCATTTTCCTTCTCGTTTAGGTTTGGTTTGGTTTGATTTGAGGGGTATAGCGTCCCAAAGAGACTCATGCTATGAGAGACACCGTAGTGGACGGCTCCGGAAACCTGCACTGACATCGCACACCACACGGATGCCTTGCTTGTTGGCTGCATAAGAAAACAGCCGCCGCGGCCGGGATTCGATCCCGCATCCTTGGGCACAGTAGTCGAGCGCCCCCCTTACAAAAATGGATATTGAATTTCTGTTACCCACGTAATGTGTTTTTGATGAGTCATCAACCACTCAAAGGAGATTCAAGATTAGATGTGTTTTAACATCATATCCGCAGCAGACTTTCCTTTGAGATCACACATGAAGTTTTGTGCTTGGAAAACGTAACAGTATTTTTGGGTAGGATCTAATGTGGAAATACATTGACTTTCTCAAATACATCACTAAGTGAATATATATTATTTCTTTGTTAACTGCACACTTTCAGAGCCCTATGTTTTCATTTCTGATTAGCATATGTAGGATGTTGCCCAAGAAACAATTTTTATGTGTTTTAACATGAGATCCGCAAAAGACTTTCATTTGAGATTACGCAAGAAGTTTTGTACTTGGAAAACAAAGCAGTATTTTTGTATAGGAGCTAATGTGGAAATACATTGACTTTCTCAAATGAGGGAAATTATACATCACTAAGCGAATGTATATTCTTTAATATGTTTTCATTTCTGTTTAGCATGCACTGTAAAAACAAAAACAACTTTTTGGACATTTGTTTCATTCAAAACACGCTTACACCCTGCGTCTTGGGTGTTTGTGCCATTGCAAATCACTTCTTGCCAAGCGAATGGGTGCTGTGGTTGGACAATATGCTTGAGGGTGTTACGGGCAAGGATATTGTTGTGTACGCGAACCGACGCACTGCCACACCGCCTCCAAGCTAAGGGACGCAGGGCCGCTCCATTTCCAATGCCTCCTTGCACCTGCGAGCAGGCCGTTTTGGAGAGACCAGCAGGGGTACCCCGGCCTGCGCCGACGACGACGCGCGGACTCGGAACTGGACCGTCCTGGGAGCATGTGCGCGACCAGGGCACGAGAAGCAATGCCTTCTTTATAATGCATGATATTTTGCGTGTTTCTTAAGCGAGCTCCTTCTTGCTCTGCGTATAGATTAGCCGAGCCCTCAGTCATCGCAACGCTTCCCGAAATGTTTAGATACAAATAAGATTTAGTTACCAGTAAAATAGTGTTGGCGCTGCTGCGCTTGCCGGTATTGAAGCTTGGTCGCACTTTTTTTCCTTAAAGGTTCGTGCTACAGCTCCGTGTTCAGCGAAAATTACGCCCAAGGTAGCAACCACCGAAGAGCCAGCGCTGATAAATTTGCCAGCGATGCCAAACTCGACATGTTAAAATGACTGCAGTGGACAAAATAGTGCGCATATGTATCTAGAACATTAGATGCATGTTCTAATGCATGGTCAAGAAGTTGTAATTGTTAGAGCAGCCGCAATCGCCTGTACACTTCGAAACATGCTTCGAAACACTCTGTCCCAATCTTATGAATGCAGTCCAGACATCAGAAGCAAATACGTTACCGACATTGCCAATTCCCCGAGTGGCCGAGTGGTTAGCGAAGAAAGCTCGCGCCAGAGGTGCAGTTTTTTTTCGCTTAGTTTTAATTTTTTTTATTTTTTTAGCTTTTTTTAATGTAGTTGAGGTGCTTCGCGACGTTTTAGCTTTTACTTTTTATCCAAAAGTGCTCATTGGTCAACACTCATGAATAACACACAAGAAATGCACACATTAGGTACCAACCAGAAACACGGTGGCCAACTTTCTTGTGAAACTCATCAAAAATGCATCAAGAAAATGTATAGAAATGTTAATGTGCATGATGAGGAATGTAATTACCATTTAATCAGAAACTCATTAAGCTTTTTTGTAAGGGCCTAACTATTGCCCCACCGCGGCGGGGCCATCGCCTACTTAGCATCGATCTGCTAGTCAAGACACAGGCTTATTTGCGACAGGGAAGTCCCTACCAACGACATATGCACCTCCAATTGTATGCCGTTAGGTATCCACCGAGTAGTGAGACGGATACTGAATTTTTCCTTCCCTAAAAACCAACTTAACAACAAAAACGTATTTTCAAAATCGCGGAACAAAAATGTGGTGAAAGAAGCTATACAGCGTCTACTCTTGGAGTAAAGCTCAAGCGTCTCTCTCTCTCTCTCTCTCTCTCTCTCTCTCTCTCTCTCTCTCTCTCTCTCTCTCTCGTTGTTTTGGGTGGGGGGGGGGCAGTGAGATTGGCCTGCACGTGTTTTGTAACGTGCAGGGTGACTTGTGTGTGCCCCAGCGCCCCTTTAAACACTATCCACGACGCAAGTTAGCAGAACAAATCGGTGATATACTATGTCGCATTTCGCTTCTGCAGACAGCTATAAATTGTCTGCGTGGTGGTAGCCGGTATGCGCCCGCGTCTGTCGCCTCGAGGCTGCTGAAATGTGTCGCGCGCCGCGCAAAAACTTTGTTTCTACTTCGCAGGAAATGATATCCGCCCTTCGAATAAATGATTGTGAGACAGCTTATACAGTTCGTTAGGTCGAAAAGCGGTCGGCGCCGTGGTAGTATAGTAGTAGCAGTTGTTGCAGTTGTCGGCACCGCTTGTCGGAAATATCGGAGGACTGCATAAAAAGAAATCTAGTTCATGGTAATTTATGATTTCAATGATTTGCAATTGACTGGTGTGTGATCGGCGAAGATTAGATAAGGAAATCATTGTAATAAATCTATTAATTGAAGAAATAAGGAAATAAAAAAAAAAGATGTATAAATTGGAAAAAGGAGGTTCAAAGGTGTCAAAATGCTCAGAATGAAAAGACAATGCTTGATGATGTTATTTAAGAAATTTACAGCCTGTAATTGAGCAATCAAGTAATTGAAATAATTGGGAAAAAATAAAAAATGTGTTTGAATTTGTCAGACTGCACAGAATGGAAAGCCAATGTCTCCTGATGCTGAGTTTCAGTGCATATTTTTTTTAATAAAAACAAAAGAGAAAAGTAAAACAAATATTATAAAATAAAAAAAAGCTCGTCTGTGCATGTGAAACGCTACAACCTTAACGGAGGAGATTATCATCATCATCATCGTGCTCAGCCTGACTACCCACTGCAGGGCGAAGGCCTCTCCCATATTCCTCCAATTAGCCCGGTCCTGTGCTAGCTGCATCCACTTGACCCCTGCGAATTGCTTAATCTCCTTCGCCCACCTAATTTTCTGCCGCCTCCTGCTACGCCTTCCTTCCCTTGGAATCCAGTTTGTTACCCTCTTCGCGCTACATGTCCTGCCCATGCCTATTTCTTCTCGATTTCCACTAGAATGTCAGTGACATGAGTTATTTCTCTGACCCACTCTGCACGTTTCCTATCTCTTAACGTTATCGGTACCATTTTTCGTTCCATAGCCCTCTGCGTTGTCCTCAACTTAAGCAGAACCCTCTTTGTTAGCCTCCACGTTTCGGCCACATAGGTAAGTACAGGCAAAATGCAACTGTTGTATACTTTCCTCTTGAGCGCGCGGCGGAGATTAAGTGTCCCCCTAATATTTTAGTTCGGTTGTTTCCAGCTTACGTTTTAAAGCAATTGCGCTGAATGCCCGTTCCCCAGAAGAATCCGGCGCCTGCGTTTTGATTGTCGATGTGGGCGTCGTTGTGAACCAAAAGTCGTGGGCAGGTGCTAGTTGTCAGGTGACATAGCCGTGCACTGGTTGTTCGTCGGGTTGTGTAACGTCACGAGACCCCGTGACATGTGCGAACTGTCAGGAACTCGGGCTTCTTGTTTACGATGGTTGGGTGAGATGGAAATCGAACCTGCCAGCAACCTAGGGAGATGAATAAGACACGAAACCGCATACGGCTTGGTTAAAGCGGCCAGGGCTGTAGAGACATCAATGTCGAGTGGTCTTTCACGTAAATTGGTAGCTTACGGCTGTGTGGTAATAAATACATGCGAGATAACAAAGGCACAAATTAAAAGTTTTGAAAATAAGCGAGCAGCGACGTAGAGGAGGAGGAGGAGGAGGAAGAACATTTATTTCCGCCGAATATGGTGCAGCAGCCACCTACGAGTCCGCACGCAGGCGTCCGGGGAGGCAGTCTGTCACACCGCGGCCAGAGGACACCCGGCCTCGTCTAGGAGAAGAGGTCTTCAGCCTCGGCCGCCAAGCGGACGGCGAATCGCTGTGTTTTTTCTTCGGAGCTTCTTAGCGTGGTCTCCCATTCATCGCTAGTTTTAATCGCGTTGCGCCCTGGGGCACGAACGCATCTCCATATTATATGATCTAATGTTGCCACGTGGCCGCAAAATTTACAAATTTCGGTTTCTGCACCGTCCCTCTTCCGCCCTCTGGCACCCGTCCAACTCCTCCACAGGGGCGAAAAGAAATTTCGAGCTTGGAGTCTTCTCCAGTCGTACGATTCCTTTTTACTCAGGGATCTAACCGGTGGCGGATATATCCTCCGGTCTTTCTTCAAGTTGTCGGTTACATCCTTAAAGGTACCTATACATTCTTTGGTTTTAGATGTTGTGGAGGCGTCCGCAGCACCCCGAGGTAGCGAGGAGCGGGCGAGCATGTGGGCAGCCTCGTTGCCGGCGAGACCGGCGTGTGCTGGGGTCCAGATTATGGTCACGCTTTCGGCGAGAGACGACTCATTCAGAAGTTTTGCAGCACGATTGCTGACTCTACCCTTGCTAAAATTTCTAACCGCCGCTTTGCTATCGCTGATGACGTGTTTCACGCCTGGTCGTGCAATGGCAATGGCTATATTGCAATCTCCTCCGCCTCTACCGGCGGTAGATCTCGATTTCTTTCT
Source organism: Amblyomma maculatum (assembly GCF_055883805.1). NCBI lineage: Eukaryota > Metazoa > Arthropoda > Arachnida > Ixodida > Ixodidae > Amblyomma > Amblyomma maculatum. The sequence goes on from NC_139347.1 coordinate 90,025,226, forward strand.
ATTCCTATGGCGATCCCAGTGTCCAATAGGGCGACCGAGGTTACGTCGCCTTCTTTCCCGATCGCTGCATCGGTGTAGGCGACCGATCCCGGCGGGAGTTTGTCCAATTTGTTAGCGAGGTGCTTAGCTCTGCTTTTTCTCCTCCCCTCGTCGCGTACGGGGTGCATGTTCTTCGGTATGGGCGAGACGTATAGATGCTTTCTGATTTCTCGATCTATGCTTTCTCTGACACTTTCGCCTTCCCCGGGCGCTAGTAGGTTTACCCAATCGAGGATTTGCCTACCCGCCGCCGTTCCTGCGAGTCGCTCTCTCTGGGACAGCCTGACCGCCGCAGCCAGCTCTTTCCACTCATTATGCAACCCCATTTTCTCTAGAATGTCGTTAGAAGTAGTTATGGGGAGTCCTAGAGCGCACTTCGTGCATCTCCTAATTATGGTGTTTAATTTGTGTTCTTCGGTCTTGTTGATATTTAAGAATGGAGTCGCGTAGCACATTCTGCTCGTGACAAAAGCTTGTACGAGTCTGAGTCTACTAGCCTCCGTGAGACCACTCCTTCTGTTGGACGTCTTCTTAAATACTCTGACTACGAGCTCCGCCTGATCTTTCAATTTCTTAATCAGGCTTTTGTTACTACCCCTGCGGTTGATAATCATACCTAATATTCTAATTTCATCTACTTTCCGGACTTCGTTTCCGTTGACTTTATTTTGATATCTGGAGTTATCTTCCCACTACTGCTGGTCATTACCAGGAGCTCCGATTTTTCTGGCGAACAGCATAGACCTACGTCCTCTGCGTGATAGCTGATTATATTTGCTGCCTCTTGGAGCCTGGATGTGATGTACGAGTCGTTCCCTTCGCACATCCAGACGGTCACATCGTCCGCGTAGATGCTTAGTTTTAAGTCATCGAGATGACCAAGCTTACTGGGGAGCTTCCTCATTACGATGTTAAAAAGGAAAGGTGAGAGCACAGCCCCCTGCGGAGTGCCTCTGTTACCCAGCGGGAACTCCTCCGAACATAAGCCCTGAAAGCTGATGATCGCCGTCCTGTCTCGCAGGAATGATCTAATATAGTTGTAGGTTCTTTCGCCTACTCTAAGCTCAGCGAGCCCGTCGAGAATGGCGTCGTGACTGACGTTGTCAAAAGCTTTCTTAAGGTCTAAGCCTAGAATAGCTTTCGTATTTTTTTTCCTGAAGTCTCTGACAACATCGTTATGTAGTCTGAGCATGGTATCTTGCGTACAAAGGCCGGGCCTGAATCCGACCAATTCAGCCGGCCATGCATCATTATCTTCGGTGTATTTGGTTAGCCTTCTCTGAATAACTTTCTCAAGTAGTTTGCCTACGCAGGATGTTAGTGATATTGGGCGGAGATTCTCCAAGCCCGGTGGTTTTCCCTGCTTGTGGATTAGGGTGATCTTAGCCCTCTTCCACTCTTGGGGTACTTGACCACTCTCCCACACTTGACTTAAATATTTGGTTAGGGCATTGATCGATTCGTCGTCCAGATTTGCGAGCATCTTGTTATTAACGAGGTCCGGCCCGGGGGCCGAGCGTCTTTTTAGGCCGTGCAGCTCAGCTCTGACTTCTGCCACTGTTATGGACGCGTCAGGCTCGCTGTTCGCCGGTCCGTTGTAATCTCTGTAATGCGCTGTGGCGGGGGGAGCTACGTACATGGACTTGAGCTTGTCAATGAGCTGTTTGTCCGTACCCTTAAAGTTATACCTCGCCTTGACCTGTTCTATATTGGCGACCGTTTTGGACTTAGTCGGGTCTATCAGGAACCTGAGCAGTTGCCACGTCTTGGCCCCATTCATGGTGCCCTCCATCTCGTCGCATTTGTTATCCCAACGTTGCGACTCGAGTTTCCGGGCGTATTTTTCTATTTCGACGTAGAAATTCGCGATCGGGGAGCAGAGGAAGAGCCGGCAAAGGGGAGCCATTATAACGTCATCGCGTCGTATCCTTATGGCAGAGCTTAAGCGCGCCCCCCATCTCTCCCCCTTACCCCTCCCTCATATTTGGTTCGACCATTTGCTAACAGCTGAAACGTAGGCTGAACAACTCTTTCCGCAGAAGGCGTCGTCTCCTGGAACGGCCTCTGAACCCCGCATACTCTATAGAGTTTCTGTCCGCTACTTTTAAACTACAAAAGTATTTGTATTGAACATAAAAATGGCAAAGTAGTTGCGGAGGTCTACTAAAAGTTCGGTGTCACGGCTTAAGACCTCGCAGCAGAGGCAGCATTTCGGCGGGAACTACACGCAAAAGAGCTTATGTACCAATATCGCGCTGCACTTCGGACGCCTGGTGGTTGCAATTATTCCGGAGCCCTCCACTACGTCGTCCGTATACGTCGTCGTATATATAAACCATGCACAATGCAGCTTCGGCATCCGGAGTTCCATAAAATTAAATTAAGCATATTATGGAGCATACCTTGCACGCCAACACACACCGCGTTGTTGCCAGTACGCGCTGTTTATGCATGACGATACAGTTCGCAACCACATTGCTATACACCGACGTAATTGTTCATCCTAGAGGAGCTACTAGCACGCACTTGCGTGATTACTTCTGGCTCGGCTCCCTTTGCGGCCAACAGGCGAGACGCGGCATTCGGAATTAGGGACGCTTTATCGCCCATCCAATTGACACTACTCTCGGCAGCGCCAAGAGAAGCCTCCGCTGTCGCCGAGCGGCTGCTGTGCGCGTGCACAGCCGTAAATAATGCGCGGCTTAGCGTCGTGTTCCAGATGTGTCAAGAGGAGTGGCCTTCACAGGCGGCGCGACCAACAGCTTCCAAGCGAGGCGTCGTAGTGTTATTTCAAGAGATGAGCTCGCCCTCCGACTCCGCCGAGCTAGAAGGCAACAACTGCAGCCAAACATGGTCACGTCACGACTAGATATGTCTACAGTGCCTGAACATTTCGATCAATGAGGTCAGGGTATTTTCCCGATGAAGTCCATACAAATCTTTTTTTCGTGCCCGCTGCATTGTGAGGCTAGACAGGGAAAATACTGCGGAAAATGTAGCTGATTATTTATTAACCTCCAATAAACAATCGGACCCCGCTCGAACTAAAAATAAAATGGGTTTAACCGGCAAAAAAAAAAAAAAAAAAAATAACAAGTGGCTTGCTATACCCTGCACGGAGGAAAAGGGATGAAGAGATATAAAGGAAGGGGAAAATGAAGCAAAAGTTCGAAAGAAGCTGGGAAGATCGTTGCGAAATTCCACGTCAGTTGAAACTTGGCCAAAAAAAAAAAAAAAATATCTCGCTGAATTTTCCAATGGCGTTCATATATATATATATATATATATAGTTGCAGACGAGCGGATTTGTAAAAAGGAACAATCCATTCAACCCTCCTTCTCTTTATTTTTTTTTTTCGCCTTTTCTCTAACCAGGCTCCGCAATCGTTGGTGATGCGCGCCATGAACAACTTCCGCATTGGTCAACGTATACATCACAAGACTCTTTGCTCCCAGCTTTTCAGACGGCGTACGGTGTTGGCGCGAATACAAGAGTCGCATTCCCGCAGTCAATGTCGCGACACTCGTAGTATGCGGTCAGAATCGATATGAGAGCGACCCCCTTAGCGTCGGTCGAGCTAGACGATCAAATTTCTTGTTCCACAGTCACCCTCTGACCAGTGAATTTGAGGCCGAGTAGTCTATGAACGAAGACACGGTTATGATCATTTCTTGCTTCGAGGCTGTAATCGCACATTTCATTGAGGCGCTCTGCGAAGCAACTCCAATATAGCCCATGAATTCCAGCACAGTTAAGCTTGAAATAATCACACTATTTATCTGGGCAGTACGAGCTACTATGCGCTTAAAAAAAATTGGCGCCACCCTCAGGAAGACGTTGAGGTAACGAGCATTATCTCATCCTACTAGAAATTTATACGAACGAAATTAAAATGAGTTGCACAAAAGCTGAGCAGAAACGTTTGCGTACGATAAACCCACTCATACTTAGTACACTTCCATATATTCAAATCAACGATTGGCACGCATCACTACCATCTTCCCACGATGTATGAATGGATAGAGTGAGCGTCCCCGTTGAAACGGGGTGGTAGCAGATGCTATCATGCTCGTTTTTCCCCCCTATATCTTAATTATTGTTTTAGGTCAGTTAACTGTACCATCATTTTATTTATTGAATTTTTGTTTCTACATTACTAACATTATGTTACTTTTCTGCTTTTAAGCCACCAATCTTCCAATCGATTTTTTGCTAGCTTCCACCGCAGGTTCATTCACCCGGCCGCCACTGGTATCTCTATAAACCCCAGAGCTTCAGGAAGAGTGACTGCGCCTGCATCGACTTCCGGATGGATACCATCACTTTCGAGTATAATATGACCAATTGTTTCACTGGAGTTGCCACATACAGCAAATGCGTCATCTTCATGGTTAAATTTCGTTTTGTGGCTGCGTCTTCTAAGGCACCCTGATCTAGCTTCAAAAAGTAGGGCCCTGCCTCTTGAGTTATCAAAGAAAGCTTCCTTCCTTATCTGCCTTTTCCACTTTCGGTATAGCTCCACACTCTGTTTCTTTTCCATATAATTTATCCAATTTTTACCTTCTGTGTTCTTCACCTGTTGCTTAACGTTCTTTATTTATTTGTCCTTGTGACCAGCATACTTACTGGTTAGTTTCCTAGTTCTTTTCCTCCATTGTGATTCAACGCTTTTTAGATATATATTTAAATAAATACTTTAGCTGCCCGTTACTGTCCAATTTCCTCAGGCGTTCCTCATATAATATTTTACTCTGAGCTTCCCGTACTTCGAAAGATGCCCAGCCCATATCTCCCTATACCGCCTCATTTGTGGTTTTGCCGTGGGTACCCAGTACTAATCGTCCGGCGGCTCTTTGATTTATTTCTACAATGTCGACTGTATCTCTGCTTTTAGGCACAAAACCACATTTCCGAAAGTAAGCCCGGGCACGATAATTCCTTTCTAAATACCCCTCAACGCCTGACATCTGTTTTATTCCCACAATGCCCTATTCTTCGTTATCCCGGCATGTCATCGCCTTTTTGCCCTAAGCGATCGCTCATGCTTTTCAATGTATGCCAATCCTTCGTTTACCCATACCCAGATATATTTATATTCTGCCTCTTTGGGTATTTCATGCTCTTGTATTTCAAGACCCTGATCAGTTGAGCCGTTGAAAATTATCAGACCCGACTTAACTGCGCTAAAACTGAAGCCTAGAGCCCTTCATCTCCGCAATACTTAACTAGAGTTTGCAAGTCTTCCTGGCTATCTGCTAACAACACAATATCGTCTGCATACATTAAACCGGAGAGGCGCGGCTCTACCACCTTTCCGCCTAATCTATATGAAAGGTTAAAACGTAGGTTACTTTCTTGTATGCTCAGTTCCATATTTCTCATATAAAGCATGAAGAGCAGCGGTGATAGAGGACAACCTTGTCTTAATCCTTTGCATACCTTGACAGCTTCCGTACTTCTTATCCCTTCCCATGTAATTTCTACGTTGTTATCCCTGTATATTTCCTGCAGGAATTCTATTATCTCTTAACCGATACCTTCTTCTTTTAATATGCTCCACAAAAGTTCCCTGTTTACGTTGTCGTACGGCCCCGTTTATGTCCAGGAAAGCCAAATGCAAAGGTCTATTTTCCACTCTAGATATTTTGGTACATTTCTAAAGCCGTTCTGAAGGCGCTAGACGCATACGCTCGTCTGGCGCCTCCTGGGGAAGAAATTAGTCATACGGTGTGTCATTTCTGATAGATCTCATCATGACAAATCGTTTAGGGCCACCACTACCGTTATTCGACGACTACCCGTTACCGACTACGGTGCTTGAAATAAGGATCTCAGACTTGGCTTAATGTACGCATATATAGCCTTGCGGGAAACCAAGACGCATTCCTCGACTAATGCCATTTCGAGATAAATGATGTCACCAACTCATTCTCGCGAAGAAATTTGGTTGTATGACGCAGTGATTGCAAGTCGAAATTTAGTCTTAACCAATGCGCGGCAAGTCCTTGCAGGTTCTTGTGTACTTTATCACCATCGTATAATACGCTATAATGCGGTCTGATCTCTTCCGCTATCTACCGCGTCACATTTGAGCGTGTGTACGTTGCTGGGAAGCAATACATGAAAAATAAAAGCATCATGCGCGCTCAGATTTTTCATACTGGATCTCTAATACGCGAGGATTCCATATACTGCACGTTTTAAAGATCTGTGGTGGAAAGGGTGAACGCGCCTGATACACTTTCTTGTTTGCCGTCTTCTAGCAACGTATAGACGCTCGAATGTGGAGCAGTACATAGCGAAAGAGGCAACATCACATGATAGCGTTTCGTTCAATGTCAGAGCAACAAGGTGACCCTTTGAACATGCTGCAGTGGGAGGCTTCGGATCAACCTAGACCATTGGGTGTTTATGTAAAGTGTATCGAAATGTCAGCACACGGCCTTTTCGGCGCTTCGTTTTAACATAGGCACCGCGGACGGGATATTATCCCGCGACCTGGGGGCAAGCAGCTGAACGACAGTCGTTGACATAACTGTAACAAGTTCCATCGTTCATACTCGGTGATTAATTTTCAACCGCATACCAATCAAGTGTTTCCTTTCATGCCCCCCGGTTTTGCACAATAGCTGCCTTTTCGCAGAAAATCTATGTTCAGATAAGATATCGAGCCACGCAGTATAGAGGGATAAAATGTTTGCTCAATCGACGTCACTGTCTCTTTAATCCCGCTTCTATTTCACTAAGTAGCCGCCAGTTCATTCCGCACGACGCTTCAGGCGCGATAACTTGTACTACGCCAACGTGCCTTGTGTCTAGCTGCGCGACTTCATTGCGCGTCGAGGAGGAGGGCGACTGCTTCGCGGCGGGCGGCCTCCCTCGGCGCTCTACAATTAAGGTCCTGACAAGATAAACGCGCGGCTCGGAAGGAAAGAAAGTTCCGCCCGCCAGTGAACGGAGCCGGAAGACGCGTGCAGGCGTCGACAGCGTCAGCGTCGCATGGCTGCGGCTATGGGGGCGCGACGAAGAGTGACAGACGCCCGGCGACCTTTCACGCCTTCCGTGACGCGAGGAAAGCCTCGCGCCGTGACCTTCGTCGAGCACCCATTCAAAGCTGACGTGGTTGCGTACGAACACGGAACTGAACTGCGAGCTCCGCCAAAGAGGTGTTGCTGCTTCGTAACAGTGGTACGACCAAATGGTGGAGCCAGCAAGGGACTTCTACGGAGCTGTGCTGCAGGTTTGCTTGCTGTGTATGCGAGCTTGGCCCCTTGAAACAAGGCTCACGGTGAAAATGTTGGTGCTTCTTGGTTTGTTACAGTTAGCCATTATTGTATTCGCCCCGCCGGGGTGGTGCAGTGGTAAGACGCCCGACTACTGTGCCGGAGTACTCGGGTTCGAACCCTACCTCGCCGGTTGCGTTTTGATGGAGGCGAAACGGAATGGCGTCCGTGTGCTGTGCGATGTCAGTGCACGTTAAAGAACCCCAGGTGGTCGAAATTCCCGGAGTCCTCCCCTACGGCGTCTCTCATAGCCTTAGTCGCTTTGGTACGTTAAACCCCACAAAACCAAACCAAACCATTATTGTATTCTGCGAACTTGAACTCTTGATTCTCTATTTCGTTGCTTGTATAGTTAATAATAAATACATCCAGTCATCTAGGCCTAGACAGTATGCGTTATGCAATTGCGCTATTATCGCTACGCAAATGGTGCCACTATTATTCTGACCTCTTTTCTTATATAATTTTTCTTTTGCGGGCTTAGGCATAGCCAACTCTTCAAGTAACCACTCTGAAATCTCCACAGAACCGAGAGCACAAGCGAAGGACACACTGTGCCGTATAAACGTGTATATTTTACCTCACTCGCGTGTCGAGATTTCGAAAATCTGCTAATTGCTTAGTCATTATGGTTCCTAGCATCTACTCGTCACCGTTCACCACATTTCGCAATACCCGAATGTACAGGGTCATCCACTTCTAGCTATAACACGGTCACTGTTTTCAAAGAAAACATTGCACCCGACGCAGGCACATATCGACGCAAAGCGATGCAAGCAGAGAAGGACCCGGGCGTGCCTGCCACTAAGCTCTACTGCGTGGCCGGGTCGGACGCGATGACGCTTTCAAAGCAGTGACCTTGTTATAGCTAGAAGTGGATGAAGCTCTACCTCGCATTAACACTGGTTATTATTGCGCTAAAATTTCGTGCGCAAGCTCCCATTTGACTCTAACGGCCAGGAACGAGAAATTTAATTCCCAAACTTAATTGCATAACACAAGTAAGGTTGCCGGGGATGGCTACTTCACGACCCTCACTTAAAACCAGTTGCTGGGTGAGTCCCTCTTTGGCTACAAAAATTCCAGGTTGGTTGCTTGGCTATACCTTTCGGCTACCCTCAATTTCAATTCTGGCGAATTCTTGCGAATTGCAGCTACAGTAACAAGTAAGCTCGCTGCAGTGCCCATTTATGACACATCGCATGCAGAGATGCTGAGATCAGCGCTCATCAATGTCGTCTTGGCGGCGGCTGAAATTAGGATGAAAGGAAGGTTATTCTCGAAAAGAGATATAAAGTTGGGCTGCGCGTAATGTGTGCGCCAGTACCGCATGAACTGGCATGTTCTAGAAAACTACTAAGTTAGTCTTATAGTATCGCTCTCCTTCCCATCACTGAGGACCGGGACGTGATTCGAACACGCAACCTTCTGACAACCTTAAAGACAGCCCATTATTTTTAGGATTGACGGCTGTGGTGGCAAACCCAGCCGATTCGCGCGCGCGTACTCTCCTTCGACGGCAATTGCGCGTACTGAAGTAAACTTACTGGCAGTAGGCGGTCTAAACGTATGCGCGGCGCACGCTGCGTGCCATCTGAGGAACACGACGCACATCTAACGTGCTTATCCTTTAATATCGCTAAAAGGATCGCGCATTTTCAGCCCATTGACGGCACCAGGGAGAGCTGAGAAAATCTATCAGGTCAGGTAAAAATGTGCCGAGCACCGAACTAAGACATAACAAATATGATAGTGCAGGCTGAACTGGCCCTTGCGCGGGTTCGAGAAGCTCTCCCAATTCTCTGCACCCATTTCTTGTTATGAAAATTTGTATAACAAGGCAACACGACAATTGGCAGCGGTGCAACGCGATCAAACGTGATGTTTGAGTTCCTGGCACGCAAAGGAATCACACTAGGACACTTGCTACGAGCGTCTTTTTTCCGACGCACGCCGTAATGAAGCTTTTGTGTCCCCCAATTACCAACGATGATACTGAGCGCTTGTTTTTTTTTTTGTGTGTGATATTTGTAATAACACTTGGCCGATAAAAGAAAGTTGCACTCGCTTATGAACAATGTGTTAATGTTACATCTACGAGCTCCATGAGAAAAAAAAAAAGGGATACCATTGTTTAACTGCTAGCAGGAGTGTAGCAAGATTTTTCTGGAAAGAAAGCTACCTCCTCAGGGTAGACATTTCTTCACAACGCAACGATGGCTTGACAATAGAGCAAGCTTGTCGTGCTCATTCAAAATGCTTTTTTTTTTATTGTTGGTTGAAAAAAAAAAAATATGTGCCTTTAATATTGCATTTGTTCTATTTAGCTACAAGCGTGGCGCCGAGATCAAATGGTGTGGAGACTTTGGTCTACCTTTAGATTGAATTCTAGCTCCTTTCAAATCTGCCTAATGACAACCCTGGTCAACACGTCTGCGAGGTACTGCTTTCTATCTACAACACTGCTTCGTGTTCGGGCGCAAAATAAGGTCAAGAAAAGCAGCATTCCATTTGTCATGAAATGCAACACGACCAACCAACTCAAAATAGCAGCAACACCATCTCGTATGTACCTCATTTTTAGCGTCTACAAATCTCGGTCATGTACAGCCTTCCGGGCAAAAAAAGAAAAAGTGAAACGTGAAACGTAAAAAGGGAAACGAGGAATGTTGTTGGGAAGAGAGGAAAAAAACACAGTGGAAGGTGTTTGCGAGTGTCTATAACTTTAGTGCAAACGATACGGATCGTCGGAATTGGAAGCCAACAATCCATTTCAACGAGCCGGTCGTCGGCGTAAAGAATGTCCACGAAGAGGCAGCCGCTGCACTCTCTCGGCCCCCAGGCCGGGAACAGATCGTTTCTGACTCGTATCTCTCTCGCATTAGCCAGCGCTGCCGAAGGCTGAGGGCACCAAAATACTTTCCTTCGCCGCTGTCTTTTTCGGAGGCGCGCGCCGTTCGTGCGGAAGATTCACTGACGCGCTCCGTTCATCCGCCTGATCTCAATGCGGAATAAACGTCCCTGCCGCGATCTTTATCCCTGCGTCGTCCAATAAAGACGATTGCCTCCTGTAGCCAGGGGTCGCGCTACTTTGCTTCTACGAGCTATCGTACAAGTACCATGTTTAGTCGTCTATAACTGATCTCCAGAGTCACAGTTTCTTTGGTGCTGGAGGCTAAGCGCGGGAAGGCAGGACATGCAGAAACACTGAAAACAAGACAGTCCTGTCTTCCCGCGCTTAGCCTCCAGCAAATCCATGCACCAACTAGCCTGCAAGAATGCTCTGGCAAATTATCTTTGGTGCTTTTGTTGATCTGTTTTACGTTTTGCTCGTTTCATACTGGCCTGCGAGGAAGGAATCAGCCATGACTAGAATTTCTTGATAATTGTCTGCGTAAGAAAAAATATTAGCTGTGGTTTAGCTTGGTGGTCAAACCTGGAGTTACGCGAGAGCAATCTGCATGGCGACGCGTAGGCTAGGCTTGAAAGTAAAGATATGGCTTTGACACGTAGTAGTTTACCCTAAGGTTTCAGCTTTAGTTATGCCATAGTAGAATCACTTCACGTATGAGCACCCCTTGCCTCTCGTCGTTGACCCTTCTGATCCGAGTGTGGAAGACTTCTAATGGTATGAGATCATTTCTACGCCGAACTCCGGGGCACACCGCCGTCACAACGTTCGAACGAATCTTCTGTCCTAGCAGCTGGCTGTTATCGTTTGCCTCTACCAACTACCTAGTTGTCTGTCTTCTTCTTTTACTTCTTTTTTCTTCGCTCTTCGGACAGGCACGGCGAAATGGCGAGACTGTGGCCAACGTAAATCTCGCTACAATAAAACAATGAAATAGCTGAGATGGGGAGGAGGTGACGGGAGGTGAAAATACAGTGGCGACGATCCCATAGCTGTCGTCATAATTAGTGTTCGCTTTCAGATTGAGTTATAGAATTACATAAGGGTGCCTGTTAGGGCAATGGCGTTAAAGACCTCGTTTTGCAGAAAATTTGGCGCCGGCGTTGTGAGATGAAAGTCATGAGTATGCCTCTGGCAGGTAGTAAGTAGTTCGCAGGTGGCATCGACGGGCACTGATTGGTTGGCTGGTTATGTGACGTCTCGAGACCACGTGACATGTCTGAGTTGCCAGGGGCTCCCTCCGGCACTTCCACGCCACGCGGCATTTTCGAACGTCTTTGTTGAGGTGGGGATTTATATCTGTGTCGGGGGTAGTATTTCGCATACCGTGGCAGCTTGCGACTGCATTGTCATGAAGCATACAAAGATTTGTTATTTTCAAAAGCCGCCGGCATGCGGTCTGATCACTGTGATTGTAGCGCACGGAACGATTTTGTGCTCATTGTTTGTTCATGCTCGGTGTCACGAAACGTGGCTTTATCACTTTCGTTCAGATACACCGAAATCAGTCTGGAATGACTGCAGGCAAGCAGTACAGTTTCCGTATTATGCCATACTTTCTCAGTATCGTGTAGCTTTTTCATCATCATCATCATCAGCCTGACTATACCCACTGCAGGGCGAAGGCCTCTCCCATATTTCTCCACTTAACCCGGTTCTGTGCTAGCTGCCTCCACTTGACCCCTGCGAACTTCTTAATCTCATCCGCCCACCTAACTTTCTGCCGCCCCCTGCTACGCTTTCCTTCCCTTGGAATCCAGTTTGTTACCCTAAGTGACCATCGGTTATCGTCTCTTCGCACTACATGTCCTGCCCATGCCCATTTCTTCTTCTTAATTTCCACTAGAATGCCGGTAACTTGAGTTATTTCTCTGACCCACTCTGCACGGGGTAGGCCGTTATTGCACTCGCCACCGCTTAGGTGGTGGACGACGGCTGTTGTTGCGGCACGCGTCTTTCTCTTCCTCTTCTTTTTCTTTCTTCTCTATTTTTTCTTCTGTCCGCACGAGACAGCGGAGGTGGTTCAGCTACAGAGCTAGTAGCAGGCCCGTGCATTTTCTTTTCCTTCTTCATACAGCCACAACAGCAACAACAACAACCTCCGGCTGTTAGGCAAATTGGAGGCTATAGTTCACTTATGCACCTTTCAATTGTATACCGTCAATTGCAAGTGTAAGCGTTCACCGAGAAGTGAGGCGGAGAAGGAAGGCGGACTTCCTTTTTTCATAACCAGCCAATATTCATTTCGGGGAAGGCACGCATTGCTAAACTGTGTGGCAGTCTCTCAATGCTAAACCGACAAACAAAACCATGCCAAACCATGCCAAGCAGTGTTTTTGGGCGTTTTAATCGGTCTAGGCGAAGTTAAACAAAGGCTCATTTTTGTTATTTTTTATGGTATAGTTTAATTGCCGGAGTTCGGCCTACATATTGCATAATGTCGTCTAGCTCGCATGGCGAAAACCTGCAGCAGTAAGCCCAGGTTGAAAAATCACAGCAGCATTTAGCTTTTTCATGAGGCCCTGAGTTCGTGCTACCAGCAGAGGGGGCTTGCCTTCGGATTTCGACATTGGTCTTTCGGCTTTGTTCACTGACTGGGAGTAGTTTTTTCAGAATATTGAGTGGGTTAACTTTTCATCTATTCCTTAAGGGTTCCGTGGGCCCGTGACAACCTCTACAGAATATCCATAAGTGTAAAGCTAAGGGAGAATTAGTGGTCCGCGATTTATTTACTTATTTATTTACTCATAGCGCATTGGTAAGGCATTACAGTAAGAGGGAAAATAACAGTCTAGTCTTATCGCAGCTACACTGCACATGAAGCATGCATAAAAAAAAATACTCAAGGAACGATGACACAGAAAGAATAGCGACATGCAAGCGCCTGTTCCTGTTTGTTCTCTTCGTGTTACCTCCAAGTACTGTCTTTTAAAACATAATCAACATTTCCTCTTTAATCAATTCATTAATTATATAGATCCTTCATCCGCAGATTTGTTCTTTCGTGCATGAATTAATGAGTGAAATTCCCATCGAGATGTTTGTTGAATGACGTGTATGATTCTTAGGTGTCGCACCATTTCAATCAATAAATGCGCCATTTTTTTTATCTTCCTTTCCCAAGAAAAGCTCAGGTGTAGTTCCTGTATAGACCCCCACTGGCTTATAAACGCGTAAAAGCGACACAATGGAGGTAATAATGTTGTAGGTGGCATGCTCTGTCAATAGTATCGTTTTGTTAAAGCCTGGATGATAGACAGCTGCATTCAGAGTTTGATATTGCAGTAAGTACCCGCCGGAGCAGGTAACCAAAGAAAAGAAGAGAATCTATGTCCGGGGTGAATAGCCTGGTGGGTCCCTAAAACACCGGAGCGGGCATCGCAGTGCTGGCTATGAGGCAGGGCTGAATGAGATGCTCAACCGTTTTGACACCAAAACACCGAGAGTCGTATTGGCTGCTGCCCCGAATGACACGTATCACATTAGTCACTGAGGCGCATGGAAGGAAATAAGCGTGGCAGTTTGGTATAGCGGTTGGGCATCTGGCAAAACAGTCAAATACCGCATGGAAGGTACGGTGTCCATACGGAATAAAGGTGCTTTTACGAGCATGCAGGTGTTGGTCCTCATGGAACTTTTGCTAGATGATAAAGAGCGTATACATCGTTTTCATCGTTGTACATCTGAAGCACTAATAACCTGCGCAATGCAACGAAAGGCAGGCGTGGCTCTCGGCTCCGAAGATTGGGGTCTTTCCACAGTGGATCACTTATAGTAACGAGGAGGAAGAGCAAGGTGAGGAGGAGGAAAATGTATTAAAAAGCTGAATGAGGTGGTGCCTGCTGTCCCGAGACAGGGCTGGAAGGAGCCTTTATCCAGCAGTGTTCATAATCAGGTTAATTATGACAATGGCGATTATAAAGATGGCGCTGGTTGTGACTAAGGAAAGTGGACGTAGAAGCGGACGAACTCAAGGTGGCGGAAAGAGACGGGCGTGTCCAGGCTGTCGCCATCGCTATGGCTTCTTAGTTTTAAGTGAGACCTAAGTGTCTGGGCGAGCTTCGATTGATTCATTTAGCGGCCAACGTTCAAAAACCAACCAGGCGAGAAGCTGAAGAAAACGCGGTGCCAAATCAACCGTGAAGAGTTAGGATATGGAGCTTCACGAAGCGTGCGGGTAATATATACGTGCGCTATATAGACAAAAAAAAAAAATGCGGTCGGCCTGCAGCCACTCTCTTCCTCGGCATGCCTTTCTCTCCTCGCAGCAGCGGGGCCGCAGCCTTCTCGCAACAAAGAGAGCGCGAGCACGGGGATTTATTTACGATCTTGATTTTGAGAAGGCCTGGAATCGCGCGTACAGCGCCAAGCTTTCGCCGTTCCGGGGCCAACGCCCCGGACGCTGCTTGGGGGCGCTCGCGCTCATCTTTGTTGCCCAATGATAGCCATTGCGGAGGGCCATAATTTAATTCGGAGATCTTTACAAACGCGATTGTCTCGAGTGGAGCTCCTGTCGACTGTGCTCCTCTGGTTCGCCATTCATTGCGCGGACGAATGAAATATTGCTTTCCTTCTTTTTTCAGGATGGCGTGCAACTAGTAACACCGAATGCGTCATTGACCGACTATATAAAGTCATCAGGCTACATTGGAGAGGGCTATAGGCATGTCTTCTACTTTGTTGATAATTGGCCTTGATTTGTAAGGACATTGTTATAAAAAAAAAGACGTTGCTTTGTCCCACTACCTTTGTGACGACCGGATGTAGACAAACAGGAAATAAAGTATGGTGGGAAGAAAACGAAGCGATTTTGAGCAATGCGTACGCAAGCGTTTCCAACAAGGCATCGATGAACAAAATTCAGTGTAAATGAGGACAAGCTTTATTGCAACGATTGTACTTAGCGTGAAAAAAAATTAAGAAGTCTCGGGCCCTGGTTGTCCAAATGTCTGCACATGCACAAAACTGAGCGCTAACGCAGTCGTGACTCGTGTACGATGTCTTTTTTTGTTTTGTTTTTTGTTTTTTGCTCGTTGTAAACGTGTGCTGGTTCCAATGAAGGCTGCTGTATTTAAAAGCAGGATTCATTTCAGTGGAAACATGATTTCTGGTATTCCTTGACTGCAGCAGCATATGCTGAGGGAAAGTTTCGCCACAGAACCGGTTAATAACTTGCCACAGACCCGACAAGGGATGAAAAAAAAAAAAAGTTATTCCTAGAAGCGCTGCTAAACAGATAGCTCCTTCTATAGCAGGGAGAATTCCGTGCTTTCGTACACTTTTCAAAGTGAATTCACAACAGCAACCTATCTCCCATTTTCCAAGTCTTGCAGAGAGCGTTAGCTTGCCAAGCTGCTGCTTTCTGCGCAGATTTCATCCACATCCTCCTCATTGTATTTTGACGGAAATAGACTTGGTTTCGTTTGGTTTGTGGGGTTTAACGTCCCAAAGCAACTCAGGCTATGAGAGACGCCGTAGTGGAGGACTCCGGAAATTTTGACCACCTGGGGTTCTTTAACGTGCACTGACATCGCACAGCACACGGCGCCTTGCTTTTCGCCTCCATCCAAAAGCTGCCGCCGAGGCCGGGATTCGAACTCGCGTCCGTGGGAACAGTAGTCGAGCGCCGTAACCACTGCGCCACCCCGGCGGGGTTATTATTGCCATTAACCTTATGAGATACGCTTACTCCAGATATATTCTCAAGAATACCAGTCCCCCTGTCCCCTCGGGCACAACTCAGCAAGTTGAAAGTCGTGTGACCCACAACAACGACATCGTTGACAACCCACTTCACCCTGGAGAGAGATCTCCTGCTAAAGAACAAACGCTTACTACTACTACTCCTACTATTACGACTGCAACATGGCTAAACCAGGAGCAAGCAAATAAGATGGAGGAACGGAGTTCTGGCTTCCCCAAGCGTGACCGTAATGGTAACTACCGTGACGCTTCGCCGGGTCGTCTCGGCTTTCGCTTTCAATCGCGTCCCCTCACCTGTCCCATCCGGATGCAAAGCAAAACCTCCGCGCAGGTCTCGTGGGCAACATCTCAACTGCCGTTCTCTCCCTCTCGTTGGCAGCGCATCTGGAATGCGCCGCTCCAAGCCGATGGAAAAAGGACGCGAGCGTCGCGCGGAGGCTCTCGCTTATTCACTCGCCCTCGCTTGCAGACGAGTAGGAAGCCCCGAGTCGGCAAAAGAGTGGCGCCGCGAGGAAAAGATATTTCATGTCTTGTTTCAACAGCGCCTGTTTATAAGCTAGCTTGAGTTAGGCGCGAGGCCACGACTTGGGGGCCCCGGAGAAGACGACAGCAGCGGCAGCGGGGCAAGGGCGTGGTGGAGCCTCGTCAACGACACACAGCGCGTGGTGGTTCCGAGCTAGTAGTCCCTGAAAAGACTACAGGGTCGTCTCTCGAGAAAACTGCATGGCTACAACCATTGCTGGACCTCGAAAAGCAGTGAAACTTAGAGCGTAACTCTTCCTTGGCACAAATGTTGTTCTTCCCAAGTTTTACCCAAATGATATGGCGTTGTTTTACCGAGACAATTGCGCACACCTCGAGCTTTAGACTTTGTATAGATCGTATTTTGGGAAAATTGTTGGGTATTCATGGTCTGTCTAAACTTCTCTTTTGAACGAAAACAGCTGCTATTAGCCGCTGTTCAGAACTTCATAGTGTAAAAGTATTCGCGAGTTTGCACCTTAAATCAGGCAGCGCGTGGGAGCATCATCTGGCCAGTCCACAGAGAAGAATGCGTTTCGGTGCATGTTCTTTCGTGTGCCTTCAGATGTAAATGCTATATCACGCGCAGAGCTTAAAGTCAGGGAGTCACCAGGGGGGGACATTTTTCGCCAGTATTTAAGAGGGGTCTGAGATCCCTGCGCTCGAATGTATAAGGACTGCATGAGTACGCAGCAGGCTGCCATATTTAATTTTTGTTAGTGGTTTTCAGATCAATTTCCTCTCGATTGTTTCCGCAATTTCGTTGTCAGTTTTAATAGGAACCATTGCCATATTTTTAAAACCAAAAACAGAAAACAATGATTTCACCCCTTTCTAAAAAAATAATTTGCGAAGCAGGCCACCAGTCGCTTTCTTTATCTCTCCCTCTCTCTAGTTCCATTTCCACCTGTGCTCGAACCACTAGAGACCCCCCTCCGATGGAGCCAGATTTTAAACACTGATCGCACGTCAACTATACGCACTGTCATGCACCACATCGTACGGGTTCGTTAACTATTAATCTGTAAATTAGTCATTCGGAAAGGAGAGACACGGTAATAACTGTCAGGCTGAGCACTCGAACATGGTTGTGTGGGAAGTTTTGAAGGACCGGCATTGAACGTGCCAGATTACAGTGGACAAATCTGCCTAGAGTTCTCGAACTTGTACTTGTACTTGTACTCGAACTCGTAGCGCCACCGTCGCCGCACATGTCGCACTCATATGCATGCGGTCAGCCGCACTGTTCCTTTGATCTGCCTCGCCTTGCCACCCAGGCTATCGCATGCCCGGCGAAACCTCTGTAGCGGTGTACGTCCCTTCCCAACAGCTCAGCATGTAATCGGTCTGAATTCGTAGATCATACGAACGCAACCCCAGTGTAGTTGCTGGACTGTGGCACTGGATGACTAGCAAATAAATACTTTTAATTACCCTCTAAATAGACACGCACGCACGCACTAAAAACCGCTACCTTGAAAAGCATGATTTTCTATCAAGACAATGGGCATTCCATGGTCTCCGCGGAAAACTGTATGAAGTCTCTCTATTTATAAAGCCTTAGTTATGCTGCAGCTGAGCGCTGAAAATAATGCTCAAAACGAATGAGCCGTCAGTTTGTTGTCAGGTTTCGACATAGACAGCGACGTTGATTCGTGGGGCGCGTATGTTGCGACCGCGCTCTATAGAAAGGCCACGCACGTTGTTGTTTTGGAGCCGGCGCAGAAAATAGCGTGAGAATCGGGAGGCCGCCCCCCCTCCAGCTACCGCCGCCGCCAGAGAGCACCCCAGCGAGGGCCCCCAGCTGCTGTGTAATCATCACACAGCCTGCTTTTTCCAGCCATTTTCGGGCCATCGGCAGCACGCTTTGCGCCGAAAGATTTTCACAGTAAACAGCAGGGCACGCTACGCCGCAGTGCAAGACTTATCGGCGAGTGCACGCACGCTGGCTGCACTGCAACCCAGTCCGCCAGTGTGCCTGCTCCGGAGCCATTGAGCGGTCAGTGACGCTCAAGAATGCGACCGCGCCGCTTGGTGTGCATGCGATACCGCGAGAGCCTCAAGTGAGAACAGCGGCGGACTAAAAGGAGGATAGTCTGGTCCGCATCTGTTCGCGCCTTGTAGTGCGGCCGTAGACCCGAATCCGCGGGCATATGCGCTTGATGTCGCATTTGCGTATAACGCGCTGGGGCTTTTCACTACGCAAGATCCGCACAGCTGCTGTGCGCTGCGCGAAAGCGTTGGTCACGTGGCACAGAAAAATTATGGATTTCCGGCACACTTAAGCCCCGCCTTTAGCCATATGACGTTCTGCTGCTCCCCCTTGCAAGCCCTCGTACGCATACATGCACTTTGTCAGTCGTTTAATCGCTAATACCTTAATTTGTGTGGCTATTATTTCGCATGCACTCATTAGCATATCTTAAGCTGCCACATATATTGCGAGAGAGACCACCTCATATCGACATAAAAGCCCCGCTTTAACCGAGTCGTACGAACAGGCCAGCATGTCATAGGTGCGTGATGTCTCGGGATCCTAGGGTCCCGATGGGTTTATACCTCATCTAAAATAAGGAGCTACCAGAGTTGGCAGCTCCTGCCATTTTATGGGCTCTTCGTGACGTCCCACAACTAGACAACCAATCAGTGCCGTGCCTTTTCACCTGCAAACTACCACCTGCAAGAGCCACGCACGTGCGCCCACAAAGCTAGATTTTCTCGAGAACACGGCCTTTCACGCTATCTTGTTAAAAGCTGGGACCGCTAGGGGCGCTCAGGTTGCCCCTCGCGTCGGACCTCGAAACATCAAGTAGCGAGCTATTATTATTATTATTATTATTATTATTATTATTATTATTATTATTATTATTATTATTATTATTATTATTATTATTATTATTATTATTATTAAAGTGAACATCTACCCTTCAATGCGTAGCGACTAGAAAGAACTTCAGACGGATATGAATGGAGACGCTCACTGAAAACGAATTTCTTCTGCGCCTGCCTCAAAAGGTTGCCGCAAAAAATATTAACAAATAAGGAGAAGCATGGATTTAGACGAAGAGATATCCGTGTTTCTGAGAAAGGGTGTGAACACTGCACCTTCAGACGGGGTGTGTTTCGAGGGAAAGGCGAGTCCTGGTACGTCTGAAGATGCGCGCTGCCACAAAATAGTGACTGACTGACCGCTAGCGCAGAGGAGGAACTTCCTCAAGAAAATTACAGATAACTGTCTTGATTTTTTTCAGGACTTTTTGCGAATAGTCAGGATTTTTTGCGAATAGTCATCTTCCCGAGACTAGTTTAGTTTTGCTCTCTATCTTGTTATCCCCCCCTTGAAAATCTGCATTATTACTGCACTGCCGTCATTGTAGCGTAACCCAAGGAACAGTAGCAGTAAAGATTACCCCACCAAAAGCCCGAGACGCAATTATGACCCAATTTAATAACAGAGAGGGACAAAAAAAAACGTAATTAAGAAATGTTTTTGAGAAAGGGTGAAATGGCTGCTCTGCGCGTAAGTCGCTTCTCAGTGCGCACCACGTCTAGAGTCTGGAAGAAAAAGTAAGACGTTGAAAGCTCCGCGATGTTCCTCGGTACACACGGTTATAAAAAATTACCTACCGCACGCCGCGTATATACGAGAGCGCGGGATATTCCTGGCCGACATTTGCCGAGTACTGCGCGACGCGATGCAACCGTGGAGGTCTCCCCAGGGAAACCAACCGCGAGTGCGCGGACCCCCGCCCGCCCGCTCTTTCTCGAGAAAGGCCCGTCGTCGCAGCGAGCAGAGTCCGGGAGCGGAGAAACCTGAGCACGGTCTGAGAGGCGGCGGCTTCGAGACAGCGGAGACCGTTCTTCTCTCGCTACGAGCCGGCGCTTTGTTTTTTGTCTCAGTGGAGAGAAGGCACGGTAGAACAAAGCGAAATAGCGGGGCCCGGTGGGGGCGCTTGACACGGCTGCTTAACGGGAACCTTGCGCGGTACGCGCGCAAAGTGGAGTCGAGTGGGAGATGCCTACTCTGATGCCCTTTCTCGGGGAAAGCGCCCCCTGCGACCGGAGGCGATCTTTCGGCTGTCCCTTCCGTCTTCGCTGTCAGCTGCCGGTTTGCGGTATTCTCTTCCCTAGTGCTGACAGAAGCCTTGCGCCAGGGTCGAGCGTAGAGCACACGCTGCTATAGTTACTACGCACAAAAAAAAAAAAAAAAAAAATGATTGCGCGAGGAATTCCGGCTTTTTCGGTTTACTTTTACCTTTTCAAAAGCACCCCTTAAACGCCCTTTGTTATGTAGTTTGTGCTCAAAATGGTGGGATGGGAATTATTTCCACGGGCATTTAATGCCTGGTGTATGTACAGGATGTGTAAATTTCTTAGGTCACAGAGTCTTCTTCTGCGCAATATACTTAGGCAGTTACAGCAACTCGAAGAGAGAGAGGGAAATTGAAAAATAGAAAGGTAGGGAGGGTAACTAGACGATGCCCAGTAGGCTACCTTACACGTGGGGAGGGGAACAGGAACCCGAAATTCATATCTTTGTATAGGGTAGGAAAAGTATTATCCTCACATCTAAGAGCCATACTGGCATGACATCTTTATACCACGACATGCCGTTGAAAAGTAAAAGCGGGCAATAGGACTTGGAAATTTTCGCCCAGCCCTGTAGACGGCATCAAGCGCATATGAGTTCCAAAAAAATCGCATTACTTGAAACAAGACTCACCTAAACCTTCACTGAATATAAATATACGTTCAACCTTGATACTAGTCAGTCAAGCAGGAACTCCATATGCATGGAAACTTTGTGTGCTTTGGTTCAGGTCCTCAACTCGCAATGTGTTAACATGATCTACTCGTAACTGCTTAAGCTATCGCATTGCAGCATTTCTGCCGTGAGTGAATCTTCAATGAACATCTAATCAAATTTCAATATTAACGATCGAGCAACAAGGATTCTATTGTCTTTATAGAGCTTAACGTTGAAAAGCGTATACGAGAGCTTCCGTAGCACGGGACTCCGGAAAATTCGACCTTCTCGGGTACCTTAGCGTGCACTGACACCGCACATTGCACGGGCGCCTTGTTTTTCGGTTCTCTCGAAAGACGACTGGCGCGCTACTTGGACAAGCAGTTCGTTACGTTGTGCATCCGTCAGGAGCCCGTACGCAAAACTACATTTGTCCTTCGTTCTCGGAAATTAGAATCTGATCTTTAAAACTTTCACACTCTGTCCGCCGTAATTACGAGAAGCATCGTTTCTAGAGCTTATCTTAGGCCTGTCGGCGACCGCTGACATGCTGCGCTGCAATTCACGAAAAGGAACACTGACGTATTGGAAGTTGGCTGACGGCGGGCAGGCTTTCAGCTATCTAGTCCCGCTAGCCACTTCCGATGTGCGACTTGGATTTCGAGATTAAAAACTAAGCAAAATAGCAAGCGACAACGGTTAATTTGCTTACGCGACAGCTCGCTTCGTCAACGAAAGCGTCGCGTGATCCATCACGTGTGTGAAGTCGCATTCATGTCTTTCAGCCTTCCCAAGAACCTAATTCCTTTTTCACCACTTTCCATACCTTCAGCATGCCATACAGCACCACCAGCCTACATCGAGCAGCTCCATTCTGGCACTTTCGTTCACAAGCTGCTTTTTCACTGCTTTCATTCCTACGGGCGTACACGTACGAGCGAAGAGTGGTCGTTTCCCGTTTCTCATCACGTAGTTTACGCTCTCTTGCCCCATCTTCTCTCCCAGGGTATAGTGCGTAATTGAGAACTGCCACCACAGAGGGCCCGAACAGAGTGGAAACAGAGCGACATCGTAAAACAGCTTGTGCCTCGCGTAAACACACGCCGGTGAGGTGATGCTCCGATTATTCGGTAAATCACCAGGGGCCATGAGAGTATGCTGTCTCCGCCGTGGTCTGCGTACACACTCCCAAACAGTCGGCCACGTGGCGCGAATTCTCCCGCCCGGAGGCAAAGGACGGCGCGGTTTCCTTCGCTCGACTTCAAACAAAGAGTACACAGTGTACACAGCGCACGGCGAAACTAGGGACAGGTCGAGAGAACTTTGGAGCTCGTCCCCCGGAGCTGGAGCGGGATAAAATAAATTCACATCAAGAGAAGGCCAGGTCAAGTCGTATTTCACTCTGAGATCACCTTGCCGTCCAAACAAGACTTGGTGCGCAGACACATTCTGCTCGCTGGCGCTCCTGCCTTCAAGAGATGCCCCCCCCCCCCCCCCCCCCCACCTCTCTCTCTCTCTCTCTGTATACATTCGAAGCAAGGCAGCAGCAGATACAGGCCGATCGATGTCCTAGTGTATGTCCTCTTTCTAGGTTTTTACAAATCTTTTACTTTCCTTCGATTCTCCACAGTCGTCTTCTCTATCGTTCACGTGGCAATGTCCCTTTCCGCAGATCCCCTGCTTGTGCTTTACAGCCCTTATCGAGCTGGCCATTCCAGACCGTGTGTACCTACCGCGGGCGACGTTTCTTCCAATACGCCGTCCGGTTGTTTTAACATGGCAATCGAGCAAGGAATAAGGATGACAAGTGAATAAAGAATGCTTCGCCAGACTTTTACACACACACACACACACACACACACACACACACACACACACACACACACACACACACACACACACACACACACACACACACACACACACACACACACACACACACACACACACACACACACACACACACACACACACACACACACTCACACTCACACTCACACTCACACTCACTCACTCACTCACTCACTCACTCACTCACTCACTCACTCTCTCTCTCTCTCTCTCTCCGTACACCACTGAGTGGCGATACACAGACGCGATTCATTGATGCCGGCAACCGTCTCCTTCCTTTCTCCATTACGGTGAGCCCACGTGTGCACTTTGCCCTTCTCCCTTCCATTCGCTCTCCGCGGAAAAGAACAGTCCCTTGCACGCAGCAAGCAAACATAAATACCAAAAATGCAACGGGCTTCGCCGATTGTGAATCTTGTCCAAGTATTGCAGGCGATTCTCAGTAATAAAGGTAACAATAATAAAATCTCATTGTATCGTTTCGCTTAGTTCGTACATTTGGTTTATTCGAGCAGGTACTTTGGTCTAGCAGACATTGAGTGGATTAAATAAAACCATTACCCTTAAGTGGCACTTCACTTAACTTCAGCAACTTCAGCAAGCTTTCCGTCTTCTTCGTTTTCATACTGTTTAGTTTCTATCACCGTACTGATGTATGCAATGACAAACTCCACCAAATATGAAAGAAAAAGTTTCTTAGCATAAACAATTCGTTAGAGAGGACCCAGCGACAGAGAAAAAACAAATTGCTTTTCGGACTCGCTAACGAGAAAAGCAGTCAGCTAAGTAAAGAAGTGTCCGATTAAAAGGTAAAACCATCGTCATAACAACGGTGAAGCGTAGAAAGCTATTGATTCTACTCGAGCAATTGTCGGAATGAAGCCGGCCGAACCCTGCGATTGCGTAATATACAGCGATCTAATAAAGCATGCGAGACGCGAGTAAATGCTGGCATCAGGATGGGCGAGATGAACGCAGGTGCATTGCAGAGATACTGGAGCTTGAGATGACGATAAAGAGGCGATTATGTTCATCGGACCGATTCTTTTTTGAACAATTACACATAAGACTTTCCTCCTCCTCTCCTTTTATAAGTGTCATTTTCGTTTTGTATATATTAACCAATAAAGGTACCTGAACAAAGTTGTCGGTTGGGTTGTCTAATTCGCACTCAGTTATTCTTTAATATATACAGCGCCGATACTTTGTGCTATTTCTACGTTGAAATATAGGTTTGTCTTTAAAAGCGGGCTGATTTTGGCTGGTTGGCTCATATCGAAGAAATAAGATCATAACAGCGCATCCAAATGGGAAATAAGAGAAGCTCATACTCATGTCCCGCAGAGTTTACACTGTTCTTATACTTATGTACCGAAGAGGTTACAGACCTTCGTTGCATCTTTTCGAAGTATCTTAAGAAAGCTTCTGACCGACTGTTCAGCCAGAGGTCAGCTTTATCATTTTTCATCCCTCAGTTCACTTAATTAAGGTCTTTCATACGGAGAGAGGCCCATGGCATCTAAGTCAATCGCTCTTCTCTCTTTATACATTCATTATAAACAAGGACAACAACGACAATGGCCCAAGCAGCAGCGACCGCATGAAATAAGTCTTTAGCCGCACCTACCAGTGCCGCCACCGTTTCCCCGCAGACAGCTCCGCAACAGGGCACTTTCCAGAGTTAATCTGCTGCGTTCACAAATCACCGAGTCCATGTATGGGGAATCGGACAATTGAATAAATCATCTTTTCAATTGCTCGGACTGCTGACTGTATCCAGAAAGTTTATTTGTTTTGTATCATTTGTTCGAAACTGAACACGCGCTAGCAACTTTGCCGCACACGCTCGCTCAACAATATAGCAATTTTCCCTGAACGCATAATAGGAGCGCTTCGAACTCATACTGTTCCGAGATTAGGAGCACAGACAGAAGGAAAAAAATACAAACAATAATGATTGGAGGGCTGTTCAGTACCGGCTGGTATACGGCGAAGCGAGAGTAGAAGAGGCTGCGAGATTAACGAGCCCGCATGTAAGGCGCTCGGCTGTTTCGCAAGTCGGCGTACATACACGTAAGTGGTTCGAAGCGCGCAAATCGAAGTCAAACAGAACGCGAGTTATTTCCCCGCAAACACGCTCGCCCTCTGATCGACGCGCGCGCAGGCGCGGTGAGAGAAACTACAGGAAACGGAGGCAGCTTTTTCCGCTCCGTGCCGAAATGCATGGACTTGAGAAACGGCCTTTGTAGATGGAAAAGGCGTTCGCTTTTCATCAACCGCCACAACTGGGTGCGCGGTAAAGTTGCAACACACTTCCAGCTTGGTGGCGACGTCACGGCTTCCTTAAGCTGGCCATAAACATGCCTCCTATCCACGCGCTTTGTTCATTATTATTTTTTTTGTCAAACTGTACCTCCCCTGTCAGCATCCGGAAACGTGGAAAGTCTTTCACGAAGCGCCGCACTGTGGCGCCCTGGATAAGAGCCATCGGGCATTAGATTAAGGTATACCGTTTCAAAGCTTGCATCAGTTGTTGCTAAGAGCGCGTAACGGGCGTTTCACAAGAAAAACAAAATGACCGTTTTGAGGGCGTTGCTGAGACAAGATTGTTGTCGGTAACAGAGACAAGCTTGGTTTTGAAGACATGTCATTAAAATTAGTAAATAAACAACACACGCATACTGCTGATTTATCACATCTTAACTATATAATTCACGAGGGTCGTCTCTTCATCCGTGTACAAACACAAACAGTGTGCGGCAACTTGAAGCCAAAGATAAACCAAGTAATAACAAATTTAACAGGAGTTTTTGTGAAGAGCAGACTTGAGCAGGATAGCGAATTCGAGGCGGATACTTACTTGTAACGCGTATTATCTCCATGAGAAAATAAAATCAGGAAAAAGGCGCTCCAATTATTTTACGATAACGAGCTGACCATTGGACCACCACTCATCTCTCTTACAAGGGTATGATATATTCACGAAGCATCTGGCACGTACTTTTTTACCCGGTACTAAAGAACGTTAACAAAATTTTTGTGAAATGTAAACTGGGGAGTATAACGTCTTGAAGCGACATTTGGGCTATGAGGGACGCATTAATGGAGATCTCTCGATTGTTTTAGGCCATCTGGGACACATGCACACATATAGCGCAGCACGGGGACATTTTAGTATTTCGTCTCCAAAGAGGTGCGGTCGCCGCAACCGGGACCGAACCCGTGACATTAAGATCAGCTGACGAACGCCAAAGCCACGAAACCACTGCCACTGGTATGTAAATAATGTAGTCTGAGGAAGAAGGAATAAATACCGAGCAGCGGTATTTATTTAGCACCAGTCAATGAAAACGTTTAGAAGGGGAAATCCCCTTTACTCATTACCACGATTCGCCTCGCGTCTAGCAGCCCCCCTCTGTCCTTCCTGACTTTCCTGGCGCTTGAAGGAAACCCGAGACAAGCACCTGACAAAAACTTCTGTGGTGAGAACTTCGCCCGACCAAGGAACTCGAACCCAACGCAATGCTCGTTAACAATTTTCTCATGGCCGCCGAAGCATGACCAAAAAGCTTAGAAGCAAAAAATATGTACAGCCAGTCCCGGAGCTCGCAAATCAAGTCTCCGGGCCTCAAAACAGAGAGCAGCAAAAAGTGAGCAACTTAGGAGAGTTGCGGAAAGAGAAGAGTCGTGAATTAAAAACAACCAAAGCAGCGAAAACTGCCACTTCACTATTCCCGCCGGTTGCTTAAACCATTTATCAAGGCTGTTTTTGCGCCCGACTTGCCAACAATAAAAAAAAGGAAGGAAATAAAAAACGCAGCCCAGTGCGGCAGCGGCGTCGGTATACCAGCGTAGCCCGGTCTCCCATCCGTCACTGCCTTGTCACGGCGTCATTCGAGCCCCGCATCTGGCCTCGAGACAAAGGCCGCCCTTCGGCTTGAAACGCCGAGCCCCGGCCTGCGGGCGGCGCAGCGGGAACGCCAAGACCGGGCCGCGATGCGCCTCCAAGCAGTTCGTATGTGGACCACGTCGCAGCATCAGGCAGTGGCCGGTAGAAGGAGAGTGGAATTACAAGAGAAGCGGCGCTGTGCACAGTGTTGTTAAGTCAGCGAGCCTCGCCGATTTTATTACAGGTTTTTCAGGGCGATTTTGTTTTCTCCAGTACCCTTCAGTGCAACTTATCCTTGGCCTTCACATCATGCACTTGCATAACAGCCCCTTGGGGCAATGGATTTATACAAATGATTTATAAGGATTTAACGTCCCAAAGCGATTCAGGCTATGGGAGACGCCGTATATAGTAGAGGGGTCCGGAAATTTAGACCACCTGGGATTCTTTAAAGTGCACTGGCATCGCACAGCACACGGGCTCCTTGCTTTACGCGGCCGGGGTTTGATTTCGCGTCCTTGGGTACTGCAGTCGAGCGCACTAAAGGCGCGTTCGCAATGCCGGGCCAGGCCGATATGCGACAGAGATTCGTCGACTACAAGCGCCGATCGACGCAAGTATTCACACCATATCTCGCTGAGAACGAGGTTTTAGGGAAGGTTCGCCTTCCGTGCCTTTTTGCCCCCTTCCGTCTTCTATACCGCGCTTGAGGTAGATAACTTCGGTCTCCCTTCGGGCATAGGGTATACGTTACAATGATTTCAGCGAGGAAGAAAAGCTAAGGTTATGCTCCTGTGCAGGGCTGTTTTTGGCAGTGGTGGGCGCGCTCTTGTTCGCGGTCTCGTGCTACAGCAAGTCACGAAATCGTCTTATGCTCGAGTTCCGCGCTCGTGACGAACAAAACAACCGCAAGTGAGTAGGGTTTATTCTCCCTCTTTTGACATTTGTGCCCGACAAATGCGTGTGCAGCAAGTCGGAGACACGAGAACACGCACGCTTGCATTTTCTCGCCTAAGAAAGAAGGCGGAAGTAATTAAACGTCACGCCCTGCGGCACCGCGGATTGGACGAGGAGTTCCGCGGCTTGAAGTCGCATCGCGAGAAATCGGTCAGCGAGCGAAACCGCAAACGGTTTCTGGTAGAAGGGCGAGCCAAGTTGGCCTGCTGTTCGTGAGTGTTATGCGTAATTATATGCGTGCGCATGACTTTGGTGTCATGTGCAATAGCTGTTTCCTATTTTATACTTATCAGTATTTGATTCGATCTGCGGCTTTTATCACAGTGAGAACGGCTCTGTAACCGTTACCGAGTGATTTCTCCTGCCTTTGAGATACTTCAGTCAAGGAAGTGAAGCCCCTTTGGGCATCGGCCATAGAAAAGAGTGGGAGAACGGCAACTACTAGCTCGAGAGTTAACTATATATTCCAGGCAAGTCACTCACCTTCAGGACTCACTTACGATTGTGCTTTGTGCTACCTGTGGTGCGCTGGAGTCTATAAATAACGCAGGTTCTCTAAGAGAAGCCCACATCTACACGAACTCCTTAGCTGTTGTTGAACAACTTAAAACACTTATAAAGCACTAAGCATCAATTATGAGGTACAGGGATCTGTAAACAAATGATGAAACGTATCCAGATGAAATTGGACACAAGATGAGGATCAGGTTGTTGAACAGCTGGAAGCAGACATTTTGCACACAAAGCCCAAAACACCAAACCACGAATGTCTCTTGCACTAGTCGCCTTTTTATCCCCACCACTTCTTTTCTGGCCTTGATGTCCTCTAGAGAGGTGCACGTACGCTCCCTGATTCCCCCGTGTACTTTCCCCTTCCCTCATAAATTAAGAGAGATTGGAGGATGTGTCCATTAGAGGGATTAGAGCTGGGACTGCTCTTACTCCGCTGGTGACGCACTGACGCCAGGGGCTCTCAAAATGAGGCAATACCGAGCACACGCACTAAATTTCCCGCGCCAGCCGCAGAGGGGCACTTGATCTTTCGTGAGCGTGTCCACGTGCGCAGCCTTCAAGAATGAGACGATCACCGGAAGCTGGATGATATCGCCAGAACGGGGAAAAAAATCTGTCCTCTTAACGAACAGGTAAAGTCGAGAGCCGGAGCCTGCTCAGATTTTCGGAGGAGAACTGCACCCGCGATCTACTTAAGCGCGCTCATAGCCTCATATTATGTCCCGTAGCAAGTTGCTGAAATAGAAAATAAATAAGGCAAGCTGCGTAAACTTACACAGTTCCTCCTGCGGCACTTTTGAACTCTAACATCCTCGTAAACCTGCAAATATATTAATTTATTCTTCTCCGGTTTTCGTCGATTTACGTAGCCGGTGCTGTGTCGAGCGAGGTGCCATGTGAACATTATATCTTAGTCTACTATATAGAGAAAGCCAGTGGATGATTTGGTCTCTGATAAGTTACCGCTGACGAAAGACCGAGGACATTGCTAGACAACAGTCTGGAATTGGTAAATAGCAAATGTGACAGACGTATTTTCTTGACCCGTGTTTAAGCGCTGATTTATTCATGTTTACGTGGGTTAGCTGGTGTCTGTGCTTGATGGCCACGGTATCACTGCGCTCTTCAGGAGCTTAACAAAAATATATAAAAAAAAGTGACATGCCTTAGAGTAATTGGACGTTTATCATCAACGAATGATCCAAACTTCGTGCTATAGACGTCCTACCGTCTTATTTAAGCGCATGCAGGAAGTGAAAGCTCGTACTTTGGACATCTTGACTGCTAATCCGCACTAAGCGTTCTATTGCTTGGCGCTATCGAGGCCTCCTAGACGGCTTGCACAGAACTAGAAAAGCTGGAGGAGAAAGTCACACTTGCTTAAGAACGAACTCACGGAATCGCTGCCGTGCATACACAGACTGGTTCCCCCTTCACTCCCCTCCTTTCTTTCT
The DNA here is from genome assembly GCF_055883805.1 of Amblyomma maculatum. Lineage (NCBI taxonomy): Eukaryota > Metazoa > Arthropoda > Arachnida > Ixodida > Ixodidae > Amblyomma > Amblyomma maculatum. Next base: position 90,055,096 of record NC_139347.1, read on the forward strand.
CCTCACTCCAAATGCTCTTCGAAAGACAAACGCTTTCGCGCGCCTCAACTATCTCCTCTAAGTAGCAAAGCGACGCTCGCGAATATAACCGTACCGTACACGACGCGGCCAGGCGGAGGAGCAACAACTCGATTGCTGATACCTCCATCATCGAGGATTCCGTTCCACGTGGCCGCTCGCGCGGCACGTGCGAGGTCTAGCGAGCGGCAGTCGCCACGACGACGCGAGATACGAGGCGAACCTCTCCGTGCAGCCTCTCGTTAAATGGGTGCAGTGTAGTGATTGCCAGCACAGGTAGCATATGGCATATACGCCGGCCAACAAGCAGCAGTCCTTGCACTCGGAAGACACAGAAGCATTAAGCGCGCGCCTCGGCTACATTTGTCGCCGATTCTCGTGAATATTTGGCGTGCCAATTAAAAAATAGAGGGTCTCTTAGATGTCTCTTAAGAGGAAAATGGCTAAAGCCTACCAGTTCTCTCCTATCATTTGCCTCTCATCGTTTGCCTCTTATCGGCATTCGTTGCAGTACTGCATATAAATATAATTGGTTTACAAGCAGGGAAATGCGCAGTATCTGTCACACTTTCTCCGGTAAGTGTGCGTTTGGACGCGGTATGCCATCGCTCCTGTCCCGTGGCGTTCAAATGTGGCTTTGCAGATGGCAGGAACGCTAAAGAACATATCTCGTGGAATCTCGCGCACAAATCTCGCGCATAACACTCCCGCACGGAGTTTCGTTCCATGAGCCTGGCTTTCGCCTTTGAAAAAATATTCTGACACCCTCTGGTATGCAGCTCTGTACGAGAGCGGAACGCTGGTTGAATTCGTCGGAGCTCCCGCAACACTGCACGCTTTTAATGGGACTGAGTACAGGGCTGACGCTACAAAATCCCCCCCCCCCCCCCCCTTCGCTCCAAGAAAAAAATAAAGAGAGGAAGAAAGGAAGGCCACCGCAAGTCGGCTCATAAGCAAAACAGCACGAAAACTTTATTTTTCTTTGTTAAATGAGGACCGCGTCGTCGCTCGCGCTGTGAGGTCCGCGCGGCGCGCGCGTCTCTCGCCTCGCCCGGTAAACTCGTGGCCCTTGCACGCACACCGCACGCGACTGCGGTGGAGCCCGCTATCTGGTGCAACCATCGCGGCAACCAGGAGCCACGCTCCGCGCGGACTTAATCTTCCATCGAGAGACAGCAAAATAAAGGAAGGACGACGCCGGTCTACGGGGACAAAACAAGAAAGAAAGCTGTTATACTCCTCGCAAATGCTGTCTGCCCCGCTACGGTAGGGCATGGAGCGAGGCCTGTTTGCTGAAGTCCGGGTGCAAAGACGACCAGAAAAAAAGTTGAATAAAATCAACACGGAGAGAAAGAGAGTGAGAGAATGCGCAGAAGAAATGTAAAGAAAAGGAGAAGCGAGCGGCATCTGACGAGGTCGTTGTCACTCCCCGCAGTCAAAGTCGGCGTGAGTGAATCCGGACGTCGCGAGGGCAGCGACACATTGATTTATCTTTCCTCCTCAATATAGAGCGCTGTCCTCTCAAAGAGCAAAAAAGAGACGTCCGTTCCTCTTGTCTGTAAGCGATCTGGGAATAAAAAAAATATCTAGATTCCCTTTGCACGCAGACACTTATGGGATAATCGCTGCCTATATTTTACGGTAGCCTCGGAGGTGCGCTACACACTACAACTACCACGGACAGAATAGACAGGTGCAGGCAGCTCTTCGCTGCACAGTGGTGTAAGTATACCTGACTTCTTCGGTATATAGGAATATTCGGCAGCCGAGACAAACCGCTCAGCCGGTGGCTATGAACAGATATTTGATAGCAGTGAAAGGAATGTCATTGTTGTAGAAATAACCTCAGTTCGACTTGTTCCATGTAAAGCTATACAGATGACCAATACCGAGGAGCTTGTTTCCATCCACGTGAGCAACAAGCTGGAATGCATGCACCGTGAAAGGTGCATAAACGGCGGTCGAAAAATCAATGCTCAGCTACAAGGACCAAGTTGATGAGCAATAAAGAAAAAGAGAGAACTTCGAAGACAACTGAGCATCGCTTTTATTTCTCTGAGGCTACGACGCGACATCGAAGTTGGCTACCATCTGCGGGTTCTTTAGCGGATCCCCTTTCGCCTAATAAGCAATTTGCCGCTCACGTATTCCCTAAAATCGCAATTTATACCCCTGTTGATAGGCTGGGAGCCTCCGGCACCGCGTAATTCCGTCTCCTCAACGGTAGCGTCCCGCCACTTCTTTCTTCTCACTGGTTGCCTCTCAGTGGGTTAAACGACGATTGTTACCGATAGGTGTCTGTGAACGCAACCTAAAGGTAACATACACTCACTAAAGGTAGGAAATGATTATGGTGAAACTAATTTAAGAGTGTTACCGTTCTCATCGTGAATTGAATAATTTAATAGTGTTCCCGTTGGTTGTGTTCACTGCAGGTTTTGCGGCTATTAAGAGTTAAAAACATCACATAATGCAACATAAAAAGGAACAGCCTCCCGAAAAGATCTTGGTAGCTTAATTTAACTTATAGCGTTTAAAAAAAAATAAAAACAAGTTACACTTACAAGATTTGAATAGATGTTTTATTCGATCAGTGCTGAGGTAAGTAGTGTTAATCCATTGCGCCATTAAATGCGCTCTTATTCATTTTTTCAATATTTCGGCTATCTGTCGCCAGGTGACGCTGCTCAGATGACCCTACCGTTGAGAGAACGGAATCTCGCCGCAGTTTGCCGGCCGCCCCGGTTCCCCCTCCTCCCCTTGCTCGCTGACTTGGTCCCCCTCTGTTGTGTGCGTCCGGCGGGACACCCCGCGGTGAAAGAATGGCCATCGCCGAAGCGCTGAGTCTTTTGTGTCGAGGTGTGTGACTCGGACGAAGACAAGCGAGCCCTTCTGTTTCTGAGATCTGTGTTTTATCGCCATTCGAAGATGCGGCGCGCGGATGCCCCAGAAATGGAGACGGGATGGGGACCGCTACTACCGCTACTGCTCTTCGGACCGCACGTGTGGCTCCTGCTACGCGATGCTTTTGTCCGTTGAGTGCTTTTCCGTGTTGGTTCGCGGTGCTGTATCCATGTGTTTAGACGCTCGACGGTTTCGAGGAGACGCGTGGTGCGGAAAAATAAAAACAACTTCGTTAGCTTCGACACACCATTGGCCCATTTAAGTTGGCCTAAAATTCCCGGATTAGCTACCAGAAGTGGGAATGTGATTGAGAGAACGGAGGAGGTGCTCCCAAAATCTGGGAAAACTGACTTAAGGGGATGTTTTGGCGCGACATGGAGAGAGAGAGCGCCGAGTCTCGGCCGTCTCTGGACTGTCATCGTTCTAACGACCTTTCTTCATGTGCCCTGTACATCTTTGGCCCTGTCTTGAATAAACGGCCTTTATATTCAAGAATTCTCCAACTTGCAACGTGTCACCGAACGAGCGGACGAAGGAGCTTGGCGCTCTTCGTTCGACCGACGCCCTATACGATTATCAACGTCATCTTCATCACACCGTCCGACAGATGCCCTTTCTGAACTTAACTCCTGTTATCTCGCACATATTCATTACCGTGCAGTTGTAAGATGCCCGGGTATATGAAAGACCAGCCGTCATAGAAAGATACGAAGCTCCGCCTTAAAAAAGGCATATGAAACAAATGCCTTAAGTACAAGAGAGACACAGAAATAGTGTTAAACCACATATTTTAAAAGCATATGAACCTCAATAAAATCGAAAATCTCGCGTAATCTGCCGAAGTGCCCCAATTCACCAGTTCATGTGTGTGTGTGAAGGGGGGGGGGGGGGAGGGGGGGAAGTTATGCGCTCAGCGGCTCAGCCCAATCCTAGCCTCAGCAGCAGCATATCTGGCCTCTGCGCTGCGAAGTCAGCGCACAGTGGACCTCCCTTCACTATATACAACCTCCCTCATAGCCCACATTTCGCTTTGGGACGCTGAACCCATTCAGCTTGCCATACCATACCGTACCGTACCGTACCGTACCGTACCGTACCGTACCGTACCGTACCGTACCGTACCATATGAACATACCATACTATAATCTTACTCAGTGCAATTCCAATCGCATAAGACTTTTATTCAGAAGCAGGCAGCGGTAAAAAACATCTATTAGATATTATTTACATGAGAGAGAGGCCGAGCATGTCGACTGCTTGTGCGTCTACATAAACATGCTGCAAGAAACCGAGCTGAGTGGGGCTCACTCACTCGAACTAAAGTAGTGCAGCTGCATGTTCCTTTGAGAAACTGTTTGTTCGTACCGCAAATGTAGATGTAGACAACGCAGCAAGTGAAGCGTTGTTGTTCCATTCCGGACAGAAAAAGAAAATATGAATACATATGCTTTGAGTCCACTTTTTCCTCGGCGAATGCTTGTCGTGTTGCGATCTATCTGCTGTGACGTCTAGTACGCATAGTGCTCAGTAAATATCGCTTTTCGTACCTGTTTCTTTTTAAATTATTATATGCGGTAAATCGCGTGTTCTACGTTTATAAAGTTAATTCTGTGCCATCTGTACGAAAGTAACAGATGGCACGCAATAGATGCTTCGCTAACTTTCAGTTAGTTAAATACGCTAGGGCAAAGCAAATGTGAATACTATTGCCCTCATATTTACTGAATTATTTATTTACAGTCCTAACAATTATATTTGCCTTTGTTAGGGAACGCACAGTTAAATCTTTGTCGTCCAACGCAAGACAGACGGCCACCTTTCTAGAAAATGTACGATTCTTAGGCCAGATTTCATCTAAGTTTATCTAAGCAAGACAACGCACACATTCACACCCTCTAACAGAACGCCGAGAATATAAATATTATCTTAACAAATTGCGCAAAGGATGGCACAAGAAAGACAGGAGAACAAGTACTGACGAGCAGCGTTATGCATGAAACTGGGTTGTTAACAACACGAGAATCAATAGAAGTGAAGTGGTCCGATGAAGAACAAAAATAATGCGCAAGAGGAGTCTGTATGCCAGTTGGTGTGGGGTCATCTTAACAAACAGCGCAAATGACGGGACAAGGAAGACAACAGGACACTCGCTGACCAGCGTTGTCCGTTAAAGCGCTCAAATAGCGCCGTTCAAGTTTTTCTAGGGCGTATCTTAGTATTCCTTAGGATTCTTTATATGATGAACAAAACTTATAAATTCACCTTTTGGGCCTGAGATTTTCATGACTTTCTCTGCCCTTTATAATGAAGGTTTTGCTCGGGGATCACTTAGTTCAACTAAGCCCTAAAAAGGTATCCAGAAGACCAGAGAGAGTAAGAGAGGATAACAGAGGGAAAACGTTTAGGCGTTATCAGCGAACGCCAGGCGGCGAGGACGCCGAAGCGCGCTGGCCCAGTAGCATTTCTCCGCGTTCGCGATGATGCATCGGCTTGCCGTTCCGGCTCCGCCTTGCTTCCCTTTTCTTTCCAGTCTCACAGTGAAGGACCTCGCAGACCTGCTTATCTACCCTGTCGTCGTGCCAGTGAGTTCTGACTTGTTTTCTCCTATCACATAAACATGACCGACCACCTGGGGTTCTTTAACGTGCACTGTGCGATATCAGTGCACGTTAAAGAACTCCAGGTGGTCGAAATTTCCGGAGTCCTCCATTACGGCGTCTCTCATAGCCCGAGTTGCTTTGGGACGTTAAACTCCACAAACCAAACCAAACCAAACCGATGTCTTGCGATACGCCTACTAATGTCTGAGAATACGGCCAGGGGCCTTGTCACGAAACTTTGGCCAGCTTTCACATCTGGGAGCACAGGTGGCAGCAGGCGCTTTCTTTTTCCATCGAATAAATTTGTTGTGTTTAGAGTACAATCGAATAAAAGCATCCCCAAAAATCCCTATCGAGCTCCTTGTGAGAAAAAAGTGCCAGAATACGAGAATCTGAAAGAGCCTTAAAATAAAGGTTGGGAGTGAGTAAGTGAAAAACATTTATTTCTGATATGGCGATTACATATTGAGGGACGAGGAGTGGTACCCTCAGTGGGGAAGCATTTCACTTGATAGGTTAAATTTATTCTAAAAATGGCTCTATTTGTTTTATATGCGAGAATATATTGCTGTGAAGAAGAAGACCGGCAGTGGCGCGAGAGGAGCCCTCGTGCTAGGCCAGTCATTAAATCATTGTTCATCCTGTCACCATATTATGCCGTCTTCTTGCTTGTCACCGCGTAATATTTAGGTTGGAAGTGTGGCGTACGTCACCCCCATCCTCGCCTTGAAGCATCGAAGCCATCTGTAAGCCAGGACCATCGACCGAAAGCCCTGGGATATCGCCGCGCAGCTTCGCCCCAGCCTTTCCTGCCCAGACCCGACCAGCTGCAACTACCGCCGCCAAGCCCCCAGCCGGGATCTGAAGACAAGGCACACACACGAACTGACCAGAGACAAGATCAAAGATCTGACCCGAAAGACCGAAAGACACGATCCCGTTACCCTCGCCCCGCCCAGCCGCCCGACGCGACCTCGAGCCATCGGTCCCATGGACGCTTTGGTAGTGGATGGCTGAAATAGCTCCAGGGGAGGCGGATCACCCAAGCATCATCGTGGTCATCGTCATCGTGGTGGCAAGCGCATCATTCTCTTCTACCATTTCTTGAACATCCTCACCGTCACGTCACCACCAAGTTCAATGAACCGATCGGGACGATCGCTCGGTGGCCCCGGGAAGTGTTGAGAAGATCGGCAGTGGCGCGAGAGGAGCCCTCGCGCTAGGCGAGACATTAAATCATCGTTCATCCTGTCACCATGTTGAGCCGTCTTCTTGCTTGTCACCACGTAACATTTGAATAAAATTAAAATAGGGCTCGAATGGGCGTTTTAAGGTAGTTCTGGGGCATTTTGTGGAATTTTAGTAATGGTATGATTGAAACGAAATTAAGCATGATACTCGATAAAATTTAAAACATTAATTTTCTTCGTTTTAAAAGAGATAAGAAGAACCCTTCACTGAATGTTATAGTTTCCTTCCTTGCAGTACTTGCAAAACGATACTAAACAGCTATTAAGCAATATGCGTTGGTCTAATTACTGCGAATTTTATGAAATCAGACCGTGAGACAAGTTTACAAAACTTGCCGGTGGCTACACAAAACTAATATACTTGTAAAACTTATGGACAAGCTCAGGCCACTTATTTGCATTTAAGTTTGGTAATGATGGTGCCTACGCTGATGGACGAATCGCCAGACCCGTTGTACAGCTTCAGAGAGGTGTCGTAAGATAGGCTGAGCCTGAGAGTGCTGTTTTCCTGCCTGTAAGCGTTAGCGCTAAACAAAAAAGGAAAACAAGAAAAAGAAAAAAGCAGCGATATCACCTAAACTAATCTGCCTCTTTTTAACACTGAAATCTGAAAGGGTGGCCCTTATTTAGACTGTCTTAACAATAACTATACATCACGAAAAGGTAACTAGTCCCCTCGCTCTTTTAAACATCTTTCTCAGTATGTTGCTGATGAGAAATGACTACTGTGTAAACTTTAAGCTGCCGAGTTTATTCAAAAAAGTACGACAACCCAGCCGCTTGTTTTCTCTCGCGAAAACAAATTTCTATATCAGCTGAACTGTTCTCGTTATTCATTATTTAAACCGTTGGCTGCATCTTTCTTGCGCCTTATACAATTCCCTCCTTGGCATATAGTACACAGCGTTAATCAAAAATAGGTGTGTACATCGCTCTCCAAGGCTTTGCGCAAATGTAGAACAAGAACGGTATAAGACGAGAGAGACATTTCTCTAAAAATTATAAGGTACTTCGCATTGAAACCACAGTGCCGCAAGAAATTTTTCAGGTAGTCGCTTTTCTGCTGAAGGCTACATTCGTTAAAACACAAGCTCACCATCAACATATACGTCAAGCATCAATACTTTCCTGTCGGTGCTTTTGGAGACAGCTGTTTTCTGGTACACACGTATCCGGGGTTGCCCCTGTCCCGTGCCAGCCATACACGTAATTGGTGGCTCACTATCTAGCTGAGGACTTCTTACGGGGTGCAACCGAAATTTATTTTTTATTTGTGCGACATACATGTGGTTACGCGATATATATATGCATAAAGCCCTACGGTTTCGCAGCACGAAATTACGCATATGAGGCACAAAGAAACCTCAACAATCATTGAATCGATTATTTCATGAAAGTTTTTCTCATCAGTCGTGATACCGAACAAGCTGCCAACAGTAACTGACAAAGCAAAAAGCAAAAGCTCGAAGACGTTTAGAAATCGCATTGAATTTGCGTAAGGTCACTGACCACCGTTTCATTACTCAACAGTATCCAGGAAAGCCATTCTTACCTTGCGTGAACTCCACGACGCTTCGATTGCCGACGGCACGATTCACGAGGATTCCGTGACTAGGGAACACGGTCACAAGACATCTTAACCTCGCGTCAACACTGTCGCTGTCGTACGCGCGCAACACTTCACTGGTGAGACGGAATCCAAGCCGGCGCGAGCTATCCATGTACGAGAGCGCGAATGCGCCCCTATTCACCGCCATCTGAGGAGGGCTGTTGTCCACCGCGATCACCTCGACGGGAAACAGCTGCGGCTCACTCGTCGGGTGCTGCACGTTTGGATGCACGTAGAAGTCGTGATGAGCACCGTCGCTTACGATGAACGTAAAATTGTCCCGAGTGGTGTCACTGCCGTCGTGAGAATAAGACACCCTGTTGTCGCCCAGATCAGCCATGCTGAACGAGCCAGCGTCGCGAGATCTGTCTATGATGAGCCGACCATGGACGGGCTTGTGGATGACGCGGAAGAGGACGTTCCTGTCTGGTGTGTCCATGTCGTCTGCCTTCAGCTCGAATGGCGTGATAAGACGTTCCGCCCCTTCTCGGAGCCTCAGGCCCGAGATAAACACCAATGGCTTCTTGTTGTCTACGTCGGTGATGGCGATGCGGAACGTCCTGTACACCGAGTTGCGGCCGTCACTCACTTCAAATTCGAAGCTGTCCAGTTTGCTTTCGTCCTTGCTAGTGTGCACGTAGCTGATCTTGTTCCCCGCCAAGTCCAACTGGGTGAACGATCTCAGAATCACTCCGGGCGCGTCGGAGCTCTCGAGATGTCCCTTGGTGGGTGAGTGGGTGATGGTGAATCGGAGCCGCTCATCACTGCTGTTTATGTCTGTCGTGCTCAGTGCAGTCGTAGTAAGTGTTACCTTACCGCCTTCGGGAAGCCTCACTCCGCGATTCACCACCTCCGGGTAGATGACGTCGATACTCTCGACTGTCACCCAGAAGTACTGGTCTATCAATGAGTTGGTGCCGTCAGTGACATCGAGCCTGATAAGATCTCGAACTCCGGGTGCTCCGGTATGTACGTACAAGACCAGTCCGTAATCGATGTCTTGCTGAGTGAAGTTGGAACCAAGCGATAAATTACGCGCAGGCTGATACGTGGTCGAATTCAAGACCTGAAGTATGCCATGTCTGGGCATGTCTCTTATAACATACGTCAAACTAGAGTCGTCCGAATCGATGTCTTCAGCCCTGAGGACGCGGTTCGTGATGGCCTTCTTTCCTTCCATCGCAATTTCAAGGCCGTCGTTAACTGCGAGCCTGGGTGTCTCATCGTCAACGGGCATGATAACGACAGAAATTTGTTTCCGACTTTCGTGTTGGCCATCACTAACGGACAGCTCAAATGAATCTGCAGTCGTTTCGCTGTCATCATGCCGGTACACGACAAACGATGGTGCGGTCACATCATCGACGTCGAAGGTTTCTAACTGCATAGTTTTCGTGGACAGAATTTTTCCATGCAAAGGCGGCTTGGTGACCCGAAACGTCAGAGTGTCTTTGGGCCGGTCCATGTCCGCTGCTTGAGTCACAACCTCTTCCAGCGAAGAATCAGCGCCTTCCATCACAAAAATCTCGCCGACGGTTATCTCGGGGTCCTCATCATTCTTAGGTGTTATTTGCACGTGAAACTTGTGCTTAGGACTAGCATTGACGCCATCAGAGCAAATGAAGGTGAAGTTATCTTCCAGTGGCTCGAATCCGCGGTGTATGCTTTGCACGTAGTTAATCCAGCCGGAAATCACTTCTGCTACCGTAAACGCCGACACAGGCACGCCCACCTGCACGCGCTCCGAGCCAGGGGATGGCGACACGTTCTCCACGTACCCATGGCTAGGCTGGACGTCGATGCTGCACAGTATGTCTTCGTCGTTCGTGTCCACGTCAGTGGCGGACAAGTGCACTCTCGTTATAGTCGCCTTACCGCCTTCGGGGACAGCGAGCGACGGCCCTACTAGGACACGCGGTGCCACGGAGTCAACGGGCTCCACTTTCACGTGAACGAGAACATCGTCCATCCTCCTCGTCCCGGAGTCTTCGGTGATGCTCAGCTGGAATATGTCACTCGAACCGCTCACCCCCGTCTCGACGCCACTGTGAACGTAGAAAACCCTTCTCTTGCGCAAGTCCTGCAGGGAGAACCGATTTGCTTTCGTACCGCTGGTAAAAATGCTGCCCTGTCTGGGAGCGTGCGTGAGAACAAATTCTATAGAGCCTTTATGTTCATTTAAGTTTTGCATATTGAACGTATGGACATCTAATAAAACTTTGCCGCCCTCTTCGACGCTCAGAGGAACATTAAGGGTGCCTGGTCTTTTTGGCACACGGGGTGATTCTTCGGACAAAGGCTTAATATTCACCTTAACCGTTACAGGGACTCTGTGAATTCCATCCCGAACTTCAATGTCAAATTTGTCCGTTCGCCTAGCCGAGCTGCCCGTGCTTTCATATTTTAAAGATCCGCTGGCAATATCGGAGCGCGAAAAATGGTCGTGTGCGTCTAAAATCTCCCCTTGCAACCGAAGCGCTCCGTAGGTAGGAGCCTTTACGAGCACGAACGACAGCTCTTCACTCGCCGTGTCCGCGTCAAGGGCATCCAAGTCTTCCAGAGTTATGTCCACAGAACTTTTTTCAACAACCGTTATGCCTCGGTTGTGCACCGCAGGCGGTTTGTTATCGACGGGCTGCAAGAGTATGGTGAATATCTGACCCACCAGCACGTTGCCTCCGTTGTCGTACACCTCGAAGTCAAAGTTTATAATCCTCGGTACGATGCCCAGTTCTGCTGACGGGGGCCGGTAACCGATTTTGTGGTGGTTTACCTCCGCTTGCGTGAACTTCGTTACTTCAATGTCCGGGTCATCCATGCGTACCACCGAGCCGGCGTTCATCGGGTTGCTCGCGTCCGTGTCAAAGGGGGGCTTCGTAATCCGATACCGGAGCTCCTTTTCTTTCGTGTCCAGATCGCGGTAACGTAACTCCTTCTTCGTGATCGCCGTCAGCTGGAACTCTTCCACGAGGAGATGAAGCGTGGCGTCGGGATGTTTCTCCGGTGGCAGATCGTCAACGGGAAGAATCTTGATCAAAACCTCGTTGACGCCCGACTCGTTGGGTGGTTCGTTTTCGTCCGAGAGGCGGAAAAAGACTCGGTCTGTGATCGGTTCGGAAACGTGACCTCCGGAGTGACGGTAATAGAGGTTCCCTTCGAGCAAGTCTACCTGTTCCCACCTGGTCACTTCGCCTTCGAACAATCCGTCCTTAAAGAGCCAGTGAAAGGAATCGGCCGGCTTTTCGACTTTCTTCAAAAGCAGCGTGCCGTGTTCCGGAAACGGGGGAAGAAGTTCAAATGCAATTCCGAAATCATCACTGTCGACATCTGTGGCGCTCAGATAGCGGGAAGTGATCTGCACGTCTTCACCCTTGCGAACGGTGATGCCCGTGTTAATATCTAGAAGCGGCGGCTCGTCATCTACTGGGTAGATTGTGACAGGATAAAGAAACTCGACGTCGTGCCTTCCGTCGCTCATTTTAAATACAATGTTGTCCGTGCTCGTGCTGCTTCCATCATGCCGGTAAGCGACGCGCCCTTCGTCTAAGTCGGCCGCCATTATAATGTCTGCTTCCTCACCGTCTACCGTAATACTTCCGTGCCTCATTCCGTCTACCACTGTCAGGAAAACCTCGTCGCGGTTATCCTGGTCCGATACAAGTAAGCTGTCGCCTAATTTCTTTGATTTGCCTTCGACGAGCGTAATGCCTGTATTTTTAGTGACCAAAGGAGCAATTGTATTCGTGGGTTTCACGACAACCATTAATGAGAAGGGGTCTGAAACTGCTCCTTCCGAATCGATTATTTCCACTTCCACTCTAAATATTCTCCTTTCGTTCGAGTGCTCAGACGGAGGCACGTAGGCAATTTTCAAAGCCTGCACGTCCTTTTGGAAGAATGTTGTAGTCGGCACACGGCGGTCATCGGTCGTCACGAAATAGCCTTCTTCTGGACCGAGCGTTGTTCTGAGGTTGAACAGGAGGGCACCGTTGTCACTATCTGGATCTTCAGCTGCAAGAACCGTGGGAGTGAGCGGCGTCATTATAAACTGGCTGACCTCGAGGCGCAGTTCAGATGCGAAAGTTGGTGTGGGTGCGGAGTTCTCAACGCCACCTTCGATTTTCACCGGCAAATGGAAGCGCTCTTTCCTCGGCGAATGCCCCGCGGAATCGGTGACTTCCACGATGAACGGTACGTAGTCCCATTTCGAAGACATAGGCCCGCCGGTGTGGCGGTATCTGACGTCAGCCTGCAGAAAAGAGCTGCAACTCGTGAACTGCGTCGGGACATCACCAACAAGCTCGCCGTGTCGAGGGAACCTGTGCACTTCTGTCAGCACGCGCACCCTGCAGACGCTTCCTGGTTCCGCGGCACCGAAACTAAGCACGTCCTTACCGATGGGTTGGCTCTCACCACCCAGCGACGATACGGTCAACGGGTTCACCTTCACAGCGATCTGATACGGCTCCGGCGACACTTCCACCGACAAAAGCAGAGGCACAATGAGCGTCTCGTTCTCGGCCTCGTACTTGACGAGCAGTCGCACCCTGTCCAAGAGTGGCGCGATTCTGGAACCGAAGTGCGTGTAGGCCACACTGCCGAAACCAAATCCGCATGGGAACGAAGAGGGTTGCAGCTTTCCGGGCCGGCTCCAGGACAAGGCGGAAAGAGGCTCTCCATCCTCTGCTTGCACCACGTGGACGTCGCAGCGGTCTCCGGGGGCAACCCGTATCCGGAGGTCCTCGGAAGGGCTAAGGAACACGGAGCGGCCCAGGGCAACGGCGAGGGGCTTGTTCTTGAGCACCACGTCGCCAGGTGAGAGGCGGCCGGCTGCGCTGGCTACCAGGCCCACGGCTGTGAGCAGCCAGAGGAGCCGCCGCTTCATGAGCGATCCTGGAGGAGCGCTGCAGCAGCCGGCCAGAGGCGCTGGAGATCGCGGCAGCGGCTGGAGCAGCGGAGAGATGCTGCCGACTCGGCGGCAACTTTCATGTTTAGGTGGTCTCGCAGGGAGCGCCACCGGGCCGCCTTCGCGCTCTCGCCCTCAAGAATAACTCCCTTTCCTTTAGGCCGGCACGTCACTCGCTGCAGGCGACGAGGGGGCGGCAGCGGGCGGGGAGGGAAAAGGTCCCGCCGTGGCGCGTAGCTCGACACCCATGCGTCCCTCTCACAGGTTCGCCCGCTGCTAGTCGCTGTTTGCTGACGTTACGCTTGGGGGAGGGAGATGCGGAGGCAAGGCGAGTCAGTAAACCTCGCGAGAAACGCACCTTTCTCCGGAGTTTCTCAGGCACCGTTCATGTCACGGCCAAAGAAGCCAGCGCGCGTTTCGCGGCATTGTCCAACAGCGTTCCAAACGAAACCAAGCCCAACGAACCGGGGTCCGCGGCTACATGGTTTTCTTTATTTAATTTCTCTTTTTCCAGTCCCCCATCGAGACGGCCGGTCGGGGACAACACGCGCCGCCGCATTCACCCCGACCTGAAACGAGGTGGGATGACATCTCTCGAGAGCATATTTCACACCCGATAAGAACAGCTTAAATGGACACAATGACTGGGTCAAATTTCTCCCTCTCTTGTCGTACCACCTGCACATGCCATCTTTATTTCGCAACATTTTTATTTATTTATTTATTCCGAAACCGAACATGGCTTACCCCCGGATGGGTTTGGGCTTGTCTCCTTTCCCGAGTCTATTGGCAGTTTCGCCACTGAGTGTGGGGTCTTGGGTCTCCCATATTTGTTAACTTAACCAATACAGCAACGGCAGGCGTGTTCTTCTTGAATGATCGGGATTTATCCGTCTTCAGGAAAACGAAAATGGAAGCATGGATGACAGATCGGAAGCGGGAAACGTTTGATCTGAAAATGCGATTTTCCTGAACATATATTATCCCCAATAGAAGGTACGTTTATTATTTATTTTTATCGGATTAGCTTTTTCGTTTATTCGATGCATTTTTTTTTTCTTTGTAAGGAAGACCCCCCTGATCAGTGGAGACGACAAACCGCGGGTTGAGCACAAGTTCCCCCGGTCAAACAAACGGCGAAATGACACGGAGTTGTGAGGCTTTATTTTCCGCTTTCCTGTCAGGTCTAGCGATAAGATAAGGATACAGAATAATAGCTTCGGACCATGTTTAACGAAGGATGAAGCAAGCAATGATTATTTTTAACTACGCAATATACATCAGAGTAATAAAGATCTGATTAACGCATTTACACGTTTGAAAGAAAGAGCCCTTTTGCTCGTTGATATGTTTGAAAGACCTCCGCAGGCAAAGAAACGCACATGTAGTTGACTTAGCCAGGAGTGGGGTCAGCTGCGCCAATTGCTCCACTTTGAAAGAAAGAAATTTTATGCGTCGAACGGCGTTCCCTGGTCGCAGCAATTCAGAACTCTCACATCAATTAACTGGCCTATTCTTCGTGGGACCGATATCTGAGATAACACTAGTTGTGAAAGAAAGCGATGCCTTGATTGCTCCGAAAGTTGGGGCGGCGGCAGAAGCGTGTGAGATGCACTGCAGCGCTGCACATGATAGCCTCAAGCCAGGGCGCAATCGGCGAATGATGAAGAACGACGATGAAGGCTAAATGGTGCTATTGTTACAATTATCTTCAACAACTGTGCCATGAGAGACGCGCCACCTGCGGAACACCTCTTGGGGACATCCCGGAACGCACAAAGCACGTACGCGTGCGTTCTGGCGGTTGCTTTCATCATCATCATCATCATCATCATCATCATCATCATCGTCATTTTAATCCTACATAATTTTGACCTTCATTGAACATTGACCTTCATTGATTGACCTTCAGTGAGGAACATTGACCTTCATTGATATTCACTGAACCGGAATAGGAACGTGGTCCAGCCCCGTGTATGTACAGATTCGGACACTCGCTATTTAGGACATGGGTGGGCCCGCAACTGATTAATTCGGGGAGGGTAGGAGGGTGTCGCATTGAGGTACGGCCCGAGCTCCATGTCATCACCGATATAGTCCTCCCGAATCTGATTTCAATGGAACAGTGGTGTACATGATGTCGTGTGTATTATAGCAGGCATGACGACGATTGGAGTGCACCGCATACAAAATATAGCTTAGTGGCATGGTTTCGGTTTCCTTGAACTCCCGCAATGCAGCGGCTGCACGAGTGTGCGCGTCGTCGCCCAATCGTGCCGTTTCGGACGCTGCTTGGACGTCACTTGTCCTTTATTTTTATTTTGGGATGGCTTCACGTGGGTTCTAACGCGTACTCATACTCCCCTCACTTGCATCTACATGCTTCTTCTCGTACCCTTGAACTGCGTGCTGGTCACGCCCTGCTGACAGTCCATGCAGTGAAGTATTTTCAAAGCGTGACGGAGCCGTTTGTGAGCAGATACCACTTCTCCGCTGCATTGCGAGTAGGCTAGTGGAGACCTCTACGATTTTGATGAAGATTTCACTACATGCTCTAAAGTTGTTTTTAAAATGCCGATATTGCTGCTATAACATGACCACATTTCTGCTCCACAGTGGCTTCAGAAAGCATATTGTCCTGCTGCAAGTGCTGTTCTAAAACCCGTTTTGGTTGTCATACCGCTGCTTGGCCCCGACACCATTTTTTTCTTCTCCAAATTGCAATTTCACTCCCTCTTTTTGAACCCCTTCCCAGTGTCACGGGTCGTGAATCGAGGTAGTCAATAACTCCCCGAGGTCTCTCGTGCTCATAAAGCAGTCGACTCCAAGCGTTAGCTTCGAGATTAAGACGTCAACGGCTACAGTAAAAAAGACAGCGTAATCGACGATCTTGCCATGACCATAAGCGCTATTAACGGTAGCTTAGTTTGCCGTTATTTTCCGCGCCATGCAATTATTGCGACATTAACAGTATCAGGACCACACACCTTATAATCTTAAAGGCAGCATGGGTGGCTTAAGGATGCCCGCTTCCTCTGCCGATAACCAGTAGATGAATCCGTTTTCCTCTTTCCATATTTCTCTTAGGTCTTGACACTTTATTCGCATGCACCCGTCAATCTGGACAAGATCAAAGCTGACCCCTGTTTGCGCTCATTAAAAAGACGCAGCACATACACGCGCATTATTTAATTGCTCATTAACGCAATTACCGAGCGTGCTTGCATGCGGGACAGTTAATAGCACCACACGGTCATGCATATGAGAGTGCCCGCCTTCTGAGCACGCGCGGCTCGCTTTTATGACCCATGCGAGCTCTCCATCTGTGCGTCCGGTTCAGTGTGAAATGCTAAGGCGACTATAAATAAGCGGCCGTTCATTAACCGGTAGCACACCACGGCATACGAAGCACCTCGTGCCAAGGACTGCTCCCGAAACTGCGTCTGTGCATTGTGTGACGGAGGAAAATAGTGAGGGAAGAAGGGGGGGGGGGGAAGAAAGGGGGTGGACTCTCATTAGGCTCGCGTTTGGGGGCTTCCGCGTAACTGCCCTTCGACATAATTAATCGCGACGCAAGCCCAACCCGAGCTCTCGAATTTCATTCCATGGCTGTCGGTTGGTACAGCTAGCATGCGAAAAGCTTGCGCTCGCTTTTACATGGTCAGCGCTCAAGGGCCACGGAGCCGCTCCGGCAGCAACGGCAGCCTGGTTCTCTCCTTCTGACGCAATCCAGAAGCCTGCCGTTCATTAGGACGCGAGCTGACAAGAGGTTCGTGGCGGAAGAAGCTTCTTCTTCGGCGAGTTCGCAGGGAGTGGGTTTCTCTTCACGTCGGAAGGCTTTGTTCGTTGTGAAGTACCCCCCTGTCATAGAGGGCCAGCAGTGGTTGAGTGTCACGAGTGATAAAATGATGCTTTTTTTTTTCATTGATCTTCACACGTGTTTCATTAGCACCATATCACGAAAATTGCAGAAAAGGAAACATATCGAAAGAAATGCACGAGACGGATAGTAAATTAAAAGGAACAATACCAGCGGAGAGCACAATCGTAAGAGTGCGATCTAACGAACGAATAAGCGAAACAATATAATTAGGAACAAGCGAATGAAGCAAGCAGCGGAAGAAGAACCGAAGTATATACCCAGCGACGCAGAGAGAGAGAGAGAGAGAGAGAGAGAGAGTGAGACGAAAGAAGACAAGGAAAGGCAATGCGGGGAAACAAACAGCCACTCCAATGAGATAAACAAGTCTAGTAAGCGTCGTTTGCTTTGGGAATACCTCGAGTCTGGTTTCTTGTCGATAAATATTTGAAACCGCCAGCTGAACGTGTCTTTCTAATGGAAAACAAATAAACCTATGGTGTATCGACAGCTACCGGGCGTTTCTCGCGGTCATGACATGTGTCTGCCTGGAGGCTCCGGCTCGCACATTCCTCAGCCGTTTGGTCGCTTCCCCGCCGTGCAGCGTACGGGGGGGGGGGGGGGGGGGGGGGGGGGGGGGGGGGGGGGGGCTATGCTCAATACGGTGCAGCAGTCTGGGAGCTGCAGACGAGTTGGTACCACCTAAAATAATGGGCCGAATTCTCAAAACTGAGTTGCACGGAAAGGGCTCGCAACTGTCCGGAACTCGCGGGCCTAACAATCACCGCCGCCAGACATGCGACGGTCGAAGTACCGACAAACAGCATACCATTCTTATGCAGGGCGATTAATTTTATTCTACATGGTTGAATCTGAACACTCTAATTGAAGCTCATTGATAGCACGACGGACAATAAACACATGTAGGAAGAGCTGCTGGCGTGGCCTGATTCTGTTCTAGATTCACGAACTGTCACTCATGTACTCACACATACATGTGTGTGTGTGTGTGTGTGTGTGTGTGTGTGTGTGTGTGTGTGTGTGTGTGTGTGTGTGTGTGTGTGTGTGTGTGTGTGTGTGTGTGTGTGCGTGTGTGTGTGTGTGTGTGTGTGTGTGTGTGCGTGTGCGTGTGCGTGTGTGTGTGTGTGTGTGTGTGCGTGTGCGTGTGCGTGTGCGTGTGCGTGTGCGTGTGCGTGTGCGTGTGCGTGTGCGTGTGCGTGTGCGTGTGCGTGTGCGTGTGTGTGTGTGTGTGTGTGTGTGTGTGTGTGTGTGTGTGTGTGTGTGTGTGTGTGTGTGTGTGTGTGTGTGTGTGTGTGTGTGTGTGTGTGTGTGTGTGTGTGTGTGTGTGTGTGTGTGTGTGTGTGTGTCGAACATATAATCGGGCGACGTCAGCAAGTAGCTCTTCCTACTGTAGCTATGGTAGCTTAAGTGCGAATAAAAATCTTAACCAAAATGAAGGGAAAGTCAGCTTAAAACAGCGCGAGAATAAGAACCTGTACGGTAATGCACCGTTGATGGGATAATTGGTCAGGGAATAGGAAAACAACAACAAAAAAAAAAGCCCGACGATTACGATAACTCAGTAATGTGGAATTTGAGCGCAGCGCAGCTTGTTGCGTGTTCTGATTTTGAGATATAACGATTCAAACTGTTTTGTGTGTTGTATTACTTGTACCAAAGGCTGCTTTTGAAAGAGGAGGTCTATACAAATGTTTCGCGACGTCGTCACAACAGTGGGAGGTATAAGAAGTTGTATGAAGTTCTCGTTTGTGTTTATATGCATATAGAGTAAAGTCCCACATCACTAACATTGGCGTGCATCTATGTTCTATTTGTGGTTCTATGCGATTAATTCGTGGCGCAGAAACTGTATGACTTATCTGACGAATGCGGTAAGCGAGACATACACAGCGACTACGAGCAAGTCGGTGTAGAACATTGCAGCACACAGCTCGCCAACTTCCTCGGAAATACCAAAACGTTTAATGTGTGCTGCGCACCGAACCTAACGCAAGGTAGATAGTGACTGCCGACGCTATGTTGTAGTGTCTGCGAACGCCACAGCAGCACTGGCAGTCTATCATTTTGAGGGCAGTTTATAAAATATGATATATCGCTTTAAGAGGTCTCCAGGACCCCTAGCCTGCCGTTGACCGAACTGTCCTCGGTGTCAATGTCCCGTATGAATTTGAAGGCTGTAAGAGGTGGAGCAGAATATTATGCCCCAGTTTACCTTTGCAACTTGCAATAGTACGTCCATCCGGGGAAGCCTTTAAGTGCAAGATGTGATGGCGTTATTGAGTCCCTCAGGATCCCAACTGTATAATTCACAAGACTGTTCCAGACACCTGTGTTCTGGATGACCATGGCGAGTTGAGGAAGGCCGAGAAGAATTCGGCTTTTCAGGTTGTTCGGTGCCAACCATGGTAGGGTTGGCCTCCTGGGCCAATTTGTAGCTACCCACCCGTTACGCCGACGGCGAGCCACGAGCCACGAAGAGCTGCGCCCTAAGAAGGTTTTCCTTGTCACACACTGGCCGCAGTTGTGTTTTTAGGAATCCTGTAACGTGTTTCTTTTTAGTCACGTGTTTAGTGGTTTCGTGTCGCGTGTTATTTTTTTTTTTATAATTTCTGACTTGGCCCGTTCTTCATGGTGTCATAATGATACACTGAGTATACAAATGGGCCTCCCTATTTCGACGCCTTTTGGAGTGGGGTGAAATAGCGAGTAAAAGTAAATTAGCTGCAGATAGCGATTGAAAGACATTTCACACGGAAAAGAACCGAAAGCGTTACCTTTTATTCTGTAAGGGATACAAACAACAACCGAAGTGTGAAACGGAAACACATTGTACAACCGCCCAGTCTAGAGAGGGCGTAGGCCAACCCTATGCACAGGCGAACAACGCACGCGGCGGAGGCGGCGACCGGTTTCCTTTCTCTCTATTTACAGGTCAACAACAAATCTGCGCCAGCGAAAACAACGCGGTCTTTTGAACTTGTAGTTCTAAAAACATCTGCGACTAACTCCGCGACCCGCGACGTTTCATCAGCCCCCACAATACGTGCTACCGCGATTGAGGAGTTATTATTTCGCCCCGGATCTTGTAAGACATGTATGGCAGCGCCAAGCCGAGCGGTTGGCCACCAAGAACTAGCGCACAAGGCCAAGAACGGAGCGACGCGATGGAACGCCGCTAATAACAAACTGAAGTTCCCGAGATCATCGGGTATAATGAAAACAGTGTATAGACTGTGTAAAAAATGCACGGTTGCCTGAATAACTTCGATGGCGAAATAAAGCTCATCACGACATTGTATCTGCGTTGGAGAATTATAATAATAAAGCCCAATGGAAACATCAACAAGACCCATTTAATTATTCAAGGAGGCAGGAGACTACTCTATCAAAGTATTACTGCAACATGTCAGACAACACTCGCATATGCTTCATTAACTCCAATTTTGGCATCACTTGGTTAACTACAGAAATAAAATTAGTGTGAACAATTTAAGGTATGAGAAAAATAGAAACAAAGCAATATTGCCGAGTCGGTTTCTCATACTTTCCGATTTCGGTTCTTGCTTGAAGGCTTTTCATGTCACCATGGCCTTATTTTGCCAATGTCGTTTAACCGACACCCCTTGCGACAAGACGAACTTTTCTGAAACCCATCCCTGCAACAATCAACAAAGATACTGTGAAGGCGCACCGACAATTACGGAGAAGCTTATCCGTCCGCGGGCGGCGTCCCTGTAGCGCTCGGTCACGGATGGTTAGAGAAAGAAGGTGATAATTTGTAAATCTATAAATACTCCTTTGTCCCTCTCATCTCGAGTACTGTTAGAGTCAGAGTGCATATTAAGTTTCCTTCAAAAGTAAGGGCCACGCACTGCATGCGAGCGAAATCGACCACGGTGCATAACGCAAACTTTGAATGGTTAACCCTCGCGGCTTGCTTACATTTCGAGTGCAGCTTGCTCTACGCTGCTACCAACCAGAGATCGTCAGAATTGCAAAAGTTTCCAGGCCGCTTCGCGAGTAGCGGGAATAATGGCCAAGGAGTGTGGCGCAGCAGTAAACTGTTGTTGTTTTCCGGGCACTTATAATACGCTTTATAGAGGCACATAGGCTCAACTTAATTTAACCACTGTTCTAAGCAAAAAAAAAAAAAAAAAAAATCAGGTGGAGGGACGATTCACCTGCTCTTTCTGGCTGCGATAACGTTTGTCCGGCAAAAAAGGCGCCTCAAAATAACGGCTTGAGGGGCTAGTTGGTGCTGCATCTTATTATTTTCTGAATAAGAAAAAGGCGCATTCATAAGAGAGAAATTTGTGTTTACAAATCTTACTTGTAGTTTACTAAAACTTGTTACATTCTTACCGAAAAGGACGTAGTGAATAGAGAGTTCTAGAATTACGCGGGCTGCACAGCGCATGCGCAGATATTCTTGAGTGCGCCAGTGGCGCCACATGCTGGCCAGCGGCGCGCGCACCTGCTGCATCAAGATCAATCAAAGCGCGCATACTGGCAGCTCGTGGTGGTCGATAACGGTAGCGTATCACGGATCACACATTGCTTTAATTACCTAGTAGCGATGTTAGTAATAGCGTCTCGGATTAAAGACCGAAATTTGGCACCGACGCAGGCATTTTACTTGCGACAGTGGCCGCTGGCAGCGACACCTGTATTCCATTCTTTGGTCTTTTTCTACCGCGCGTGAATATCGATTTCGGTAAGAGAAGGTCTGGTGGTGGCTATAGAGCATTGCACCCTATATAGATTCAGAGCAATCTCCAATCCTCCACAGCGCCCCTTTCAGATAAAGAAACCAAGCACTTGCCGTTTCTTAAAAGGTGCATTTGAGGTTTTCAAGTAGGCATGAGATGCCCGAAATAACTTCAAACTCCTGAAGAGGATTGCGAATGGTTCATTTGACGAGCCCGGCTACCATAACGACGACTATCAACAACTCCGTTTATCACTAGTCGTAATATGCCACACTACCTCGTCTGTGTTCAAACTCCGGCTTAAGCCGGAAACAAATACGATCAAAAACAAGAAAGTTACATGATATAATTCTGCATTGCTGCATATCTGCGGAGGAAAGCGTTAAATGAAAGAAGGAAAAGTGTGACCTCCATTCATGTGCGCGTGTTCTAGCACTTATTTCGCATGCAATGTTCCTATTGCTAGCCTTGCTGCTCTGCGCAATAGTATACCGTGTTTCAATTGTCTCTATTGAAAATCAAGTTGGGCTCAGAGATAGGCGCAATGCTACAGGGGAGACTACAAATGTGACGCATAAAGGCAGGCAGGGAGTGCTATCACGCACGGCTGATCTTTTTATGTATCACATTTAATGACGGCGCGAAATCACAGGAGAGAAATTTCTCTTCAAAACCAAACATCAAGAATCAGCGTTCGAAAACAAAATGATACTTATTGTCAAAACGTGAGGAAAAATCCGCATTGGCGGGCTGATTAACTGTACTCTTCGCAATCCAGAGAGAGTCACCAGTCCCTTGATATTTAAAGGCCTGCAACTCAGGTGATTAACAATGCCCTGCTTACACCGCCGTCATATTACTAGGGCTTATTAGAAAACTAAAGACATATTTCATACGTCCGGCTCCTTAGAGCACTCCTTCTTGGCAGGAAGCGCCTTCAAAAACCACTCACGCCGCTCGTAATGCTAGAGATAACTTACTGCATGCAACGTGTCGTTTTTGTCCATTGGGCGCACTTATTTCCTAATGAAAAGATTTTGTTCTTATTACAAACGAACGCTGTGTAACGTCTTTACTGGAGCGGGTTTTGTTTTTTAACGACATATGCACAGAAGGCTTCATCGCATCGTAAAGCTCGCGGAAGTCTTTATAAGATAACAATATCACGATATTGTCATTACGGACTCAAAACGCACACCGTTATACGCCTATGCTTAGTAAAGAAGTAGCACGAATGTTTAGGGAAACATGGTGCAAACGTGCCTCACCGGTTTCACGTTAGCGCACCTTATAAAAAGCGAAAACAAATATGCTCATTGACCGGTCAGCGTCGCGTAGGCCGATTCACTCAGCATTCTTGCGCTCGTACACCAATCAGCCCTATAGCTACCATCGTTCGCTGCTGGAAGCGTTCAACATGGAGACATGGCCGTTATTCTTGCTACTCGCGACACGCACAAAGGCCCGTTCAATCGGCCGCATTATTGTTGGCCTCGTCTTCCCTGGACAGTTCCTCCGCCGGTTCTCCCGCTTTGTCGGCACTGGCTTGCTCTGCACTCTCGCCGGCACCGGATTCGGCTCCGGAGCCACCGGTAACCGGTGAGGGCTCTTCATCTGGCTTGGCTTCGCTCGGGTCCTCGGCGACTCCATCTTTGCTTCCGGCAGGGTCTCCGGATGATGTCGGCTCTTCGGAGCTGGACACAGTGGCCGGCGCTTCGACGACGGAAGCCTGGTCGCCGTTGTCTTCGTCTTCGCTGTCTGCAAACTCGCGAGGTGGCTCGTCTGGGGAGTCGATCACCACGGTCACTGTCTGCTGGTGCGGTGGCGTGGGTGGCCGCTCAGGCGCCCTGTCCTCCGCCGAGCCTTCTGCGCCCTGCACAAAGGGTTCGCAAGAAACGCACGTTTTGCTGATTTAAAAAAGGCGTATGAAAATGTTAACCTGTTGCTGACTCTGTTAATGATGCTTTTGCTTTCGTCAGTTTTAGAAGTAATATAAGACTTCGGAGCTCCCCAGACCAAACGGTATGGAGCGGCGAATTTAATACAGGTATTTACAGGAAACCGAGAATCCGGCGCTTATTACTAGACCGGTTAGGCCCCTATACTACTACAGGGACCTCCGCATAAGCCGAGGTCAACGTACAAGGACATCCGCGTACTCCAAGAACATGCGTAGTAGTGCGAAGAAGGCAACTTGCGTCCCAGATAAACCAGATTTTGGGTTTGAAAAAAATGTATCTTGTGGTGAGAAAACCGGGATTCCGGTCTTGCGATCCTATATTCATTAAGCCGCTCGTATACGTCTTTTCACAAGTCTCGTTTAAAACGACCGGCTCCTCGGCAATCCTCTGGCGAGGCTCTCATGAATGGCTAGTGAACTGTTCGGTTTTACATTTCTCTTAGCTGCCTTATTGGCACTTCACATGCAAGGAATTCCCTCAGTAAACTGCGGGCATGTGCCAAGACAATTGCAGGTGGAACAAGTGCTTACCCCTATTACCATATCAACGGTTATTTGACATGACGTATGAACTGTGACGCCATGGCAAAGGAACATCATAATGGCATAGTTCACAGAGCCTCTTCTGGAAAATGATGTCAGTTTGGGAGCGCAACATCAGAAAACATCGGTGTCAGGTAATAGTGCATCGCACACTTTGAGCTAAAGGCAGTGCAGCTCAAAAGATGCAGTTGCGAAAAGGTAATGCTCGCGAGGAAACAAGATAAGAGAGATGACATATTTTATGTGGAGGCACTGATATTATACTCAGTAAACAAAACGTAGACCTGCCAATAGGTACCTGGGACCAGAACGGAAAACAGGTCTCGCAAAAATATAAACATGGTTTAATTTTGATGTATTTTATTGTGGAATCTTGAGGAGGATTTTTTGCCCGATAAAAAAAAAAAAAAAAAGGTGCATACACAAGAAGAAAAAAAGCACACACACAAGGCAAGGGCTGGATAAGGGCTGTCCTGAGTGGTTCTTCCTTGTGCAAGCGTATTTTTTGGCTGGCAAAAATTTCCCTTAACATGCCATGCCTACAGGCCCAAAATTCTGCCTTGCTTCATTGTGGAATCGCGACAAAAAAGTGACGACTTAGTGGTCAAATTTAATCCGAAAAAAAAATTATATGTTACGATCTTCATTGTTACGCCATAAAATAAATGGGCTACGCAGAGCCTGCTGTACAGTACAAATTAATTTATCCCATAGGCTTTCATTGAATGAGGGCATAGGATAATGTTCAACCATGACAACCATATTTATAAACACAGCATTTCTTTCTAAAAAATATCAGCTCGTTATAAATCTACTGTGCACTGTTATGAGAAAGAGATAAGGGAGACGATATATGAGGAGGAACCGCTCCACCTTCTTTGTTGGTGATGGACCACTACACGACGACGATGTCATGGTCAGAACGGACTTACGGAAGCAGAGTCCACAGCCGCTGGGCTTTCGGGGCTAGAAACCAGCGGGGCGTAAGTGGCTGCCTCGGCCAGGCCTTCCCAAAGCAGCACAAAGTGAAAGAGCGACTCCGTTGTTAGTAGCTCCTTCAGGGATCGCGATATGAGATAGCCATGCACCACATATCGACATGCGCGGAAATCGCTAGCGTGCTTTTAAATGTGCGGAGTCTTTTTTTTTTGTTTTTATTTCGCACGGGCTGAGAACATTTGTTAGAAGTACGTTTCATGCAAGAAGAATCTCGTGTTTAACGAGAAAATTTTTAAGAATGCAGAAAAAGAGCTGACAAGCGAAGAAATCCGACACTCCACTTCGGCAGAGTCATTCGTAGAAAAAAAAAAAAAAAAACTGAGTTTGAATACATGCGCCACTTCGCTTCTGCAGCTAGGAGTCATGGTGCAGAATATAACCCAATATGGAAGACTGTCGTTCTTAGTTTTTGATTATTTTTCTTTTAAGACAACAAGCTATAGAACAGAATACACGCTCGTTACATCACTGAAAACTAGCGTTGTTTCCATTAATGCTGCAGTCTTGAGTTTCAGCGTGCGCTAATGCGAGATTGCAGCATCATCGAAGCCTCGCTGGGAAGCTTTTTCTTTGTAAGTAATGCAGCAGAGTAAGCGTTAGGTTTGTGAGACTACAAATAATATTTCTGACTGTTGGTGAGTCGCCCAGCGCCGAAGGATTAACACTCAAGACTGTAACAATACTACATTCACACAGTATTTGGTTTCCTCTGCATCTGTCGTTTTCCGTTAGACTTCAACAAGAAATGTAGTTCCTCGGCCGCTGTAGTACATTGTCTAGTTATTTATCACTAATACCAATGGTTTTCATTTACACGCATGTACATATTGTTTGGACTGTACGGCAGCTGTATTTTTTTTCTTTTGCAGTATGATGAATAAACATTGGATACATTAGTAGTACCGTAGTAGATGGAAAAAGCAAAAAGGCTCAGACCAATCCAAAAGTTGAATAAAGAAAAAAAGATGGCACAACGTGCGCGGCGGCAAGCACTTTTCTACTGATCTAAAGCCATCATGCCGCAGGTGTTCGCACAACCGGGCAAGCACGGGTTGCATAGGCGAGCCCGACGAGCAATGCTCTTCTACTGAACATAGCGCATCACACATGACCGGCATGCTGAACAGAAGCAAAGGCTAGCATGACAGGCATATGTCCGAGCAAAATGTATGGCTACATCTAACCGATGCATCTACCGCGCATACAATTCACTTGACAAGCGGTGCTCCGAAGATATTTCGGCATACGTTTCCTGACATGACACTCTTGGTGTTGCCGGTAACCACACTGTAAACGAAGCTCCTATTCAGATGCAGTCATAAAGAGCGCTCATCTTCAAGGGGCGTGCTAGGAGATCTTCAGAAGCACAATGTTCCTCTCCCAGGAAAAAAATAATTATGTTCAGTACAAACTACATGAAGTGTCACTCTCTGGAATAAATTGTTTTTTTTATCCTGTACTGTGCTCGTGTATTGAATGCTCGCTAGTGTAAAGAAAACGCGAAACTAATTTTGTATTAAAGCAATGGTGGAGGGTTGAGCAACTTTTCATTATTCTTGTTTAGCGCATGCCAATTTTGAGCGACTGAATATACAGGATGAAAAACCAGCCGAAGCGATCTAGTCATCTTGAACCAATCGAATCTTCCTTCCATTTTAAGTGCTGTTAAGCTGTTTTGTGACGAATTATTAAGTATTGAGCTGATAGGTTATGACCTCTATAGCTGCGCTGGCTTAACTGGACGCTTACAATGATATACTGACGGCTTCAGAAGCAACTTCTGCGTTGGTTAAAGGTGAGGTGGATTTCTTGTCTGTCTTCTTTTCTATCTTTCACACGGATGATCAATGAGCCGAGGCAAGGTAAACAGGACCACACACCAGCTCCCTGTTTACACGTCACTGTGGTCTGTATTAATATCTATAGTATTCCAACAGCTACTTAGCTTATCACGTAACGTACATTCTCCCTTCATATTGTTCTTCGAAAGAGACCATGTGCTTTGAGAAACCGATAATACGGACGCTCGTTTCCTTCTTAATCTCGATTGAAACGAAAGGAATATGCTCTAAAAGCCGCCCTTTCAATTAGATAACCAGCATCTAAACCATCGGTACATGGTTGGCTTACTATGCACTACAAGTGTCCGCGGATATCTTACTAAATTGGAGTCTATGGTTTTCATAATATTCAAGAGACTTAGCGACGCGCGCCCACATGTCGTGCTGCCGTGGATAGAAAGCCGACTCACTCCAGGGAGTCAATTTAACACACTGCGGCATACATTTGCTCCTGTCTGCCTTGCCCGGCCAGTGAAGGACGAAGAGTGCGTGGGATGAGGGGTGGAGGGAGAGGGGGGGGGAGGGTCTGAGGACTCGAGAACACCGTGATTTCCAACTCGAGACTTACCAGCGACGTCATGGTCGCTCGACTCGCTCTCGGACCCCGAGAACTGACTCTGGTAGTGGGCCTGCTGCGGCGTCGGCAGCTCCAGTTGGAAATCAGGATCGTTATAAAGTACAGAGACAGCTACAAGAGATCGAGACAAGCGCGCGATGGCTGTGGGGGCCGGGCCGCCCGTCGACCCTCGCCACCAAGCAAGCAAGCATGCAAACAACCACCACATCGACAGAGCACTAGCGCCGACTGCGTGCTCCGGTCGAGCGCACGTGTAGCCCGAACACGCCGCCGCTTGAGGTGCGGACTCCGCAAGTAAGGTGCGGTTTTACAGTGCTCCTTGTGCGAAAGAAGTTCGCCAGAATTGATTGCTAACAATCATGACGTACGTGCGTGTCTGGTAACAAAATTTCTTTCTCCAGCTGCCAGAACCCCTGCCGGAATAAGAGGCTCGAAAGAATGGCTTGATTCAGACCTTGGTTGCAATTACGTTGAATCATTTTCTTCCACGTTTTCTTTTTTTGTTGTTCCAGTTCCTAGCCATGTCAAGCTGCACATTATGGTGTAGCGGTGGCGGGGGGACGCCTGTGACAACTATTAATGCGTCTATGCATAAAGAATGGTATGAATATTTAGAGTGGAATGCAATTTCAGTACGAGCGTTGTGTACTATCTTAGGTTAAAAGACGATAAATTTACTATCAGCGCTTCTAGATTCGCGAAAGTTTACGAGGCGTCTCCTGATAGCAGAAATTTCTTTTTTTAACGCGAAAGCTCAAAATTTTCATAACACCGTCGACGACCCAGCACTGACAAGAATCAAACGTAGAGATTTCAGCTCATCAGCTAAAGAAAAGAAAAAAAAAACGAACAAAGCAAGATTAACATAGGAACGGATAGTACGTTAGGAAAATAAGTGAAAATAAGCACGCAGAAGAAAACCTGCAGCACTACATTACGTGCCTCAATTTTTTGGTGTGGTGGTATTTAAGACCGCTTACGACCCGTTTCCAAAAAGCGCACCGGACGGCGACGTGTTCAGACTTGCGCACTGGCGAGCTAGAGGATGTGCACTCTACATACCTACTGAACTAACAGGGCTTAGCAGATGCACTTTTGAACTCTACAATTCTAAACATCAACTAACATTCGCCTACAGTGCTCAAGCGCAGAGTATGCAGCGCAGGAGTAAGAGGTCAAAGTGAAGCAAACAAATCAATGCACTTGTATAGAGTGGCGCACAAAGAAGCCTGCCCAAAAAGTCAGCAAATAAGCGGATGTCATTCAGCCAGCGCACATACACAGAAGCTGCTGCGAGTGCATCCCGCGCTAAAATGCGTCCAAAGAATGGCTGGTTATTAGAAGTTTTAACGTACCGCGATCCGCAATCCGTTACCGTGTTTCGCTATCGCACGTTCCACTGCGCATGCCCAGATCAACTTGATGGCGCTAGATGGCACCACATTCTGCAAGTCGGCACACAGAGCTGCCGCGTCGAGACCAATCAGCGCGTACGCACCGAGCGCGCGCGGTAGTGGGTTACGGTGCCGGATCACGGATCGCGGTACGCTTAAACTCTCTATTGTATACAAACAGCATCGCACGTCGCCTCGAGTCACCTTGCTCCGTCGGCTGGTCCGCTTCACCGCCTTGCTCAACGTCAGGCGTGGGCTGGGTGAGTATCACTTGCGAAGGCGGGATTAGGAAGGCGGGCTTTGGCGGCGTGAACGCCGGCGGCGGTGGCACGGAGTCCATGCTGGGATCATCCTGAAAGCGGCAAAGCTCCGCTAAAGCCAATCGAAAGCCTCCCATCGAAAAGTGTCTTATAGGGATAACGGAGGCAGTCCAGCTAAGGACTGCATGCTAGAGGAACTCTGTCAGTACATGCCAGCCTCCTGCTGTCACAGGGAACATGGCATACAACGGCCGGGCTTCAGAAATGCGCAATAAACAAAGACACTATCTTCGAAAGCGGAAAGCTCGGTCGCAACTCACAGACTGTGGACAGCTTCGTGAATTCGAATCCTCGTAAGTTGTAGCTATAGACATTAGTACAGCGTGGTTGCCCAATTTCAGGGAGATCGCATAAGTACAGATAGCGTGCCGCTGTGCTCACCGGCCTTCTCCATTGCAACAGCATTGGTAGTGCTTAAAAGACAACAGCCGTTGTACGTTGCCTTTGATTTCGATGGCTGTGTGGTTCACATGTTATACTGGCACGCCTGAAGTCAGCTTTCAAAGCGATAGTGTTGCATTCCGGTCACACCAGAATCTCGCCACCGTCAGAGACAGAATTCCTAGATTGGTAGACGCAGTGTAACGTAATAGAGGTCAGCTCACCACAATGGACCGATCACGGAGCACATCCACCAGGGTTAAATTCGAAAATGGCCGTTTTGGCCCACCCGAAGGCATTTGGGCTTCTACCTCAGCCACCAGCGGCCTAAGCCAAAAATAACTAGAACAAACCGAAAGTAAGGGTTCGCCCACCTCCTAAACTTGGCGTGCAGAATACCATATCAGAGCGCCAATAACACTTATTGAAGTGGACAGCATTTCACAAAGCGGAATACACATGCTTCTGTAGTTGAACACCTCAACCAAAGAGTACAGGTACTACATATGCGGGACACAATCAAGGTGGATAAGCGTCTATAATGGCGCACAAACTGTCAAGAGACCGCTATACCGAACCCAGCCGCACACCCACACCGGCTCCAAAGGACAGGAACAGTGTATAAAGTGAACGAACTATTCTGACCACGAACAAAAACTATGAACACCGCTCTTCTGCCTACATCAGTTACGGAGAAGGAAGAAAAACATGCATAAAGATCCGGAGGCAAGGTACGAGGCAGTACACAATACATTGGAAACACCCAGCTATGACCTACGAGTCTCTGGAACAATTGTGGGAGCACCACGGTATCAGAGACAAAGAAGAATATGTATATTTCATTTCGTGCGCGAATTTCAAGAACAGAAATGACTCTAAAAAGTGACTGCAGTGAAGTATATAGAGCAAAATGATCAGTCTATGGATAGAATCCGTCCTTGATTAAAATATGGACATCCAAGTAATACTCGACGTCGGATGCCGAACCTACACGAGAATATAAAAGCCGTTATTAACGCGTTGACACGCTGACGAATGCAAAGAAACTAAAAAAAAAAAATCTAATTTTACTGCATTCCCCTTTAGAAGGCTTAATTGACAGCAATCTTTGAATTCTGGAGAACACTATTTTTATGATTATCTTACAAAGAACTTTACTGCCGCGTATTTAAGACACTGACGCGTATAAACAAAAATTGCCCCAAAGTGGCAACCGTTGAGCATCAGAGCCAGGAAGACCTCCGGAGGACTGACCATAGGTGTCTGAGGCTCGCCGGTGATCTTGAGCGCCTCGACCATGAGGGAGGGGAAGATGCCAGTGCGGCCCTCCAGCTCGCCCTCCCACCAGCCGTCGTCGACACCATCGTGCACCACGGTGCGCAGGATGTGGATCACCTGGCCCTCCGAGAAGCCCAGCTCGTCGCTGCAGGTCGGCTCGTAGTCGTAGATTGCGCGACAGTACGTGGCTGCAGGACGCCCGCTATGAGTCATCGGACGAGGAACACCTCACGTGCAATACTGACACCACGTATGCCAGGACGAAAATAACGCGCCCTGGTAGTCACGCACGTTCACAAGATTTGCGCTGTTCCCATATCCAGGGTTGTAAAAAATGATTATTAATTAGGTCAAGGAAGAGATTTCGGGTTTGGCATTCTAGGCGACGTTATATCGCAAGTGCCATTGATGATGGTATAACGATCATTACAGACGCAGGTGTGTAAGTCCATGAAATCAGTGCCAAATCTACAGGAAAAACTTTAGAATGTTCTGATGCAGACAGCAGCATGAAGGGGGAAGGAGTTGATTGTTTTGTACTGTTTACGGCCATTTATGGCTAAGCCTTAATGGGGCCTCAGTATTTTCTCACAGCCACCAGGCAGGCAGACAGCAACACAATCTCATTGACATTGTTGCAGAAGGATTGTAGCCTTAGCGTCCAGAAATATCACTCGTTTCGCAAGTTGTTCGCGCGGTGCAATATTGAGCTCAATTTTACACAACTGTTCTCTTATTCGGCCTATGCAGAAAAACGTTGACTGTGGGTGTCACACATAAAACGGCGCTCCAATGGCATAAATAAATCTGTTCAGGCGACGACTAGCGGCTGTCGTGAGGAGAGCAAAGAGGACTATGTTTAGCTGTTTCTCTTCATATTTTTTCCAAAGATCATTACTAGCGGTAGTTTTTGAAGGAAGCCAATAGTCACTTTTCTTGGTTTCTCTAGTTGTTGGCTTCTTTTAAATGCATTCACTAAGAAGCCTGTTATCCTAACCCTTGCCTGCTTCCTATTAGCAATCGCTAAAGTACTATACTGAATAGCGCTCTTTTTGGCGTTCGCGTACTACCGCTACTATTACTATTACTGCTACTACTATTACTGCTAGTAGTAGTAGTAGTAGTAGTAGTAGTAGTAGTAGTAGTAGTAGTAGTAGTAGTAGTAGTAGTAGTAGTAGTAGTAGTAGTAGTAGTAGTAGTAGTAGTAGTAGTAGTAGTAGTAGCAGCAGCAGGATTTTAAGACTCCATGGCTCCTCAATCGCATTTAATAAATCATTCCTGCCTCTTGTCATTGAATAATGGAATTCATTACCCGAATGTATTGTAATTGAAGGAGATGCTTCTAAATTCCGGCAAATGCTGTCTTTACACTTGCAATCATAATGTGGTAACTGTTACCTTTCCGTTTTTGTGTGATTCACTGTTCCTGTCTGCTTTATTGATACACATGTATTTTTCTTTATTTTTTTCCTTTGCATTGAAGCCTGCCTTACATCGATTGTTTCACCTGTTTGCTTTGACTTAACATGTCATATCTTATTCCGATGTCTCCCCCCCCCCTCCTCCCCCCTTATGTAATACCCCTCGTAGGGGCCTTCAAGGGTCAATAAATGATGATGATGATGATGAGTAGTACGTTGAGCCCCGGAGTATAGTTATACGTCTTTGCAAGGCCACCACTGTAAAAACCTTCTCCCTTTGCGGTTGTAATTTTTCCCCGAGAGCTGACGAGAACTCAGAAAAACTCTCACTGCTGAGGCGGACTTCTCCAGGAGGCGCCAGCGTCGCCGGGAAATCTGTGGGTGGTTGTAGAGGTTCCGCTTCCGCCTCCGGTATCTCCGCGGCCGGGGGCTCGTAGCTAACTTCGGAGTCGGCCACCACGGCAGCGGCACCCTCCTCCTCTCCGCTGGCGTCGACGCGGTAGTCCACACTGGAGAAGGACTCACCCGCCGGTTGGCTCTCCACGATCTCCACGTAATTCTGGGGGATGTAGCCTTCTTCGCCCTTATAGTTGCGGGCCTGTGAAAAGCAGACAGGCTAACTCGTCGCAATGGCTCGCCCAAAGGCAAAACAGCAAATGGAAACTATAAAGGAAAGCGCACGCCTCATACTATATCCGTGAGTATGACGCCAACAAAAGGGGCCGAAGTGTAGAAATCTCGATAGGCGGAAGTCAAAGGATACCAAGAAATAAAGGCATTGAAATACAGATAAAATGTAGGGAAAGGCTCATAAACGATACAGTACCTTTCAGCATTCCTAGGATGATTAACCGTTATACTGGAAATTTAAGCCTTTGTATCTTAATCTTTGTTTGAGGACAGAAATGAATCGTAAATACACACAGTCGCAGGATACTGAAGAGGAGCAAACATGTTGGACCAACTAGCCCACACCGTTACTGTATTGAACTTAATCCGAATCTCGTTTGGGAATTCAACTCTTCCTATAATTTGCAAGCAGCTCTTAGCACTCACCTTGATCCAGCCATCACCATCCCCCTCGGATATGATCTCCATCTCTTCCTGTTCCACGAAGCTGAGCTCGTCCGGATTGGCGGCCTGCGGACGTACAAGAGTACATATGC
Organism: Amblyomma maculatum; assembly: GCF_055883805.1. Lineage (NCBI taxonomy): Eukaryota > Metazoa > Arthropoda > Arachnida > Ixodida > Ixodidae > Amblyomma > Amblyomma maculatum. The sequence continues at coordinate 90,088,852 of NC_139347.1, forward strand.
TACCGTCAAAACACCTGCGTTAACCTTACGCGTACTTTTTTTACGCGTAGCACTACCAGCAACCTTGACAAACTCAGCATTGCGCGTTTATCCTCGTCTCTTCAGACTTACTGTTACTTTTCTTTCTTTCTTTCTTTCTTTCTTTCTTTCTTTCTTTCTTTCTTTCTTTCTTTCTTTCTTTCTTTCTTTCTTTCTTTCTTTCTTTCTTTCTTTCTTTCTTTCTTTCTTTCTTTCTTTCTTTCTTTCTTTCTTTCTTTCTTAGCTAGGCCTCGCGGAATATGCATTTGGATTAGAAGTATACAAGGTGTAAAAGGGGGAGAATAAAAATACAAACTTCCTGGAATATCTTGCAGCCTCGCGCATATAAAGCTGTTTTTGTGCATTACGCGGCAAAGAAATTTGCTATGAGAAATTTTTCACGCTCTCAGGCATTGGAGTCGCGTGATAAACTTCACTTGCGTGCTCTCAGAAAGTGGGGAAGAAGCGATGTAGCTGAGCGAAATGAAAGGAAGCTACCGGTTCGCTGTTCGTAAATCTTCCACGTGCGATGGTCGCTGCTGATTTAGTGGCACAATATTGTCAGCTCAGCATATAAACAGTATCATGGTATTTATAAGGCGAATACTAAGGTCATGTCGACCTTTGCCGCTACTGCATGGCATTAATAAAATGGATAATTGTTTGAACTTTTGTATTTTTTATCTGCGGATTTCCGTTCAATTATTGTATCTTTCCCTATTATTCTCAGGTGGGGCAGCTCTACAAGAAGTTCTTCAGAAAGCCCGAGGACAATCTGCACAGAATGCCTATAGACTGTTCGATGAATTGCAAGTCTACATATATGGAAAGTGTTCAAGCAATATAGAGTTATACAAAGAAAGCAGGGAAATTTATTAAAAGAAGAGGTCCATCGCGGGGAATTATTCTTTAAGGATTTAGACAGTGCAGAACTTGTTTACTCAGAGTTTTTGAAAATTAATGCAGATTATTTTACTATTGCTCGATCGTGGGCCCGAAAAGTATTGTCTTTTTCGCGAGAAACAGATCTTTAGGAAATTTCTATTCTAAATTTCCTTATCTCATTCGCCTCCTCGAATCCTTCTGCGGTCCGACACAATAAAAATGAAAGTGTGCGGAAACATGCTATTTAGAGTAGAGAGGGCGAATATCGGAAATGTAATTAATTGTCGAAGAGTCGAAGACTGAATCTGAAAAAAAAAATAAAAAAGAGTCCGCAAGGGTTTTTTTTATTATTTTTTACGCAAGCAGAGTTGTTACTGCGCTATAGCAAAAAAAAAAAAAGCAAAATAGCAAAAAAATAGCAAAAAAAAAGAAAGCATTTTGAGCCTCAAAATACTTTTTTTTTTTTTTCCAAAACCAGAAAAATCGTTGCTCCGCAAATGCTCTCCCCAACTATGCTCTCAAATTATTTTATTTTAGTTTTGTTCGGAAGCCTTGGCAAAGTCCGCAGTATAAACATGGTTTATACAAACCAGGTCGAGCAAAAACCCCAAAAAACAATCTTACCGTGAAAAAGAGGCTGCGAATATTACGAAAATAGGATTATTTTCCACTACTCTCACGGGCAGGCCTTCACAAAAAAAGCTTGTTTAGGTTCAGCCTCAAGAAATGGTAGCTATGAAAAAAAAAAAGTGGTAATCCCGTGGTCTGAATGGTTTCACGAGATATTACGCTATTTAACAGAACATCCTGCATTATTATTGCTGCCGTTGGCATCTGGAAACACAGCACGTAACCGCATGGTTGGTTCGGCCAAGGTGTGGTGGAATGCTCATTAAAATTACACTTGAAATTGCGAGAAAATGACTGCCACAATAGTGTAACGATCGATACTAGACGAGGAAACAATATTTAAAGTAAAATAATATGAATCACAGTTTTGAAGAAAAAAAATCTTATATTTTTTAGACATCTGAAAGAATTTTGAAAAGGATCTGCAAAGCAACCTGCCAGTTGAAATTAGGCAGACACATGGTGGTGGATTCCACTAATCGTACCCAATGCATATCCCTTAGCGCTCGCACCAAACGATAGTAAGACTGGCAGTGATGGGGGCAGCCCTAACCTTGAGAAAGGGACCTTCAGGTAAAGGTTTATCTGAAGTGCGAATTGCCGGGAAGAGAGGAGGCAATATTCTATGAACTCAACTTCCCCGTATAAGGAACAAATATTTGTCGGTGTTCCCTCGCGTCTGCGCAGTAAGAATTTTACGCTGGGAATTCTGCAGCCTACCAGCGTCATCGACACCTCACAGCCTGGTTTGGTATGAGTGGACATTCCAATGACGTGATAAGGACTGGTAATCCGTGCTATTGAGCAATTAATTACGTATCCTGGCTGATGTATGCTGGAACGGACGTCACCGGGAAATTGCCAACGGAAATAGAATTAAGGACACGCTATATTACAGTCGCACTAAGAGACGACCTCGATAAGAAATTAGCCGCCTCATTTGAACTACCACCTTCGTGCCCAGGAATCCAGTCAAACGGAATTCTTTCGTAGCACGCAGAACAAGGAATCGAAGGAGAATACTCAAAAGACCTGTTTTGTGAAGTTTTAAGCGAGACGAAAACTGATTAACATTATGTAAGGGTGATAACTCGTGATACATTTCATGTTGTCATGTACAGAGTAAGAGCTGGAAATTGCGTAATGAATGTAAGAATACATTCCGGGGTGTGGAAGGAGTAGCTTTCTGCCAAATCGTACTAAAATATGCCAACTGACACGCTTTCGCAGCTGACGCAGGCATGTGCAGAGAGAACGGTGTGATAGGTAAATTTCTCTATGTTATCATAAAGGAGGCGGTTTAAAATGATTGCGCTGTTGTTGCCATTGTCATCTCCGTCGTTTCGATTGCGAAGGGGAAATGGCTTGGGCCTGAATGCAGAAAATGGCAATCCAAGGATTGAGAAGTAATAACATATTAACAAAAAAAAAAATACGATTAAAAAATACCGAGACTGCTATAGCGACAAGAAATAACGAGGGATCGTGTGCAATATTTCTCAAGGCGATATTTCTCATTTTCTTCCGCCGGAAATGCACTCGCTTCATGCTGTCAGTGGCTGGATCACTATAAAAAATTACAGACACGAAATATTTCGGTGTATATAGTTGCATGTCATGATTGACAGGCGGGCGTCTTCGATAGGCAAGGAAATAGAAAGAAAACAAATTGTTTAATACTCGCAGCGACTGGAATCAATTACACGCAAGACGTCAAGTTTACGCGACGCTGAAGGAGAGTAAAAACAAACTGCCAATCATTACGCGAAAATCCTTCTTGAGAGGTTGTAATGGCTGGCTGCAAAAGACAAATGGGTTCAGGCTAAATAATGTTGTTACCCTTCACAACGTGATCACTGAAACACGAGCTCCGCGGCTCGACACAGGCTTTTGAAGAAAGCAAGCGAAAGCCCATTTAATGCAGTCTCCCGTGGCCTCGATTTTTTTTTTTTTTTTGACAAGCCGTGAAAAGCGCCTTTGAAAAGCGCGACGAAGTGTGCACTTTCCGAAGTAATCAGCCCGTCCTCGCAGCGTACTATTTTCATGCAGGGAAATCTTGTACTGTCCATCCCGTCAGGAATCACGCAGTGCCTTTTAAAATCCAAAAAAGTAATTTCTTAGAGGCACGCCACTTAATCAGAGCCTGTTACAGTAAGCAACGAGAGTTTACAAATGCGCATTACGAGAACAAACAAGAACTTTGCAGATTTTGTAATGACGGGCGTATATCAACAACAAAAATAATAACCAAAAATGGTCTAAACCTATAAGAGCGTCAGGGTTCTTTAACCAAAATTTTGGCTGCTGCAGTTTTAGCTCACTTACGTGGCGTGACGCACGACGTCCTGACTGGAAAATGGAAGGCTATAAAAGACTGGACTTTCGGCAGAGTAATATATCAAATGCATATCCGCATTACTTTCCTCTACAGGTTTCCCCGATATATGCTATAGATAGAAAAAGCAACCAAGGTTTCACAAGTTCCTTCTGGAACGCAAATTCTATGCGGCATTAAAGGAGGCAGCGAGGTAAGTCCGTGCCGAAGAAAAATGCTTTTCCTTCCAAAATTTTATTGCTTGTACGAAAGCCAGCTAACACCAGGCCATGCAGTGTGTGACGGATGAAGAATGTGAGGAGTATTAAAGTCTCCGTTACCCGGAGATTTGCGACTTTGAGTGCCAATCCTGGTGTGTGCAGTCAGCCATGGCTATAGGCACCAAGTCATTGATAAAAAAAAAAAAAAAAAAGGCCTGAAGGCTTCCTATTTTCGTAAAGAATACGGACAGGACAGTTTTACAGGGTCTTAAATGTGCCTGGGAGAGTTTGTGTCACAGCGTCATTTAGAGGCAATGCCAGCCTCCGAAAGCATTTATTCAGGAATATCGAACGACCGTGCGCGCGTTTCATACAAACCAGAAAAGCTTGGCTGAAGGAGTTTATAAGATGGTTTTTGTTTTTAGGACCAAATACACATTAATTTCATTTCTTTATTTGCCCAGAAAACATCCTGGACGGGTCCCGCGACTAAAAGCTGTTATAACAGCTTGACGAGGCCGTGGAACCCTATCGCTTGGCACATGGCAGTACAACAACTAATAGACAACAGCAAAGCAGAAGCAAAAATATGGCATTTGAGAGCAATAATTTGAGAGTACAAACAACAATGCAAAACAGAAATGAAATGGCATACCAGTGCATATAGAAAAAAGAAAAAAAAAGTCACAACAACGAACAGTTTGGCAGATGAAAGTATTTATAATGTATGAGACAAATATAAAATAGTGTAAATTATCTGGAACACAATTTTCATGAATAGTATATAGAAAGTAGCTACGAAACCAAGTGAATACAAAATCCTATTCCATACTAAGAAAAAGTGATCGGACATCACTTAGAGTGGGATTTTGTGCCATACGGTATTTATTTAAGATATATGGCAAATTGTACTGCAACGTTTGGAATTTATAGTTATTACGAAACCTTTGAATAAACCATAAACCGGTACTTCGAGTATCTGCGCGGTCCTAGTTTGATACGGAACATGCAGTAGCTGCTATAAATGTCTTAAAGTTGTCAGAGGAGAAATGAAATGAGCGTAAGTTTCGAAAATGATACCAGTACTCAAGTTTAATAATGCTGTATTTTTTGCAGGCACTTCATTTTCTACGAATATTCTCAGTTCTGTTGACGTGAGCTGCTGTTTGCACAAAGCTAACCGCTATGCTTTATCTCTACTCCGTTTTCTCAGGTTCGTAAAATGCTGGAGTGAGCTTCGAGGAAACAGAACGTCGTGCACTCGGTGCAAGCGGCAGACATAGCAAAAAAAAAAAAAAAAAAAAAAAAAAAAAAGAAATAGAAACAGGGACGGGGATTTGAAGAGCCCTACGTATATGCCTGCGTGAGCCCCTGGCTCGGCAATCAACGCGGACAGGTCATTAGCCTCCCCGCGCCATGTTGGCAACTCAGCCCTCTCCCTCCCCCTTCCGACAGCGTAGGATGGACGAACAGCAAATGAAACGCGGCGTGTCGCAGTCGCGCCGTCAGAAAGAGAGCAGTTGTTGGCGCGCAGCGACAGAGAGGCTGAACGGCGTCATTCAATATCGTTTACAGTGAGCGCGCCGGAGGCATTCCAGGGTAACTCCTTCCTTTCAACGGATCGGCGCACCGCGCGCACTGTGTACACGCCGCACTGAACAAGGCTCCCCGTTGTGGGAGACCGCGGCGTATCGTCTGTCAAAACACGTTTCTTCGCCGCGTCACGGGAGAACGCAGCCTTCATTTGTGCCTCGCAGGCAAGGGTTAAAGACGGTGGCGAAATGGGACGCAAGGGTTGCTCGGAAAGTCGTCTACTTGGAAAATAGGGCAGCTGTAGAGAAAGGATGTTTTTTTCCGAAAACAATTACCCCTAGCGATCGAAATGGTCGGTTGTACTTGGGCAAGTGCCTCTGTCTGAAGCGAATGTTAGATTAAAACCATCAGATGGGATAAAAACAATATGGAGGACGACGACGCTGCAGGGCCAGTTGCTTGCTGTTGTGAACATTTCTTATAGGGCTAGATGAACCGCAGGGATATAGAAACAGGACTACTCCAGTCATCTGCCTGCAGAACTAAAGCAGTCTTGCAAGGAAGCTATTGACTGATATTGGCTTGAGGAACTACCTGGGCCCCGCTTTTGACTAAGACGAGAGAAATACAGCCACAAGAGAAGACCCGGTTTAGCAGCAGTGGGCTGTTGGTTTCTTTCTTTCTTTCTTTCTTTCTTTCTTTCTTTCTTTCTTTCTTTCTTTCTTTCTTTCTTTCTTTCTTTCTTTCTTGCTTAAAAAAAATAAATAAATCTTCGTAAAAGAAAAATAGGTTCAAGCTCCCAAATTGTTCACTCCCTCTATTCTAGGAAATCACCCAAGCTCGTCTGTGAAGTCGACCCTAATCATCCCTATTATGTTCCTCTTTAAAGCGGATGCTTTACTAGCTACTAGCCCCTTAGGCGAAATCCTGTCACCAGCGTGTGGACGTGATGGTACCCCTAAAAGACTTCAGGGCCGTATTCCGAGTTTGCGTTGTTATCGGTGTGTCGCTATCTCACGTGACTTCGAGCCATCTGATTGGTTGAAACGCCGGAAGCGGGTGTTGCCACTACGGAACCGGAAGAGGTGGCAACACGATGTTCCCGAGTTTCCACCAATCAGATGACTCGAGGTCGGGGAGATAGCGACACTTTCGATAACGACGCAAACTCGGAATACGGGCCCAGGTATCCACAGAAATAAGTGTGACAGATACTGCGAAACAATTATTATTCCTGTGAAACAATTATTAAGGCGAAAGCATTTCTAGGCTCATGTTGAAAATCTCGCGTCGGCGAGATTTGTCCGCGAGATTCCGCGAGTGACAGATAATGCGTCTTTCCTTTCATGTAAGCGAATTATAGAACCCTGGTGAACTTTCATGCTTTCAACAGACGCTGTTTGTGCTCGACAAGGGACGCGTGATGTACCGCGTGCAGCAGCAACGCTCAGGCTTTCGCATTTCTCCTCTGCGCATGCTGCAGTGCTCTCAGTGCTTTTTTATTTTGCGCTTGGTATTCAACTTGACCCTTATAACAACTCATTGCCATAGTTCTGCGTATTAGGGGACCTTCCAGTATTGATTACCTTTTATAAATTTCAGCAGCGTTTTCAACTTTTACCCAAATACTGCCCTCTTTCTGTCTTTTAAAATGACACACATATATTATTTTCCTTCTGCATCACGTGTTCGGCATTTCTTAACCTCACTCCTAGCCTTTTACTCATGCCTCTACAGGCAGGTAGCTGGAAATAAACATCGGCTTTATTTTATTCATTTCACGGATACGGCCTATATGGTGTACACATTCGGAGGTATCAGCTGACACCGTGCCGCTTTTTTATTCATCAGCTAACTTTTGTCACGACTCGGATCTTCCGTAATGACATGCACTGAGTGCTCACATTCCTCAGCTAATTCCGGTGCTTTGTAGTGTATCGCAAACTGTTATATCTCAAGAGTGCAAAATTCTGCGCCATTTTGCTAATAAAATAAGAAGAAAATTTATGTTGCCGATAAGTTACCTAAAGATTACCATTCCGCCCCGCCGGGGTGGTGCAGTGGTAAGACACCCGGTTACTGTGCCGGAGTACCCGGGCTCGATCCCGACCACGGCGGCTGCGTTTCGATGGAGGCGAAACGAAGTGGCGTCCGTGTGCTATGCGATGTCAGCGCACCTTAAAGATCGCCAGGGGATCGAAATTACTCCGTAGCCCTCCACTATACGGCTCCCCCTTCTCTCTATCCCCTTTAACTCCCACCTTCATCCCTTCCCTTCATCAAGTGTGACAGATACTGCGCCTTCCCTTCCTGTGAACCAATTATTATTATTATTGCGAAAGCAATACTGCTCGCAGTTTGAGCCGTCAGCGTGGCCCGGCGGTGACCACTTTTGACCTTTAGACGACCCCCGTAGACGACCCCATGCTGGCAGGAGCTGCCAACTTGGGTCTCTCGTTTCACATGGGACGGTTAAGTCAGAATCAGCCTGCCATTCACGTTACTCCTAGAGCCCAATACGGCACGTTCATACGGCTTGGTTAAAGAGGGGCTTTATATGTGGGCTGGCAGAAGCTGCCAACTTGGGTCTCTCGTTTCACATGGGACGCTTATGTTAGAATCAGCCTGCCAGGACCTTGGCATTTCGTTAGCCCTCTAGGCCACTAAGGCACATTCATACGGCTTGGTTAAAGCGGTTTTTGTGTGGGCTGGTGAAGAAGAAGTAGAATTAAGAATTAGAAGAATGCTCGGTCACCCGCAACTATTGCTTTCGCTCAATATTCGGTTCAGCAGCGTTGAACTCTTCTAATTATTATTATTATTATTATTATTATTATTATTATTATTATTATTATTATTATTATTATTATTATTATTATTATTATTATTATCATTATTATTATTATTATTATTATTATTCTTCCCATTTGCGTGCTAAGGCGCCAAGGTGTTTCGGCTGAAGGCACGTACTGGATTAACGAATTGGTAGCTAAGTGCGTTTCTATAGTCCTCGTGACCTCCTTTATCACCCTGCCGTGCAATCGAGAGCGTTTTGTGGTGGACCAGCGTTGGTGGCGTGCAAAAACACCGCATCAGTCTCACTTTATGTAGAACGCCGGAGTGCGATGCGAAATCTGCGCCTCCAAACGCGCACGCAGGGCGACATTCGATAGCCGTATAGAGCGGAACAATCAGTTTGCGTCGCTTTCGGAGGGCGGTCGTTAAATCGCTCGCTCCGTCATCCTTACGTCAACGCAGCTGCACGTGGGTACACAATGGCCCCGCGAAAACGCTTCATCCCTCACGTCGGCCCGGAGAAACTTCGCCGCGCGCGCTCTTCGTGAAGAAAGCAGCCCGCAGCTCGTAAAATTCCTAATTGCTTCATCGGCGGAGGTCACTGCACCGAAGTGAAACTCGCGGTGTTCGATGAATGCGCCTTCGCTACTTCTATGCAGCGCGGTAAGAGCAGTGACGGTGGTGGAACGTCGCAGCCGCGGTGACAGCGAACGCTTTTGCGATGGAACACTGCAGGTTACGCAAGGCACTCAATCCAGAGAGAAGGTTCACGAGCGCAGCTGTACGCAACTCATTCCTATGTTTTATTATTCTGGCAATGCGTGTTGAGTTCGTCTAGTAACGTTTTAGTCGCAAACTGTGCCACGCTAACTAGTTCCTGCTGAAGCATCCTTGAGAGTAAGTTCCATCCCAACTGGAACTTGTCCAGCCCGATGCCCTGGGGAGCGCCACTTTACCAGTGCAAGCATCGCGGATTAATGCATTCCACCATCGCTCCTAAGAAGACAGAACGCGGCCCTTGCTGATCCTCGAACGAACTCGGCATAATCTGGGGAAAAAAATGTGAACATCACTTGGGTTGCGAATGCTGTAGGCGTGTTTCATTTTGCGCAAAAAAAAGGAAAAACATCACGGATCAATAAAAACCTCTTTTGGATCCCCTAATGAAGCGGCATTTGTTACAACATCTGTAAAAAAAAAAAAAAAAAAAAAAAAAAAAAAAAAAAAAAAAAAAACGAATAAAAACAAATTGATGACTTTATTCATGACGATTGTTCGATACAGGACCGGTGTGCTTCCTCTGGCTGTACTGTATGCATATATGTAGTCTTTACAGTTTCGTTCAAGGAGCTTACGAAAAAGCCTCAGCTGAAAGTGGAGACGATGCTCAGAGCATAACACTTCATCTAACCTTGCTTTTACGTCGGCCATGGGCAACGCAAGTAGTGGTGTTAAGGAGCATGTTGATTACCCTTACAGTGATCACGTCGGAAAATGTTGCGAACGAACGTACTTAGTAACCTTCTACTGCATTTTTCGTAGATGTCAACTAGCCTTGTATCGCCACCTCGTCGAATTTCAAAATAAATTTTTGTAATAGACGTTAGGGCATTTTCGTCGTCCGCGCTGCACCGAACCGGGCGCTTACCACGCGGTGACGAGGCGTGCACGTCTTCTCATCGATGGGGAGGAGACGGCGGCGGTGCTTCCGCGGTCCCACGCGCTCCGCCGCCCTCCCCCTTAAACCCCCATTTCAAAGACTCCCCTACCGTAGACGCCGTCTCTACTCTCGAGGTACCAATCAGGGCGGTGTTCCGGGCCGGCCAAATGAGCGATATTACACGCTCTGCTTATCGGCGCCAAAGGAGCGCCCGGATTGAGAAAGAGAGAGAGAGAGACAGCGGCCGATGCCGACACCGATAGTGTCAAGCCCGGCTGCGCCCAGACACACGGTGTGCCGTCGGGTTCGCACTTGCGGGCACCGAGAACGCCATTACGCAAATGGCGCTAAGACTGGCGCACGCATGTGCGCGCGCGCGCGCGCACGCGTGCGCACCCGTCCTCCGGTGGCTTTCGTAGTCTCCTCCTCGCTTTCGGCCCTCCTCTTTTTCGTACCCTTTTCTCCTCTTGTCCGACATGTGTTTCGCATTCGGCAGTCCGCGGGAAGATGGACGGTATGTCGGAGAGCCGGGAGACTGTCACGGAGCCGCCCGGCCCACGGGCTATTCCAAGGCGGTGCGTGTGGTACGCCGTCATTAAGCGCGGCCGATGCATATCTCCGCCGAGAGATCGCCGTGCAGCATGTGCTTCGGCCGCTTCTAAACGGCATCGTCATGTGTAAACGAGAAGGCGAGCGGCGAACACTTTGTTGAGAGCGATATACATGTGGTGTATGGCAAGTGCACGCAACAGTTCTAAGAAATACAGACACATTCAGTGCCCTCAGAGAGCAGCGAGGGAGAAATGAAAAGGTCAGAGTAAGCAAAAGGCGCGTATGTTCCTTTTATTTTAGCGAAGGCCTTTCGTGCGCCAGTATCCGCTAACTGGCTAAAGAACGAGTACTGCCCAAGGAGTACGAAGGCGAGCAGTTGATTTCGATGCTATCCGATAATACTCCACCATATCTCAGCAAGAAGCCCGAATTTTATTTTTAAGTAGTTTTCAAGCATGAATCATTTGATTGAGAATTCCTTTAACTGAAGCAAAAACAAATTTCGCTTTTGAGCAGTAGCAAGGTTAACTTTTCGGCGATTGCAATTGCGCCGCGACAGGGCTATACAGACAGCACGCACCAGCCGACCTGCACCGGGTCGAATGGGCAGCGGTAGGGCCAGTGGAATTTACCTTATTGTGATCTGAATCGTAGAGAGCATCGTTTTACATGCCACTTCTGAATACCATATGTACTATGAGGCGCAGTCAGACCACATACACTGCCACTTCTATCATCGCTATACCACGAGCACTTGCACGCTACTGTTGTCTTGATTGGTATAAAAAACAAATCAGGGGGGGAGGGGGGCCCTCGCGGATCCTCGTTCGCATACATGCACTTTCTTGCTCGCCTAATCATTATAATCCCTTAACTTGTACCACTGGTAAGCCAAAAGTCGCAATAAGCCCCTCTGTGTGAAAGATCATCCTATATATATAGGTATATCAAGCCCCGCTTGCTCTAACCATGCTCTGTGAACATGTCTGCATGGCCTAGGAATATAGCATGTCTGACTCGGTATCCAAGGGTGCCAGGTTCGATTCCTATACCGCCAGCCACTTTTCGCCAATTCGGCAATGTCGTGTGGTCCTGTGGCGCGTCAGATAACCCACCGATCAATCAGTGACATAGATATGGTGGAGATTCTTCATGCCAAGTGCGGCCTTTATCGCTGCCGTGTTAATGTGACATTGCCGGCAGTACAGGGCCTATTGTGAACATGTCTGCATGGCCTAGGAATATAGCATGTCTGACTCGGTATCCAAGGGTGCCAGGTTCGATTCCTATACCGCCAGCCACTTTTCGCCAATTCGGCAATGTCGTGTGGTCCTGTGGCGCGTCAGATAACCCACCGATCAATCAGTGACATAGATATGGTGGAGATTCTTCATGCCAAGTGCGGCCTTTATCGCTGCCGTGTTAATGTGACATTGCCGGCAGTACAGGGGCCTATTTTAATCCGATGTAATAAGCAGAGGAGAAAGGAGGGTGACGGTAGGTGGTTGTAACGTACAGGTATGCCTGAGGGCTTCATTCTCTTATAAGCTGCATACCGAGGTAGATATTTCGGCATTGGGGCACAGGCTTTCGCAGTAAACAGGACGGAGTGAAGACAACAAAGAGACAGAGTCGTTTTGAGTATATCAGAATTTCTATAAAGAGCAGAAGAAATGTTGACGGACATACAAGCGCAGGAAAGCGCAAGAATTCGGAACAGTTAGACCATATGGATGTGTGTGACGCTTAAACCTCACTAGCGCAGTGTGCAGGCCGATTTGGCCATAAGCACTGCGCTCCAGTCTGCTTTGACACACACTGAATACACAGCGTTCCGACTAGCTGCGCCTAATACGCTCCGACAGTGGCGCAGTGGCACGTGTAATAGATTTTACGACGAGGGGTTAGTCCAGACACAACGGCAGCAAGCAGCACAGACGCACCAGCTTCTTCTTCTTCTGCAAGCGACACTTCGTCGTCCTTCCAACTTCGTCTTTCTTCACTCCTCAGACATGCGCCACCTGGCAATGCTAGACGGCAATATATATATATATATATATATTCCAAGCGAGTGAACGATTCTCTCTTTGCATGCACATACTCAAGGTTTCAACCGGAAGTCGTGTTCATTATTATCATTATTATTATTTTTTTTTTGCAGGTCGTAAAATTTCTATTGAAGAATCAATATATCCGCAGATCTCTCATCTGGAGGCTCGTAGTCTTTTTCCTTTAACGTTCTTGCTATCGTCAAACGACTTTCCCTTCGTTTTCTGAGGCAGCCTTAACAACTCGATGAGAGTAAAGGACAGAATTTAAAATAAAAACTTCGCTTCGCATCGGAAGTTTCGACCATACTTTGCCATATTTGCATAACGGTATTTTACAATATTACACATTTACCTCGGGATTAAAATAGATTCCGCAAGAAAGCTGGACTTTCTTTTGAGTTTTCACACTCTGCTCCTAGTTCCAGCCACGACACAGCAGACTGGCTCATTCCAGGGTTCTGTTGGTGCTGATTCAAGTGCCTGTAGCCAGCAGTACTCGTGTTAGTGTTAATTAGCTCGTTGCTTGTTCAGGGAAACACAGAAAAGGCTGACCTGTACAGTACAAGTACTTGTCACTGCTACGCAAACACTACACAAGTGTCGTTAAAAAAGAAAGAGAGAGAGAGAGAGAGAGAGAGAGAGAGAGAGAGAGAGAGAGAGAGAGAGAGAGAGAGAGAGAGAGAGAGGTATCTGTAATTTGTGAAACTACTCCGGTGCTTATTTGGGGTACTCTTAAGTTTTAGACATGAGTAAAGGCTGGCTTTCATGTGAATTAAATGAAGATAAAATATCGTATCTAATGCTGTACGCGAGTTTACTAGAGGAGATGGTGGGGGCGGGGGATACGCGTAGTTAGGCAAGGCAAAACAGTTTACTAAAGCGCCAATTGAAGGCTTGGACCAACACACATAGTCCTTTCGCTACAACGAATGTCAATGGGCATACAGTGGCAAGGCAGCGACAGGTTCCCTTCTTGTTCTTCGCGCAAGCATGTTACGTAATACTTTGTTCTTGAATGCATATAAAACATCTGCCATACTTCCGAAATATGCAGGGCGTCTCGTGGAATTGCGAGAAGCTCATTATATGGTATCGACTATCCGTTAACAAATTTGAGACCAAAGCTGTTTCAGAATTGCTCGCTACTAAAAGAGAGTGTTCTGCAGGCCAGGAGAATACATCGACAACATCGAAGATTACCATCAAGATTTCTAACGCTACCTTCGTAATAAAGTCACGCGCTGCAGGCGCTAACCTGGCCTAGCAGGCCCACGTTGTGCAGGGCGGCTGCCAGGTGCTAACTTTATCAAATACAGTGAACGGGAATATTGATCGCAAACAGGTTTGGTCTCACGCGATAACTGGACGGGCGCTCGTCCACGCTGTTAGCTGCTCGCGCTGATCCGCATAGATAAACAGTGCGCGGTGGGCGCGACCGCGAGACGCTGCTAATGATCTCCTCGAGGAGTCATTCCTGCACAATTTGCCCGAGCCATCTCAGGCCGAACCGTTCATTACGCGTGCATGCACATAGTGGAGTTGACGTCTTAATCTGTCGGTGCAGATGCGAGTTATTTCCCATCGGAGCCGCCTTGTATAGCAGCAGTCCGGCACACAGACGCCAGCTGTGCAGTGGGAGCACGAAAGATGCGACTGAGAAATGCGCTTATGTATACTTCCGCACCCTAGCTATAAATCAAGCCTACGCACACGCGATCGCCCGGTGGCTCGGCGAGCCAATGACATCTCGATCGGGCTGATCTGCGGTTAGCTATAGGAGTGGGTTGCGAAAGGCTTGTACACGCACGAAAAAGAAAATGGTGCTCCGTTTACACAGCATGCTTTGGCGCAACGCGGCGACGAGAGATGCTGTCTAGCTCGCCATTTCCGCTGAATTAGCTCTCAACACCACAGAACTCTCGTCATTTGCAGGGCCGAGAAGATATGATCGAACGCGGCCGATAGCGTGCGTGCATTTAATCGCGTTCGATCTCTTTGCTGTGGCCAGGCGCTGACGAAAACATGTAACACATTCCTGCCGGTATCTGTAACACCTGCAGTAACCATTCTGTGTAACTAATCGTTCATTGTAAGAAGCAAAAAAAAAAAATCATTGCGGTTGAGCAGGCACTCGATAATAAGGGTGAATTCCAGCTATAGATCCAGATCGGTCCGCCCGCTCCGCGACAGGGAGCCCGAATCCCAGCTCCAGAGGAGACCACTGGCCAAGAACTTGAGTATGGATATATCCGGGATTGCTCGCTCGTTGCTCACTGACGAATAGCCGGGAAGAAGCGTGCAAGCGGGTGCATATGCACAGTGCAAAGCGACGGCCATGCCACTGGTGGCGAAGTTGAAAGTAAATCCCGTACACGGAGCCCCGGCCGCGTCGTCTGATAGCCGTGTGTTTCTATGCAGTCCCCGCGTCCTGAATTCGTTTTTCTGCGGCGCCTGCATGTTGCATAGACAGCATGCGCCTCCAATGCCCTGTGACACAAACTAAGGGGCATCTCCAGCATTAGGTTTTGCTTAGGTAAATTTTTGAAAACTATAAAAAATGCGCTGGAGACTGTATTTACTCGTCCCAGCTCAGCAACCAATACGACCTACAGCGTATAGTTCGAGTTGACTTCGCGTTAACAAATCGCTTGTCATTCCTGTCTCATATTTCGATATGAAAGTATTTCAAACAATATCGGCGCATCATCGTGAATTTTTTGAACATCTCTATTATTCGCGTTTAGGTACAGGAAAAATAATATATTTTGGTTACTGAGTAAACATTTAATAGTTCATTTACTTAAAATATGCATCGCTGTATATTTTTTTGGTGCTTAACTTTTAAAGTCATTAATCGGTCCTGAGTGCAAAGTCAAGACGGATACGATGAGCGTCAGGTACGAAATTTAATGAATTAAACTCGGTGCTCCAAGCGCATAGTTGATGCATCTATTGGGCTATAAGCGGTGCTTGCTAAGAGCAGCATCTCTAAATATTTGCCCTTTAACCTTTACGCAGCGAAGATTGCAAGCGCCCGCTTTGTCGCGTTTCACTCATTTGCGTCTGTATACGCTATGAAACGTGTCATCGCCGCAATCCAATCCATCGTTACCCATTTTATTTGTCGTCTCGAACAACTAAAAAAGAAACATAAAAAAGGAGAGGGACCCCATAGCCGCAAAAGCTTTACCGGCTTTGAAGCCAATTAAATATTATTAAAGGGGAGCAAACGCTAAACGAGCCGTACGTGAAAGTCCTGGACGATATATATATATATACATACTGGCTGCACAGCAACCATAGTTCTGCATAAAGAAAGTAACAAAATTCCCATAAAGAAAGGTGTTAGACAAGAAGACACGATCTCCCCAGTATACTATTCACAGCTTGCTTAGAGGAAGTATTCAGAGACTTGGAATGGGAGCAGTTAGGGATGAGGGTAGATGGAGAATACCTCAGTAATCTGCGATTTGCTGATGACATTGCCTTGCTAAGTAACTCAGGAGATGAACTGCAAAGAATGATTGGTGACCTAGACAGGAAAAGTAGAAAGGTATACGCTTGAAAATCAATATGCAGAAGACTAAGGTAATGTTCAACAACCTCGGGAAGGAACAGCAGTTTACGTTAGGTAGCGAAGCACTAGAAATAGTAGGCGAATATGTCTACTTAGGACAGGTAGTAACCGCAGATCTGGACCATGAAAAGGAAATAACAAGAAGAATAAGATTGGGATGGAGCGCATTTGGCAAGCACTCGCAGATCATGAGTAGCAGCTTACCGGTATCGCTCAAGAGGAAAGTATACAACAGTTGTATCTTACCTGTACTCACCTATGGGGCTGAAACGTGGAGGCTAACCAAGAGAGTTCTACTTAAGTTGAGGACAATTCAGAGGGCTATGGAACGAAAAATGGTAGGGGGTAACATCAAGAGATAGGAAGCGTGCAGAGTGGGTCAGAGAAATAACTCAAGTTACCGACATTCTAGTGGAAATTAAGAAGAAGAAATGGGCATGGGCAGGACATGTAGTGCGAAGAGAGGATAACCGATTGTCGCTTAGGGTAACAAACTGGATTCCAAGGGAAGGGAAGTGTAGCAGGGGGCGGCAGAAAGTTAGATGGGCGGATTAGGTTAAGAAGTTCGCAGGGGTCAAGTGGATGCAGGTAGCACAGAACCGGGTTAATTGGAGAAATATAGGAGAGGCCTTCGCCCTGCAGTGGGTATAGTCAGGCTGATGATGATGATGATGATGAAACGCTAACGATTAAAAAATATTTTTTGAACAGTGAAATAAAGAGTAATAAGAATAATAGCAATCAAAAATAAACAAATGAGGCCCGAGTCGCAAGATGGTCACGCTGCCCCCCCCCCCCAAAAAAAAAGAAAAAAGAACCTTCAGGAGGTAAAAAAGGAAATCTATTCTCTTCGAGAATATTACGCATGATGCCCACGCGGACCTGACTCCCGTGAGGGATGCTTTAAACATCGGGGTGCTTATTTAAGCATCATCTATTAATATCAGAACGCGATTACGCTGTCGGGCCAGTTTGCATCCCGAATTCAGTAAGTCTACCTTTATTCAGCTTGAATCAGTGAACCTTCGCGAACTATGAGCGTGTGTCTATCTCTCAACACGAATGTCCTAGGTTTGACTTACACCCCCACTCAAAGTTGACTCAGTTTTCATTTCCGCTCAATTACCTTCCTTCAGTTACAGAACTTCCTTGATAAATTTGGCGTTAATGTGAACATTTCAAACTGCTTCTGAATTTTCCTACGAGTTTTTTCGTTAGGGCGAACGAAAACGACGCCCAATTATCTGCGATACGGGACCATTAGCGACATTGCACTAAAGTCTGAAGCTATATGCCTATAAGAGAGCGTTGCTGGCACGGTGTAACGGCGGGTGGCGCAGAATGTCTCATATATTGGATCGAGGCGCGTCACTATGAGCACATATTAAAAGAGCTTGCAAAGCAAAGTCAGGGTAAAGGAAAAAGAGAAAAAGAAACAGCGATTATTCTGTTAAAGTAATTTTACCCACAGAAAAGCAGGGCTCAAAATGCAGCTGGTCATTTTGCACTTGTGTGTAGGAGGCGCCTGGCGCATGCATGCATTAGTTTCACCCGGATGACTGTAGCATCATCAATGTTTTCGCCTCTACACAAACGCGAACATTAACTTTATGTTTTAGGCCGCCATAAAAAAATCGGCAGGAGCTAAAAAAAAAAAAAGAAATCGCCCAGCGAACATCGCCAATGCTCGCAGCGATGCTTGAGAAGCCGCAACTCGTATCCCGGAAAAACTTTTGAAAACGACCGCTAGGTGGCTTTCAGTGGCGCCCCTATTAGTCCCTATAGGTGGTGCACGGGGCGGCACTTCGGTGAAGTCCGGACTGCTCCGCAGTGCGATCTTGGCTCGGCGATTGCTTCCATTCTAACATTGCAAGGCTCGACGAGCGATGCTGACCTGAACCTTGCTTCGAAACAAGCAGGAAAAACTGCCCCGAAAGGTGCCTGAATCTGCGATTGGTATTCGCCATAAGCCTACTTCTTGTCGGTGAATGCTCCGTTGGACACGCCGAGAGTAGCTACTTCATTGTTCTTCGTACTAATAACCCACATCCATTAAGTCTCGTTTTACGCCTCTATTAATTTTAACACAGTTATGAAGCCAATATGATAAATTTCTAAGTAACAATTCTCAAGCATCCGCCATGAAAACCATCCACTTACTTAATGAATGACGTTCAGTTTGTTTTTCCTCTCCTGAGAGTGGGGTGGCCTTCTGGTACAAGAGCACTGCTATATAACGCATACGTTAGGTGCGCGCATTGTTTAGTCTCACTGTGGTTCTCCTCGCTTTGTAGACACCCTCCTAGCGCCAACACGACGGACGAGAATAAATATTCCCGGGAAACCCTGCCCTCCGCGGAGCACCTTTGTTTACTAAAGCGTGGACGAACGAGTTATAGGCTGGGCTGCGTGCCGTCGCATATTAGCATGTGTGTATTCAGCCGACGCCAGATTGTGCCCATGGAGACTGATGTTGCTGCTACACTCACTCTTGAGCCTCTTGGGGTCCACTGAGAGCGGCACAAAATTGTTTCCTGTAGACAAGAGAGGGATGGGGCACGGCCACGTGCACCGTGAGCACGGCGCATTCCGGCCCTTGCACTGTCCTTGCCACAAGTCGATGTCACCACTGTGTTTCGCGTGCATTTGCTTGAACGCACACGCCTCCCCGATATTTGCCCTGTGCGCTGTCCTTGCTATAGCTCGATTTCACTAGTGTATCCCACCTGTGTTTACTTCAACATGCACGCGCACTGTCACTGACTTCGTTTCCACAGACGTCGAGGTAGCACCAAAACATTGCGCCACTGCAGCATCGCATTGGGCTGGGGTAGCTCTTTTTTCCATTTTAATGAACCGAAAGGCCTACGCAAGCGGGGAATAGCAGTGTAATCAACAATGGTGTTTAGTACAGATAAATTACGTACAACAATTAGGAAAAATGCACCCTCCTATGCATCTGTGCATGAAAACTTGGCTGCGAAGAGGAGAGTATAGTCGGTGAAAACCAGAGGGGCATGGCCAGGTCTCCTACTTTTTCCTCTCGCAGTTGTCAAAATCCTCTCAGTTTAAATATTAATCTGACATCTTCGAGTGATGGGGCATATTTTGTCCCGCCCGATGCGAAGTAGAGCGCAACGTGCTGAAGAAGCCGTGATTGGTAGAGACGCGTTTGAAACTGTCTGAAACGATCAACCCAAGCTGAGACCACACGGAGACAGTAGTGCATCCAGGGCTTCTTCGAGTCGCAGCTGGCGTTGTTTAGCTCGCGCCTAAATTCCAGTCACGGCACTTAGTTCCAAGATGTAACCAAGGGACCCTAATGGGACTGCACTACAAATATCTAAATATGCTTTAACCTCCCCCCCCCCCCCCCTTTTAACTCGTGCAACGTGCCGAGACCTGTCTAATGGAGTGTCATTGAATCGTGATGTTATTACATGCGCACTGTAACAAAGGTACCTTATGGACGGCCCCACAATGCATAACTGCAGGGAATGCGTACATGAGCACGCAACGGCGGCTCGGATAGTTGGAGCTGCCCAGCTCATGCATGCCTGGTGCAGGGAAGCCGTGCTCACCGGGCTGATTATAGCAGGAGGGACGCATGCCAGAGCACATATGGAGCCACAGCGCCTGAGGAGGTGCCAACGTCTGGGGAAACACCCTGGCTGCTAATTAACGGCGAAGGCGGCAGCACAGAGAGCCCCTCCGAAACGCCACATGCCGCGCTGATCCCGATGCAGAAGAAAGGGGGGAGGGGGTTAAGCAGGGACGCAGTGGGGTGTGCGTGCAAAGGGCGTAGCGTGCACCCACGGTCGGCGGATGCACTAAAAAAGGACAGAAAATGAAAACCCAACGAAAAATAAGGTAACGTAAGGTGAAAGATTCAAATGGACTGACATAAGCGTTAAATAAGGCGCCGAACAGCGTATATTGAAAAACCGCGATCAGGAGCAAGATGTGAGCCCTTTTGTCGAAGCTCCGTAACGTATAAGATTCGGTGACTATAAGAGAAGGTGTTTGTGTCATCTTTTACACTTGGCTCGCAATCGTAGCTTACATATTTCGATACTCATAGCGCTCCTTAACTGTTTGAATAATAATAAAAAAGCATCATCCCAGCTTGGGAAGGGTACAGCGAACGTGCTGGATATAATACGTGTGCTAATGATGCCTTTGGCAAGAGCTTAGAATTTTCAACCTTCGTATACTGAAACGCTAAACTGAGTGAGTCCTGAAATACGCGGACTCCAGCGAAACATTGTTGCGAAGTGCTTCGCAGTGTGTGACTTGTGACTGTCTCGCTATGTTTGATACGAAGCATTCAAGATCTCGCGCAACAAAGAATAGCCAGAGGAAAAAAAAAAAGCTTCTTAACCGCGGTTCACTGCATATCTGTGTAGAACCAAAGGGAAGGGGGGGGGGGGGGGGGCTACTTTCAATAAACAGCGTTTCCGCGTAAACACATTCCTCGAGAATTCCTTGTCCTCCTCTCCTTACTTGTTCTTATTTTTTTTTTCATCTTGTCGAGATCGGTCTGGGCAAGGTGTGAAGAAGATGAGATGAGGAGAGCACCCAGCACATCTCTCAAGCGAGGCTTTGCCCAGAGTGCCGCGCACGCCTGTAATGCATTTAAGCAAGTGAACCCATGGCGCCCCAGCGATATTCTCCCAGGGGCGCCGGCTGGCCCTTGGGACACGCCCCCCCTTCGCGCCTTTTTCATCTTGCGTCGCCCATCCACCATCGCCATGGCGCTTTTCTTTCCTTGACGCCCGTAAGCTCTCTACAGCCCTATGCACAACACGGACGATAAGCATCGCTCCTCCACCGCCACGGCCATTAATTTGCGGAAACAGGGCGGCCAGCTGAAGTGGAAGGAGGAGAGGAGAAGGCGAACATGGCTAGATGAAAAGGGGGGGAGAATGGTCTGCGGGCTTTTCTTGCACTCCTTACGGTCGTCCATCCACCGAGTGCTCACGCGAGACACATTTGAGGACGGCGAAGCTTATCCTCTCGTCGTCTCGGCTTTCGTGAGAAAAATGTCAGCTGCGCCAGTAGTGATTTCGCAGCGGCATAGTTGAAGGAGAGGAGCTCTGATCTGGTAGAAAAATTTCGTGCGACGCCGCGCAGGTATTTCTCAGTTCCTCAGGTTTTAATTGTATTTCGTTTACGGACACGTAAAACTAAAGTTCTCCCATTGCTTGTTTGGACTCACCCGGCGTTTCCTATCGAAAGCGATGCGGTGTATATAATCGAAACTGACCAAGTAAAAGACAAACATGACGGAGTTAGTCTGATGCAGGAAAACGTAGAGAAAGAGAATAAACAATTTGTGCAAGGCGCGAACCATACATTCGCATCGACAAAGAAGAAAAGAAAACTTGTCGAATAGCTGGATCGGGTAGCCCTTGAATATGAAGGGCCCACTTTATTATGGTTTCATGACGCTTAGCGGCAAGAAACGAAGTGAAGTCAAGAGAACTTAAGGAATGTTAGCCTTATCTAAGTAACTGAATCAATTCCAAACATATAGTTCCTCTCCGTTTATAAGAAGAGGGCTAATGATCCGTCCAGAGAAACTTTCCCCACAACGGCCTGAGTTTACACAGTACTCTATCCAACTTTCTTCATGAAGCAGTCCAATCACAGATAAAGTAGATCTGTGAAATTAGAGCAAGTAGCGCTAAGCTACAGAGCTAGTTTCTGCAGAACTGACAGACGACCCCAAAGAAAGAAAGAAAGAAAGAAAGAAAGAAGGAAAGAAAGAAAGAAAGAAAGAAAGAAAGAAAGAAAGAAAGAAAGAAAGAAAGAAAGAAAGAAAGAAAGAAAGAAAGAAAGAAAAGAAGAAAGAAAGAAGGAAAGAAAAATTCATGGCGTCTGTGTAGTGATACTCAAAATATGTACGTACAACGTTTACGAAGTGCACACAAGCCACCGGGTTTGCTTGAGGTCTGTGCAATGTGTCTCTTTGTGCCTCGTCACCACCGGCCCCGTAATCATCATCATCATCATCATCAACAACCAAATTTAAGTCACCGAGTGATGGAGGCCTTTCCTACTTATCTCTAATTTCCCTTACTTAATGCTCGCATGCTTCATTCTTCTCTTTTGTACAGTCCAGATTGCTCTGTTTTTCACGAGAGTGGAATCGCAGCGCATTTCTGCTCCGTCCTGCTCTACGCCATCTAAGACCACTGTATGCTCGCAAACTTCCTAATCTTATCCGCCCACCTAGCTTTCTTTGGCCGCTACAGCTTGGCTGGTCTTCTTGTGGAATTCATTCCCTTAATCTTAACGACCATCGATTATTTTGCCTTCACATTACGTACCTTTCATGTGCCCTATTCTTCTTCCTTGACTTCCGATTGCATGTGCCATTAACTCTCTTTTGTTCCCTGATACACTCTTTTACCTTCCTATGTGGCAATAAGTGTAACTGAAATAGCTTAATATTTTGTGCGATTTGTCGTTTGGAGCGGGATACCATAACCATTGTATTCCTTATACCATGTTATTTTTTTTGCTTCTATAGTTTCTAAGTACTCGTTCGGAGGAAGTCACGTGATCCGACACCACTCTGATCTGCGTTTTGATGGCTGATGATAAGGATTAGATAAAATCAGAGGAAAAAAAAAATTGCAGCATTGTACGGCCCTAGTCAGACACCAATAACCTGCCACTACAGCGGCTGCGACTATTGGTTTCATTATGACTCGGAGCATAATCATTGTATACAACTTCTTCTCAGAGAGGAGATGGACAGTAATTTTGGGTCCTGGCGAATTTTCCGTATACCAAGGACACTAGACGCATTAAGCGTTCTTTTTAATTTTTTTAATTTTCCTGACCGTTAATTCAAGTAGATAAACGTGCTCCATGCTTTAAAAGTTATAAGACAGGGCAATACAACAAGCTGCGATTCACTGACGTATTTGCTCTGTGCCCATCTCCTGCCCATTTCCAAGCCATTAAAACGTGCCAGCCAAGCAAATTGCGTATACTCTACAAAACCCTATCGATTATTCTGGTCGATAAAAAAAAAAAAAAAGAAAAAAAAAAAACACCTCAGTGTTATCCGTCCAGTGTCGCATATGGAGCGAATGAGGAGCTGTGCACAGGTGTGACCGACTTTCAAAATGGCCCTTCACATTGCGACTGTGTGGCTAGCCGCCGAAGCACACACGGGAAGGATCCCGCTGCGCCGAGGAATTTCGGCAGCGTTTTCCGATAGCGAGAGACACGGCTTTGCGGAGGATTACGCTCGCAACGGGATTGGCCGCCAGAGTCCTTCGGCTTTGCGCTCTTTTTCTCCCGCCGGCAGGCAGATAAAAGCGCCGCGCGGTGAACGACCATTTATTAGTGAGCTATATGCCCGAGCTGGCTGGCGAGCTTTATCTCCTCCGACGACGGGACCCGTCAGGAATGAACGTGCGATTGAGATCGAAACCACGCTTTCGCTTTTTTACTTCCTCTGGTGTCAGGGAAGACGGGTAGTTCGTCGTGTGTCGTCTTACGAACTCGGATGGATGATGTTCTGTCCTGACAGTCATCCGAAAAAAATAGGGAGGGGGGGGGGGGGGGGGGGGGGGGAGGCTCGCCACTGTTGCTTCCAAGTGACTCTTACCTGCACTGAAAGGGAACTAGCGAATACAGACGCAAGACAAGAACAAAGAAGGCACACACCATGACGCCAGCGTTGTGGTGTGTGCCTTCTTTGTTCTTGTCTTGCGTCTGTACTCGCTGGTTCCCTTTCTATGCAGTATGAATCAACTAGCCCAGCAGTTGTGATGTATGGATGCGAGAGTTGGACTGTGAAAAAGGCTGACCGCCGAAGAATTGACGCGTTTGAATTGTGGTGCTGGCGAAGACTCTTAAGAGTTCCTTGGACTGCCAGAAGATCAAATCAGTCGATATTGTCGACCATAAACCCTGACTGCTCATTGGAGGGTCAAATTCTAAAGTTAAAGCTCAGCTACTTTGGTCATCTGATGAGAAGAGAGGAGTCGCTGGAGAAAGATTTGATGTTGGGAAAGGTTGAGGGTCGCCGGAGAAGGGGTAGGCAGCGAACGCGATGGTTAGATGGCATTCTTGAGGCATTGCAGATGAAGCTACGTGATGTTAAGAAGATAGTGAGAGACCGGAAAGCGTGGCGTGACATGGTCCATAGGGTCACGAAGAGTCGGACACGACTGAACGCCTGAACTGAACTGAGCCCAGCAGTTTGCACTCCTGGACTCTTACCTGCAGCGTGCTCAGGGACAATGCCGACGTGCTCTCTAGCGGTAGCGGAAAGAAGAAAAAATCGAGAAAAGGTGACTGAGACTAGAGGTATGGTAGCCTCCCTCGGGCGAAACTATTTGCAAACAGTTCTAGCTAGGATTAAATATTCGCCTCATTGGTCCTGTACATAATAGAGGGGAGAGAATTCCAGAACTGCTCATGATGCTAAGGGGTCCCTGTAAACTTTGAATGCAGTTATCTGCCTGGGAAACCTATTGTTTCTTGTTTCTTTTCCTCGTTTTTTTTTTTATAAATTGCCCCTCTACTCTCTAAAACGTACGAAGAAAAAAATCCCTACGATAAGCAGTGTGATTTTTTTCTACTAGATAAAGGCGACAGCGTGGAAAGGAATGAGCCATGCTGTAGCCGTAAAGGCGAGCACACAAATATGACGTTAGTTGAATGAAAATGACAGACAATAAATCGGACTATGCAGAAATTATTCATGCGTGCAGCTTAGCGCTCATATAGGTAAGTATGAACGCAAACGTCCTTTTTCTCTGCTGACAAAGAAACAAGCATGTGGACAGGTCTAGAACGTAATCTGCACATCGAGATATTTTTAAACCGAGGGCGAGGGGAGTTGAAAAATGAATGTCTGGTCGGAGTACCATGACAGATAAACCATAGGCGCTGGTAGGCAAATATTCGATCTGCCAAGAAACAGGCTAAATCTGCTCTTTCATTCCTGCCAATACTCCTCCCTCTGTATACTAATGGTGAATTCTAAATCACAGAACCAGAGCGGTCCGAACGCTCTGAGACCGAGCTCCTCAGATACGGCGGAGCGCATGCGCTCCGAATCTGCGTTTGGAATATTCGTACTCTGGCCGGAGCAAGTAGGTGGCGCTCGCGAACTGGAGGAGAAACCCGTCATTCCTTGCGCGTCTCTAGCTGCGCTTCATGCACTCGTGTCGTCTGTTTTCAAACCTGTAAACGAACTACGTTACTCCCGCTGCTTCTTGAGATGGTGTTTGGTGTTGACATCAACAATATACGCTAATATTCGTTCATGTTCACACATGCAGCCGAACGCGGGAGCACACGCTATTAGTTCTTCAGTATTTTTTTTATTAGAATAAAACTATGTACGGTGCAAAGTTTCCGTCTCCCAAATCATATCAGTAATTGAATGGCAAGAGTCTCCGCGCAGAGTGGTCCAGTCGCTCTCTGAGCTAGGGCTGTTTTCCGGTTCGTTTTACTCATGACAGAGCGCTAGGTAGCGACGGGAATTTGCATTCATAGCGGCGGAAGTAGTGGTCGTCTGCTAACAAAGCGCAGACGGCGGAACCGACGCGGCGAAGCAGACTTTCATCACATCCTCTACATGTGCTCTGAGCTCCAGCCACCCCGCAAATTGCAACTAACAGACATAGAGCGATGGGAGATCGCGGTGTCCAGCTCGGACTCAGCTGCACAAAAGGAGCTGGTGGGCTGGGCTCTAAGAGTCGCTGAGACCCACAAGCTCCCGGCCACCCTACGCGATATCGAGCCGACCCATCAATACAGACAAGGCTCAAGATTCAATAAACGTTTTCACCACCACCACAACGACAGCAAACTACCCGGCCAGCTCCATCAATTTTGGCGAAGTAGTCTTGACCGCTCTATGTAGAGACCTTGACTCGGAGATTGTACAGAACTCCTTGAACCATCAGAAAGAAAGTTCTGAAAATCACGAACTACACTCCCCCCCCAACCAATTATTTTCCATCACATTCTCGACTACGCCGTGCAGGTGCAGTGCGGGCGCTCGACTGCTGCGCACAAGGCAGCGGGATCAAATCCCGGCCTCGGCGGCCGCTTTTCGCTGGAGGCGAAATGCAAGGCGCCCGTGTGCTGTGCGATGTCAGTGCACGTTAAAGAAGCCCAGGAGGTCGAAATTTCTGGAGTCCGCCACTACGGTGTCGCTCATAGCCTGAGTTGCTTTGGGACGTTATACCCCCTAAACCAACCAAACCAAACCATCAAACTCTAGCGTCAAGTTTGCTCCTCTCATTTTCTAGAAAACCATTAAAGTATTTGCCAGTTATCGCTATTAAAGCCAGAGAACAGGTCCAAAGAGGAAAACGAAGGATACGACAATCCGTCAGTATCAAATAAAACCCTAGGGCGGAGAGAGGGAGAGATCGTATTGTATCCAGAAGCCCACACTGCAACCTTCCTGCATATATCGCACCTGGGCAAAATGTCCTGCCCGGAACCAGAGAGAGTCACCCTTAAACTAAGCTTTCTCACAGAAACTCCAAGTCCGATGCCGCGCACGACTCCCCTTCCGCCAAGATGTACTCGGCGGCGGCACTACGCCGAGCGGCCAGCACTAGCAGGTAAACTCCATAACGTCGCAGTATTCGTCCTTGGTAGGAGATAAGCCAGGCTGGGCACGGTCGGGATCGTCGTCTTGGCGCGTTTCTTCGGGAGCCGCAGCCGCCGCGGCAAATCCGGAGCGCGCGTGCGTGCGCGCGCGCGCCAGTCAGCCAGCCAGCCTGCTAGCGGCCGCGGCAGGTCGGACGTGAACGACATTTATGATTCTCGTTTTGCGGCGTTGGCCGACCGGCGGCCGATACGGTCTAGCCGCCGCCGCCCCGATGCAGGCGCCAGGTTGAGGGAACGGCGTTAGCCGTCGTATTGGCTGGCGCAGTCCGGCCAGCCCTGCCGCATACTGCTGTGTGGAAAGGGCAACATTATGCTCCAGAGAAGCACTATACTCCTTATTTCATATGAGTGTAAAGAGCAGCACACATCGGTGGAATGGTGGAGATGCAGGAATGTTCGATAGGAATATGGTGGAGGGGGTTTTTATGGGCGAGGCGGTCGGGAAAGGGGACCAGGAGTCCGCATGTTCGTCTCACGACGTGGTGCGCTCCTTCCCACCGGTCTTGGCGTTGAACGGCGAGATAACCCGGTACTTGAAGCGCGCACTTCTTAAAGAAACCGAACTAAGCGCAGACATAGGCGGTGGAAGGAAACTCTCTACGTTTCCAATATCGAGCCTTGCCTGTCGCTCTGGAGATTGATGCACGCTGGGGTCTGCCTGCACACAGCCTTTACCGCCGTTCGGTTTTGCCACGGAGCACGCCAGTCGCCAGTCCAGCGGTGTGCACAAAGTCGAGTCACTTTGCTATCGAGCCCCACGGAGAAGATCGTTGATTTCTGGACACCATAAGTTACACTCCGTCAGTCTGCTCGCTGCACGTGCTGTTCTTCTCTCTCTGGCTGGGTTGGTTAAGAGTCGCTATCTGATCAAAGCGAAGGGATATACGGCGCTCGGCTTTCTTGTTTATAGCCAAAAGGTCGTCGTGTCTCTCACTGTGTGGAGCCTTTGCCAGCAGTGAAGGAGCCTCAAGCGTACACCATATGTTTGAACGGGTGTCTTTAACTTCTAGCCTGTGCGGATATTAGAAGTAACATCGTTTATTTGGAGACTGGATGAACGTCTTACCAAAGCTTTCTGTAATCCAACAGTAGCTTGCTTTTTTGGGGGGTATGACCGGCCCATGTGGCTGAAATAGGATTATTTTCGGAGAAAATGTGCATGTAAATGATGCCAGCGCCTCGTAAAGAACGATAAACTTGCGATAAGAAAGCGTTTGAGGGCTGAAAATTCGCGAGCTATTGCAGTACAATTTGCGAAAAAAAAAATGTTTTCGCGTTACTCTCTTATAGGACATTAAAATAACGGAGAACAACCATGATATAGAAGACAGGATACAGCATTACATTATCAAATTAACAGTGCTGTTTTGGTTGACCAATGTGAAAATGTCCCGTCTACTGAGGTTAATGACGAAGTATAGATTTTTTTTTTCTTTGCAGAAATTCACTTTGTGTTGTGGAGTAGGGCCGGGGAAAGGGGTCGTTTGTGAGAATGTATTTGATAGTACTCAAATAATCTTTCTTTCCAAACGTGATTGTGCTTGAGTATGATTGTATTTGAGTCGCTTTGGAAGCTGGATCAGCTAATAGAAGTATGGGCAGCCAGCCCTTCATTCTCATAAGAATTGCTAACCGTTTGTAGGCATTGCCGACTGCCAAGGATAAATTATTTCTGTCGGCCCAGATGCGTGTAAATGGATATAGTTAATGTGATCTCATATTTGGCGTGTTTCAGAAAAACGGTTTCCATGGGCTTGATTACAACAGCTCACCCATCGAACGCTGTATCTGGCGTTGACTTTGTGATCGAGAAATCGTGACCATGATGGTGGCGGGTTTTAGTTGGCAGTTGACATGACCGGGATTTGATTGGCCGATGGGTTGCGTGACGTCACAAGACGTCATTACATGGCCTATATGGCAGCAGCTGTCTGCTTGTGATTCTCCTTTCAGATAGGTGAGCTAGATGGGAATGGAACCCAGCGGGATCGACACTTGGATCCCAAGCCAGATACGCGGCACGTTAGTACGGCTTGTTCAAAGCGGGGCTTTATATGTATATCTTGGGTGGTGTTCCACTTAATGTTTTAACTTACTATCGTTTGGTAATGAGTATGTGTGAGTTAACAGGGGCAGAAATTAGGCACTGGTGATTAAGAGAAGGCGTTTACTATAACGAAGACCCGCAAGGGAGGCGACAGACGGCAGCCAATAGTGCTGTCGTGTCGTACGTCAAGTGTCCTTCCAATTTTAAGGCAAAAGCATTTCTATGCTCATGGTGACGTTCGTGTTGGTTCACCGGGAGTGTCCGCTGCATGAAATAAAGAAAAAATAAAATATGTTCTCCGGGAATCAATCTATGCCTCCGAATCCGAGAAAAGCGCGCAAACCCCTACTCCACGCCGGGCTCGTGAGAAACAGAGCGTAATTCTCCTCGTCTAGCATGAGGATAATGGTATACCGATAAAAATGACGATGCAGACAGCGATAATGATAATAGTAGCGATGATAATGACGCTGCATTTAGTGAAAATTATAATTATGATAGTAGCGATGACAATGACGGTGTGCTTAGTTGATAATGATGATAGTACCGATCGTGATGATAATGATGATGATAGTAGAGATGACAATGGCGATTCAGTTCGTGGAAACTTTCAGTAAAGTGGCTTTCGGCATTTCCGCTCTTAAGCAGCCTTAAGCGCAGTCTTGATTTTTTTTTTTTTTTCATTTTCTGCTCCCAAATCCATGCACGCTGGTGAAGCATGCAAAACTTTGTCACGCTTGCACGACTGAGATTACTTCACGAAACGCTCGGCTTTCTTATTTTTCTTATTACGAACGCAATACGTAAGGAAATCATATGTCGCATAAAAGCCGGCATCGGCGTTATCGTGGTTGTAATGCGAAAATACGTAAGCGATTTCTTATAAATATTGTTAAAAGAGTGGTGTCATATCATTTCACTTCCCATTTAGCATCAATCTGCTGGTAAAGATTGAGGTTATAGTCTGCGATAAGGACTCGAACCGACCGCATATGCTCCTCCGATTGCACGAATAACTGAAAATCTAGCTCTCCACAGAGAAGTGACAGCGATACTGAGCATTCATTTCGTCCAAAATCAACTTGACCAAAAACAACAACAACAACAACAACAACAACAACAACAACAAACGTACAACGAAAATGCGGTGTTAGAGGCGCTATTGAGTCGAACTCTTAAGACGAATTTTTAGCGTCTTCCTAATTTTTCTCTTCTCAGTACTCGGGCCAGAGTGAAGCCAATATTTCACGAATGCACTCAAGTGGAAAGGGCAGCCCTTATGCAAAGCATACGAAGCTCACCGAATGAAGCTCACCGAACGAAGCTCACTCCGTTTCGTTGCCACCCCGGATAAATCTACATGATTTGTTCGGGTTATAAGAAATGACGCCGAGGACGCTTTCCGTATGGGTGGCTGGTTCGGGGCAAGGCGTTCATTTGTCTCAGCGAAGTGCGAACCTATAGGCGTCGGTCTCCTACAGGCGATAATGACAGCTTGAGGTGTAAACGGACAAAACATTGGCAGTGGGAAATGTTGCTCCCGCACAGGCGTTTTTCTTTCTTTCTTTTTTTTTTTTTTCGTGTCCTTTTATCGCTCACGTTATTATCGTCGCGGTGGTCCGCAGTATGCCTGGCGGGCCGTGCGCGTCCCTTTGGACACCGCCTGCATACCAATTATGGCGGGCTCGGCCAGCGAGTGTACATCGACCTGTGTCATCCAGTGTAAATGATGGCGCCCGCAACAGCGCGAGTAGGTTTTTCAAGAAGATGAATCTGCCTCTTCGCCGCGTGCGGTATGGCGTGAGCTGCTCTGCTGCTCTCGCCTCCTCGAGCATCAGCAGCACGCGCTGACCGAGCTAAGTCGGCCTGGATCGTTTCCCGGTAAAAATATCTCGTTGTGGTCTTATAGTTGCACATAAGCTCCGTATAGTGCCTATTAGGGGTTGTAAGATTGGACTGAGCGGATTTATTATGATTGAGTGCTTCAATAGCCTCCCAACCGCCTGTAGTGCCGCAAACGTCCACCCCTGATTTCTAGATTCTGCAGAAAGAGTAGCATATACGCCCTGAGAGGAGATGCACGCGGTGTATATCCAGTATTGAACGGTATACAGCTTCATTTCACACGCATCATAATAGACGGGAAAAAATGATGATGCGATTTGTATGCAAGTGCACCATGATCACGAGTGCCATCATAACCAGAAAATTTAGACGTTTTCGCGGAAAGACATTTCGGACGGTTTTTTTTTTTTTGTTTTCACAGATTGTTTACATCACGAGAGCAATCAATATGTCCCCTAATTTTGTTTTCTTGCTATTAACTTTCAAAAGCCCGCCTCATTGGTACTGAAGGCGGTCTTACTCTTTTATTGTTCTGTTGTATCTTACCTGTACTCAACTATGGGGCTGAAACGTGGAGGCTAACCAAGAGGGTTCTACTTAATTTGAGGACAACCCAGAGGGCTATGGAACGAAAAATGGTAGGGGTAACATTAAGAGATAGGAAGCGTGCAGATTGGGTCAGAGAAATAACTCAATTTACTGACATTCTAGTGGAAATCAAGAAGAATAAATGCGCATGGGCAGGACATGTAGTGCGAAGAGAGGATAACCGATGATCGCTTAGGATAACAAACTGGATTCCAAGGGAAGGAAAGCGTAGCAGGGGGCGGCAGAAAGTTAGGTGGGCGGATGAGATTAAGAAGTTCGCAGGGGTCAAGTGGATGCAGCTAGCACAGAACCGGGTTAAGTGGAGAAATATAGGAGAGGCCTTCGCCCTGCAGGGGGTCTAGTCAGGCTGATGATAATGATGATGAGGGCAGGACTAATTTCAGAAAATAAATTTCGCATGCACTGGAAACATAAAATTTCTATCACTATAGTAATAAACGTAAACCTTAGATTTTCTTTATTTGCCCAGCAATAATTCAAAAAATGATCCTGATAGTAGTGCACCGCGTTAAATATCCGAGGAACGGCTGCTCTGTGTCTCTAGTTGGTTGCTCTTTCTGTTGTCCTGTACATTAAAATACTAGTCACTTCTTGAAATGCCTGTCAAGGGTCTTTACTACAAAACTGGTAGCAGCAGCGTCGGTTCTCCGCATTTGGCATCTAAATAAAGGGTTTAAGCGGTCACTACCGAAGTGACGCGCTCTATTAGTTACGTACAGAAAGCGTGGAACTTTCTCCGTAACGTCGTCATCATCATCATAATCATTCTCAGCCTAACTGTGTACAGTTAACCCAAACAAACGAGATGGTAGCGTGACCAAGCAATCACATTCGACGAAATTTCACACGCCACGCGCAAAAGGTTAATTATCACCACGAAATATTGGCTCGCAGGCGATTTATTGTACGGTCTCTCCGCCCGTATTTTCTGCTTGTCATTTGCACTTTCAGTGGCTCCAACCTTACTATCATCCCCCATTCCTCAGTTACTGTCTCACCACCCGTACACAACCCTTCGTCTCAAACAACCGGACTCTTGTCGACCACGTCCGTAAAGTGCCGGGACAGATCTTATCAACGAGGCCCAGGACAGGGTGCCGGAGTTTCAAAGAAACAATCTTCCCTTAACTATGCCGCCATTATAGTCGCTCCTTCTCGTTTCTCAAATACAAACAAAGCTTTGACTGAAGATTGACTTAAAGAAAAAAATATGACTGAACTATGCGCGATAGTGCTCGAAGCCCTCATTAAGAGATGGCGTAAACATGCATGCTTATATCTGGCGAACAGGATTCACAAGAAACAAAGATCGTCGCGCCCTTATGGGTTCCACAAATCAACAAGATTTAAGCGCATGAAAATGCCTGTAGAAAAATGAACATCACACTATAGATTCCAGAATCTTTCAAATATCCATCCCTGACGTCAGACGAACAGAAGCTGCACCGCTAGTAACAAAGCGCGCCGCCTTCAGCCGTCTCGTTCGAAAGCAAACAAGAGCCAGAGCGGTAGCATCAAAACAAGCCGCTCGGCACATTCGTCGCTGCGACCTACGCATACACACCGACTCCCTTGGCACGCGAGTGCCAGAGCCAAAGCATTCATCACGGATCCGCCACGCATTCATCGCACCCTCGTCAACCGCATACGATGATGTCGCTCCGATGCCTGCAGGACCCGCCTACGCGTATGCAAGAAGTCGCGTTAATTAAAGACTGATCCCAGCGACGACGGCGCCATCGTCGGCGCGTCTATTATCGACCATCGACCCTGCCCTCGGCTGCGACTTATGCCGGTCTAGCCGCCTGTATTTACGGGTCGGCGCACACGAGCCACGAAGCGCGCCGCTCGGCAAACACCGGTAGCTGCCTGTATTCGTCCAGGAGCTCATAGAGTCGCATTCATTCTGCGGAGCCGGCGAAGATGACGACGATCGCCCACCTCTTGACAGCCTCGAGCAC
This sequence comes from Amblyomma maculatum, assembly GCF_055883805.1. NCBI lineage: Eukaryota > Metazoa > Arthropoda > Arachnida > Ixodida > Ixodidae > Amblyomma > Amblyomma maculatum. Next base: position 90,122,210 of record NC_139347.1, read on the forward strand.
CGCGATGAGTGACTGGCGCTCTCTGAATGCCTGCCGGTGTTCCGAAGACGCACATAGTCTGCGTTGCTTCAGCGCGCTAACGGCTGAATCGGTTCCGAAGAAGCATTAAAGACCGCACCAGAAACGCTTCTTCTTTTTTTTTTTTTTCTTTTTGTCGTGGAGACCCGCTGCACCTTAGAATCGGCGAAGTTGTGTTCAAAGGCGATGACTCGAAACTAGTAAGCACGGAGTGGACAACGCGGAACAGAGTTGCTCTTCTTTTCCACAGTTCAAATTTAATATGCCTCCCCGAAAACCATTCATTGTTGTGATTTGGTTTGTGGTTTGCGGGATGTAATTTCCCAAAGCGACTGAGGCTATGAGAGACGCGGAAATTTCGACCACCGGAGTTCTTTAACGTACACTGACATCGCACAGCACACGGGCGCCTTGCTTTTCGCCTCCATCGAAAAGCGGCCGCCGAGGCCGGGATTCGATCCCGCATCCTTGGGAACAGTAGTCGTGCGCCCTGCGCCACCCAGGCGGGTCATTATTGTGAGGTGTGGTCGCTAGTTCGTCACTTCGTCACTTCCAAAGGACGCCTGAAAGACTCGGCTTCATCACAGACCAAGAACGACCAATACTACACGGCTAAATGGCTCCGAAAAAGAAAATCGGATGTTATAGATCACGCCCCCTGGTTCTGTGACCAAGCAGCTCAAAAATAATGGGCACTGGTTAGAGATGATGCAAGTGTCGTGACGCTGGGGCTATGGCGACCCGGCCTTCACTTGGTAGCGTGCAGAGACTCCGGGTTGAAGAAGGACTGAATCTTCGAAGTTGGTAAAATATGTACAAGCAGGTTTACTGGCACTTTGAGAAAACGTATTTGCAAGAATATTTACATGAAGAAGAAGGGTACATCAGCAAAATGACAAGCGTTAAGAGTTCATAGCGAGAAGCGACTGGATGAGCCGTTTACCCAGGGCCCAGAGCGACATTTCGTGCTCTGCAGCGTCCTTAAAAACCCCCTATGTCCAGCCCCTCTCTGAAGATGCTGACCAACCAAATCCAGGGCACGCCCCTCAGGTATCGGCATCCAATCGAACACATCACTGCACTGATGGTCTGAAGCACTGACTGGTCCGGCATTCATTCGTTGGGCGTGATCACTTGTTGGCGGGAAAAGCTTGGGAACGGCGAGGAGAGGAGGTACATTTCTATTCTTCAGCAAAGAAACCACAGGCTGGTTCTGACAAGGGGTTTTACTTCTCAGAAACCCGAGTGCACGTGGCGCCGCATAGGGCTCCCAACATGGTCCCTTTTCGACAATTGCAAATCTTTCCTGCATTCCCGGGAAATCACTTAATGGCCGTATGAGTCATGCTCCTTTCTTGTCCTGCACGTCAGCGGACATGTCACTCTGTCGTCTCCTTTGGATAGGAGGCATTCATCACTGGAGGATAGCACTTCTCGACTGGAAGGGTGGACAAAAGAAAGAAAGCACTTCCTGCTATTTCCCGCAGGGGGACGTTTCTTTGTGTTTTTCCAGACGTTCTCTTGACAGGGTCAATTTGGCATTTGCAGGTTGTCCACAAAGCAAAACATGCTTACAAAACAGGATTCCTGGAAACAGGCTCACTTAGAGCCATTGGACCATCACCACATATTCACAAAACTTATCCATGCCCACAGGCGAACAATAGAGCGCGCAATTGCGGATGCTTGGTCGTAACAGCCTCCTCCCCCGCCAGAAGAGTCTCGGAGGGCAGCAGTCCCAGCTGCTGCATGAAGAGACGACTTAATGGCCTGCACGTGAACGCTTGAAGCTCGCTGTTGCTTGTCGCGTTGTCTTGATTGTTGTAGGCCAAATTGCTCGAGCTGTCTGAAACTCAACCACATGTCGAAGCAAGCACTCGGCTCCCGTCTGAAGAGACCAGGTTAAAAGAAAACTGCCATCGTTGTTCGAGAAAAGCCCACACTCAAGACGTTAGGACCCACGTATGCCTAGAAAACCAAACGTGCTGCTTTACATAGTCACACATATACAAGCGCACGAAAAAAAAAAAAAAACCTGATTATCAATTTGGATACATGGTGAGGAACATCTCGGATCGCTTAGAAAGAGCGGCTAAGCGCGTCCGCATTCCCATTTAGCTTCCCTTTTTTGTATCTTATTTCAAAATTGTACTGCTGTAAAATCAAGCTCCACCTAAGAAGGCGACTGTTCTTCGATGTCGCAGTTTGCAGCCAAGCCAGGGGACAATGGTCCGTCTCTACGGTGAATTTGGCCCCTCCAAGATAGCACTGCAATTTTTGAATGGCCCATACAATGCAAGCGCACTCTTTCTCTGACGCGCAATGAGCCCTCTCTCTAGAACTCAGTTTTCTGCTCAAGTAGAGCACGGGGTGCTCATTACCGTCGTCATCTCTCTGGCAGAGAACAGCACCTAACCCTCGATCACTGGCATCACACTGGACCGTGAATTCTCGGTCATAGTCTGGAGCTCGCAATACCGGACGGCTAATCAGCACAGCCTTCAGGTTTACGAAGGAGGCTTCCTTTTGTTCGTCCCAGACTACATTTGTCGGTTCTGTCTTGCGGAGAGCGTCGGTCAGAGGGCTAGCCAAAGATGAATAGTGAGGGATGTAGTGGTTGTAGTACCCAGTCAGACCTAGGAATGCTCGAATTTCCGTCTTCGTGCTCGGCCGCGGATAGTCTGCTACCGCAGAAATCTTAATCTCGCTGGGTTTCCTGAAACCCTGACCTACATTGTGACCCAAGTAGTCCACGGTCGCCCTTGCCAGGCAACATTTCTCGGCCTTTACGGTTAGTCCAGCTTGACGCAAAAGGCTCAGTACAGCTCTTAGATGTACCATATGGTCCGCCCATGAGTCGGAAAAAACCGCAATGTCATCTAAGTAAGGCACTGCGAATGTTTCACACCCCTTTAAAACCCTATCCATGAGTCGGGAAAAACAAAATGGAGCATTTTTGAGCCCGAAACTCATCATTGTTGGCTGGTAGCTGCCCGTCGGAGTGACGAAAGCCGCGTATCTGCTGGCGCGTTCAGTGAGCGGTACTTGCCAGTATCCTCGGGTAAGGTCCAGCGTAGTCACATATGCCGCTCTACTGACCTGTTCTACTCTCTCCTCAATATTCGGAATAGGATACACTTGATCCCTGGTGAGAGAATTTAGCTTTCGGTAGTCTACCACAGGCCTAGGGTCTTTACCTGGAGCTTCTACTAAGATCATAGGCGAAGCATAATCGCTTTCCGAGGGTTTTATTACTCCCAATTCCAGCATGCGAGTTACTTCCCTATCCAGAATTTCTCTTTGCCTTGGAGAGAATCGGTAGCACCTTGATCGCACTGGCACGTCTGAAGTCAGCTCAATATCGTGCTCAGTCAAATCAGTCCTGCCTGGCCTGTCCACGAAGCAGGCCTCAAACTCTGTTATTATTTCGCCCAGATCGGACAGCTGGGATTTCTTTAGTTCTCCTCTCTGCTCCGTCTTTTTGAGAAGCTCCTGAGCGTTGCTTCCCTTTCCGCTGAGGCAAATCAAGTTGTCCCCCATCTCCTCGGGAAGGTTTAACGTTAGATTTACCACGGCTTCCCTCTGCACATAAGGCTTCATAAGATTGCAATGATAAATGCGCACTTCTTTACGCCTACCGGGGATTTTCACTGCGTAGTTAGTGTTAGAAAGCTCTGCAACGACTTTAGCAGGTGCTTCCCACTGTACTTCGAGCTTATTCTTGGGATCATTGGCTTGCTCCATAGCTAAGTCCTCTCGGGTTCCACTTAAAAGTCTCGTGAGATTACTAGACACTGGCGGCAAGAGGTTATTCTCAAGAACGTCCTCATTCCGCGTCTCATCAAGCTCACTTTCAAGTTGACTTATCTGAGATGCCTCGCTCTCAAAGTTTTCTGGCCCGCTATCTTCTACATCGACCACTGTTTTAACTGCCGTTTCCTCCACTGTGGAATTTTCTGGTATGAGCAGTGTAGCTAGTTCTCGCGCCTTTGAACGTGTTAAGGCCTGCACAACACTGTCTCCGAAAAGGATGCCCCTCTTTCGCAGTAGCATGTCCGATTTGTTGGAAAACAAATACGGATAGCACTTAGGCAGCTTTTCTGAAACGGCAGCCTCGGTTGTTAACTCGCCGAAAGGGCCCTCGATGACCACGTTCGCGATTGGCAAGCACACACTCTGTTCCTCAACTACCTGTCGGATCCATGCACACTGTCCTGTATAGTCGGAAGGCGATACATACGCCGGATGGACAACATCCATCGTTGCGGCCGAATCGCGCAGTACCTTGCAAGGCTTCCCGTTGACTACTAGGTCATGCAGGTAGGGTTCTAAAAGCTGCATATTTTCATCGCAGTCACTGACATACGAGAAAGCAATCTTTTCTTTCCGGCAGTTGACGGCAATGTGACCTTGCTCATTACACCTAAAGCATGTGAGCGGCTTCCTAGCCTCAAACTTATTCTTTGTGTTCTGCGCGTTGGTCACTTCCTCACTGCCGTCCTTTCTAGGGCGTTTGCCTGAAGAAGCCTTCCTTTCTTCGTTTGCAAATCTAGCAAAGTGCCTTTTCTGACGGTTATTAACCCTCAACTTGGGATTGCGGGGCCTATCCACTGCTGGGTTGCTGAATTGTCGGCGCGAAGCATACTCCTCAATAAGTTCGGCAGCTTCAGTTGCCGACTTAATGTCGCCTCGGTCCTGTAACCAATTTCTTTCTTTTTCTGGGAGGCAGGTATAAAACTGCTCCAAAAGAATTCGCTCGACTACAGCGTCCCTATCACTGTAGGAATCAGTGCTCTTTAGCCACTCGCCCAAATTAACTCTTAAATTGTACAGGAATTCAGGGTAACTCTCGTCCCTGGACTTAGTAGCGTTCCGAAAACGTTGTCTGAACGCCTCGGCGCTAAGCCTATACTTTCTCAGAAGACAAGCTTTGACCTTCTCGTAGTTGTCCGCGTCCTCCTTGCTTAGCCGCGCGACAACCTCCGCTGCCTCGCAGGGCAGAACCGTCAATAATCTCTGAGACCACGTGTCTCGCTGGAAGGACAGTTTTTCGCAGGTTCGCTCAAAGTTAGCCAAATACAGACCGATATCCCCTGATATCACATATGGCTGCATGTACTTTGACATCTTGAAATCTGCCTCCTTGTTGAGAAGAGGTACCGCTAGCTGGGGACAATCGCCCGACCTCTTGCTCAACTCTAGTTCTAATTTCCGGAGCTCAATTTCTTGGTCCAGCTTTTTTGCTTCTCTTTCACGCTTCTTTTCCTCTTTTTCCCACTCTTTCTGCTGTCTGAGCTGTTCCTTTTTTTGACCGATGAGGTTCCATGCTTCACTGAGCTCCTCATCATCGGTTCCCAGATCAGTGATTGCCTTTATAATCAAGGGTTTTCGTGCCAAACCAGTTGTATCAATTCCCAATTCCTCACACAATAGCAACAGGTCCGGTTTCTGCAGCTTTTGTAGGTCCATGATCGCTCCGAGTGTTGGCTACTTCCTAAACAACTGTGCAAACTACCAAACCTAAAGGCGTTTCAACACTTTTTACCAGTTCTAAAATCTAACCCTGTTCTAGAACCTGGTCCACATCAGAAGAAAAGCCAAGCACTCACCCACACATGCGATCGATGTTCCGAGCTGCTTTCTTGTTGGCCGATTGTTGCTCCTGCTTGTTGCTTGAGATGCCACCTCCGATCACCAGATGTTGTGGCTTGTAGATTCTGATCCACCTCGAATCACCAGATGTTGTAGCTTGTAGATGCAGATCCCAACGCTGGTCACCAGTGTTGGGGCTTTATCCCACCGCTGCCACCAGTTGTCGTGACGCTGGGGCTATGGCGACCCGGCCTTCACTTGGTAGCGTGCAGAGACTCCGGGTTGAAGAAGGACTGAATCTTCGAAGTTGGTAAAATATGTACAAGCAGGTTTACTGGCACTTTGAGAAAACGTATTTGCAAGAATATTTACATGAAGAAGAAGGGTACATCAGCAAAATGACAAGCGTTAAGAGTTCATAGCGAGAAGCGACTGGATGAGCCGTTTACCCAGGGCCCAGAGCGACATTTCGTGCTCTGCAGCGTCCTTAAAAACCCCCTATGTCCAGCCCCTCTCTGAAGATGCTGACCAACCAAATCCAGGGCACGCCCCTCAGGTATCGGCATCCAATCGAACACATCACTGCACTGATGGTCTGAAGCACTGACTGGTCCGGCATTCATTCGTTGGGCGTGATCACTTGTTGGCGGGAAAAGCTTGGGAACGGCGAGGAGAGGAGGTACATTTCTATTCTTCAGCAAAGAAACCACAGGCTGGTTCTGACAAGGGGTTTTACTTCTCAGAAACCCGAGTGCACGTGGCGCCGCATAGGGCTCCCAACATGGTCCCTTTTCGACAATTGCAAATCTTTCCTGCATTCCCGGGAAATCACTTAATGGCCGTATGAGTCATGCTCCTTTCTTGTCCTGCACGTCAGCGGACATGTCACTCTGTCGTCTCCTTTGGATAGGAGGCATTCATCACTGGAGGATAGCACTTCTCGACTGGAAGGGTGGACAAAAGAAAGAAAGCACTTCCTGCTATTTCCCGCAGGGGGACGTTTCTTTGTGTTTTTCCAGACGTTCTCTTGACAGGGTCAATTTGGCATTTGCAGGTTGTCCACAAAGCAAAACATGCTTACAAAACAGGATTCCTGGAAACAGGCTCACTTAGAGCCATTGGACCATCACCACATATTCACAAAACTTATCCATGCCCACAGGCGAACAATAGAGCGCGCAATTGCGGATGCTTGGTCGTAACACAAGCTATGCTGGGCACTGCATTGTTCCAGCTATAACGCAGGCGAGAAGTGACGAATCTTTTCAACTGGAGCTGCTCATCGGTGGCATAAACAAATCGCCTGGATGCACTTGCAAGAGCGCATGCGCAGAAGTTACGGCCTCTTCAAAAGTTGTCTGTAGAACGGATGCGAGCGGAGAGGGGAAGGTTAGGCAGTTCACGGAATGCGACAGTTTGAAAAAAAAAAATAAAAGCGCTCAAAAGTTACGCCCTCTTCCCAAGTCGAACAGACGCGAGCAGGGAGTGTTGGGTCATGCAGTTCATGAATCGTGACAGTTTGAAAAAAAAAAAAAATAATTAACGCTGCCGCAAAAAATGACACTCGACGCAGTCATATGTTCATCCAACAAAAAAACAAAAAACAAATATCTTTCTTCCATGCGTCAGCGAAAGCATCGAACGCTTTCCGTCCAGTTCGTTTTCCGCTCCAAGGATCTCGAGAGACGGGAGCTAGCATGGAATTGAAGCGAAGGGATGCGTGAAAGTGACTTTCTGAAGTCGTGAAAAAGATGGATTGCCCATTGATGAACTGCGAGCACTAAACGCTGCCAACTTTTTCGCGCTTTCGATGAAGAATGCAATGTCTTCTCTTCAGCGTGTTTAGCTGTTCGTCACGCTCCACTGGACGGCTGAAATCTCATTTTCGAAAATTTTCAGTCCCTAGTATTTGAAGCAGGTGCCACTTATTTCGACAGGACGTTGGCTGCATCATAGTGTTTTTCACCTATATACTTTATATATATAGCGTTCTCATGCCTCGGCATCCATGTGAGCGACTGCTCGTTGAATGTGCACCACCTAGAGCCTCTGTGTTAAGCAATTTTTCTACTTACCTTCACTATTGCACTGAATGCTGGATCTTTGATTACTGAGCCTCAAAGCGCAATGAGTCGATATCGATCGTAACACTGAAGGCGAAGTAGATAAAGGACTTGCTATTATATAAGCGCCAAACGAGTGGTTTGCCTCTTGGTGGGCTTTCAGCGGAACAAATTTATTCTTTATTCGCCAGCTCCTCCGACAGTCCTCTATATTGAAGACACTATGTTCTTTATTCTATTCATTTTTTCTCCTCATGGGAGCTTCACTTATAGATCAGCGATGCGGTATCCGTTACAAAATGGGTGACGTAACAGTGAGGCTGCGTATAACATGTCGACTCCAGAAGGTCACATTTGCTCTGCCACGTGTCTTCGTGGCTGAGTGGATATGACAGTTAGCACGAGGTGGCGGATTAGATACGAGGGCGCGTTTCAAGCAATACAATATATATATATATATATATATATATATATATATATATATTAGGCGTGATTCGGATAGTGATGAGACCTCTATTAAGCGGAGAGCCTGGCAGAAAATATATCGGTTCTAGCATGCACGCATGCGCCCACAGTACTTTAATAGTTTTGTTCAACTGAAACGCACATTTCTTGGATCGTTCCACAACTGTCAAGTTCTTATTTTTTCACGTAGAACACCGAATATCGGGCGCCCAGTGAAGTATACGTATCCTAATACCCTCGAACATCAAACGGGGTATTACAAAGAAGTAGCAGCAAAAAAAGAAAGCGAGATGGAACGATCACGACCATGGAGGAAGGAAAGCTTAAGAGAGGCCCTGACGTCATTTTTTTTTAGGCCGGCGCGGCCGCGCCGCAACCGGACGCTGCAACGTCTCTCCTCCTGCTTTACCCTTTCTCCGCGACGCTCAAGTACCTAGGGCAAGCCTAGGGCCCTTAGCAACGCTGTTGCTAGTGGCCCGAGTTTTCATAGCAACAACGTCGCCGTTGCTAATGGCCCGACTTGGCTAACCCTAAATTTTGACGTCACTTCCGCCACACTTTCTCCAATGCATTGGGAATGGCAAGAGCCTCTCCTAAGTTGTTTCCTTCCTCCATGATCACGACGAAAAAAAAAAAAAAATTAACAGCCGAAGAAAGAAAAGCAAGGCTTGTTCACAACCAGCAAGAGAACAAATTCGCCTCAGACAAAGAATCCCTCAAACGTGCATCCAACGAGAAAAGCGCCGAAGAAAGAAAGCAAGACGCGGTGAAGGGGACAAGGAAGGCACTGCCGGTAGTCCTCCAGTTGCGAGTACCAGTGACACGGATATCACCGCGGCGACGGAGCAAAACGGAAGCGCGCCTAGAGTGTTCTGCGGCAAAATGGGAGAGAAGAAAGGCGAGGGGGAGAGTTGCAAGAAGCAACCCCATCATCTTGAGCGAGTTGTGGCTGGATTCTGGGCGGATTTCAGCATCCGTCCGGCGGGAACCGTGACGGATCGCCGCCCCTTTCTCGAGCCGGACCACGAACGGTTGATCCATCACCGGGAAGGTGAGCGGCACGCTTAGCGCCCGCTTTCGACAAGCCGCCACCGGCAAGCACCGTGTCTACTTCTGGTCAGAGCTGTTCCCAGAAATGCTTCGCACCTTCCTCTATCTCACGTCGGCTATGCTTTCCCCTACCCACTTGTTATATTTCGCTTTCTTATCCTTATATGCTCTTCACACCATGCGCCAGACGGGAAATCAGAGAAAAAAACGTTTCGGGAGGGGGATTCTTCGGCCATCGGAGTCCGTACTAGAACTAAGAGATTGCGACACGTATTCGGAGTAGCGGCCGTGGGAGAGGGCGCAAGCGCCGCACCTTCATACTGTTGGCAGTTTATGCCTGCCAGTACACATAGGAGTGGATTTCTAAAGACAGCAGAAGAAGGAAGCTGTCGGGGTGTAGAAGTGCGCGTTTTTGAGGCACTTGCGTGTTCTTCCTTGTAGGAAATGTTGGGATGTATATCGTGGTGTGCTTAATTCGTTCCATTATTTCATTTTCATCTGGAACTGGAATGAAAAATATATCTGTTATGTCACTCCCACCATATAACACGAGAAAAATACAGCGCGAACGAGGCTTCACACCAAAGAACCTTGTAGAGATACGCTTGTTTCTTGCTGGAGTAGAAGCTCTTGTAGCGATGATGACGATTAGAACAGAATATGAACGCGTTATTATGCGACGACGCACGGCGTGCGTCAAGCATTCTTCAGCGCACTACTTGCGATGCACATGTAGAGGGAATTGGAAGACTTTATGAGTGACAATCGGAAATATGAACGTAGAGGAGTCCTGTCACCGAAGCGTATTTCGTGCAACTGTACCACCCGTGTATGGGCCGTGGCAGTGATGCGTTGCAAACATGCATAACTGACATTCCGCGTTTTGTCGACAGACCCGGATATTTCCGTCCATATTCTAAGCAACAACTAAGCAATAAACCAACATAACGCCCTTACGTGCACACACGCGATACTGATCGTATAGTATACGTGTTAGTGAGAGTCGCTGCAAATAGTTTTGGGCTGACACTTTCTTGCAGATGGCTGCGTGCGAATGCGTGCCAAAATAATGCGGTCAATCCTCTTCGTTGCTGACAATCCGGTGAGTCTCGATGCCATGACCCTGGCGATCGCACCCACTGTGGGCAGAGTCCGCCGAGAGCGTTTGGTCGCTTTATCGCTATGGCGCAAGCAGCGGGCTTTCACGCTTTCACGGCTGACTTATGGAGAGAAATGCATAAGGTGGGTTCTCGGCTAGGGCTATAGGCCGCCCCTCTGCACAGCGGGGTAAACTGTTCGCCTTGAGCCAATTAAGGAGCTAGCAGTTTCTACCCTACAAAATAACAAGCTGCCATTTCTAATCCTCTTGCCACCGGTGGCCGGATGTCTGCCCAACACCTGTGGCTTTGGCACATTCAGGTGTGAGCATCACAGTATTGCACAGTTACCTATTTTATCTTCGCACTATGTTTGATTCTACCCTTTCCTTTCTCCCTGTTGCTCCCCGCTTTTATTTCCTCTCCATGTCTTCCCGGCTTTCCTTTTTGTTGTTTCCGTCGCCGCAGCTCAGGTGCCTTCGCGCTCGATGGCAGATGCCACGACCGGCAGAAGGATTTTTCTTCTCTTTCGAATTAGTAATTAATCAATAACCACTTATTAAGTACTTCTAATTCATAGTCGAATCAACCCCAGTACAACCTGGCATAGAGAGATTTCAGACATTGGCGTTGATTTCGTTCATAATAAGAATCATGACGGCCCGCAAATTAAGTTGGGAGTGGTTAGACTAGACTCGATGCCAGGCACCTGGACACACACATGTTCCTTGTTTTCGCAAGGAAGGCGCTTCTTCGCTGAATTGCACGCACTGATCGGCCCGGCATTCATGATGACTTCTTTGAAAGGTCCCTGATGTTGGTAGGGCCTCTTTTTTTCGGATCTAATTTGGGCCCTTTATTTACGAGAACAAGAGCTTTTTTTCTCCTGTATGCTTATCATGCGCAATTCAAAGCTATGTGGCCTCAGTAGCGTTCTACATAGGCCTAAACGATAGCAAAAATTCCTTACTGTATTTCTGCAGGCAGCGCCTTTGTGTTTAAAAATTCGAGGACACTTTGGCGACTAAACTGATGAAAGGCGAAAGCCTGAGTGCTGCGCTCTGCTACGCGACTGTCGCGCATGTAGCGATGAATGCTGCTGCGAGTAAAGCGAGCGATTACTCTTTCACATTCTGCGAGTGCATTTATTCAGTGAATTCTGCTTGGCAGCGAGGAGATCGCACTCCTTGTATCTTCGTAGTTGTTCTACATTTACTGTTTGCGTGGTTGATTTTACCAAGTGAGCGGCATTAATTAGTAATCAATTAATCACACAACCAAGAGTAATTACAATTATAATTAATTTTGTATTATTCAGTAATATAATAATTAGTAATTAGACAGTAATGAATAATTTTTAGTGATGAGTACTTAACTAGTAATTAGTAATTACTTAATTCATTGATAGTTCCTTTGTAATTGTTCATTGATTGGCATATGGCCATATAAGGCACGCATTCGCGCATACTGAGGTGGTGCTCTGTGATTGGTCGAGACCTCCATGACGTCATCCCGTCTCGACCAATAAGAGCCGCCGCAAAAGTGTAACACTTTTGCTGACGACTACGATGAGGCAATAAAGGCTTTCGCCTTAATATGTCACGCGATACGCACAAGTGGGGCTATGGTGCAATGCAGAGAAAAGCCCTAGAATGCCCTGAAGATCGTACCTCGTAAGAGAAGAGCGCAAAGCACTTGATGGCCACCCGTAGCGCCCCCTCGCGCTCCTCGGCCGACCGCACGGGCGCCTCAGCCTCCTCCTCAGCCGTGGCAGGGGCCTCGTACGCGGCCTCCAGGTTGCCAACGTCGATGGCCGACGCCGACACTTCGGGCTCATCCTCCCAGGCCACCATCGTCGGGTCCTGTTCGTAGGGGGCGCCCTGCGAAGCGCAATGATTTCTGAGCCTCGCCTGTCACCACAGTGTTTCAAAGGGAAAATTCTTATCGCATTTCCATTATCCAGCCCCAATGCGTGCACCGTCGCCCACGATGAGTTTTAGTTTACCATGATCCGCGACTCGCTACCGTGATCCGCTACTGCGCGTTCTACTGCGCATACCTAGATCTCCTTGACGCCGATAGATGGCGCCACGTACTGGATGTCGGCACATAGACCTGCCGCGTCGGACCAATCAGTCACGGTGGCGAATCGTGGAACACGGTAAGCTCAATCTCTCTACCATACTCACCGCTGCACCGCCTACTGAGAGAAACCACAACATGAACATGCACTCTTGTGCCCTGCCTAACTATGTTTCTAGCCCATAACGGTCTTTAGTACAGGTAACAATCACCTCCCATTTCTCTAAACAATAATGGGTGAGACTATTAGCGCTGCATGTATTTCTACATGACTTGGGGAATGCGATGCGCCACCTATACTTCACTGCAGCTTCACAGACTGGTCACACGAGACTGATTTCAGCGAATGCAATCAAACAAATGTGGCTTGGCGTACGGATCTCCTCCGCACGCGACACTCTGTTGGAAGGTGTTGGATCCCTTCTAGCTGCATGAATACGCATCGCCTCTTCGCCACCTCCCCCACAAGGGTTCCTCGAGACAGCCGTGGCTGAGTCCCACTGATATATATTATAAAGTGGCTTGACAGCCCCTGAAAACATCTCATAGCGCTAATATACCTAGTAAAAAGTTGAAGTTAAGGAAAGAAGCGCATTGCGTCTTATCTGCCTCTTAGGACTTAAGGAACGCTTACGTCGTCCGTATAGTTGTGTGTGGGAGGAATGACAGCCAGTTGGCTCGGAGAGAATCACGCAAGGCGTTCACCCTGCGGATGCTTTCGGCCCTTCTTCATGTCTACTTCAACATCCGAAGTCATTTCGCTTACCGTGGGAGCCGAACATCCTAGCTCATGTCAACCGATTTGATTCCGCGGAGCTATACACTGCAGTGTTTCCAAGTTCATCTCTTCAAGGATGTTTATAATCAGCTTGAAATGCATTCTGCACAGAAAAATAATTCGCTCTTATCTTAGTACAAAAGTTTATACATATTTCGCGCTGGTACGATGGTAAGGAGTCTTCCGCCACCACTATAGTATTTCACCTTTTGTACAAAAATCGCACAGAAAATGAAACACGCGCCATGTACCGCTACGCAGTTCAAAGCTGCGGTAACTCGTGATACGCCGCAAGGTCATTGAGGCCTAGCAAGGCTTTCCAGAAACAGATTTTTTTTTCCTGCTTAATAACAATTGGCGGGTTTCTGAAGCAAATTGTTGCTTGCATAGCTCAACAATTGCTCTTTTCGTTTGTTTCGTCTTACCTCCCAAAATCCTCACTCTAAAGTCCACATTTTTCATTGAATACTTTCTTCTATTAAAAACGCGTTTTTAGCGTTGCTCTGATTTTAAATTTTGCTTTTATTTGATGTTCTGTATCTGAGCGTGGAGCCTATCATGCACAATCCTTGTTCGCTGCATGCCAGCCTCAGTGAATGTGAAGATGGCGGCAGAACAGCCACGCATGGAGCCACTGGGCGTCGTGAACGCAGTCCCCACGCCTTCCCAAGACGCCTCGTACACGGCTACGACAAGCGTTCTGCCCGGTCACCACATGAGCATGCTGGAGGCCGTGAAGAAGCGTCGCCTATGCCTGCAGATCGCCATTGTCTCGCTGCTGCTCATGGGTATCCTGGCGATTATCCCTCTGAACTAGCTGCACGCACTGGGAATACAGTACACGTGCTAGACGCATACCAGAGCCGCGGTGGTGGCCACCTGCGCGACGTCCTCGACCTCTGTGGCGCCCGTGACAAACGACCCCGACGGCGCTGCGGACGTGTCTGACGAGGAGCCGCCGTCGAAGTCGCCTTCGTAGTACGCCGTCTCGTTCGGTTCCTCGAAGTTGAGCTGCGTCGAGCGCGAAAGAGGAATGTCAGAAACCGTTATGACGCGCTACAACAAAGGCACTCGCAAAATCACCAAAGCGAGGGTGAAGCAAGACTTCTGAAAAGTCAGACTGCGAAAGACAGAGAGAGAGAGAAATGAGCATAGAGAGAAGAAAACGCGGATAGAGAAAGTACCCTCGTACTTTCACTGTCTACTGGGTAGGAATTTAAATAAGAAGCTATAGACGCAACGCGTTTGGCCGCACAGATAGCGCGAGTGAAGCTGCAGGATCCACCACGGGGTAGAGGCGAGATAATATATTGTAATGCATGGTGACCACGGCACGTGCCGCAGATACGCGGCATTCGATAATTTTCCCCAGTTCACTTTGTCAGAGGGGCAGTGAAAGAACGCAGCTTATAAAAAGCTGATGCGAGGCATTTCATTTCTCTTGTTATGCTTGTTTGTCTAGTTCTTCCCCTTTTGGCCCTATTGTCGCACACCAGTAGACCTCCATCCACCCGGGTCACATTTGTCTGTCGTGATTGCACTGTCACGGTCTCCTTGCAGTCTCGAATGACAATGAGACAAGCTCTGCTCTCCTAATTATTTTTCCTATTTTATCGCTCGTATTCCTCTTATCGCTCAGTTATCGATCCTTTCTTTTATTTTTATCTTGAGTTTACTTTTCGGCCTCAAGAAGCAAGTAACCGGAAATAAAGTAATCGCCTGCACGAAGTAGAGCCTGCGGAGAAGTCAGCGCTCCAAAGTATAGGCTCTTTCATATAACCACTGCACTGTACGACCAATAATCGGACCGTAGTAGTGGCTGATCGTGGCTACTGCATATTCCTTAACGTTTCATGCAAGTATAGACTCTGTTGGATGGGCGCCTTGAATATTGTTACGGGGATGTACTTAATGTAACTGGATGTACTATATTTAGAATAATATCGATTTATTTACCACAGTCCTAAACTTATATTGCTGTTATCTTTATTGCTAGCTGTATTAGCGTAGAGAACATATGTACACCTATATTTACGTCCCGTAAAATCCGCCTTCCCATTAGTACAACTTTGCAGCACTTACTCCGAACTACGCAATAAGCCTAGTAGACGTGCTATGGCTCGCTCATATACTGTGTTTTTGTGGAAAGAAGGCTAACCTGCAGGCTGCCGTGCACGTGCAGGCTGGCGCACGTGCTGCTGGGCATCTCATGTTCCGTCAGCTGTGATAGGTAAGAAACGGACCACATCTCCAAGTGTGTGCAGGGCGCAGCCCACTCGCAGCTGGCCGAAATACTCGAGTAAGGCTATGCAGGATACAGGCGGAACGCACAGGCGAAGCGCCGCACGCGTAATCTCGCTGATGAAGCGACTCGCCATAACTCGCCCGGTCGCGCGCGCGCCGCTTCGAGGGGAGGCGGAAACGTATTTCAGCATTATGTCGCCTTCTTCCTCTTCTACTGCATCAGCCCAGAGGTTAGCTCACCCCCTCTTTGCCTAGCTCACCTGTGCTCCGTCTACTCGTCTTTGCGCCTCCGTAGAATAATCCTCTTAGGCACGACGCGTCGCGGCTCAATCGAGAGGAAACGCGCGCGTGGCATCCCGCACGCCAAGAAACGGCAACATCAAAGCTCCTGCTCCGCAGTGCAATGTGCAAAGCGTCATGAGAAGGTGGAGGGGAAAGGGATGGGGATTTTGGAAGGATTTGTTTTAAAAACGCGCTGACTCGACTTGAAGCAGCCCGGTCGCTTTTAAGCGCTGGATTACTTCTTCGAAAGTAATTGCTTTCCGCGGTGAGACTAATGCTGTTGCCTGTAAGCTGATTAACGGGTGGTTTGTTTTGTCTGTGACGTTTAATTCACTGATTTAGAGTAAAGTTAAGGGGAGTACCAAAGCAGCGCTTGTGTATTTTGGATAAGAAAGAAAGAAGAGTTGATTTTTTATTCTTCAAATTGCACTACGTTATATGCATACTATAGTTTTCTTACCCTGTAATGAAAGGTGTGTAAGAACGTCCATGAATCAGTCTCTTTTTAGCCATTTTGGTCCCAAGGCGATCAACTTTGCGGCCATCTGGAAATTGTCATTTGCTCGGCTCTCAAGGCGATGACCACCATACCCTGTGCAGGGCAATTATTCTGGCCATGAGACTGGCAGTAGGCCGCACGGTAGAAATTTATCCGAAGCTCGAAGAATTAAAAGGCTGACGAAAAAATAAAACAGAAAAAAACACCTGATGTGAATAATTGCAAAATAACCTTATTCTCGCTTAACGAAACTTCCTTTGCCTGGCGTATTTCTATCGAAATTATTTAAACTCTGAAATTTCTTCCCTCTAGCATTTAAGAGTCATGGCTTTTTGCTTAGCTCATTTGCCAGATAATCTTCAACCATTAGGATGTGGTCAGGCAGTGTAGCCCGGGCTCAGGGTGAATTTTCATTCGCTGTCGTAACCTGTTCGCGTGACCAATTTAGTTTCTTTAGTAAGCGCGTTAGTAAGAGAAACTAGAAAATAAAACTATATCACTAGTTTTCATTTAGCACCAAACGGAAGCATGCGGGAGACGGTGAACGAATTATTGCATCTGCGTTGAAAGAAGCCAGTCGATCAAGCGCCGACAAGGTTACCAAAAAAGTCAGAGATAACGGCAACTTGCCCCTAGTGATCTACGCGAATTTTCGTCGTCGGTGTTCTGTTCTTGGAGCGACTTTTCGCACGCGGATCACACGCTGTTTTGATTTCAATGGTTTTGTGAGCTCACTACGTCTTGCACGGGAAGAAGATAAAAGATAAAAATAAGTAGAGGCGCTACAAAAAAAAAAAAAAAAATACTGCAAAGTGTTTTCATACACACGGGTTTATATTTGCAATGTTTGCCTTACACTCAGTGTTTACGGCAAGGTGCGACACTAAAAGAGAGCCAATGGAAAGGGCAGGCAACACGGACCCCTCTAATATACTTATCTTCTTCACATTCTCTCTTTTGTTGCGCTGTTCTGCACCAGTGTCGTTTGCAAACCAGCTCACATCTCCTGATTACTGCATTGCGTCAGTTTGTCATTGGCTCGATCCGGTCATATCTTAGCGGCCATAGTTATTTACTAGTGTATATATATACGCTCAGCGAGCAAAGACATAATCGAGATGCGTGCTCACTGAACTGTGCGGATATATACAAGAATGGAAAAAAGAATTACAGGGGTGCACTTTAAGTCTACTTTTTAAGGTGGGTTGAGACGGGAGGACCGGAGAGCGGATGGTCCACGCGCGTCAGCGCTAGCCACGCACCACGTGACGCCGAATTCACTGCTCTGAGCGACGGCGAGAGAGCGACGTGGCCGCCTGGGGCCCCGGATTGCGGAGCGGATTGATTGCTCTTTTTTCTTTATCGTTGCTATTCAGGTCGAGCGGGGCATTGTTTCCTCTTGTTGTGCATGCGCTGCGTCGTTCGCTCTGTGTTCACTGCAGTGCATCGTTTTTTTGTGTGCGTTTGTGCTTGTGGGTGTGTGCCAGAGTTGTAGCTTTACTCGGTTTCTAGGGCTTATTATGGGTGAAGAAGCGAAAAAAAGTGCTCAGTGATGAAGCGACAGTCAAGTTTTTAGCGCTCATAGCGCTCCTTCTTAGCGCCCACCGATATGGAATATTGAAGACGCTTGCAATTGAAAGAACGCTTTGCAATAAAGAACGATTGCAATAAATGAACGTTTTTTCGCTGAAGCTTCCTCGCCGCCCTCGCACACTTCAAGTAGAAGAGCCAGAGCAGCGAGATGACGTTTTCGCTCGGCGTCCATGTTGAAACTCTCGGTAGAAAGGCTTTTGGCAGCGCGCGAACTGCGCTGGGGAGGAGGGTACACACGGATGTTCCGCCGGCTTCGTGTGCATGCTCGACGGCCGAATGCAGAAATGCGAGAGGATCGCGAGTTCCGTAGTTGCCGTTTCTATTTGTCCAATTCAGACGAGGTCAAATATTAGACGTCAAGGGACCCAATTTTGGGTGTGGCATACACAAATTTGGAAGTAACCATTACGTTGGCCTTACTCAGATTAGGTTAGACGCCGATTTTGGTGAAATTAGGACGAAGTCAAATTTCGGCCAGGATGTCCAGGCGGGCTATATTTTGTTGTTGGCCCACCTAACTTCACAAATCAACACTGAGTTGGCCATACTCGAATTAGATCGGGTACCGAATTTCGTGCTATTATTATTTATTACCCATGCAATGGATTACTGGCCTTTAGTGCGTACACGCTCTGATGGCAGGCTCTTTTAACACCCACTGCCGACGCGCTCTGGTGACGGCACTCATTAGCCAAGAAACACTTTCCCATTAAAAATTGTATTCGCCCGGAGAAATCAATCGAGAAGATAATTAATGGTTGAGTGTCCATAGCGTCATTCCTTTTCCTTAGTCTTGATTGAATGTCCTTTATTGAATGGGAAGGCTCATGGCCATGGATGGGGATAAAGGGGAGTAGACAGAATCTTCATTGTTTAGGTCGTCACTCGAATCACATTGCTCTAACCAGGACACTAAGCGAGCCATACTTGGCAAATATAATCTCTGTGTTAGCATCAGTTTCTAGAAGGGAACAGTAGTTCAGGCGGTAGGGTTTGATCTCGGAGCGTCCAGTAGAAAAAGCCGGGCAATCCCAGAGTAGATGAGATATGCCGCCGCGCGTTAGAGTCGTACAGTGGCGGCACGTAATCATTTCCTCTGTATACTGACGCCAGCGGGCCATAATATGTGGCGTGTAAGCCGCATGCATGGGCGATGAGCTTATTCAATAAGACTTCTTGACTTCGGGTTAGGTGGGTTTTTCTGAAATACACAAATAAACACTACACTCATGACAGAATCAGTTGTAAAAGGTAGGAAGACGGACTGTGCACGCACGTCTGAACGCGAACTCTTGCGGCTCCCCCGGGACGCCGTGCTGCCTTTGCGGCTCAGGTCGTCGATTTGGAGTGAGTCGATGTCCAGGGAGTTGAGGTACTCGTCCACGTTCACTGCGAAATCAGCGAGCACAGTTTTCATTCACTCTCATGCATTCATTTATAGCCGCATGGACACAGAACAAAGGTGATATATTTCATCCGTTAACTCATCTGGACTTTCATTCATTGGCTAATTGATCACATCACTGACTGAGCCACTCCAATGCATTCAATACGAAAAACAAAAAAATAAAGAAAAGAAAAACGAACAATGGCCGAAATGAAGCCTGAGTACCTAAGTCAAGATGTTGGATAGACGACCAAGGCTCCCCCTCGACCTTCATTTTGTTATGTGTTGTCGAGAATCCCATCTTTATGGTCGATTCAATGTCAGCTGAACAGACACATCACAATATGAGGTCATTTTTTCAATCATTATTAATTGCTCCCTCCCTCCCTCCCTCCCTCCCTCCCTCCCTCCCTCTCTGCCTTCGTTCCTTCCTCGTTCGTTCGTTCGTTCGTTCGTTCGTTCGTTCGTTCCTTCCTTCCTTCCTTCCTTCCTTCCTTCCTTCCTTCCTTCCTTCCTTCCTTCCTTCCTTCCTTCCTTCCTTCCTTCCTTCCTTCATTAATTAATTAGTTATTAATTAATTAATTCATTCATTCAAGCATAGCTGCATGGCTAACCTGCTGGATGTAGCCGCGTTCTTCTCATACAAAAATAAAGGACAGTGTTGGAACAGAAAGAACTGCCACGTATAGAGGTATTGGACCCTAAATTTACAATTTAATATTTCCCCGGAAAAGAGGGGGCTCTTCTTTCAAATGAAAGCCATGCCTGGTTTATTAAATTTAATACTGCCTCTTTGCGGGTCCAGATCCGAGCAAGCGAAGAGGCTGTGGAACCGCCTTTGCCATCTAATATGGTGCAGCAGCCTCAAACCTGCAAAGCATTCAGCGGCGCGAAGCAAACGCCTTTCCATCCGCATTCCCTTACTTTTTTTTTTTACATTGTAAATCAATTCAGGGAGCCAAAGTAGCAAGAGCGATATTTTACTTCTCGGCCACTTGCCTCGAAGCGAGAGCGTTGGGCATATAATCCAATCAGTAAAGGAAGGATCCACGAGATCGGCGCGGCAGTTTTAATAACGCCCGCCGTCCGCTGGCGTTACGTACACGCCGCGTCGCGAAGCCCAGCCCAGCCGAGCCGAGCTGAGCCATCGGTTAATGCGGAAGGCCCAGAGAGCTGCCGGCTCTGTCTTTGAAAAGCCAATTGCGGCACGCCGTTCCGGCGTGAATGCGTGTATGAACGGTGCCCGGCGCTCGCGGTTCCGTTCATGTTTATTATCCACTCTCCGTTTTTTTTTTTTTTTTTTTTTTTTTATTCTCCAGTAAGCGGCGCCGAGGTTCCTCTCGTGTCTGCGGGCGCTTTTAATTAAAACCGTCTGCTGCTGCCCGGCGAGGTTCGAGTTGCGCCGCGTTGTCCATTAATTAGGCCTCCCACGTGTTGTCAGCGGTCGCTGCCGGCTGTGAAATGGATGCCCGGCGCATTGAGCCTGCAGGCCTAAAAGCTATAGGAGAGGACCGCGCCTTTCTTGATCTTGCCGCCCGCCGTGTGGGTTTAGCAACACCATCCCCTCACGCCTGCTTTAGTGGTGCGAATCCTTCGGCGAGGCTGTTTGTGTTGACGCCGCGGAGTGCGTGCTGGTCGCTGTTTGGACGGAGAGGCGGGAACAGGTGCGGAGACAGGTTGCGCAACGAAAAACAGAAACAAACAAATCAGTGAAGCAAGCGAGTAGTCTTGTGCTGTGTATGCGTTCGGTCGCTGCTCGTTTTGCAGCGAAAAACTGGATCATACACGCTGGGTGTGCGTCGCGAATGCGATCTTGATGGAGTAACGCAGTACGGCTTTTTAATCTCGCGCGCTCTCAGGCTCGCACAAGAAACCCGGAACAACTAGCGAAAGTGTACGTCTATAGCTACGGAATCAGCAAGAAAAAAACTCGGGGTTGAGTTTAAGCTACTTAGTTAAGAGTAGAATGCGATAGCGGTTACGTGTTCCGCTCGAACCACGTACTCAACACTCAGCAATTTGTTTCCCTAGCTCTTCCGCCTACTTCTTATTAACTCCGGACTACCCATTTGCGACCTCCACGAGCAGTGGAAACTTTCCGCTTCTCTCTCAATGACGGGAGCACAGGCGTTTGAGGTGTCTACCTGCCGCAAGGGCTCAGCGGTTAAGATACTTGGCTATTGAATCGTAGTAGCCGGTTTCTCAGAGTAGCCGGTTTTTCGGAGTAGCCGGGATGGAGGCAAAACGCAAAAGCGCCCTGTGGTGTGCGACATCAGTGCACGTTAAAAATCCCCATGTGGTCTAAATTATTCCGTAACACGGTACTTCCTTCTCTCTCACCTTCATCCTTTCCCATACAGCGCGGCTCAGGTGTCCAGCCACCAGCGTGAAGTTGAACATACATAAAGCCTTTTTTTTTTTTTTTTTAGTAAACCCATTTACCTTTTATTCATGGATTACTGAGCATGTCATTGTACCTTTTAATTCTTCAAAGGCATATTAATTTGTCTTGCAGCGTTTATGAATAGCTATGCGATGGGCTCTGCTGATATTAAAGGCAATGACATATTGGATGACAGCGTCCCTCGCACTGCTGATTAATGTTTGCCTTTCGCGCGCTTTGACCGAAATCCTTGTTAGCATGCTCGTGATTATTCATGAACACATAAGCCCGGGAGTCTAAGACGATTCACCAGGTCAAAGACCAGGGCACATTCACTATGGGTTCTCCTTTGTTCAGCTCGTGCCAGTGTGTCAAAGCCAGGAAATAAAGAAAAGAAAAAGCTGCTATGGCTTATGGGCAGCGTATCCATCTTGCTATCAGGAGACCCTGGGTTCCAATCACTCTCCAGCCCACCTTAACTCATTTTTAAAAGCGTGAACTTTTACTACTCACGTTACTACAATTCTTGTCTGTTCATCCGAACGGGTCAAGATGGTAGCAAGCGGTGGATGGATAAATATTTAGAACGTCCCTTTTGAAACGGGGTGGTGATAATCGTCACCATGTACAACCTTTCTTTTTATCTTTTTAATTTAGACAACTACTCAACTTTAACGACATTAATTTTAGACCCGGCATATTTTTAAATACCATTCCTTAATTTAGATTTAGCACCCTTGCGTCCCCGCTTTGCTGTTTAGTCAACAGTCTTCCAAACACCTCTTGCTAAGCTTTAACAGCCGGTTCATTCATGTTTCCTTTGTTACCTCTAAATCCCAGGGCCTCGACTAGAGTGACTGTGTCCGTATCGACATCTGGATGGACGCTGCCACACTTCAGCATAAGACAATCAATTGTTTGTGGGCATCTACCGCACATAGCACACTTTTCATCTTCTTGATTAAAACCACCAGATGGAGCACCACCATAGTAAAGTGTGACGTCACCACAGGTTCCTCTCCTCACGCGCGCGCGACTGCCGGGCCAGCAGTTACGCCCTATGCTGTCGTTCCGCTATGCCAGCCGGACGGGTGTCGACACTGGGCCACTTAGAGCCCCCATTGCTGTGAAAATTGTGGCCAGCTCTTTACGCGCGGAGGGTTTGGAGTGACAGAAAAGTATTCGCTGCAATATGGAGCATGTAGTT
The DNA here is from genome assembly GCF_055883805.1 of Amblyomma maculatum. Lineage (NCBI taxonomy): Eukaryota > Metazoa > Arthropoda > Arachnida > Ixodida > Ixodidae > Amblyomma > Amblyomma maculatum. Next base: position 90,144,950 of record NC_139347.1, read on the forward strand.
GTTAGTCGAGTTGAGACCCAGCGTGTGTGAGAGACTCGCACCGACGACCTTTGGTCCTCGAAGCCTTAATTAACCTTCGGGTCTAAGTCCGTCGACGTTATACCGCCGCCGCCGAGAGGCGTCTGACGATCGTGAGAAAGGGATACTTCACGAGAACGCTTTGCGAGTGGATAGAGAAGCCAACCGAGCTAACACCATTTATCGTACGCTTGCGGCGGTGTAGCTCTTTCTCTCGACAGCATTACTTTGCTTTAATTGGAGGAACCTAAGTAAGCATTTCGGCGCCAGTGCCGACAGCAACGACAGGTGCTTTTCTGCCACTGGGGATCCTTAGCGATATCTCGTTGATATAGTGCAACAGTCTGCTGGTCAAGCAGAGAATGCACACCTCCTGAGCAAGAGAGCTACAAGAGGTTAGACTTGCGGTGACAAGGGAGGAGCACCTGTGCTTGTGATCAACGGATAACGGACAACGCTAGGAGCCGGAGACTGCTCAGGTTTCTCGAAAATAGCTTCCAAAACTTTTTTTTTTTTTTTTTTTTTTTTTTTTTACATAAGGACGACCGCATCTTACGCCACATAGCAAGTCTTCGAATTACATCAAAAGACAGAGAAGCAGTAGTTGACATTTAGACCGACGCTTTCGCGAGGTTCAGGACAATAGCCGAAAGAGCCTGTCCAGTGTGAAGTCTACGAATGAACTGTCGTTAGAGTATCGCCGCTTAGCGACTGCGGATTTCTTTCACGACTCAACCACACCGCAATAAGAATGTCACTTCTTTAGAGGTGTGAAAGCTTTTCTTGAACTCTACACGCTATCATGTAGTGTTTTCTTCAACTCCTTTCAAAAAGGGCGCAGAGTGTACGCAGAGGTCGCCATGCATTTGTTCACTGGCATTGAGTGCAGTCAGCGTAATCTACAACAAAGCTACTTCTTTTATTGCAAAAACGCTGCTTCACAACCAACTGGAGCATCATCTCCTGAGTCGTCAAAGTGGCAGGTACTGCGAAATCGAGCTTCGCCATTAAGGTGGGAGAGTGCGATCAGAATCCAGCATTTCAGAACCCTTGGATGACGAATCATACACGCATCCCGTAGCAGGCATGTTCGTGCGGCGTGGTTAAGGCGGGACTTTGTATCTACTTCCCTCCTGGTAAACTTTTTAACGTAGATCACGCTCTTTCTCAAGGACGCTCTTATTTCATAGCAGGTGATGGCAAGAAGACAACAACAAAGTCATTTACATCTACCATCTACAAAGCAAAAGTACTCTAAAACGAGTGCTTTGCCTGCAATACATTTACCTTGCTCGGATTTCTTTCATTAAACGCTGTGTCCACTGGAAGGCCACCAGTAAGAGAGGGAGAATTTTTAGAGGCATGCTCAGCGGCATTATAGGCTTTGCAACTGCGCAGGTTACACTTCTTATACTCGTTGCACTTAAACACTTGAAGGAGCCACCAAAGGCAACAAAAGCGGGAGCAGCAGAAATAGGACACATAAGCCTCTACATCTCCAAGGATGAAAATTAACAGATGCTCAACAGGTTCCGGAAGGACCGCGTGATCGCTTCCGGGAAACTGGTCGACGCTTATCGTCAGCGCCGCCGCGCAGCCACGGAGATCCCAGAGGCATCGATGATCGCGCGTGCGATGCTATTTATACGCGCGGTCCAATGAGCTTCGAAGCAGGTGCCGTCAATGAGGCACCGCGCTTGTCACGTAGCTGGGCTGCTTCTGCCGCCGCTCTCTTGTTGATACTTCCGCCGACTCTGTCCCGACGGACGGCAGAGGCTGGGAGGGTGGCGACGTTGTTTTTTGGACGCGGCGCACAAAAGAGCGTTGAACTCGCGCAGAGTGCATTGAACTTGCGCCGAGCACACGCCATACCCGCTGTTTGCCGTCAAAGGGTGAGCTACAAAGGCACGCGAATATGAAACACGCAGAACGAGAGAGAGAGAGAGAGGTAGTAAGTGAAGGGCGGGGGTACGTCCTCGCCAAAGGCGATGTCAGTTGTACGCCACCTAATCGATCGGCCGCGTGTCGCATGCTGTGACACGACCCCCGGGCGACCGCCGTCATGGGGGCAGACACAGGCGCTCGAACTGCAATTTGCCATCAATACAGGCGCCTAATTTCTGGTTGCAGCCTGCCGGACGATGATGGAGCCAGCGGCGTAACTGAGCGGGTTATGTTCCCCGCAGGAGTGCTAAGAGATTTGCGTGTCGCTACTGAGACCGCAGAAAATTGAATAGATCGTGCCTTTATGCAGCAACTTCAATTCCTTCTTTATTGTTTCCCTCTCTTTTTATTTTGGGGGCTATGTAAGACATGACAGGCAACGTGAGGACTTGGACGAGAAGGATGAGGTGGCTTTCCGCCGGATTTTCTGGTCGTGCAAGGGCATTTATTTAGAAACGGGCCACCAAGTGTCGTGGAAGCATGTTGAGGTGTGACTGAAGAAGCTTTCCTTCTTCGAAAAAAAGAAAAACTTGCGACCTCGGTATTGATGTGCACCATCGAAACAGGGGGGAGGGGGAGGGGGGTTAACACGCATAGTTCTCGTAGACCTGTACGCCTCAAGGTTCAGCAGAGACAAAATGTTCTTGAAAGAGCCTGCAAAGGACATGTAGAGACATACATCGGAGTATGTCGTGACTTGGTATATCGTGCCACACGACGCGGCGAACAAGCCTTTGGTGGAAGTCGGGCCTCCGACGTCATGGACCGGGTTATGAATATTTGGGCGCTGTACCACGCGGTGCTCTAGAGATCTGCGGGTCTCGAGAACCTCTGTCTGGTAACGTTTTTCCTCCACCACCGGTGCAATATTGAATGTAGTCGGACCACGATGGACGCTGAACAACAAGAAAAACAAAAACCTGCAAGGTGTCGAAATTCCTTTAGTGATGCACAAAAAGGTTTTCCTATCATGTCAGTCCGGTGTTTGTAGTCATTTATGCGTTCCACTTCAGAAGATAAAGGCCATCCACGTGAAAAAAGCTAGTTCAGGTCATATATGGAACTTCGGCTAGAAGACCGCCAATTAAACCTCAGATAATTATGAAAACTGATGATCTTTTGGCAAGTGTCCCTCGAAATCCATTAAAAAAGGACACTGCACTGAAGGCCAATAGAAACGTTGGCATCAAAATGCCGCATAAGGTACACCGCCAGCATATGTGAGATCCATGCTTTCAATCAATATATCCAAAGGCGTTGAAATGCTCCATACACGTCTTTATATAATCATCTACCCGCGCTATGAGTGCAGACGGTTAGAAAAACGCCTGAACTCCTTAGAATAACAGCATCCCCGCTTGTAACTGTTGATAAATCAGGTTTCGCCCGTAACATCTGCAACCACTGCTGGCTACTTTCGTCCATGAAAGGTAGACACCAAACAGGAGGTGGTCGCAGGTTCGATTGCCGGGTCACTGCGCTCCGGCTGATACTGAGAAGTAATAATTACCTTCACTGTTGGAAAACGTCAGTTCTGCTTTCAAAAAATGCTGTTATCATTTATACATCAAAAAATGCGAAAAGCTTCCGAACTATTAGTTTAGCTCTCTGTGAGTGCACTTCAACGGAGTGAAAGAACAAAGGTGGAGTGCTTGGTGACTTGCTATTGCAGTTTTTCACATGCGTTCTTTGTGTATAGCCGATTGCAATGTGTGAGTGTGTCCGATATTCGGTAACTCTCATCACGTCTCTGGGAACGTGCCGCTGCTTGCTGAATAGAAAGGAATAATATCCCCGCCCAGGGTGTCCGATATGTAAAAACGAAAATCTTGAAGCCGACATTTACCACTTGCTGTGGGACTGCCCAGCACTCAAACTGAATTCGGCAACTGACAATAGCTGGTCTATCAGCAAGCAATCCTGCCTCGTATATCGGCTGGACGCCCGGACTACATCATCGCTCACTCTTAGATTTCATAAAATTAGCCAGCCTTTTTATATTCATTTAATCCTTTCTTCATTCTTCATCCCATGCCTCACCGACGCCCTAAGGCAATACATATCGTTACAAACAAACAGTAATGATAACAACAACAACAGCAGCAAAGAAATCCATCTATCAAAGGCGAAAAAAAAAAAGAAAAGACCAGCGTGCACGGTGAAATGACAGGTTATTGGTCAAGCTAGCTGGCAACGCAATGCGGCAAGGCCTAACGGCACCAGCGGTTATATTGAGAACAATCTGATAAAGTGAGGAGAACCGGAAAGCGTGCGAGCGCTGCTAATGCGGTGTTTGAACAGGGTAAGTGTACGACTTGACGCTGCGGTTCCTTTTTTGTTTCATTCGCGTTCCACGAGGTCACGTAATGCGTGGCCCGCACTGAACTTGAGCCGCGCCGGGTCAGCGCGATTGCTCTAATCTTGGCGCAGGGATAACGACCGCGTAGGAGGCCTCTGGCTTCGCATTCTGACCGTTTGTTCAGGTTACGTTGTCCAGGAATTCATAATTACCACCCTCCGTGCAAACATTGGCATTTGCCCTCGGGTACCCCGAGGCACCCAAGCGTCTTCTTTGTTGTTAAGCTTCGAATAGTGCAGCGAGAGGAGGACTAAAATAAAGAACCAACAAAGCGGATTCGAAGAACACTTAAATTGCAGCTTTCATGGCTTGTTAACCGTGAGAAGTGCTTTAGATTCTGGCAAAACGGAATTCCTTGCCGACTCGCACTTATCATAAGCAAACAAATGTTTTTTCGGAATGAAACTGAACGAAACAGGTAACGAACTAACTTTTGCGCCACCTTCTTTCCTCAGGTGCATTACATACATTCTCTTGACCTCTTGGTATTCAATCCCCGCATCCCCCATAACCTTACTGCTGCATGTCCGTACATATTCTCTCCCAACGTAGCGGTTATAGTTAGGTTCTGAACGTGGTGGCATCTTGTCTAGGCGATTCTGGCGCTGGACATTCTTGACTATGAGTCTCGATTACGTTCTCTCTCTTCCCCCCCTCTAAGAACCTCCAGTTGGGAAATTCTACACGCGAACCTTAGATAATTCAAACACATTTGTGCTATCACAGCTTGCTGTAAAAGTGATCATTATGGCTCACAAGATGAGAGCGTGGATCAATGAGAGTGAGTGAGTGAGTGAGTGAGTGAGTGAGTGAGTGAGTGAGTGAGTGAGTGAGTGAGTGAGTGAGTGAGTGAGTGAGTGAGTGAGTGAGTGAGTGAGTGAGTGAAGAAACAAGCGAACATTGAATAATGTATCCATTGTTTCCACGAAACATTGAGCTTTAAAAAAATAACGGCTACACTAACCTAAGCCTTCAGAACTCTAGGGTATCCTTGATTAAATCTACGTTTAAAATTAGCTTGCATGGTTCTGAACGAGTCACGAAACAGAACGTATTCTCACGGCATACTACGCTTGGTTCCACGGTGTTGAGCCGCTCCCATGACGGTCGCTAACCTAGGACTCCGATATCTGCTCGAAGATAACGTGGGCGCTTAACTTTTGACGCGAACAAAATACGCAAGAAAAAATTATTTTCGCCAAGAAGTTCACGAAAAACTCCTGTTACGTTGAATCCAACGCTGCATACAGTATACGGGAATGGGCGTTGCTGACGTACGAGTCTTAACTATAGAGCAACGCCCCGACCGACGCGATCACAGATTCGAACATCTGTGACGTGGAGAACAGCGTCGAAAAGAATAACAAAAAAAAAAATATTCTGAATGAGGCATTACTCAGGTAGACTGCAAGGCGTTGCCTGTAGCTGGTGTAAAAGCGCTCTAATTTACTGTTTTAAATTTTCTTTCCCCTTCGGCGCGCCATTGCCAACAACAGCATCGAACAGCTGCTCTCCATAAAGTCGTCCACACCGTGCTCTGTGGTATTGCGGAGAAGCCCGCTCATCTCAGTGGACGCCTTTCGGTTCGTGCGAGCCAAGCAACCGATGTGGGTGCGGTGGCGCAGGAAATCCACGTGGAGGTGTGTATCTGCCGAGGCTGAACCTTCACCTCTCGTGGCGTCTTCTCTCCTCGTGGGCCGGCTTATTACAGTAAGGACGGTCTACATCAAACGGTATACGCACACAGCGCCGGTCGCCAGCCGCGAGAGCCATGATCCATCACTGTCCGCGGCGCTTGTCAGCGGAGGCCCACTGCGACCCACACACACGCTCACAGCGCCGGTTGCGGGCAGCACACGCGAAGCTGAAGTGAAGCCATGCAATGGCTGTAGTGGGCAGGGCGAAAATATAGAATACATTTCACCATTTTAGTTTGTTTCTTTGCTGGCAATGCTAGACATCAACATCATTTAGTGCATCGAAAAATGTACACACTAAAGGTTCACGGCCCTTGAGCGAAAGTACCGGAAAAACCAGATTCGAGTAGGTTTGCGCTCTTTTCACGGCCATGTTCTTATTTGCAGTAAGCACGTGAAACCATCTGGCACACAAAGCTGGGACAAATGCTGCGTGCTACAGATCACACAAAGCTGGGACAAATTCTATGTGTGCCGAAGGAAACAGGGGACTCATTTTACTTGTTGTCTTTTCTATAATATTCCCTGCGTTGCTTTTGAGTTTAACTTCAACGTATAGCAAATATCCCGCGGCGAACAGCCTGCTGCAAGTCAACACAGAAAAGAAAATTCTTCTGACTTTTTTTTTTTCGCTAAAAAACTGAGTTTGCACCACAGAAGACAGCTTGAGACGCAGGTATCCCATGTATACGTTCTATGACACATCTGGACTTAATTTTATTATATTATAGTTTTTGATCCGCCTGTTTTGTTTTTAGTGGAAATTAAAAGACTCTACATTAAAAATGGCTGCAGTCATTTGCGGTTGAAGGTACGCTGCGATACCTGCAATAGGGTATCAACGCACAGATGGCTTCCGACACAATAACATCTCTGACATCCATGCTTCTATGCTACTGCACGCAACTAAGTGGGTCAGAGTTACGGAATGCGGCGCGCGGCCCTTTCCACGCAGCGCCCCTTGTGGATACGCGGAGACACTTCCGATAATGAACTCAGGCGGACATCCTCGCCGACCAGCACGCTTCTTATATCGCCGCTCCCGCCCCTCAGCTTAAGGCGACGTCCCGCCGACGTTGCATCGGTCAGCAGGGCCCGCAACTTCGGGCACCCGTTTCGCGGATTCCCACGGTCTCTTTGTATCGCCCGTGCCGTGACCGACCAGTCAGCAGAAGGTGGGCCCACTCTCGTGATCCTGGACATAGTGCTTCGTCTTCGCTGCGGCTCTCGGATGTCGAGTGATCGCGTCGTATGATGAGAAAGAGGCGCCGGAGAAGAGAAAGAAAAAGGAACGGAACTTGAGCTCAATATCGAGGCGAAATTGGAGCAATGGCAGCTGGAGGTCATCTCATTCTCGGAATCACATCTGACACTACGAAGAAAAAAGTGGCTCTTTGACAATAACGCGCCCTTGAAATATGTGTGTTAAGTTCGAGAGGGTGCACAAGGTTTGAATTTTTATGTGACTTGAAGGTGCTTTCTATGATATTTTACTGCCGAAGGAGACCCCTCGCAGATAGTTTGCAAAGATGGATACAGAACTAATGATACGCTTCACTCTTTAATGCTAATCAGGTCCTCTGCAGCCTCAAGTGAAGTCCACTTCAGAAACAGTAAAATATCTACTGAATTGCAAATTATATGTTTACAATAACAGAAATGCTTCCTTGTGTGTACAGTTGTGTAACGTAGATATTTTACTACTATTTTCTTTTTCACGTCTGTTTTTGATTGTTCACTACCCTTTAATGTATATATGAGAATTCCGCAAGAATGTATGTGTAGAGCGAAGGAAACGCCATTTCTATGTTTGCTAAATATTGATAACCATCGCAATTTGAGATACTTTTTTGCAGCGAGAATTTCAACAGCTGGCCACTTTGTGTAGATTCAAAGATCACGTGTGCGCCGAACAAACACTCAAGCGCTTGCAACGTCCTCTTCCCCAAGTTTTTACATTATCTAACCATATGCGCATTTTTTTTTCGGCCCCTGGTATCTGTGTGAAACCGTTCATAGAAATAACAGGCCTAAGGGCATGCTGTCAACATTTCTTAATAAAAATGTAAGCCCAAAGCTAAACACTAAATGTTTACTTTTAACGGCCCATTGCGTAATAGCAGAAAAAGGCATGCTGCGCATTTTGCAACCTTCGGTAAAATGTCGAAACCCTGCCTAAAGGCTGTTTTGGAAGAGATAGGTGAAAACCTGAATCTTCAGTGAACATCTTGTTTTCTCTGTCTACGCCTACCTGGCGCCCGTTTCTTTCCCAACAAGCCAGAAGGAGGCTGTCCGCATACAGCGATGCGCCTGGAAAAACGAACGTCGTCTCCAGACAGTGTTTGGCTCTCAGCAAAGCTGTCAGGAGAGAAAAGAACGGCTGACGGTGACTCTGAACAAAACGAGGTCACGCGCCTCTCGCGAAGAACGAAAATCTAATCGATCGCGTAAGGACTGGGCGACACAGGCGCGGTCAGTTTTGCTCCAGGCAGCGTCTGAAAGCAGACAGGCCGCGTTCCTAACCCTTCCACTTGCCTTGGGACGGTAAAATTGTTCTCAGAAGTTCGCATAAATAAATATTCGTGCGCACAGACTAATAAACAGTACGTGAAAAAAAAAGACTTGGAATCGTGCACAGTAGGCAACAAAAGTTTCAGGGATGCGCGTGCTCAAATTTATTATATAGCGCTCCCTGGCGACCGCAGTCGCACAGCATTGATTCAGTGGATAGAGCCTGCAGGTTGTCCTTACTCCTTTTTTTTTTTTCTACAGGCATTTCAGGAGATCTACTTGCGTGGTCGTGTCAAAGCAACTTCTTTCTTTTTTTCTAGACACCTGCATCAATTAAGCGTTTTATATACATGCAACGACCAGCCCACGCGCATCGCCGTACAGCGACGGGTCGAACTGTCGCGTTTTATAATAAGTGCTACTCTCAACACTGCCTTTTAGTAATGTTTCACAGTTTAAGGACCCCATAGGTTCAATTTGGGCAGTTTATTATTATTTTTTTTAGACTTTTTCACTGCTCTGAGAACTGTGGAGTGGACGAAAGAATTAAAACAAAAAGAAAGGACGACCTGCGGGTGATTGGATGATGGCACCTGTATTCTATATACGGGGCTACTTAGCGCAGCTTGAAAACACGGACCTCCATTAAAAGGTATAAATGAGCGAGCAGAACGAAGACAGTTGCGTGCGCACTCCACGGTGTGCATTACTAGCGGGCATGAATAGACTTAGACTTCAAAATGTGTTTGTCCTGTCTTCCCCTGCGTTTCCTTAAATGTGCCCCATTCCGCAAGGAAAACAGAGACAAACGAAGTGACGCATAACACAAGCAGAGAGCGCAATTCGCAATTTCTCTCTTGTTTTTCTTAGAAAACAGCTATATCTCGCTAAATGTAGCTGCTTGTTACATGTAAAACAGATGGATGCCGCGCTCTGGACATGTTTTGCGTGTTACTCCGTTTGTCCCTATCTCCCTTGTGCAATGATAAATCTTTAAATGACTGAAGCAACTCATCCAAACAGGGCTATTAAGTCCAATTCGTGTCAACTTTGTTTCAATTCGTTGCCAAGAATTTTGAAGAGTGATGTACTGCATTTGTGTTGTAACCAGGCGGTGCATGACAACAGACTGATGACTATACTTCTTCCTGTAAAACAATAATACTCGATCCTAGCGATATTTTGTCTCTGAGTGCCTGTTTATCAATGCTGTGTAGCGTTAAACTACTCGGCATGTGTCTAGACGCGTACGCGTGTGTGAACGCACTGCGAGACGGAGTTACCTGTTTGTGGAAACCTTGATCTTGGATATTTATACTGTTTGTTTTGACAAAAGTGGTGTCTTATTCTGAAAAGCCCAGTCATAGTGATTTAAAGCCGCTTAAAAAAAAAAAAAAAAAGAAAAAGCGATCGCATGGTGGAATTCTCAAAAAGCGAGATTTTAGGCGAAAGCTTTTCTAGGCTTATGGTGAAAATCTCGCGTCCGCGAAATTTGTTCGCGAGAAGTGTTCGCCAGACGTCGCAATTCGTTCTGACAGCGACATAATTTCCGCGTTCAGCTAGTTAGGCCTAGTCCCTGTTAAAAACCCTGTAGGGTCAGTTCACTCCCGCATGTTGAAGAGAGGAAAGAAAGAAAGAAAGAAAGAAAGAAAGAAAGAAAGAAAGAAAGAAAGAAAGAAAGAAAGAAAGAAAGAAAGAAAGAAAGAAAGAAAGAAAGAAAGAAAGAAAGAAAGAAAGAAAGAAATTATACCATGTACACAAACACGCGATATAGAGGTAGAAGAAAAGAAGGAGGAAAGGCTTTTGCCATTGAGATCTTAAGTGAAGCAAAGTGCATTCCCGTAATATTTTGTTTACCGGAATATGCGATGAGTTTTCATTTCTTTTTTTTTTCTTCATAGCAGCCCATTGTTGAAACTTTGAATGCTTTTAAAATGAACTTCATGCCTGACATTGAGACGCCTCTGCATTTGAAGCGTGTGGGAGACTCATCATGCGTGCGACTATAGTTATGCTCAACAATGCTACTTCTCTCATTCAAGCGGCGCAGGCCGCAAGGCTTAGCGACGCCAGATATAGTACAGGAAGAAGAGAACAAAGTGACAAGATGATGATGGCCCGGGAACCTGTTAAAAGCGAACCTCAGGACGTCCCTTCGGCGATAAAGCACCCTGGAGAGGCATTGTACCCGGTGGCCAGCAACAGTGCCAAAGTACGCGTTCGAAACTTAGCCAATAAACTATAGAGAACTGTCAAAGGTCGCATCAGAAGTAAAAAAAAAAGGTGTCTGATTAGCGGTGTTGCAACATAATAACGACACCCAAGATCATGCAGCGTCGCTAGCACGAAACTGGTAGAGCCTGTTCCGGCTGCAACTGCGGAACTCATCCGGTCTCTGGGGGGCTTTGATGCAAAGGCAGAGAGGCTCGTTGCGAAAGCCCTCACAAATGCAGCTGCTCTCGCTCTGACCATAAGCATAAGCCTAACGCCGCGTCTATACAAGCAGACACAATGCGCTTCTATCCGCCGAGGGAGAGAACCTTTCACCATCTCTTCTCCTCCCCGTATTCGCCCTCTCCTGCAGACTGCGCACTGCGTTCCAAGCCAGTGAGAGTGGCTATACATGGTAGCGCTCGATCACCCCCCGAGATCGCTCCGGCGACACACACTCCTGCTGAAAGTCAGAGAATTTCTCTGGAGGCGGCCCTGGGTTGCCCTTTCCTGCACCCGCTCTGTCTTCAACACGAATCCATAATTGGAAATGCTGACCTAACAGAGCCGCAGGAAGGGAAACTCCGGTGTGAACTGAAACGCTGAGGTGAGGGGCCGTGAACGGACGCTGTGCACGAAAATCGCAGCGGCTCTCAATAGAAATCGATCCTTACCGCGAACAGCGCAGGGACTGAACTGTAAAGTACTAAACAAATTTATTGCTTACCTACGCTTAACTAGAACAATCTATGCGACGGGGTGCAACATTCGCGAGGCGACGATTCATCTCTGCCATTGCATGTATTTTGTTATATCAAATATTTGTCTGGCCTCTCGGGCTGGCGCCTATCCTCCTCCTCCTCCTCCTCCTCCTCCTCCTCCTCCTCCTCCTCCTCCTCCTCCTCCTCCTCCTCCTCCTCCTCCTCCTCCTCCTCCTCCTCCTCCTCCTCCTCCTCCTCCTCCTCCTCCTCCTCCTCATCCTCCTCCTCCTCCTCCTCCTCATCATCATCATCATCATCATCACCATCATCATCATAATCATTATCATTATCATTGTTATCATTATCATCAGCTTGAGTGAACCGATATCCTCTCTCATATCCTCCAATTCCACCAGTTTTGCGCTAGTTGCCGGCATTATATCGCTGCAAAACTTATCGATCTCATCCGCCCATCTAACCTCAGCCTCCCTCTGCTTCGCTTCACCTCCCTTGGGATCCGTTCTGTTAAGCTTTAGAACCACTGCGTAACTTTCTTTCGTATTACATACCCTGGCCGTGAGAATCTCTTCTCATGCTCTGAAAATATGGACATACTCCGAGAAAGAGTGCTTTAACGCAATATTTTCACACATTGCACACATCACGCTACAATCCATATCCGCAGATCGTCCGTCGGCAGGCTCCCAGGTGCTGGCTATTAATTTTGAAAAATGCGCCCCAATCGGTTTCAGGGGAAGTCTGACTGGTCACATTCGTAAGCTCTAAACAGCGTATCTAAGCAGACGTACTGGGTAACTGTCATTTATGTAGCCGGTCCTTGGCAAGTAGCTCATTTCAAAATGTCAGTGCAATCCTGTGCAAGTCTTGGTTCACCTCCGGTTGTGAGACTTCAATAAAAAAAAAAATATATATATATACTGGGGTGTATTGAGCTCCTTGTGTAAGGGTTTGAGTAGCGTCAATATCTCCCCTTTGCTGGCTCCATTCGCGGATCCTCTTTCGCGTCCGTTCACTTTGCGAGTGCAAACATAATCCCTCTTACAACTAAACAATATTTCAATGCCAGCGCACGCAACGCTGAAACAAAGCGAGGCAAAATCTTCTGTAGCCTGAATTACACTAGCAAGCGCCATAGAACACATTCCACACAACGATATCACCTCAGCGTTGGTCATCCTCTCGACGACAGTTTACAGCGCAAACCACAGTCTGTCTTGGCCGTAAAAGCGACGCACTGAAATTTAATGAAGGCGGTCAAACCGTGTGGCGCAATTCCATCGTCGAGCCGCTCTGAAATGCTCGTGTCAGACCGCCAAGGAAGCGATAAGGATGCGACGAACTATACGGACGCCCAAGTCGTTTCAGAGCCCTCTCTTCGAGATCGGTCGTCGTCTTCCCCAGGCTGATGCGCACTCTCGCTTGCTCCGACAGGGCTGTTTGTTCTGACATTGAGATGAAATCGGCTCCTTAGGATTTGTCAACAACCGTACAGAGTAGGCTGCACCCCGAAGGCGCGCGGAATTCCGCGCGGACTGAATGGAAGAGCTCCGTCACAGGGGACCGGGATTCTGGGAGCACTTTCCGCAGAACCCGTGAGATGCGCAGCACTTTATCGGAGGCGTTGACCCACCTGGGTTTATATATATTGAGGGTATTTGAAATTCCAATTGCTATTCCTTAAGAATAAAAACTAAAAAGCGTGAGTCCGAAACAGTATTCCGTGCACTTTCCAGATGTTGTAAAAGCAAATAGCGCCAAATGACAAGACTAGCTCTGCAACACACTTAGATGCAATTCCAGATGTTGCTTCATTATTTTACGATGCTGCTCTGCGTATATATATATATATATATATATATTTTCCGCTTCCTTTCAAAGATTTCGCGCCTTCCAAATAATCTGGAATTCCATTTCGAGCAACCACATATCAGGCTGGGAATCAAGAACAGGTTAATGAAGTAGCGTGCAGAAATTCGCGGCAGAAAATGGTGAAATGGCTGCGCCGCATTGAAGAGAACTGGTATTTGCTGGCATGGCATTGATGAAAACTGATTATGGTTAGTATAGAGGGCACAATAAGATGACACGGTGCTGATGCTGAAGATGCTGAAGAGAATCTTGTCTCTTGAAATGATATCTTGCTCTCGCTGATAACGGGTCCGTATGATCGGTTGATATGCAATCTATAAATTTGTTTTTTAGCTGTTTGCGTTGAATTATTTGTCTTGAAAGTCCATTCTGCGTAGTTTCTTTCCATTGCCACGCATTCATCCTCCGGGTTTTTCTTGTTTATTGTTGCAGTTTTCTTATTATTTTCTCTTGTATTCGCAACTAAATTTACTTTCTTCATTTGATCATGCACCTGCAATACTTGGTTTTGGTTTGGTTTGTGGTGTTTAACGTCCCAAAGCGACTCAGGCTATGAGAGACGCCGTAGTGGAGGACTCCGGAAATTTCGGCCACCTGGGGTTCTTTAATCTGCACTGACATCGCACAGCACACTGGCGCCTTGCTTTTCGCCTCCATCGAAAAGCGGCCGCCGAGGCCGGGATTCGATCCCGCATCCTTGGGAACAGTAGTCGAGCGCCGTAACCACTGAGCAACCCCGGCGGGGCACCTGCAATACTACAGCTACAAATTAGTATTTAAAAAGAGACACGAGAAGTTATGTTGTTAAACGAAAAGCACCGTGGTCTGCATTTACCCTCATGCGGTATGGTACAATCCCTTGCGCCATCCTCCCTCTCCTCCACCGAATTCAGCAATTTTTATTTTCACTGACACTTTTTCGTCAGGGAAAAGGTGGCGGCATGTTTAAGGAACTTACATGATTATTTGAAACAAAAAAGAAAAAGAGAACAGCAATGCACGAATCCATGAATAAAGTAAGATTTATGCAACAATTTCAGGAAAACACAAACAAACACATATGCTTGCTTTCATGAAGACATACGGCAAAGCAATTTACTAAACTTACTGGGACTGTGAGAGGTCAATACACCTTTTAAAAACTGCTGTCTAGAGCAAGGAGAATGTTGGCTGAACTATTCGTTCCTAAAGCTCCAGTTCCGCAGCAGTTACGAGGAACAAGAATGACGGAGAAAGTATACGGTCGCCTGTTACGGAGACAGACGAGCCGGAATCCGTGTTGTTGAAAAGAGTGGCGATGGCATAAAGAAGCTGGAGCGTTACACAGAGTTGCCGGCAAGTCAGCTCGGTGAAATACTGCGCAAGTTAATTGTAACGGCGGCGCTACAGCGCGAAGTTCATGCGTACTGATGCATTCTCATTGGAATTCTCAGTGGGAGCCCATTCTATTCAGCTTGCTTTGGTATGTATGTCTATTCATCAGGCGTTGAAATGCTCAGCAGCCGCGCACGCAGACGTACACACATTTTTTCTCACAAGACTGGTTTGTCTCAAGTAACGCCCAAAAGTGGTTGCCTACTCAAAAGGGCAACACTTTCTCTCTGTCCAAGCGAGGGAAAACCTCCTTTGTTTGTGGAAGGCGTAGTGACTCATTTAAGTGGATCTAGGCTACAGAGCCACTGTTGAGCGGTGGCGCGTTTGTCGTAACGTCCGCGGCACCCTTCCGGACGCAAGCGTTGTCGAGGGAGACGCGCTTGCAACCTGGAGAGGAAGCAAGCAAGCGCCTCTGATGGGAACCGCACAGCCATCAATCTCGTTGCCGCTCTCGTGCTTGCTTGGAGGGAGGAGAGCGCAGTTTCCCCGGCATGCGTACTCGTTGCATGTACGCCGAGTCTCTCAGCTGGGCTGCAGGGCGCGTCGAAGTCCGGGAGGCGAGAACGAATAAAGGAATGAAGGAACGAGCGAACGGGTTTGACGCGGTGAATTTATCTGTTCCTTTGCCCTCCCATGGGTTGCTTCTTTCTCAATATACTATATAGTAGGCAGCCAGCCAGCCACTTCGGCTTGGGGCTTCACTGCTTGCTCGAGTCAAAAGTCACGTTCCCCCGTGGGCTGCAGTGGCTGGCTGGCTGGAGCATATTTCTCCAATGGCAGCGCGCTAACCAGGCCACAGAACGTGGCCGACGGTAAACGAGGCGGCGCGCGTTATCGGGGCGAAAAGCGAAGAAGAAAGTGTAGCGCTTTTGCCCGGCATTCGCAACTGCATTCTGGCCTGCTGCAACGCAGCGGGTGCAAGCAAAACGAATCGGTGGCAGCACCCGAAACCGAAGCGAACGTCCTTCGAGTGAACACCAGCCTGAGAATAAGCCGGGCAGCTGAGACAAAAGAGAAAAGGAGAGAGCGATGAAAAGAAAAAAAGTGAGGGAGAAAATGTAGGAAAGAGAAGAAAGAAGACTCACCGCCACCTTCTCGCAGGGCTTCCAGACGTGCCTCGGCTTTCAATTTGCTCGTCTGTAGGAAAAAAAACAAAACAAAAGGCGCGCAGAGTGGCGGAGCTGAGCGGGAGACGTCGACTCGAAGAGCCATCGTCCCTAGAGGCTTACAGGGAAACAAATCAGACGAAAGAATCCCTCGTGACCCTCGTGACCTTTCCGTTTGTTGTTACCGTTAATATGGCACAGCGGACCGCCATTTTTTTTTTTTTTAGACAAAAACCACATATTCTGACAAATACATTCGGACTGTTTGGTGGTTTCTTGTGCTACGAGGACATGTAGAGGACGTATATTATATCCAGCAAATGACCTACTGATATCACGGCAATTTATTCATGGAGAACCTAATCAATTAATTATAAAGTACGAGTGGGATAATAACTGAACTTTGAATGAGGGCACAATAAATAGATCCCAATAGCATACAATATTATATTAAAGGTTTTCTATTATTATCAGTGTTGAAGCAACGATTCTTTATGCAATAATGCTAAGACAAAGTTAAAAATTTACATTTAACGCTTCCTTTTGTTTGCAAAACATTGACAAAATTTTTCGATAAAACTAAACAATAATGTTAGTAATAAATATCTGTATAACCTATTGTAACTTAGCAAATAATACAATTTTATATTTGAAAAATTTATAGCATGTTGTATGTAGAACTAAAAATTACCATAAATGCAAGCGCAGTTATAACATGCAAATCACATATGAAGCTTATACTATTAAATTTTCACTGTCTATGTCAAAACAGTTACGTGCTATAACAGACGTCAAGACAAAACTCTTGATTAATATAGCAAACACCGTTAGCAGCCACAGGTAATACATATATACTTCAAGAATTCTTTTAAAAGCTCTACGTGTTAGCTATTCGCCACAAACTACTTTCGTAGCACTGCTCATTGGTAGCACATTTAAGCATTGGGCCGCTTCAATAAAATAATCATGTATGACAACTGCTATCGCAATTTCTGTGATATATAATCGTATATGACAATGTAATATAACAACAGCTGGCTTGGTCCTGCAGTGTTGTTGTATCAACGTTATTTTGATCGCAAGGGGGAAACAGCGCAAGCTAAACACGGACAAAACCAACTAGCCCGCAACGTTTTGTTCAAGTTATTTTGATCCTGCTCAGTTGTTTATAAATGCTATAATAATGTTAGAATTACGTTTAAAAATATATTACCATCATTGTATTATCATTTTGCTCAAAGAAAGGAAATAATGTTATTATAACTCTTAAGTGCTACTTGGGATAGGCCGTATGAGTACATCTGTATAGCTGCTTGATTTGAGCCCCGTGGGATGTGTTTCAGGTTAAAAAGAATGGGCGTTTTCATCTCAAGCAATGCCGGAAACGGAAGCGGCAATGCGATGAAAGACCGAGTGTAATATCTCATAGTAGTTCACCACCGAACGAGGTAAACGCTCGCCTGTCTCAGAAGGGGCGAGGGTGAATAATTCTTATTTTTAAACTCTAGTAGGGTACAACTTAAACAAAAACAGTAGTTGCTAACTATGAGCCATGGTAAGCGGCGTGTGCATTACTCTGCGGAGCAATACACGAAATCAGCTCCATCGCAGGGGGGTCTCTATAGTGGCTCGAGCACAGGTGGAAAGGGAAATAAAGAGCGAGAGAGAAAGAGGCTGGTGGTCTGCCTCGCACATCGTTTTATGCAAATTTAAAGGGAGAAATCATTTTTCTCCTTCCCGGGTTTTAGAAAATATGTCAATGGCGTCCTAGTAAACGTATTGAGAAATTGCCTGAACAACAGAGAAGGAATGTTCTGACAACCATCGTCAAGAAAAAAAGATGGCAGCCTGCTTCGTATTTATGCAGTCTCTATACAATATTCGAGCGCAGAGGGGCCTCGGACTCCTCTTAAATGCTGATGGAGGGTCTCAGACCCCCCGAGATCCCCTGACTTTAAGCCATGTCCGCACATGTACATGCTGCCGTGAACATACCTGCGCTCAAAATGCAGCCTCTAAGTGAGAAAACACGGTTCCATCCTTCGCATCTCCAAAGCATGTTGCTTTTGAGAATATAAAATTGCAGCAGTAAATGATTGCCACGAAAATTTAGCACAACTTGCCTATATTTTCCATTGCTGCCAGAGAAAGGGACTATATCCGCGTCAAGCAAGCCAACCAAAATTTGCGTGTTGGTGGCGCCATCTCGTGAGCGCAAAGAAAATGCATTTCGCACTTCTCGGTGGTGGACTGCACCGCAATGCAGACATGTTAGGCATAAAGCAAACCCTAAAGAATAAGCCGAAGGCGCATATGCGGATATAGGCTTTTGCAGCAGTGTCTCTAGATTGAACTGTTTAAGAGTACCAGCCACTACAGAAGAAAAACCAGGGGGCAAGGATACACGAAATGCCTACAAAAAGAATATTGCCAGCGAGAAAGGGGGTTTACCGCATTGGGATGTCTGATATTCGGAGCCAAGGTCAATGCAGGTTGCCCGGTGTGTTAGAATAAGAGATGAGGCATTTAAAATACTTTCTCTCAGCGTAACTGAGATATGAACAGTTGCGCACGTATTCCAGTACGTGTCATGATGAAAGAACACGCTGTACTTTTAATAATTAAGCTTAAAAGGCAACGATAACACTCGGCCAATGCCAGTTTGTGTTTTTCCTACATGCACAAATGCATCCCTTACTGCCATCTTCTGAAAAGCTGTCCCAAGGGTGCACAAAACAAGCATTCGCAGCTGTTTAGAATTTTTTTTTTAACTGCACCTCCTGAAACTTTAATACATAAATTGCAATTTATGTATTAAATATGTAATTTATAATGAAACTTAACTTTAATGTCCACACATGTATTCTAGCCGCACGAAGCGGGTAAAGAAGGTGATCATGTCATATTATTTTTGAGCGGTCGCGCTACTCATTCACAAGAAATGAAGACAGCAGCTGAGGCAACAGGAGGACAGCAAATGACATAGGATTAGCGTTCGGAGGAAAAAAACGCTCAAGAACATCGCGACACGCGTTAGTCTGAACTCCAGTATCAACCACGGCTTTGTAAGTGCGAGCGCTTCCAAAGCGCGGCTTTTTATGCAGCTGCGACGATCTTGAATCCTTCTTCTCTTCTTGTTCTCCTTTGCAGCGGCGATATCACTAATTACACCCGCAGGAACAGCTCACATCAACTTGATGTCTGCAGTTAATAATTCACTGCAATGCCGTCTGCAGTCTGAATCGCTACTTCTCCGCGCTTGTCAGGAAACTCCGGTTAGGCACGTCGGAAGTGTCTGGAGTCATAAACCAAACTGCGTGCTTAATTAAGACGATTTTTTGTTCCTGTCTCTGTCTCGCCTGTTGCCAGTTCTTCGTAATATTAAGCCGCAACGACTGCAATTTCATTTTTATTAGTTTCGGGCTGCCAGTACAGGCCTGGATAAACGATTATCTGCATGGATTTTCTCAAAAGTTTGCGCTTCTATCCTCCCTCCCCTCGACGTGCGCGGCATTTCCCCGGTGAAATAATTACTGCTCGCAGAATCTTCTACATTTACTGCCTAGGGTTTCGTTCGCGCTCTAGTTAGAAGGCATAATGAATGAGAAGCATGCAGTACTTATCCTTAGGCACGATAAACAGATTGTAAGATAAAAAGTTCACCTGCTAACGGTGGTTATGAGCCTTGACTGTACAAGGAAGAAAGACTATTTTTAGCTGACAGCGAAGTTAATTAGTTGAATTTCAAGAATGTGCTTATCCTTAGACGTGATAAACAAAATAAACAGTTCCTCGGCTAACGATGGTTATGAGCCTTGACTGTAAGGATGCGAGACGAGTATTTTTAGCTGATAGCGAAGATAATAATTTGGATTTCGAGAAGCGCGGTAAAAGAAGCGGAGTCCGTCCCTGCAAAGTTCCCTAGCGGGGCACGCTATTTTTTAGGCTAGCTTGGAAGACAGGATAACAGGCACATCATGACAGGAAACAGGGAGTTCGCAACACGCCGGTCCCACAGGTCCTGTCGCCTTGCCTGAAGTACACCGTTGCATCATCTGTCGCCTATCGTGCACTGACACTTGGTATGTCATCGCAGGAAGGCAATGCAAGTGTTAAAGAGTGGGTTTTGTGAATAAGAAAGTGATGCGCGCTATCACCGTATGCGATGGAACTTAGGCGATGGATGCTTACCTCGGCCTTACGGATGGAGTTGCGGATGTCTTCGAGTTTCTGTTCTACGTCTTCCTGTTCACCGGTTGCTGACTCCATGGTCTGCGCAAAAATCCAAATAAAGACCAGTTTTATTATTCGATAATTCGTGCTTTCTCAATAGGGAGCGATACACGCTTGCAGAAAAAAGCATAATCATGACTTCTATTATTCCTATGCGAATATAGAACATGGGAATATGGAACACTGAAACGTTAATGCTTCTTTTTTTATTTCGGTAAATCGCTGATAGACTGTTCTGAATGTCCATTTTTTTATGTTTCGGGAAGGTTACAAGTAAATGTTAAAATAGAAATTTCATGACCTCTTTACCTTAATTAAACAATTAAACAACATATGCAACTTCTGAGCAAAAAAAAAAAAATCGGTAAATACACTTAAGATTGCTTACATGCGGCAATGCGAAAGCATGACCTTTTGTGGCTGCAATGCAGATGTAGATGTATCTACATAAATTTACTTACTGGTGAAAGTTGCCGAGTTTGCATCTTCTAGTAGTAATAGTAGTTGGTTTGCTTTAGACATGTTATGTGTATTTCACGCGATGCGTTGTTCGACGCCAAGAGGAAAATAATTTCCAACGATCTCTTTCTCGTACGCCACTATGTCCTAATTGTCATTAAAGTAGCAGTCGCGAAAGTAGTCATCGCGACTGCACCTGTTTCTTGTAGACGTTTTGTAGACGGTTTGTAGATGGTTGTAGACATGGCAGAGGGAATGCCACCTGGCCCAATCTCCGCGCTGGATGGATTGATGGATGTAAGGAATATAGGAGCGTCCCCTTTGAAACGGGGTGGTAGCAGTTGCTATCATGCTCATTCCCCCCCCCCCCCCCATATATCTTAATATACCATCATTCTATTTATTGAATTTTTCTTTCTACATTACTAACATTATGTCACCTTTCTGCTTTTAAGCCATCAATCGTCCAATCGTTTCGAACAGAAGGCGTTTGAAAAGAGAGGCACTTCTGTAATGTTTTTCCCGTTCATACCATCATCACAATAAGTACTGAATTATCGAGCATAAGCAAATATTCTATATCATCGGGGAACCAAAGGTTGAGGGGGAGCCTTAGTTCGTAAGCCAAGCTACTGTTTCGACAAGGCACTTGTCTGCGTCGAAATGTATTTGGCTTGGCTCAGGAACTGAGGCTCCCCTCCCCCCTTCAGTTCTCTTTTGCACCATGTAGCCATCTTCCTCTCGTTCAATCGGGAACCAAGAAAGACAGGGACGTCGAATTCGGTTAGAACTGATATTAGGGGTCGTTGCCACGGGATCCTGTCTTTTTTTATATGAAATGAGCAAACGCTGCTGACAGGTCGCGGCATGCGAACAGCGACCTCCTTCCATTTTACAGAGTAAGGCCTACAAGGCAAGAAAAGGAGAGTAAATTCGGAGTAAATCCGTCACAGTCTTCTCTCGGTTACTCCTCACCTTCTCTCCCTTGGCTATTTGCCCGAGCAACCTGTTGAGCTCCTTGTTGGCGTCCCGCAGGGTGCGGCAGTCCTTCATGAAGGCCGAGGCCCACTTCTTGGCTTCCTTGCCCAGGCAGATGTCGGCGTGGTGCTCCACGCAGATGGTACGCACCTGCGCCACCCGCACCGTCAACCGCGCAGTGCATTCCCCTTCTGAGGTTCCTAGCCCTACTTTGCACAATTAATACACCCCTCTTCCAATTTCAGAGGGTACCCTGTCGGCTGACTGGGACAGGACACTTTAGTTACTGTTTTTCGAAAAAAAAAAAAAAGGCTACCCGAAGAGATCCAGTAAGACGTGATGTTGGGCTAGTCGGTTCATGGTTATAACAAAACAGAACTGCGCGAAGGCAACGGGACAAGAAGGCACGAATACACACACACAAAGCGCAGACTCTTGACTGGCATGTTGACAGAGCAATGAGGTTGACATAGCTGGTTGCCGTTATAACCATGAACCGACTAGCCCAACATCAGTCTTACTGGATTACATTTCTTCTACTCTGGGCTCTACCACTACCACTCCTCCTATCAACAAGAGACAAACGGCAACCACCTATGTCAACCTCATTGCTCTGTCAACATGCCAGTCAAGAGTCTGCGTTTTGTGTGTGTGTATTCGTGCCTTCTTGTCCCGTTGCCTTCGCGCAGTTCTGTTTTGTTATAACCGAAGAGGTCACCTTACATAGTATACGATATATGCGGCAGCGCTAATGACTGATGTTGATAAGCTTCTCTTGTGGGCCGTCTTTCGCACGCATGAGCTTTGCCGCTCCCCTAATTACTATTGCTTTAATTTTAGTTTCTATCGTTCCAAACACACTCATTAGATACAGTCATAGGCTACCGCACTGTATGAGAGACCACCGGTCATAAAGTGCCGCTTTAGACAAGCCGTATACCTAACACAGGATCGGAGGGTTATAAAAGGCTGGATTCCGATATCACCCTCCCACCTCCCAGACGTAACCTGAGTAGCAGCGACTGGTAACTACGTGCAGCTCACGTGCTCTAGTGACGTCACAGCATGACCAATCAGCGCAGGGCCATGTCACTGGCATCTCCACCTGCCAGTAACTCCCGAGATCTTTAGCTCACAACGCCGACCTCGACAACACTGGCGTCGAAATTTCTGTTGGGTGAGGCCTTTAACGCTATCGCGTTAAGTTATGGCGGCTATACAACGCACAACTGCTATGCTGCACAGTTACTGCCACCGCCACACGAAATCTTCACATCACAAGCTGTGAACAGCTGAAGCCTTATATTTGTCTCGCCAACGCTGATGTTTTCAGTGCGTCCATGAACTGAATTCTGGCAAGGTGCTTTGCCTGAGGTAAATTCCGCTTTACGTAGCAGTAATGTGACACAACCTTGATCACGCTGAACAGGCGCCAGTATGTGCAAGCCGAGCAGCTTGCTCTAAGATGGCTGTGCTCAGTTGAAAGGACGCTTTGTTAAAGGCATATCACTGAAACTCGAACTCAGGACCTCCCGCATACGATACGCATTAGAAGATGTAGGGCCCCGGTGATGTAAAATGAAGGTTGTTATGCGCTTGCAACATACTTGCAAAGCTGTACACACCTACGACACGCTCAGCTGACTGCTCAGTACTCTGCCCCTGGGTCGGCAATGATTTTGTCAAAAGTCATTCGCCTCTTTCAATATGTGTTGCTGTATTCTAGACTAGACGCTTGCATCACGTCAACAGCTCTCTCTTCTCTTAAACTGTTATCAAAACGTGCAGTTCGTTGCTGTCGAGATACAGGCGCTGTAAAGATGGGAAAATTTGTCTGGTCATCTTGTACAGCCCCCGATTCTCTCCCTCCCGAACCGCAAAAAAAAAAAAAAAAAAGACACTCCGTCTACTTTTATTGCTATTGAATGTAGGAATTAGCGGCTCAGTAGCCCATGAGAGATGCCGTAGTGGATTGCTTTCGACTGATTTCGACCACTTGGGCCTCTCTAACGTGTTCCGACATTGCATAGCACGCGGGCGGACTAAGTGCTTAGGAACTGGCCCCAAGATTTTACCTTATGTACCGACCGACACTCCTATTCCCAGTTCCATTAACTAGCTTGCTTCGAACTCTGATGCGTAAAAATGGTTCACCGTAGCGGTAGAACATACTGGCTGTTGCGTAGGTCCGAACACGCCGAAGACAGTTATCTCGGTCTAACCGCGTTCCTGCGCTCGAGCTGAAACTTCGCACTGAAATGTCATTTTGCGGTAATTTTCGTTTTATGTTGTGCTGAGATGGTGTACTTACCTGACTTGGTAAGTATTACTTATTAAATCCTTACCTTCTGCAGCGACAGTTGAACAAAACAGCAAGCATAACGCAACAGCTCTACCGACAGAGCCATCTAGTACATGTCAGTGGAAGTATTTGCCTCAGCCATCAGAGGAAAATTATTTGAATCATTATTTGCAGGCTTTCCAGATTATTTGAGTAGCATTTGACATCGTCTATGCTTCGAAAATTCCCGCAGATTTCGCGCAGATACACTTCAATCTTATATAATAACTACTCCCTATTGGATAGCCAGGTATTTTTATACTTCAAAGTTTCTTTTACACCCCCCCCCCCCCCTTTTTTTTTTTTTTCTTTTACGACTATACCTTTACAAGTTCTCATTAAATATACTACCTAAAATCCTTGAACTCTCAAATAAATCCCGATAATTAGATGTCAAGCAATTTAACGAAATTCGCAATAATAAAAAGTGTAATACGACATAATAAATATTACTCAAGCGGCTTCAGTTCTATATACTGCAATGAATTTTGAAAACCATAGTTTTCTTTCTTAAAACGAACAAACTGCGGCGTTTTTGTCACGGCACGATACAATTTGAATACTCCCGTATTTCATAGATTACCTGTTCCTATTTTAACAGAAATGAAGAAAGGAAAAGCGCTGCTATGTTGATAGGCAACGTATGTGCGAGCACTGAATTCCTGAGATTGATCAGCGATGAAATATCAGACAGACGGGCAAGCCGCATGATAGCGCCACCGACCATTGGGTGCAGGCTATTGCGGGCCCGCAGTCTTATCGACCTCTTCGAAAATAACTCCGGCCTTGCCATGTGCGACACAACAGAAGAGAAAACAGACAGCCTCCGCACCTGGTCGTTGTCACACGGGTCAAACTCGTACTTAATGGGCTTTCCCAGGACCTGGTTTTCTTGTAGGAAGCATTCCGCCGTGTACTGCCGCGTAATCTGCAAGGATATTGGGACATGAGGGGAAAAATGATAGGAGAAAAAAAAAAAAACATCAATAAGAACTTGGTAAATATTCCGGTATCTTTCGGCTTTACGGCAAACACAAGAATGAAATAACAATGGGGGTCGTAAGCAACTATAATTCGTAATTTACAGGGGCCCAGGCACGGATCCTTTTTCGCAGGGTGGAGCAACTGCGAATCCGTACCTAGCAATATTAAATCGTTCATGCGCAGAACCTAATAAGTAGGGTGAAGGGGCCATTTCTCATTCCGAATTCACATATTCTAATTTTCGCAATTGACCGTACGGTTCCCTTTGAATACGGTAGCCGAATGATGAAATGCCTTACCACATGTTATTAGTCATGACGTCAAAGCAGGCTGGTATGAACGGTCGAGAACAATGTTATGCATGGCAAGAATTACAACATATTCCTGCATCAGATTATCAAAATTATTCGCACAACTTACGTGTGATCATTTGCTATCTTTATGGCCCAGACATGCGAGGAATATCAATAGCAAGGTGCCCGCGTGACGAAGCCTTTTTTGTGAAGTTATAAAAAGAGAAAAAAAAAATCAATTTAGTGTCTATGTATTACACATAATATCCTTGATTAAATATATATATATATATATATATATATATACATTTTCAAGTTCGTATGACTTGAGATAGCTGCAAAAAAAAAAAGGATCATAAGAAACCTGCAAAGAAATATCTTGACAAACGCTGCTCTTAGGGAAACTCTGCCGGCTTTTATTTGGATGCTCCAGTAGAGGAGATAAGGATGAAGCCGCGCTAGAGATTTAGTGCATAAATAGAAAGTTCTAGGGTATTATTCATCCCGAGAGGGTTGAAAGAAATGCCAGTGCATTTCTATAATAGCGCTGACGTGTGATAGCGTATCAATCGACTAAGTTTGAGAAGCCCATGCAGGGACACGAAAAAAAAAAAAAAAAGTTTTGGCTACTCTTTCCTTTTTCTTATAGTCTTCGCCAACACCAACGTTTAAACAACATGTGTCAATTCATAGAATACAAAGTAATTAACAATCTGATAAAGTTTCCGTTCAATTTATTTGTAGTTGACAAGACAAATATTCTTAAGTAGCCTAAAGAATATTCAATATTAGGTAGACAACGCTTCTTCGTGCGACTCATAGGAACTGCTCCAATTACATCTAAGGGCAAAAAGTTCACACGAGTCATCCCGCACGAGCAAATATGCCACGTATCATAAATTAAAGGAACTCCTTAATTTATGATTTTTGCTGGCCGGAGTACCTCAAGGAATGCGTTCTAAGTATTAGTTCAAGGATCGTAGCGCGAACGTGTAAAGAACACGTGCAACTCACGTGGCCAGCATCTTCGAGGATTCTGGAGAACGACGAGTTGCAAGCCGCCACCGTGAGTAGCTCAGTGCGGCTCATGAGCTGGATGTAGTCTTTCACCTTCTCCGAGACATCGCAGTCTAGAGACTGTAAGCCGCGAGGCGAGGGTGAAAGGGATGGTGAAAGCGAGATATTAATTCCTCTGCTATTGAGATGCACCATAATACAAGTCAAGCATTTTACAACAGGAGTATTTGTGGCAGTGCAATAAATACAGTATCGTAAATCACGTAAAATGTAGCGTGATTGCTTGCTCGATAGATATTAATCTCAGGACTGGCAATCAAAGCTCTACCAGTTAGTTTTCTTGGAAAACACTTCATCGTTAGCGCGTTGACAACTTGGCTTGCGGAGAACTCCTGCTTTTCTAACCACGCCGAAATATGTTCCAAGCGGGGAAAAGTAGCTGCGACCACCGTGATACAAATTTTCTACTGGAGTGTGTTCCACCATTTTTATAAGTTAAAAATAAAATATTACTTTGTTGAAAATAATGACAAAAAGAAACAATAAAGTGTTGAAACCTTATTAAATGCTGGCACAAATGCGTCATTTATGACTGCATTCCTCCGATTTGCCAAATGTACAATCGCGCTTCTTCAGTTCCGTTACAGTCACGCTGCATCGTGAAATTGCATTTCTCTAGAAAAAAAAAATCTAAAAGTTTCATCTCCTTTATTTCTTCAGATATTATATACCTGTATTTGTTATTTTGCATCTGGAAAGCCTAAAACATCTTTGTTAAATTTATAATGGGATGTTTACAACCTCAACCGCCATCACGGATGCTGCACGTTTCAAGGAATTCTTCAAGGTGACCATAAAGATAGATAAGGTATTCACATATGCACCCTTAGACAGAGTAGAAACGTATAGACTTCTTTCGTAATGATGTAATGATCGCTTGAATGATTAAACATTATTACGAGGCATCGTACGCATTGAAATACGTTTCGATATGCCATCATCGAAACGTATTTCAATATTCTGCGCGCTGCGCATCGTGACTGTGCCGTAGGAAAGCACGCTTCTCCTTCTGTGAAACGAAATACTATTTCATGATTCAGTTCTTTTTTTTTTTTTTTCCTTGCGATTAGCCATGCCTCGCCTTCAGTACAGAAGCCGGTCACTGACGTTGCTGATTTAAGTGTCGGTCATGACGTCACAAGCCGAAGCTGCCAATGGAACAAGAGGAAATTATCAATCATGGAGAGCATTATTGTTATTAAAATGCACTGCCTGGGATGTTTTCATTAACGGACAGTACCGCGGCGGCCCCGCCTACTTTTTCACTGGCATCGCATGTGCCTACTATTCCCACGCACCGTTAACAAAGTAGGCAGCTTGCGAGCACCGACGAATTTTTCACCATATCTGCGCAGCACGGGCTTTGTATTTGTGTTTGGGCACGTATAAAGAACTGTTGGTTGGAAATATATTGAACAACATATCTCGGGCAAGTTGGTTAATCACGGCTGAAATCAGCACAAGCTACACAAGGGCAGTAAGGGAAGACGAGACAGATACTGCGCTAATAACTGAATATTTATTTTTCTGACACTATATACACAGCAGCGTCAAAAATACATGTACGAAGAAGCCTGGTAAATAGCCATCGGCACCAGAAATTATGCAGGAGAACCAAGATTATCAAACTTCCAAATAAGGATTGCAACTCCTCAACTAATAGGGATATGGAGGGGTTGCTGACACAATGCCCCTTAAGGCTCGCGACATTTCTTTCGGCTTCGGTTATCTCTCGCGTGGTTTTGTCACCGCCACACCTGTGCAGCATGCTCGTTCCTCAAGTCAGGAATACATGTGCTCTCTCGTCAGTGAATGCCCAGATGGCCTGAAATCCGCTATGTCACATTGTAGTTATGTTCAGACAACCCCTTATTAAGGCATCTGCCAGTTTGGTCTACTCAAGGGTGGCCCCAAGACAAAGGAATAAATACACGATGCCCAGAGCCCAGGAAACTAACCTGCCGCGATGATTTATAGTGCATCCGAAGTGCCTACGACCGATTCAATTTACGCGCTTCCACAGACTTGACAAGCGATCCGGAGCAGAAAACAGAGCGCCCATTCCAACTCATCTTCCTATTTTTCTCAAGTCATGTGAAATCCCGCGTGCGTTGAGAATGACCGCAATCTTGTTATCTTTATCACTTTTTGTCTTCTCTTTTGTTGTCATCAATGTCTCAGCCACTGATAATACGAACGCCAGCGGGTATCCAGCTTGCCTTAGTTGGCACGTTGGGTTTAGAAAGCTATCTTCTAGGTTGTGGTTGCAGGGTTCTTTTAGTGCATTTTTGAAGCATGATTTGATGAATTCGAGTGCTTTGAATATTAGCAAACAGTAGAGGAGGTTTGTTGGCCCGAGTTTCAAAGTTCCAGTTAACATTATTGGCGTTAAAATATAGTCCTAATCCTAAAACCTGTATGCAGCCATTAGTTGGCAATTCGTCTGTGGCAATTGCAAAGCGTTCATATCGCTTGAAAAATTACTAAGATATTAGAAGCTTCGGAAGGGAGGGCGTCATGTTTCGGTTCCAGTAACACGCGTTGCATATGAAGCTATGTGATGTTAAGAAGATAGTGAGAGACCGGAAAGCGTGGCGTGACATGGTCCATAGGGTCACGAAGAGTCGGACACGACTGAACGCCTGAACTGAACTGAACACGCGTTAATTGTCGACAAATATAAAGGTCTTCCTTATATTGCTGCATTGAAAGGACCTTTGTAACACGTTGTCTTACATGCCCAACTAAAGATCTCTGAGGACAGGCACAATTGATGAACCGATCATATATCGTTCTTTGGACTGAAAAGCAAACCGTTCGATTTCGCAAAGGCCGATTTTAAATAGATGGACAGTAGCTCAAGGAAGCCGGCATACGGAATTTTACAGGTCCATGCTGGTCAGTGCGGTCATTGATGCAATTGATCAAGCCATCATGAGGAATAGCGTAATCATTTATGCCACTAAAGTATCCCACCAATGTCTTTTGGAGTTTTCTTTTAAAAAGTCAACCGCAGGACCTGCAATTTTTGACAAAAACTATAGTAGCTTAAGTTGCGTTTAAAAGAATGATGCAATAGATTGCTGTCAAATCTCTGTCTCAGAAACAATGACCCGAAATGGTCAATCGACCGTATGGGCTTAAAATGAGAAAAACATTTCTAAGTACACGTATTTGTTGCTGTCCATTGCACTACACAAATCCTCAAGGCTCAGGCGTTGATACTGTTTCTTTGCTCTGTTCTTCACCCTGTTTAAGGACACATTCCTGCATTCACCGAATGTTCAACCAGTGGCCTCAAGGACTTTTTATACGCAGTGGCTTTTTTACCTGAACCGCGAAGCCTCCTTCCTTGTCCGCAGGAAGGAGATTGTCAAAACAAGACTATACAGCGTTACACAGTGGATTTTAGGCCATCTTGGCATTCGCTGCAGAGTTCGTGAATGCACTCCTCAGTTGAGAATCCAGGGTAGAACGAGAGAAAGAAGATGGCTACACAGTATGAAAGAGCATTGAACAAGGGTTGAGGCGGAGCCAACGTTTCGACAAGCGTACTTGTCTCAGCTTGCGAACTGCGGCTCCCCCTGAACCCTTGTTCAGTCTTTTTCATACTCCTAAGGTGAGCAAAGCGAGCCTGCTGCATAGGTGCGCGGTGTCAAAAACCACGCGAGGGATGATTGAAGCCAAAAGCAATGCGGTCCTTAAGGGGCAATGTGTCAGCATCCCCTCCATAGCCCTTATAGATAAAAAAATTGCGCTTTCTTATTGTGATCGGGCTATCTTCCTTATGTGTTTGATTCTTGATTCCGATGATTATTTACCAGGATTTGCTGTCCCCTTTCTTGTTTTCTTGATGCTGCTATATTTACAGAAGTGACATTAAAGTAAAAGTTCCATTGTTAGCTCTGTCTGTGTCTCTCGTCTTCCCTTTCTTGTCCTTGGGTAGCTAGCGGTGTTTTCCGACGTTAGAAATTTCCTGTACATTATATCGTGACAAAATAAAAATAGAGGAATGCAGTTGCTTCTCTCGCATTCCATGCGGTGAGCACTTGATCATGGGTGAAAAAACAGAGAAGTGAAAAGAAGGACGATTAGTTTGACGCTTACTATCTCCACCATTACCTGGGCAATCGAATTTTTTATTCTGAAAATTTTCATTAGCACATTTTTCTGTTATATCATAAGATTCTGTTATAGCGATTCTTCAATGCTCGGATCTTTCCTCGGGACTGTGCAGTTTTTTCTACATGTGCGGTGAAGAATGTACCGCACTGATTTTCTGTGGCAGTCTACGGTGCTCTATGTGAGCTAAGGAAAGACATTAAATGCAAGATTTTGTTCTCACCTCAAATTTAAGTCATTCCCATTTAAATGCTTAGAACAACCTCTTATTCCGCAGTTGCAGCATGAATAAAAATAGATGTCGAAGAAAGACTTTTCGCTCTCACTGACTGAATTCCACTTTCTCAATAAGTTGTGGAAAAAACATTTTAAATCCGGACTTTATTGTCTGATATGTGAGCGCTATCATCCTGTTTAGAGCCAGCTAAGACTAGTATTGTTTTTCATTTTTGCCTTTTGTCGTATTGTTTTTTTTTTTTTTCTAAATTGGCCTGTTGCTTTATTCATATACCCTTTGCACCACTGCCTTCGAAGGAAGTGGTAACGTAGAGAAAAACAAATAAATCAATGATGAGGAGTGTGTCTGAACACAACCTTTTTTTCTGCAGTGAATTGCAGGGGAAGGTCTGTATTTAAAAACAGAAAAGGAGAGAAAGGAGCGCACCTGCAGGATGTCGGGCAGGTCCGTATCGTAGAACCTGGTCTGATGGGCGTTGGCGGCTACCAGGGCGAGGATGTAGTCGTTGCGGGCTTTCGTCGACTGGATGTCGCATGCTTCCCGCCGAGACGAGAACTGCATGCACCAAGGAGGGACACAGAAGGCCGGCGTAAGAACGCAGTGAAAATGAGTGCCGGTAGGATCGTAGTCAGCGAGGCGAAAGGAGATTCGAGCACGGTCAGATCGAAGAATGCACATTCTCATAAGATGAATCGATTGAGCAAAGTCTCTGCCAGAATATAGATAGTGCTCCAAGGAAAGCTGCGAAATGCGGCTTAAAAACTCATCTCGTAATACATTTTGTTAGTGTGTTTCCCAATAACAGTAAACAGCAAGAACAAAAACAACAATAAATAGAAATTCTGTTATGAAATTGATTATGGTGGCGGATGATTCAGCCTTTTCATGCGGATGATTCAGCAATTATAAATTCTAATCAGCCGCGCGTAGCCTGAAATTTATCATCATCATCATCAGTCGGGCTATACCTACTGTAAGGTGAAGTCCTCCTGTCGCATATTCCTCCATTTAACCTCGTCCTGTGCTAGCTGCATCCAATTGACCTCTGCGATTTTCCTAACCTCATCTTCCGACCTAATATTTTGCATATATTTTGTAGCTAAAATAGTTCAGGAACCATATAGTTAAATTTATTGAATCTAATAAGTTCTGTATTCGAATATGTAAATATTTTCTTGGACAAAAAAAAAAAGGCAGCAGTTGCCTCTATTCATGCGAATGTTAAGAAAGCACAGAAAGGTGCCGTTTCAGCTGTACATGTACGTGACGCCGCCTAGGAGCCGTCAAGTCATGCGAAGTTGAACCGTGACCTTCGCGATCAGTTTCGGTGCAACTGCGCACTTGATCGCTGAGGCCACAGGTCTGTGACGCCGCCTGGATGCCGCCCGTCAAATGGCCTAGGTTTTGCCCTACTTAAACACGATTGAAAGTACCAGAATTTTCACATTTGTTATGGTGGGGAATTGCTGGGTTATAGCGGGTTTGCGTCATGCAGCCTGGTGATTTAAGGCGTAAGCTGTTCTAGTTTATTTTCCTCGGAAGGTTTCCCATCCAGTAAAAAAATTCTGCGGTGGCTTAGTGGATAAGACCCTCGTCTACTGAACCCGAGGTTCAAGTCCAATCGGTTTGAATTCGCGAAAATGTTTTTTTTTTTTCTTTTTTTTTTAAGTATTAAAGCGCGTCATAGTTGGACATAGTTAAGTCATAAATATCGTCACTCTCTCTGTTAGCTGGCGAACTTGAAAGACCCGTCAGGAAGAAGAGCGCGTCAGAGCCGCTATTCCGCAATTAGTTTAAATTAACCGCGCGAGGCCACGTGGTTGTGACCTCACGAATCAGAGGGATGGCACAAACAAGATCGGACGAGATTATTGGGCGGTGGTGGTGAGCGTATGAGTGAGTTCGAACTAATAAAGATCATTGTTCAAAGCGGCATCATCTGCGCACGCACACGTAGTGCGCACAGAGGCGATTTCACACTTAAACGTATTAAGTAATCCCGAAATTTCAGAGGTACAATTGACCACAGTTTTGTCCTGCTACATATTAATCTGATAAAATTTGTGGTGGTAGGATCCAGTGAAATGATGGTAGTTGCTGATGTGCGGACTTCCAAATAATTTATTATGCCCTTCGCACGGGACTGAAACTGCCACACCTCACTCGCTTCAGCCAAATCGTTCGGCACTTCATCTTTTCCAACTTTTCGAAGAGCAAAACGACATACTTGCCGTCATGAACGAGGCGTATGGCGAAACGCCACAACTAAGTGTTCAGTTATAGCTGCAAGAAGTGCTACATAGTGAACAGTAGAAACGAACGAAATTAAACTTAAAAAAGCAAGATTCATTCCAGCGACTTGTCTAATTTTCATATTTGAAATGATTAAAATGTAAACTAAAACTAAAACACAGAAACATTTGCGCGAATTAGTTGGAAAAAAATTTAGAAGAAAAATAGCAAAAGAATGCTTCTCGCAAACTCAGTCTCATCTGCGAAAATAAAAATAAATCGCGAGAAATATTTTAGAACACAAGGGTTTTCTATAAATGAGAAGACACCTAAGTCTACCTCCTTCGCTGTGTTCCAAATGCATAAAATATACCCGTTAGATAAAAAATAAAAAGGTACAAAGCCCCCAAGGCTACGCGTGATCCATTACTTACCTTTTGGCTGTTCTTTTGTAGGGAGGTGATGGACTGAAATATGCGTCCTTTCTTCTTTTTTAACCTGTAAAGAAATGAAGGAGAGGGATTTCGCTGGTCACTGTAATAGAAATGGAAAAACACGTGCAAATGTGTGAAAGTGCACGGGGATTCAGACAACCAGCAAAAGCACGACCTAATCGATTCTCGGTGCTTTCTGGGCCGCCTGGGTCTATTCCGCTGGGAAAAGGTTCTATTCAGAACTGACGAAATATCCCCATTCATAGTAGCCATGTCACGTTATTGATTGTCTTGGTTGGCGCTACGGGAGGGACTGTAATGTAATTCCTCCAAAAAGAAGGAACATTACGCTGTAATCTAAAACCAAAGAATATTTGCCGTTAACGCCCACCCAGACGGACCAGTTGACGGATGCGGCACTAGACACGTGTCTTATTCTTTTCCAGATGTCAATTATCTTATCCTTACTAGCTGCGCGAGCTGCAATGCATTGCTTAGTTTATTGGTAAATTACGACCTCTGTCTAGCGGTGATCCCGCGATCAGGGCAAGCTTTATTCAATTACGAGGTTTTGAAAAATCTTGATCACATTACAGTATAGACGTATGGCTGGCACACTGGTTGTCGATAAAATTACTTTTCGATTGATATTTACTTACTTCTGGAAAATGAAGTCAGAAATATCGACTAACCATATGCAGATTGGCATTAAAAAATGTCACCAAAGCAGCAATATTCGCATTTTCATCGCGCTTCCAGAAGTTTGTGAGCATTGTGCCTTCAGGAGGAAGTTCGCATGCACAAGATGCTCTCTTTTTTGTTATACTCTTTGTCGTGATTCTGTCCTTAACAATATGTTTTGCGCCATCTATTCCTTTGCTTTCTACAGGCCGAAGACGACTTAAACAAAAGTGGCATGCAATAGAACAGAAAACCTAAACGTTATCTTATATATGCGGAGATTGAACGTCCCCAAGCCACCAATGGTCAATGCAGGATGTCGTAACCGAGGAATGAGAACTGACTTCAGCCAACTCGAGTTTTTCAACCTGCTCTGACATTGAACAGCACACGGCCGTTTTTCGCCCTTCGTCCTTCAGCAGCAGAGATTAGATCCCGTGAGCCTGTGCCCGCCAATGGAGTGGCATAGTGACAGGGCAACGGCAGCGGGCAAAAGAAGGAATACGCGTCACCTCCATTGTGGTGACTCTGTTCTCCATATGTACACAAAGCAAAAAAGCATTAAAAAGGCCCTAAAATCTTCTTTCTATCCTGCGTTGAATTAAGCCTACTTTGGTTACGCACTTTGAAAATAAAATGTCTCCTGTAGCCTGCTTCCGTGGATGCGTAGTAGATAAGAGAAGG